>NC_052948.1:21361271-21986771 GCF_013358895.1 Oreochromis aureus | reverse complement strand
GCCAAAATGTGTTGACTCAAATTTAGTTAGTTAAAATAGGGCCGCTGAACACAGACGAACTCACTGTAAGCATCTCCTTTTCTCACATCAATAAACATAAACAGAACAGTTATTCAGAACATGCTGATCTTACCTCTGATAAAACAGCGTCTTCTGAAGGGTTGACGAGCACTACGGTCTCTAAGACATCACTCCTGTGGTGGAGAGTCCTTTGTCCTGAAAGACAAGATGGAAAACCTTTTAAATATTTTTTTAATGTAACAAGTCTGAAGAAAGGTTATGGAGGCCGGAAAGGTCGAATGAGGTAAACGACTTGATCAAAACTGCTGGCAGACATTCAGCCATCTGGCCTGAAGACATCCTGTTTGGATTGCATCCAGACCTGATCTGGAAAACCTCTTTGAGTCAGAGAGATTTACTATACTGCATTCTCCACTATATGTGGGGCAGTCCCTTTATAGAGACAGGCAACCCACTTGTGCATCAATGCAAGAACAAAAGTTGGAATAAGAAAGAGGTCGCAAATGTCTGTTGGGTGAAGTTTAAAATTAAAGCCTCAAGATTTTATTCATTGTTTGTCTGCACTCGTCTTTCCTCCCTTCGCTCTCTCCTCACCACAACCTGGTGAGGCAGATGGCTCCCCTCCCTCAGGCTGGTTTTGCTGGAGGTTTATTCCCATTAAAAGGGAGTTTTCCCCCTTTCTGTTGCAAAGTTCTTGATTAAAGGGAACTGCTGGGTCATGAGCTTGCTGTATGCAAGATGTGCTGGGATGGCTAACAGCATTTTATACAGTGCATTATAGAACTTGGGAACAATGTCTGTAAATTGGACATCATTTTTTTCTATTATTTGACTGAATAGAAACAGTATTTGGACATGGATTGAAAGTAAACACTAACACACTTATGCATAGAGGACATAAAACAGGCAAAACGCAAGAAAATTTAAAACACTTCCTTACATTTTTTGTGCATTTAAATTTTTTAAATTATGTTTCTCCCCCAAAAGTACACCACAAATTAAAAGTTAGGTTTTATCTCACTTATTAACAGAGAAACAATCAACACTTTAAAGTCAAAGATTTAAAACAGCAGC
Organism: Oreochromis aureus; assembly: GCF_013358895.1. NCBI lineage: Eukaryota > Metazoa > Chordata > Actinopteri > Cichliformes > Cichlidae > Oreochromis > Oreochromis aureus. Next base: position 21,985,676 of record NC_052948.1, on the reverse strand, counting down.
AGCATGTCAGAGTGTCTTTTTAAAAAATGAGAACCTGAGGAAAAGAATCATGTATATTGTTGTTACCCGAAAGAGGGCCAGAGGAAGCAAAGAGTCATTAGATTGAGAATATTATTGCTGAACTTGTGAAGTTAGCTGTGGTATTATTAGTACTGTTAACATTACTTTTATTATTGCTGTGATGTTTTTTGGCACTTGACATCCTAATGTGTTTCTCTGGCTGAGGACAGTGTCGTGTTTAGCTAGTCAGCAGCCACAACAACAGAGGCTGCTGTCCCATTTTAGAGAGCTCAGCCCAGAGTTTATATTTCAGTTAATGTGCAAATGTTACATATGGCAAAATTCCTGTAGCTGCACAGGGAGTCTATAGAGATGCTGAGATCTCCGTTGCACTGAGGTTGATCACAGTCAACGTGACTATAGTATGAGTTACAAAATCTTTACATGGATGATGAGCAAAATATTTTTGTTTCATATTCGTGCAGATCATTTCATCAAAAGTCTTTGAGTGAATGGGAATGAATGACACAGGGACAGTGGTCCATCAGCTTCCCTGCGTTCGCGTCTAATGTGTTAGGCTGAGGTCTGGCATTTTGTTAGCAACTGACAGCTCTACTCACATGATTGGTAACCAATGCATTGTTTATGTAGTACTAGGTGACCAATCCAGGGCAGGGCTTTTAGAAAGGTTGAGACAGGAGCTAAACGTACAGTATGTAAAAAAAAATTGCATTTTAAACATTAACATTTAAAATAAAAAAACACTTACTTACTAAATGAGCATAAAAATGGGAACTCTGTCATATTTGTTATATTATGTACATTACTCTTTTTAGAGGTGATGTTAAGCTTTTAATTCCCCTTTGTTTCAGTGCAAATTAGATATCTGAGAGCTCTATTAATAGAAGGATCTCAGTGACTCCACCATCCGCCGGGATGTTCAGTGCATCCCCCGAGTTTGCAGTACTTTGCCTTCTTTCTACAATCTGTCACGTGTTTTCCATGAAAAGACTATAATGTAAATCACTGCCAGCTTAAGATACGGTGCTGTAAAAAAGAACAGCAATAAGAAAAAACAAAGGACTGTTAAGATGTAGAGGAGTTTGAATGAAACAAGTAATTTAATACATTAAAGAGAAGCTCTGAAATTATTCCACTTGAATATCAATAATGCAATCAGTGTGATATTAAGTCTAGACCATCTGTGATCACAGGAAGAAGCACTCAAATATTATATTGCACACAATAATCACAGACATATTATCTGTTTTCAGCTGATCTGATTCATCCATTTATATTCTTTTTTTGTACCAAGTGACATTAGTACCAATTTGAAAAAAAGAGTGAGCTGAACTGAATCATTTTGTATTCAACCACATTTTTCTCTTTTCTACACATCATCTGTGACATTTTCAGATAAAGAAATGTCAAGAGTTATTTTCTCTCCTCACAGTGATTCTACCTATTCTCAGATCATGAACTCTTTCACACAGGTGATCTTCTTGTGGTGCGTCATAAGAACTAAAAGCTGCATATCACGTTTTCAATAGCAATAACAATGGTTCAAAGTAGAATTAATAAACGTTATATTCTAATTTAGCTCCCACAGTTTTAACACCAAAAACCACAGCATATTGGGCTGAATGCTAATATGACCATATTAGCAGTAAGCCAAGTCTGTAACAGCCAAAAGCATTTCCCAGAATGAAAAAAATAGTAAGCGATCCCTGATTAGATGTTCCATATACTACTATTATCAAGGAGAAGACAGGCTATCTGAATATTTACATTAAATTACAGATGTGGGTTGTTACTTCAGGAACCGAACAATGAACTTTCAGACGGTCTAATGTAATTGTTTGTTTTTGATTCAAATGTTCTGGTTCATTAGGAGTTACACAGGAATATGGTTGATGGTTTTTGATGTCACCATTTTATAAACACAATACCCTTTTTTGATATCATGCACTGATTTAATGGATGTCATTTGAGAGTAATAATTGTGTTTATGTTATTGGCTGACCACTGGCACGCATACGTCAGCTTAATCTCTCCTCTGAGTGGTCTTGGAAAGAAAAGCGTTTGGACTTCTTTAAGTTTCTTGAAGACGTTTCATCTCTCATCCGAGAAGGTTCTTCAGTTCAGCTCTGAGTGGATGTTGGAATGTCTGAGGTATTTTTTACATGTAATTTATGTGCCCAATTGACTAAACTAGTACATGCCCATGCTGCAATATTGGTTGACCTGTTCTTGGAAGCGGATAAATGCAAAAACTGAGTCATTTTAGCCCATTGCTAGGTGGTTGTTAGGGAAAATGATGACATCATGCTATCTGATATAGATGAGAACCTTATAGATGCTGCTGATTTTTAGCTATCATCTATTTCCATTTTTAGTCATGTTGATTGATATATTAAATTGACATAGAGCCCTTAAAACTGGCTGGTTTAAAGTAGCTATACAAATAAACAAGACTTCTGCTTGCATTTAGCGTTCATTATGTTTTGATTCGTTTTAGCATTTTAAGATAATTGTTATTGTTCATTAAGCTCTCCTGTTAGTGGTGCATTAAACTACTTTTCACCCAGAACCTCTTGCATCTTGACTGATTTATCACAACTAAGGATGCAAAGACTTTAAATTATGAAACCCATGTGAACCTATAAAGCGGATTTATTTTCATATTGCAGTGTATTCTTCATAAGGCAGCATTCAGCCAGCATCATTCAACCGAATTAGAAGATGTGGCTCCCTCTGTTGATGTTACCATAGGAACACACTGCAGCAACCATGACCAATAGAAAGCAACGATTTCTAATCAACTGACAGCTGCATGAGGTGAGTGGCGACAAGAGGTCACTGAAGGATTTAGCTGAAGAACGACACCCCTTGCTGGGATAGCAGTCAGAAGTTCTAACACTCCAGCAGATCTGCCCACAGACGCGTCCGGTTTCACAGCGCAATGACTAAGCTGCGAGGGCGAGACATGATTTGCAAGTTTGCTTTGATACTTTAATCCCTGGCAAGAGCAAAACGCAACACCGAGCAGCCTCATCGATATGGACAACAGACACGCTGGAACCACACAGCTGCAGGATGAATTTGTTAATTTGCTCTCACAAGAACGAGGCCCATACACTTGGTGCTTTCCTTTGACCTCCAGGTGAAGCAGATGAGGAGAGACTCCATTAGCTGCTGCCGATGGCTGCCCGCAAGCTGATTCTTCGCTGACACTGCAGACTGGTACGACAAGATACTACAACAACAAAGACACTCTCTGTCAGTGTGAAATGCTGATGTTTCTCCCCGGGGTCACAGAACATCAACAAGCCTCTCAGAGGGCTCGCTGTCACTGCAGAATGAGATTTCTCAGACCACGTCACCTTTACTACTAATTACTTCTGTGTATTCTGTGTAGGTGACAGTGGTGCACTGATAGGTTAAAAGGCCCTCCAACACTCAGCTTTTAGCATTTTGTTATTATATTTACTGTAATTCAGGCGAAGACCCCTCCCCTCTTATGTTTTATGGGGATTTAATTAAAAGAAAATGAATTTCCAACAACATTTATAATCATTTCCTATTTGGAGGTATTTTTTTTAAGATGATGAATGTTTTTTAAAGCTTTTCATATAAGAAAATGTGCAGCTATTTTTTGTTTTAACTATAAAAAATATAAAATTTGGTTGGTATAAACTGGAAAACCTGCGGATGGGGTACAGCAGCAGAAGACACCAGGTCGCTCCTTTCCGCTGAGAACAAAAACCCGAGGCTACAGTTCACAGAGGCTCACCGAAACTTGACAATAGACTGGAACCGGTGCCAGGTCTCATGAGTCTGATTTTTTTTTCCTTTATGGTAGAATCAACAACATGAAAGTATAGATCCATCCTTCCTTGTGTCAACAGTTTATGCTGGAGGTGGTATAATGATGTGTGGGATGTTTTCCTGGAACACGGCCTCTTAGTACCAACTGAGTATTGTTTAAGATTACAGCCTGCTGTGTATTGTCTTCCTTAGTCATCTTTCAGTGACTGCCTCTGTCATGTCACAAAGCTCAAATCAGCTCAAACTAGTTTCTTGAACATGACAGTGAGATCACTGCTTTAAAATGGCCTCCACTGCCACCAGATATCACTTCAGTAGAGCACCTTTGGGATGTGATGCTGGGAGATTTGGATCATAAACGTAGGACCAACAAATCTGAAACAGATGTTATCATGTCAACATGAATCAAAGTCTCTGAGGAATGTTTCCACAACCTTGTCGAGTCTATGACATAAAGACATTAAAGTAATCTTAATGCGCTAGACTTAACATACAGACATGCACAAGGTAAATGTAAAAAATGTAAAACGAGTAGCAGGCAGAGGAGTTTAGATGGTTGTAGGCAAGTGAAGGTTAGGGCACCGAGTTAGTCATCCCTCCTACTGAGGAGCTGGAACATCAGTAATGAAAATTTCTTGTCCTTTAAAAAGACAAGGTATTACTACTACTGTACTATACCAAGTCACTGTTTTATCATTATCTTTATTTATTTCTTTTTACTTTTTAACCCAATGTATCCTAATACATGTTGTTTCTCTGTGAATTATAAAAATTCTCTTCACATACACAGTGAAACAACCAGGTCAGCATCATTATATTCCTGTCTCCAAAATAATGATGTAAGCTACATTATGAGCCAAGGACAAATGTCCTTGACTCATAATGTATTTCCATAGTGTCATCTATATCTGTCAGAAGATGGGATGCATCAATGCATCAGCAGGACTTCTTCAAAAAAGATGTAACTGACCATCTGACCGTTATAATAACGATTGTTTTGTTTCCCAGTACAAAAATGGTAATAAATAAAAACAAAATAAACACACAAAAAAAAGAAATATTGGGAATAATGCTGTCCCAGCTTCCACAGCTATCCAGCCTGTAGTTCACTCTAAAACCGCAAATACCAGCTAGCATGTTGCTGTACATTCAGGGCACACCATTTACCTGCAGGACAATGTTGGTATTCTTCATCTAACCTCAGTTTTTCTTTGTACAGAGGCAGGCTCACCTGCACACAAACACACCCAGAGACCTCGACATTCGACACAAAATGTCAGCTTGCTCTTTTATTTCCTATCCTGTCCTAACTTTTAATTCATTGTCCTGTCATGTACTGATTATTTTAATTTTGTTTCTCCTCTGTGTCCTTGTCCATGTCTCCTGTTTTGCAGTTTAAAAAAACAAACAAAATGAAGCTTTTACGTTCAGTTGGGTAGATGTGATCTCTTATATTCTGTCTCTATTCCTCCTGGTGATTCGGGCTATTCCTGAAGCTCTATTTTCTCCCACACTTCTGATTTCCCACGCTGTCAGAATCACCTCATTCTCAATTTCAGCATCACTACTCTTGTCCAGCGATCTTTCTGCCCACGCTCTCTGAGCCAATCAGCACCCACTCCCTGTTCTTTAAATTGATTCTGTGGTAACTCTGCCTTTGATCTATTTTGTATCCATTCTCATCTCATCCAGGTTGTTCAGGACATCCACCATTGATTAATGAGCTCTTCTTATAGAAACAGTTGTTGTCAAATAGACAAAAGTGTTATACTGATCGGCCACGTGGACTACGAATCTGCAGGACAGTGACAAATGACCAAGTCATGTGCAAGTCCTGCCAAAGTTTCTCACTTATCTAATGAATGTGATCGGTATAAAGAAAGCTGCCAAATGCTGGTGGATTTTTCAGTGGTTTAAATGAACACACTTACAATTAACACACACAAACACATATATAAATTAAAATATCCAACTTTCAAGTATTTTCAAGTATTTCCATGTATTTAAAGGTAAATCAAAAATGGTTAATGACAAACATCCATTGTTCATATCAGCCTTTTAACCCAGTGCCCTGTGATAAATTCCAATTGTAATAAATAATGAGACCTTTACTGGAAATTACAGCCCGGTGATGTGAGTCAGCCTTGTGGGTCTCAGCCCACCGAGAACCAAACAGTGCGAAGCTAAAGGCTCCTCAGGCAGGCCAGCGTCTGCTCCACAGCTTAAATGTGTTTGTTTAAAGAGCCCTATTGAAGACAGCAATGTTCAGCCAAGTTGCCCTCATCTATTCATCCCTGTGGCTTTCTTTTACTGGCATCCCAGCCAGCGAGGAGGCATCATCCTATCACATAAAGTGACGTCCAAGTGAAGGCAGTGAAATGAAGACTCGCGCTGTTCAGACTGGCTGATTTTCACTTTTTTTTCATATCTCTGCAGAGGCTTTACTGCTTTTAGAAGGTCCCGGCTTTCCGTCTCAGCTGAATTTGTCTTAAGTACTAATGACATACTCTTATCAAATCAGCTCTCAGGCTTTGTGATATGTCTGCGATTTTAACATCAAAGCAGTGCATTAGAATATCATTGTCACACATTTAACTAAGTCCACAACAAAGACTGCAGCCAAAGCTAAATCTTCCTATTTGTTAGCAGTCGCTTGGTGAGTGTTGAAACTGCAAAGCACAGTTATTTTTTTTAAACAAGAGCAATTATTATTTTATCATATATAGTGTAACAACGGTGGCCAAATGTAATAATAATAATAACAATAATAATAACAATAATAATAACAATGATATCAAGTAATGCCCATTAACTAAAAGGTTCAGGCTTCAGGCTGCTCTAAACTCTCAGTTGGTTTTATATAATGATAGTGAGAGTGGATACATGTTGTCACCTCTGGCATGCAGAAGCCCCGCCTAACACAGTGGATGAATTGAGGGACTGCTCCAGGGTTAAAATTAAGGATTATTATGAACAGTGAGTCATGCAAAGCTACTCAGTCTGAGCATAAAACTATGGAGATGAAAATGAGCAGATGTTGAAGGAAATATTCAAGGAAAATCTTTCTCCTTGGTATAGATGGGCGTTCTACTTAATCATCTGTTAAGCTTCTTTTTAGGTAGACAGTTTTGATGATGTCATCAAAACTGTCTACCTAAAAAGAAGACAGACTGTCAAACACAGACAGACTGACCGATGATGTTTTTATTTTACATAAAGCATTTTAAAACAAATTGCTAAAACTGGCCTATTCTTTAAAAAGATATATTAGAAGTATAGCCAATAATGCACAAGACATTTTATTGTATTTGTTGATGTTTCAGTGTTTTTTTTTTAAATATATTAGCATTATCTTTTAACTTATTTTGTTTCTATAATTTAACACTATTATTATTTAATTAAATGTATTTGACACACTAAGCTGCTTTATTTGATGTTTCATCTTTGATTGTTAACTGCTGCACATTATTTGTTTTGTTTCATTCATTTCGCTCCATCTGATTATCCGCTTGTCACCGTTAACTGCACTAACCTGCAAGAAAGATTTTAGACAAATAGAGTTTGATTAACTAATTGAAGCTCTGCTCTGAGTTTTTAAAAAAAATTATTTTGGTTCTTTTAAACAGCAAACACCTCGCAAGGCCAAAGTATTCGCAAATAAAGTTTCCTTTGTTATGAAAACTTAGTGATTACTTGCAGCATCTGGGTACAGTGGTTAATATTCAAATAGGAGCACATTAATTCAGCAGCTTCATATTTTTTGACAATGTGTGACAACAGTGTCTCTAAATAAACAACCCATTGAGTTTTGCTTAGAGCGCTCACTGCAAGGTGCAAATCTGGTAAACTTCTGTCTTTACCAGCTTTCTCCATGTTTGTTCCTTAATTCACCCTGAACTTCAAAACTGTTACAAATACATTTCATCAGTTCAAAGAAGTACTCGGTAATCCATCAGGGACATTCGTGCTAACAGCACACATGTCTGCAGTGGTCCATCTTCTTGACAAAAATAACTCTGGCAGCAGGTTACATGCTGGGTGTCATCTGTCCTGCTACCATCGGTTGACTTGGGGATCTTGGGAGATGTGAACTCTTCACTTCCCCTCAGTCTTTGCACGACTCTGCTCGTCAGACCCAGAAGAAGGAAGGTCATTTGTTAGACAGGACTCAGTGTTTCAGCTCTCGACTCTCTCTTCTCAGCTGACCTGCTTGATATAAATATCCGCGTCTGAACTCCCAAAATGAGAACGCTCTGTTTAAAGGCGACTAAAACGGAGCACTGATCGACCGAGGCCCAGCCACTGCACTGCTCCATATAGCATGTTCCACATTTACAGCAGCGGGCTGGCGTGAGGGGGGGGTTCAAGGAATTTAAAGACAACAGCTTAAAAAAAATCCTTCTAGGGAGATCGGTCTAATAGAGCTTAGAATATTAGGTTTTATTTATAGTGGAAAACAAACTTGAAAAATTGACCATAGCATTGGATCAGAGGCTTTGAAGCATTCATGAGGAAAAGAGTTGAAAGTGATTCAGGAACAAGGATCGCTACTTTTTTATATTTAACAAATAATCATAAAATATCTACAGGGAGATATTTCTGAATATAAAACCACTGAGTTTGAGAGCGTACCTACAAACCTTGCTTCTGTACCACCTATGCAAATTTTTGACCTCGACCAGGCACATTCTTTCAATCAATATGATGCATTTTACCAATTAAATAAATAAATTAACAACTTCATTTCTATGACTTAACATCTTTCATGTCTATGGCGTTCAAAGAAGTAGCCTCAGTTATTAAGAAACATAATAATGTTAATTTAAAAAGAAAGCCATTACATCATGAGAGAGTCACTGCTGGAGTTATTTCACAGGATATTTAACATCAGATCAAATGTTTTTACCCAGCATGACTGGAGGTGACTAAGGTACCATACATTTCGGAGCAGCCATCAGAAAGGTGTGTGAAAATCTGGGATATATACTTTATGTAACAAATTAAAATAAATAAATAAATTCAAAAACAGCACTTTAACCCTACAGTGAGGGGATATGGTGGCTCTGTTATGTGGTCGGGGGGGTGGCGGCATGGTTTTGATCCCCTTGTTCCCTTAGCTCAATGTTTCTCAAACTTTTTTTCTGGCATGCCCCAGTTTCAAAGCCTAAAAAAAGTTCTGCCCCACAACCCTCACTGTTTAACAATGAGTAACGATCAAAAAGGATCCATCATGAATTTCACTTTAATGCTTAGCCCAATAACACTGCATATTTTTCACCTGGTTGTTCCTGGTTGCTTAGAAATTGTTACTGCAAATCACTACAGTCACTGTTGGTTCTGAAGGATCACCTTTATCATACAATCAAACACAGGAAGTGAGTAGACATTCAAAGTTCTTCTTTGGATGTTGGCTGGCTTTTGTTCTGTTCTCTGTCAAGTTGATCGCACATAGCTTCGTTAATAATAAGGTCGGGGATCTGGGGAGGCCACTGATACTGTTCCATTGTGTGTTTTTCTATCCAGGTATGTTTTTGCTGCACTGACAGTATGTTTAGGATCACTGTCTTGCTCAAACATAAACCTTTCACCATCAGACACTTTCCAGATGGTATTGCCTGGTGGATCAAAATCTGCCGGCCATTCTCCGAGTTCATAATACAATTAATGTAGACAGGAGCCCCAAAACCACTGAAATCCAGCCCCAAAGCATCACAGAGCATCTACAGTGTTTTACAGATGCCTGCAGACATCGGTGATGTACCTCTCTCCTTACCTTCTCCATGCATATTTATGATGATTTCAACCAAAAGGTTCAAATTTGAATACATGAGTTCATAAGACCTGGGCTGAAATAAGAATTTTTCATTCCAGTTCTACAGTAATGTGGCATACTTCAGCCATTTCTCTCCTTTCCCCTTCCTTAAGAATGGTTTTGTGACAGCAACCTTTCTACTTTCTTAAGGACATGACTTATAGATATTGCTCATCTGCTGTAAATATTTTTCAGGCCAAACACCATTTTGAGATGCCTCTTAGACTGTCCTCTTAGTAATTTTTGTAGATTCAACTATAGAAATATTAGACTGTTAGTAATAAAATGCCAAGAGACAAAATTTAAAATTGGTTATTTGCTAATTTGTCTGTTATGTGCAGAAACAATACTGGTTCATGCTTTGAGAATGCTTTGAGAACTGGACAGAACAAATGAGTGAAATAACAGCCAATGTCCAAAGAAAAACTTCACAAAGACCTTCACAAAGCCTGAAGTACTATTGCTTAACACCATTATTTTGGCTATAAACACAGACACACATACAGCTAGCTAGCTAGCTAGCTGTCTGTGTGTATAGCCAAAATAATGCCAAAATAATGGTGTGCTAGCGAGCTAGCTAGCAACCAGCCAGCCAGCCAGATAGATTTCATACTCAAAAAGGTAAAGAACAAGCAGTGGCAGGAAGATTTCAAAATCTGTGACGTGTGTTCATGATTATTTGTACTCCATGAACATAAGGAGATTGCAGTTACTTCATATACAGAGCAGTGATTCAGCAGAGAGCCGGGTCAAAAAACCAAGCACTGGCGAGAAAGCAGCTAGAGTCTCATTAGCTGAAAATGTTATGCAATTTAAGCAGAAACATTTTTGATTTTTCTGCTAGTTATTTTCTCCACAAACTATCGTTTTCATCTATGAAAAAAAGAAAGATCAGAATTAACAATTTTTCAAAGACCAAGATGACATCTTAAGATGCATGATTTTCTCAAACCAACAGATAGAAGATACTGAGTTTATTATCGTGGAAGATGAAAGAAATCAGCAGAAATTAGCATTTCAAAAGAGTCAGTTCATTTTTGACACTTCTGATGAATAAACTTCTTAAATACTTTGTCATGACAGGACAGGACTTCTCGCAGCTGTAGCCCTGGACATGATTTCTCCCGAGGAAAATAAAGTTAAAAAATCAGCGAGTTAATGAGGAAGAACCGATGCTTTGGGCTTCATCTTTATATGCCTGTCAGGACAGCAGAGGTTGAGTGAAGCAACATCACAAAGTTATTACCCTGCTTTTAATCTCATTTGCCTAATGTGAGCTTATTACTTCCCTAGGACCGAGTACTATTGTCTGTACTTATAGATAAAGAGGTGTGAAGTGGGCTGGAAAATTAAAGAAGTCAATACAGACATTGCTTTTCCCTGCTCATTTCAGTACTGTGTCGGCTTTGAGCAGTAAAGCCATGTATCAACACTACAAGGCCAATCGTCTGTTTGTATCTAAAAGCAACGAGTAACTGCTGAGTCACTGTTGCAGTCTGCAATCCACTGAAACAGAGCTGCTATAGCTGTTTAAGTTTTAGTAGGTTTTCATAATTTCTAAAGAGCGCTAACTGAATGACAGAAATGAAAATTATGGGATGAATACTGATGAGAATAATTAGCTTCACACACACAGATTTGTCCTGTTCTTTGAATCTAATAGCTCAAATCAATGTCATATTTCTACACTGCCGCTTACCGTGTTTAAGCTGACTGTGTAGTTATGACTGCCTCATCCACTGTAATTAGCCCTAACCTCAGCTGCTTTGGGTTGTTCTTGTTAATATTTTCAAGGACTTCCAGGTATCAAAGCTAAGGTATCAAACCAGCTCCTCGAACTACAGTCATTATCATCAGTTTACAACAGCTACAGACAGCCACAGTCTTAGTTTCTGATGCTAATCCAGGTTCTGGGATTTAACATCTTAATGTTTGGGATGATAAGCCAGATAGGTGTCTGTCTGTGACAGCTAGGTGTCAGTGTTGGGGATTCACTGTATTTAATTTGGACAAAATCATAGATATTTTCCACAGCTTGCACATTAATGTCTTTAGGTCACTGGATTAGGTTCTGTTATAGTAATTGTTAATCGTCCTGGAGTCACCACTTTAAAAATGACTAAATAGAAAATAACAAATGACAACATAGACAAAACTGAACTAACAAAAATTAAACACAGCTAATGTCATATAAAACACATAATATAAAATGCAATATTGTGTCCAGGGGCATAACAGTGTGCTTGAGCATCAGAGCTCAAACTGATGGCTGGACATTCTCCTTCAGGATTTTCTGGTACAGATCAGAATTCATGGTTTCATCAATTGAGACAAGTCATCCAGGTCCTGAAGCAGCAAATCAGCCGCAGACCATCACACCACTACCACCATGTTTGACGGCTGGTCTGATGTTCTTTTATGAAATGAAAAACTTCCAGAAACTTTTGCTTTTGTCTTCTCAGTCCACAAAATATTGGATCATATGCATCATTTTTATGACTTTTGAGACTGTTTATTTTTAGTATTCAGACTATGTTTCACGTATGTGTTCTACACGTGGACTATAAACAGAAACCTAAAATGAACATTTCGCTCTTTGCCAGCAGATTCTGCACGTTGAAGTTCTCTTGTAGAGAACAAAACTGCAAAATACAGTACTACAGCACTCAGTAACTGTGGAAACATATTTAAAATGGATGTGTGTGATACTATTTCATATTCTTATATTGTTTGTAGGAGCAGGGTAATGGATACTCAACACAACAGAGTCCACTCAACTTTGACTTGTAATGCAGTAAATCCTTTGCAGCATCTTTTTCGAGTCAGCTGGTTTAATAAGCGGACCGTGTGTGAGCTATCAGATATCCAAATCCCTGCAAACTCTACAGATTTCCCCACAGGGATCCATAAAGTGTATCTTATCTTTAAAAAAAACACTTAAGTCCCACTTGTCACAGCCTAAATATGTGCATAGAAGCGCCAGTGTTGGATTTTCTCAAAAGTAATCTTCTACTGAACTCATACCAAGGCCCATTGTTGATGATAAATGGTCTATTATAAAAGTGCAAAGCCAGAACGGTGATGGCTTCAGTAGACTTGGCTTACTTAAGACTCCAGTCAAACAATAAGCCGTGAATGTAGTAAAATGCACCTTTAACACTCTGAAAGTGGTCGAATGCATCACAAATCAGGTAAAAAAAAAAAAAAAGGTTTTGTAACTTCACATGGGAACAATAAATGGCATATGATTACGACAAAATTTTAAATTCACAGAAAAGTTCAATAGATTCACCTGCCTACTTTAACTGTTTTTTTAGATATCTGCAAATCATTATCACTATATGAGTCACTCCCAAGCCAATAAGGGAGATGAGAACACAGAACATTAGGCCACCGATTGCAAAGTGCTTCACTAACTTTCCCAGTGTTTCTGAAGTGGTGAAGCATTAGCTCACTGTCATTATGTCTGAAACAGTGAAAGGAAGAAATCAATGGGAAGAACAGGAGGAGACTGAGGTCAAAGAACCGTCAAGGAAAGAGACACAGCTCATTGGTGCTTCAGTATGTAAGTATTGCAGCGTTTTAAGTCTAAACGTCTTCAGAACTTAGTTTCATCCCAGCCTTCCTTTCTGCGCCCTCCTTGAAGGGCCTCTGAGCTGCTTTTGGAAGCCTATCATTCAGTCTTTGTTGCTGCAGACTGCCATGGTGATGCCTCGCAGCTCAAACATCCACACACAAACACAGAGTACCTGCGCCACATGCCTTCATGTGAACACTGGAGTCTGTATACTAAAAGTCTTTTTTTAACTGACATTGTAGATTCATTATCTACAAATACCATTTTTTATTTAGTAGAATATTGATCATAACACTGGCCTCAAAACACAAGACTATACTATTTTATATGCCCAGAATTTAACTTTTTATTCTTGTTACAGAGAAAAGCCTCTGAATGAGGCATTTATAACAATAATTAAATGATGGATCAAAATAGCAATGATAATAGCAAAGCCCTGAACAATCGCATGCCTAAACAACATACTAAAAATAGTTATTCAGGGATTAAAGTGGCATGTTTAAATGGTTTATGCAGCAGTGGCACAGCCTGCACAGGCACATGCCAACACAAACGCTTTAGATTTCAACCTTCAAAGTGAACTGTAGTAATGATGCAGATTATTTAAACCATTTTAATAAGTCTATCTTGACAAAAGACCTTCAAGACAGACTTTATAGGACTAACAGAGAGTATAGTCAGTGAGAAAAACAACCAGGCCAACATGCCGACTGACCACCCTGAAAGTGAGGAGAGGCGTGAAAAAGCTGCTGCTAGAAAAGGGCAGCGGGAGGATATTGGCAATGTGTCATCGTCTCTTAGAGTCCAGTCCACAGTGTGCCAAGTATGACATCATTGCTACCCCCGGTACTCCCACCATCTAAATGGCCCCAAATAGGTGCTCAAAACAGTAAGAGTTCAAACAACATACACACACACAGACACACACACACGCTGCCAAAAACATCACACCAAAATGTGTCAGTCCATCCTTTTCAGCCCACCACAAACATGCTGTCTGACAGTAAAAATACCCCCAGTAATAAAACAGTTTCTGTTTAAACTGTGCCCAGCACAGAGGAAGACCCATTCAAACATGTCTGTATTATCTGTCCTAAGTCAGCTTGTGTGGCAGTGTGTATGTTGCAATGCCAAACTCTGGGAATTATAAAATCCTGTTAAATCCAAGCAGGAATCCCAGTACTGAAGTGATAAAACTGCAGTTTCTACGAATGACCACTTGAGGCTGGCCACAAAAGTGAGCCATCATTGACTCCCATGTTAAAATGCCAGAATTTACAGCAAAAATAAAAACGTTTATATCTTGCTACAAAAAGCAGTTCTGATCTGTACAGCGGGCGATTTTTTTAGAACTTACTTTAAATTGTTTTAAGGTTTAAAGCTTTATTGGAATGTGCACTTTGAGTGATATATACCACAATGGGTGGTATATATAACGAAGTAACATCCACATGGACCCAAGGAGAACATTGCCCAAAGCATCACTCTGCCTCCGCGGGTTTGCCTTCTTCCCATAGTGCATCCTGGTGCCAGGTGTTCCCCAGGTATGTGACGTGGATGCACGCAGCCATCCACATGATGTAAAAGAAAACATGATTCATCAGACCAGACCACCTTCTTCCATTGCTCTGTGGTCCAGTTCTGATGCTTACGTGCCCATTGTTGGAGGTTTGGAGGTTGTTGGAGGTGGATGGGGTCAGCAAACTGTGATTCTCTGTGTTTCCTGAGACCTTTCTATCAGAACCAGCATTAAGGCTGGAAGGGTGGTCTGAGCTAAGTTGCTAAGTCTGAGTTAAGTAACTGAGACCACCTTTCACTCCTCACATGCATAAATGAGCCATAGCTGCACAGTTTGACCCTCAAACTCATTCAAACCCTTATACTTGTCCATTTTTCCTGCTTTAAGGGCAAAATGTTCACTTTCACTTTCTCCCTAATATATCCCATCCACCAACAGGTGCCATGGTGAAATCAGTGTTATTCCCTTCACCATGCAGTTCTCATAATGTTTGATCAGCGTATAAGATCAGTAAACCGGACAGCTGTGTGTTTTTTAAATCAATTACCTGAAAGAAAACATGGACTGCTTAGTTAATTATACTGACAGCCTGTCCAACATTAATAAACATACTATTCATTTAATATCATATACTTTGTGATTACAGCAAATGTCTGTATTTTTATCGTTTGTTAAAAATCCATATTTGCACAGTACTTTCATTCTTCTTTTTTCTCTTTGAGCATAGTTAATGGCAGCTTTACATGTAGTAATTCCTATTACTTTGTATTTCTTTTCAGAAACAACTGAAATATTTTAAAGACATTTCATTTTTCATCGTGGCATAAAAATATATGCACATTCACGCACAAGCACACATGCTCCTGGCTTGTTTTTTAAAAGGACACTGCTTATTTTTCTCGCTCAGGTGTCAGGAGGTGAGGCGCAGTGATAATAAACTAGCTGTCAGCAATATATTGACAAGATAAGGCATCTCATTCATCATGGAGATGGCCACAGGACAGGCTCCCTGGGTCGCATACATCCAGGTGAGTGAGAAGGCAGTTTGGAAAAAAATGTGTGTCGATGCGACCTTACCTCACACAAGGACAGTGTATTTAATCCTCCAAGGTGGGAAAGACAAAATGAAGGGCACGGGAATGACAAAGCTTTCCTTGTCTGTTTGAGAAGACAGGTCTGAGAGAGAGCAAATGGGAATGGAGGGGTGGGAGAAAAAAGTGTCATTCAGAAGTCACAGGCTGTTAAATTGGCTGCAGATAGACTGCTATTTGTTTGGAGCTCTTTCTGCGGCAGCTCCTCTGTGAGAGGCTTTGGCCCTCAGGGATTTACTCTCAGCTTAAGGTGCTTTTCAAACCACCAGAGCGCAGGTTCAAGTTACTGGCTGGTTGCTTGGTAATAACTTGTCGAAAACAACAGCCCTGTGGATAGATGTCTCTGGGTGGAGGATGACTCACTTGGTGATCCAGTCTAACACACGCAGAAGTTTCTCGAGCTAGAAGTATATACTATGACTCTGTATCTCAGAGCTTTGCCAGGAAAAGCTGATGGAGATCCAAACTAGATGAGCTTGAAAGAAAACTGGAGCACACAGCTTCTGCTTCCACTGTTATTTATTGCCTCCACTGATTTCAAAGTAATAACGAAAGAAAAAAGAGGTGTTCCAGTTTCTTTATGGACCCAGAAATTCATGCCTTGAGAGCCTATGAGGAGTAACGCTTGAAGCTCTTTTCTGAACTGTCTTCTATCATATTTCAGGCTTGCTTATAGAACAAAATGACAGAGTATGCCTCAGACATTAGTGAGAGTGGTCTTTGCCTATGCAGCTACCCTTGAAAATCCCCAGAAACTATTCATCTTTACTGATATATGCTGAGGTGACAAAACTCGTCACTACAGGGGAGATTGTCAAATGTTGTGTTTATGGGGGGAAAGAGTTAAAAGTCTGGAGAAACTTCAAGATTTAAATTATAACCATAGATATTCAGTATTTGTAAAATTCAGTCTTCTAGTAAAGACTTAAAGACATCAATTACTCAAGGCCTGTGGACAAATCACCTTCAATTTCGAATGCAACAGAACAGAAAGGTTTCACATTACAACAGGGTTAAGTGAAGGACAGGTTGCCATGGACACTGGCTCCTCATTAGTTATTGTCTCCCTCCTCATTTGCATCTCCTCGTTGCAAAGCACATTCAAACCTGCAATGTTCAGCAACATGAAGGTCCTGAGGTTAAGCTTCGTAATTTCTTACTTGCAGCGTTTCTTGTCCTTGTACAGTCTAATGACTCACTGTGTTCACTTCAAGTGCAGGAGCTTCATAAAAGAGAGGCAGTAAAACGCTGCTCTTTGAACCGCTGCGCATTTAGTCCAAATTTAAAGAAACAACCTTGGCCACAAATATAGCTCCTAACTAAACTTCTCAGTTTATTAAAATGAATTTGCCAAGTGTGGTAATCTACTTCACTTCTTCTTCCAGCTGCCTGCATTGTGTACACCTACCTAAAACAGCATTTCCTCCAACTCCCAAAAAAGCCCTTCAAAGACGTCCAGGAAAAACACATTTGAGCTTAGTGTTATTACTACAGGTGGTAGGCAAAGGCTAAGGCCTGGGTGTGTGGGCACTCAGCATCGTAGACCTGCGTCACAGGATTTTCAGGTCACCTCACTGGCAAAGGGAAGGAACCTGAGCTAGAGATGGAGTGCTATTGACTAGAGACAGACCTCGAACCCACTGGAGAGATTATATCTCTCATCTGGCCTGGAAATGCCTCAGGATCCCTCAGCACACAACAAACCCTACTGTTGTGTGCTACATATGAGAAAGGAAAACTGCAAACAAAATTAAGACCTGATTCTTCTAACTTTGTTAGAGTACATTTATTAAAACTATAGATATAAAAGATGGATGTAGCCATAGTGATATCACTGTTTGGACTGTGCATTTTGAAGGCATAAGGTCATGACTGACCGACACTGTTGATTTTTTAGACATTGATGTGACCATATTTGGATGAGAGGGTGGATTGCTAAGTTATTTGCTAAGAAAGTCTATGGATGCACAGCAGAGACACACATTTCTGCTAATTAGTGCTAAGTAGCAGACTAATAAAATACTAGAATTGTACTCATAAATACTAAAGCCGAAACTATTTGGATGGGCTGGACCCAAAGACAGACATATTCACTTAAAATGAATAGTAACTACGACAAAGAGGTCCACTTCTGTGAGGTCTAAGCAGCAAGCAACTACACCACCATACCTGCCAATCAAATGTTAAATGGACTGGTTCTTATATTGTGCGTTTCTAACCTACTGGAGCACTCACAGTGCTTTATACAGCTTGCCTTATTCACCCATTCATACAAGTACTTTTCTCTATACCTAAGTGCTTTCCATCTAACATTCACACACAATCATTCTCCAGTACAGAGAGAGCAACTTGGGGTTCAGTGTCTTGCCCAAGGATACTTTGGTCAGGTATTGAACCACCAACTTTTCAATTAATTAGTGGGTGACCTGCTCTACCTGCTGAGCTACAGCTACCACTAATTTTAAGCACAATCCAAATGTATGACCTATAAAAAATAATAACAATGCGTTATGAAGTCTGCAACTATCCTTAAAGCATTTTATCTTTACAACATTTTAACATGGCCATCTACAGAGGTTAACTCACTTTGGAGCCGGCCACGAGTGACCACTGCAAAAAATGCAGCTTTTCGTATTCACTAAATAGTTGCTTGAAAGTGACTTAACTATGGCTTAGTACAACTTTGCTCTTTTAGATGCCCGTCTTTTTTTTTTGACAACAAAAAGTAGAGCATGAGATGGAAAAGAGTAGACTGGACAGCACCTTCACTTCACAGCAAGAAGGACCAGTAGGTCCTTTCTATGTTCTTCCTGTTATATGGTTCCTCCCACAGTCCAAAGACACACATGTTAACTTGTACAAATCTCATTTCAAGTTCAGTAAGAAAGATGTTTAATCAAACATCTGTCTACTACTTTTGGTGTTTGGTGGCTAGTCTATGATTTTCATCACTTCCTCTTTCTCATTGCTGACATCATCTGTACCAATCCTCTTTCTGTCCGCCATCTTCAAATCAATTAGCCTCCACTCCACGTACTTTAAATCTCACTGCTCACGAGTCATTCTCCCTTTCAGACTCTTGCGCAATCCACCTCCCCATTTCCACCTCTTTTACATTCCTCAGAGCTCCATCTAAGCCTCCATCTTTATTAACACCACCAGCATCTACACTCTTGGGGGTCCTGTCTAATTCCTATCACCACTGGAATTTGTGGTGAAAACCCTGCGCTGTGGCCAATCACTAAATAGCTTGACTGAATTCTGTTTATCAATAAATCATGTTAAATCCATCCTAACAATCTCTCCTTATTAAACTATTAGGGTGGATCTTCTTTTTTTTCCCAATGCCACATTTTTGCAGTGAAGTCTAATGAAGCACAAAGCAAATGTGGCTCATTGCAAACTTATCCTGCAACATCTTCCATCTGCAATGCAGCTACATCAAACTAAAAACACCTTTCCACAAAAGAAAATAAGCCAGACAACAAGAAGCACGAGAAAATTTCTTGTCTTGTTTAGCGTTGTGCTAAAACTCACGGTAAAAAAAAAAGGTAAAACAATTTATTCATATTAGACGGCTGAGAAACTGGGTGTGTCGGGTGCACTGCACACGTGGAGGCTCTGTCAGCAGTTCAGAGGGGACAAAGAGATGGAGGATGAGGCGAACAACTCCTGATGGAGGAATCAATGTTTACTGCTGCTCTGCACCATCAGAAGGCAGGGGGAAGGCAGCAGACACCGTGGCATCACCAATATGGCTACCCTCAGCACGAACTGACTGTGGGGTGACAACTTTCCCTTACCCTGCCCTGTTTTTGTCATTCAGGTCATTCCCCGTCAGTCTGTTGTTGTCGTTGTCAGTCAGGCCGTCTTTCTGTCAATTTAGAGCCGTCTCCTTCTCTCTCGCTCTCTTTCTTTTCCTCTCTCTCTCTTTCCGTCTGTGTCATATATTTATTTCTGTCCTCTGCTATCTTTTTGCTTCATCATTCACACTCTTCGGTCTTCGCAGCGTTTTAATGAACCTTCAAGTGACATAAGATTTTCCTATATCTGTTCCTCTCTATTTCTGCTCCACGACCCCCCCAGGGTGCATGGAGAAAAAGATGAAAACACTTGGTTGTTAACCCTCTCTGTGCCTGAGCTGCTGGCTGGTGGACTGCATGTTTCAGAATGTGGGATGAGGGTCGCACAGTTCCACAAGTAAAAAAAAAAAATATTTTTTTAAAAACAACTGATTTTTTTTCACATTGGTAAAAAGGCAGGTGGAAAGCTTCTGCGAAAAGCTCGTCAAGCACAACGAAGCAGATTGTAGAAAATGAACAGAGGGACAGAGATCTACATTTTCTTCAGAGCAGAAGACATTTTTGTCTCAGCAGGAGACATCGTGAAGGGTCCGTCGCATTGGTCTGAGCTGAGGGTCGAAACTGTCTCTTTTTAGATAAACGTAAGACAAACACAGCGAGGAAAATTTCTGCATAACTGTACATTGTCTCTCTGTTTCTGTGTGTGTGTCACACACTCCAGCAGCAGAGAGAGCTGGCAAAAAGCAGCAGAGCAAACAGGGAGGTGCAAAAACACTGCAAAGACTGCTCACTGCTGCATTTTCTGAGCCAGAGCCTCCCTTCTTTTCTCTCCATTGTTGTCGACGAGTCCCGAGACTCTCGCCTCAGTACCCCTTCTCTCTGTGCTCCTCCTTTTGTATTACTGACACAGCGCAGTGTTTTCACAGGCAGAATAAGATACAGACTTTCATGTTTGCACGGATGGCCATTTGTGTTTGGCTGTCATTCAGGTACTGAGCTCTTCTATTTTGGACATGAATGTCATAAAGAGATAGAACTTGTATTTTTTGCTGTGAAAAACAAAGCAAAGCCATGCAGTGGTTTAAACAAGAAGAATTTCGACAGTCTTTTAAACATTAACATGTTCTGCATGTTAATGGAAATTTCATGGCCCCAAAATAACAAGTACAGTACTTCATGTTCGTTCTGGCACATTGGTTCAAAAATCAGACACTAAAACTGCCCACTCAAACCAGGAAACAAGGCTTAGGCAGGTCAGACACTCCTTAAGTAGAGTGATTTTTTTAAGTCTCTGAAACCTGAAGATTGGAATATTAATCTTTCTCATTTGGTGTCTTGATGCTCCTATACATGTAGGTATTCATCAGGATCTCAATCTGTGATTCACATCATTATCAACCCCGTCAAACAATTCGTTGACACCGTGCCCTTGTGCCTTATGGGTGGGGTTGTCATCCTGAAAGAGACCACTTCTGTCAGGGAGTGACAGGAACACTTTGTACTGATTAGCAGTGACTGTTTCCCCCAAAGGAGACCATCAAAGTGTCCACCAACAGCATAACATAGCCACCAGATCCATGCATACCTGCTAAACAACCATTCATGAATACAAATCTATGCCCTACTGGTTTAACATCACTCTGCACTAAACAGAATCCAAAGAAAATACTATATATGCAAATGCTGACAGCCAACATCACCGTCAGCAGTTTAAATTTGTTAACTGGTAATAAAACTTTCACAGACAGCTTCAGTGTGAATTATTAAAAACCCTAATTTCATATTTATACATCCATTCATTGGATCTTTGCTAGCCCTCAGACTTACTCTATGCCGAGCAATGTCCACCTAAATCAAAGCCAAACAATGGCTCTGTCACAACAGGACAAAGAGTCGACAGTCACGCTAGCAGCTCTGTGAAACTGTACTTAGGCACAGTGTTGCTTTCAGCTATATATTCACACTGGCATGCTACTAAGATCACAGTAACAATAACACAGTGTTACAGATATTTTTACCACATCCACAATGTTTGTTTAATGTCTGAGCATGCTAGCATTCGAAAACTGGCACCAAGTGGCTGACAGAAATCTAGTTAATGGACCTGATCATGAAAAGTCAGAAACTCACCAGAGGTAATCATGGTTCCTTCAGGAACAAATTCTATATGATGACATGAATACACAACATAATTCAATGGTAATTCATCATCAAATTGTAAATGGACTGCTACCAGTAGGGCATGTTTCTACACTAATTGAGCAATCAAAGCACTTTTCACTAAAAGAATCATTCACCCAATCACACACACGTTCATTCAAGCACTTTTTCCAGACCTTAGCAACTTGTCTAATATTTGTGCTACCCTCACACCTCGGGTTAACTCAGGGTTCAGTAACTTGTCCAAGGATATTTTGACATGCAGATTGGAATAGTCAGGGATTGAATGGCTCCCTATATTTCCTGAACCACAGCTGCCCCTCTAAAGTCAAATATTCCCAAAGAACAGTTCAACTGTTATCCTCATTACTAAGATATTCCAGTGTTTTATCAAAGTCATGGACTCCCACTTCCACGCTACCATCCCTAGAGCTGCTACCAAGGCTAACTTTGGAGTTTGTCCTGTGTAGTTGCCCTACACAACTGGCACTACCGAACCTGCCATTTATAAGTGAAATTTAGTTTTGTCGAGGATAAAACTAAGTTTCTATGTAAAAGCCTTACAGCATCTGCGAGGCCAATGAAAAAATATCCTGACCCTTGAGTTTTTTAAATTAATCTCTGACATGTTGTGTTTCCATATAGCACCTGATTCCTCATGCATGCTTACAGGGAAACTGACACATCTGCTGTGGAGAAAAATAGGCAATGTATTCTACTTACATTTATTTTTAAATCACCTGCTGGAATATAAGCCAAAAATAACTCTAAAAATTGATTTTTGGACACATACTATAACCAATTTTGTAATGGCAGTGAGCCAGCAGCATAGTGATGCCAGTTTTCTGGACTGCCCTTTATGATGTTGACACACTTCATCTAACAATGCAACACAGTCCTGGTATTTCTGAACACACTGTTTGGGACAGTGAATGCTCTTATCTGAACCGAGCAGGTAGGGGCTCAGTGTCTGCAGAAATCATGGAAGCCGCCAACAAAGCTGGGACTTTCCTGCTAGACATCTGCCTCTCTAAGAAGTCAGCTGGGCCTGTGGAGAGCAGATAGTAGTAACTGGATGCCTCACTCTGTGAGACAGGAGAGAGGGGAAAACAGAGAAATGTCTGTGCAGGTTTTTTGCAGTAAGTAGAGGTAATAGTAGTGGTTGTAGTAGCCCAATTAGCAGATCAGTGGACTTGGTTACATAACGAAATAAGTGTTTTGTTTTGGGGGGTTTTCTAAGAAACAACAGGCCCTTTCTACAACTCCACAACCCAAGAGGATCGCTCAAAGTCCAGTTAGTAAAAGAAAAAAAACAGGTTCAAGCTGATTTCAGCTGCACTTACATAATCTGGTTGGTCACTAATTGGAAAGCTATCTAATGTTCCCAACCGAGCGTTTACCCAGTGACATAAGACAGCTAATACTTTAATAAGATGGCCTAATGAAGTGTGTCAACGATCACAGTGGTCGCCATCTCGGGCTCTGCCAAGTGGTCCTGCGAGAGTCACGGGGGCTTTGGGGTGCTTCATAATGGCCAGCAGTTAAGCCTTTTAGAGACATTAAATGGGATCAAGGTGGGTGGGTGTGTGCCACATATGAGTGAAGCTCATGTGTGGCACACACATGTATGTGTGGGTGTATGATTTTAATCAATAACATTTATATAAATTAGGTGTTTGCTCTATCATGTGATCTGCCCCAACCCCCACCCCCTCACACGCATTTCCCTCCCCTCTGTGTTAAGCTGGCCAGCAGCTAATCCGTGAGCAAGCACGGCTCATTGTCTCCATCACAATCCTAAATCCTCACAGTTTAACAAGCAAACACCTTCTCTTTCGGCTGAGAGTTAGTGATTTGAAAACATACAGTGAGGTAAGTTGTGTATAATAAGTGAAGTAAGTATAACTGCATTTTACTAAACAAAGATAAACTCGCATTAACAGCTTTGGCCAATTTAGAATCACCAGTTAACCTAACATGGGGGTCTGTGGACTGCAGGAGAAAGTCAGAGTACCCAGAGAGAACCCACACAGGTGCAGGGAGAACATGATTTCACCCCAGACGTTCTTACTATGAGGGAACAATACTAACCACTGCATTGACCTTGTGTAGCAACACAAGACTTAATCCCTTTACTTACAATAAATTCAGATAAAACTCTTAAGTCTATTTTTTATGCATGACTCTCAAGCATTCTCAAGCTCCAGCCAACTATAAGAAACTGTGAGAATTTCTGCTTTTCTTCAGTAACCTGAATATCTTTGGAGTTTTTGTCAGACAAATCAAGCTTGTTGTGATGGACACTATCCCCCCCCAAAAATCAGACTAAACAAATAATTGATTCTTTAACATAATAAATAGCAAAATAATGGTTTTGGTCCTGGTGCGTAATTGAGCAACATCCATGTTTTTCCTGGGCTATCGATGTCATTGCAAAGACCACTGAAGGTTAAAAAGACAAATTCCCACTTCCTACTTGTTGGTTGCAAATTTGCTTCTGTGATGGCTCAATATAAATAATGGGGAATCACAAAACACGCAATTTTGATCAAACAACTCTGAACAGCAAGATTATAGTTTCGTCATACTTAGTTTTTGACCACTTTGCTCAGAAACAGCAGCAACTTCTTAATTGTGTTGAGAAAGCCTCACGCATGAATAATTATGTGTTTGTGCGTCCTATCAGCAGCTCAGGTGAAGCAGTTGAGAAATGATTCACTTTATCAGAAGAAGCTGATGAAATGCACCAACTGCTGACTCATTAATTTCTCTTCCCCAACACAGATTAACATCATGCAGTCTGCTCCTCTAACCTGGCGTAGCTCCAACATATTAAACCAGAAGACCAGATTCAGAGCTCTGAATATCGACTTTTTGTTTTACAATTAAAGATTCAAACAACCGACCAGCATCTAAGAACCAAAAGGTACCTGCAAAAGAAAATATGTAGAAAAGTGAGGACACATCATTTCATTTGACAGCTCATCTAATGATTTTTTTTTCCTTCACAGGCCATCACAGTTTTTAGAGTTCATGTAGAAGCTCTGAAATTATGTAGAGGCATGTGAAGACTGAATCATGTGAAGCAAATGTCACATAAAGTGATTCAGCACTCTCACCACCACTACTTACTGTTGATTCACTGGTAGCCAAAGTAGCCAGGACTGTATGTTATTCCTGAACTTCACTGATCAGTGACTGAGAGAAGCTCTGAGGATTTAAACCATGCAGCTTTAAGCGTATTTTTCATTGTCACCATTGTATAAGAACATGGATAGAACCAGCAGGAATGTTACTTTAATGTACATTTAACCAGGTACGTTCAGGTACTGAAATACAGGTTTACTGTGCTGTATTTTATTTAACTATTTCTATATTATGCTACTTTCTGACACTAAAAGAAAAAATGTAGAACCAGTGGGAAAAACTAACTAATACTCAGTAGCTTGTAGAACTACATACAGCATCAACAACTTTATCATCTTCTGTATTTCTGTCAAATTGTTACAGAGGAATTTTGGCCCACTCTTCTTCACTCGTCTTTTGGCCAAGCTGTCAGACAGGTGATCCCACATTTTACTCTGGTAAACAGAGGAATTCATGATCTACTCAATGACTGCAGATCCTGTGTCTGCAAAACAAGCTGCATAGAATGACGTTTAAACTCTTGTGGAGCACCACTTGTACACAGGGCTGTGCATAAACCTGAAAACCATGCCCAATGTTTTGTAGATCATTTATTACACTGATTTTACTCCTGATGAAAAGTTCTGACTTGCTGTCAGAACGTCCTTCCTCTTGCCCCCGCTGATGCGACCTCATTTAAAATCATGCTTTACAAATCTCTCTCTTACTCCTCTGCACTACCGAGTCTGTGGATTTTTGTATACTTGGAAAGTTAATCCATGTGCCTCCACTAGAAAGCACTTTGGTTCAACTCCAGCTGTGCTCTCTGCCAAGGAGTGTTATGTGATTGGTTCAGTCTGTCTGTTTGTTTTGTCTTTTAGCAGAATTACTCAAAAAGCTATGGATGGATGTGCATTAAACTTTTACCAGAGATGGGTCTTGTTCCAACGTAGAAGTGATTAATTTTTCGAGTTGATCAGTATGTGCATTTTGATTCAGGAATTCCTTCCCACTGTAAGACGGGCATAATTATATCTTTTGCATATTAAAGTAAGTAAAATCAGAGACATTTATTTGATGTTCCACAGACAATAACATAAAGTAATTAGGATGCAGACATCCAGGTGGATCCAGGGATTCAATTTAAGCACGGCATGGAGAGAACTTGGAGCTGCTCTGTTTAAATGTGGTATACATTTATAAAAGTGGCTTTACTTAACTTGACCTGGCAACAGCTGATTGGTTTGGCAGCCCCAATAGCACGGCTAAACGTTTAGAGTAGCCTGGCGATCAAAGCAGTGCGATGGATTCCCAGAAAATTGCAGATTCCTAATTCTGCTTAAGAGAGCATCAAGGTGTCTCAGTGAAGATGTAAGTTTTGACACAAACTTTGACGCACACACACTACTGCAGGACAGTACTCGTCAGCTAATTACAGCTGTACGTCTAGCTACTCTGAGATAGCAGCTAGTTAGCGTCAAGCAGAATATTAAGATATCATCTTCCTATGACTTCATGACTAATGCAAAAATAAAATATAAAGTAATGCTGCGTTTTACAAAGTCACCAGCTGATGAGCAGCTTGACCAACAAAAATCAAAGCTGCACATCAGAGGAAATCTTTCATGACACATGATTAGAGAATCTGATGGTTCAATTTTACCCCAAAATTAAAGTTGGGATTATTACACTGCAAAGTAATTACAGACACAGCCATGCATGCAGACAATCACAGTTCGGATCGCAGAGCTAAAATCATCCTGCATGCAGACAGACACTCATTTAGATCAGTAACAAACACACACACACACACACACACACACACACACACACAAACACAGATACAAATACACACAAAGAGCTTGGGTCGAACCACCTTTGCTGAGTCACTGGAAACATTCAGTACCAAACCCGGTACAGGAAACTGGAGCAGACTATTACATGATGATAACTCAATAGCACAGGATGGAAACTGACTAATGGGGAAAAATAGGAGCTTTTCCATCTGTCATCATCACAGACAGCCCACAACACAAACGCAGACACCATAGAGTAAGATGGCTTCAGAGCAACGGCAGTGGCAAAATGCTCGGCATGAATGAATCATCAGAAACACAGCTATCTACCCTAGAGTACAAATGACTGGTTGCTTGTTTTGCCACCACAACATATAACCCTCACAAACACATACACACACACTCAATCTCCTTCTTTTGTGCTCTCAAGTTTGGTTTTGCATGGTCATTTGTCCTGTTCTAGACAAACACGCAGACAACATCAGTCTTCCCAGCATGCCAAATGGAAACCATAGCAATGTCTCAACTAACACAATACAGGCTCTTTGTTATGTTTTGATTATTTTTTTTTCCACCCCTCTGGGAAAGGGGGGGCAATGGGTTCATCTGCATCACCTGCATGTAAGGTGTCTGGCAAATTTACGCACTTTAACTGGCAGTGACAAGACAGGAGAGAGTCGTTTCAGGGAATCAAACCTGTGTCCCTGCATATACAGGGCAGCTGCCACATCCACCACATCAGCCTTTAAACTCTTACGTTTTGCCTACCGTTCTTTTGATTAGTATTTCACAAAGAAAAGTAGGTCGCTGTGTTGGCTTTTAATGATCTTGTCCCAAACAGACGGTGTATTTTTACGAACAGGTTAAAGGCTCGGCTCTCCTAAACACCTGCATTAATCCCGTCACTTGGATAAGGAAAGGACTTGCTTAAATCCCCGACTGAACCTTGCGTGCATCTTCTTATGTCAAGGTAGATTTAAGAGGACCGGCTGGTTAACGAATTTATATGCTGTCTCATGCCCTAATTTCTTCCAGACATTTCTCTTTCCCCTGTTACGCGCCACCAAAGGTAAAAAAAAGAAAAAAGAAAAAAAAGGCACTGCGCATAAAAGTAAATATCTGGCTACCGGGTGATGTATGCTGGATCGGAATTATGCAACAAAACCAGACGAAACGAAAACCAGCTCACAAGCAGTGGTTTGAGAAGAAACGTCACGTCTGTGCGGAAAAGAGGAAAAAAATCTTAGCTGAGGACGGAGGGAAAAAAAACAAGCAACATATGCAGCAGTCGCTCCACAGCATCCCACTCAAGCAATCTGTCGCTGTAATCAACTCCGAGAAGAAGAAAACAAGGCAGAAAAACACACAGCATACATCGTTTTTCGGTTTTTCACAAACACTTTACGTACCGTTATGGGTGACGAGCCACTTTAGCGGAGTGTTGCGCGTCTAGAAACCGGAGAGGAGCGTCGGCGGTGCTTGCGTGTGTGTGTGTATTTGTGTGCGTCAGGCGGAGACAGGAGGACAGAGGAGGAGATTTGGCACATTTGGAGAGGAACGCAGCCTGGTGGCGGAGCGCAGAGCACCGGGATGCGGCAACATCCGTCTGCAGACGACAGACCAGCGGCGTGCGCTCCTACCAGGGAGGGGCGCACCAGGCACACACACACACACACACACACTGCACCAGCAGTAACTCATTCACTGCCAGGGCGGTGTGG
Organism: Oreochromis aureus; assembly: GCF_013358895.1. Taxonomy (NCBI): domain Eukaryota; kingdom Metazoa; phylum Chordata; class Actinopteri; order Cichliformes; family Cichlidae; genus Oreochromis; species Oreochromis aureus. The sequence continues at coordinate 21,957,243 of NC_052948.1, read as the reverse complement.
GTGGGTGGACTGCTTTTGCAGAGACAGAGAGAGAGCAGTTCGCCGTGTCTGTGTGTGTGAGTGTGTTCATATGCGCCATATGTCACAGCTCTTTATAAAAACACCAGCTCACTTTAACACTTGTCTAATGATATTCGCTGACAATTACAGAAAAAAAACTTCTGGACGAATAAGCAGCAAAAATATAAAGTATGACAGTAAAAATCTCATATCTGTAAGGAATAAAACAGGACAGGTTCGACATTAGGCCTACAAAAGTGATATTTGTTTCTGTAAAAGTTTAAAGTAAGGTTCTGGCTCTATACTTCTACGCAGTCTTTAACAAGTCGAGTGCTGTCTTTGAAAAATAAATGCATATTTTTTTGGTGCTACAGGGAAGATCTGAGTCACCCAAACTGTTGTAAATTAAAATCGGGCATAGAAAGACTATGAAATCCAAATGCCATGCCCACAAGCACAAGAGGGTTACAAACAGTTACCAAAAGGGAAAAAAGCAGCTGAACACACAGAAGATTCTGGAAACAAGAAAGGAGGCCCCATGCCCCTTCACATTTTTCCTACACTAAACACAGATTAATAGAGAACGTGCAGTGTGTAGCACAAAGCCTTTAACTCAATGACTTACTATGAGAAACTGGGTCTTGAGATTGCTTTGAAAGTATAATGTGTGATTAAACACATGAAACGGAAAGACATGTTGTTCCTGCCGTTTAATCAAATCGCCACAGTCATCTCAAAGCACTTTAAATTGTAAAGTACAACAATAGAGAGAAACCCCCAATGATAAAATGCCCCCTATGAGCAAGCATTTGGTGACAGTGGAGAGGAAAATCTCCCTTTCAACAGGAATAAATCTCTGGCAGAACCAGACTCAGGGAGGGGCAGCCCACTGGAGTGATGAGAGGGAGACGGGACAAAAAGACACACTGTGGATCACATGAACGTTCTGAACAATGCTCAGCTGGCCAATGGTGTGCAAGTAGGAGTCGCAACAGGAAGCTAACTGTACTTAAAGCCATGGATGTTTTCTGAAAGTTACACAGAACTCTAAACTTAACTTTGGGGAAAATCGCTTTTGAAAAAACTTAATAAACAGGGTTTTTTTTTTTTAATCAGATTTAATTGGTGATTTGATGTGGTGTTTATGTACTGGTTACTGTTTGAATTACAATTATGATTTCTCCCTATTTATTTAGAGGAGCCTTTTAAAAACCTGCCCTGGAGGCTTTAGCATGATGGTTGCTGTGCGGCAGGAGAACTTTTGACAGATTCCAACATCTCATCCTGCTTCAGAATTAGCTATGAAAAAATGTAATGATTTGTAATGACTGTGTTTTTCTTGCTCCAGTTGAATAGAAAACTATAATGTACACATAACCCTGCTGTGGTCTGACCTAAACAGGCATAATCATAATCCTGCATGCATAATGTACACCCACAATACTGATGAGTCTATATTTAGTTGCTGAATATGTATCATGTTGTGTGACAAACAGGACCAGCCTACCCTCATGTCGCTCACGTTTGCTCTGAGCTTTTACACCTTGCTCTGCCTCTGTGCTGTTTTATCCCTCGCTCCTCTCTTCTATATAGCAAAAATATCTTATAGTTATTTATAAAAGTGATGACAATATTTACACTCCAGTAAAGGGGACGGCGAATGCGTTTGCTTTATAAGCTGGGATGAATAATAATGTTTGGATCCTGTTTTAGTGCATGCCACTAGAAGCTGGCCGTTCTTGTGTGCGCTCCTGTACTCTTGCCATAAAAACACGGCACAAACTGCGGTCCAGTTTTATCTCATAGTTTAAAGACCCACATGCCATCCTTTTCCAGACCGTATATAAATTTCTCACCAGAGTAAATTTTGTCAGTCGATCAGGTCATATTTCACAAAGCCCATTCGGGAGATGGTGAGACTGCGCCGCTTCACCCGGCATGCCCAGCCAATCGGAAGAAGCTGAGTGGCTGCTGGATACGTCCCTGAATACATATAAGGGAGCAGTTTCGAACAAAGTTTCTCCTTCCTGTTCTTGGCAACAAAGCAGCTTAGTCATGCCCGTAGGTTTGCTGTAGCTCTTCCTAATACCCAAAAGGCTGTAGCCTGTAACTATAAATACACGTTAGCATTTTCATGATTGTTTTACTTTGTAAGAGGTTGTTTTGCAGTACTGCCACTGAGAAACTGAGAGCTCAAAAAACATAAACACCCAACAAACACACTTAAAAGTACCCCCCCGCCCCCCCCAACAACCCCTTACTTATCAAAACATATCCAATTCAGGAATAAGTTTTGTGTTATTTATCAGTAAATATGTACTATATGCTAATATAACATAATATCAGCTGGTAAAAATAGTCTAGCCACGGACTGTAGATGATGTTAGCTACTATGAGGTCACTATGAGGTTGCCTTTCGGTCAGTAACTTGTGAAGCTTTGAGCAATTTCAAAGTTGCCATTTAAGCTTTTTAAAACAGACATCAGGGACACTGGCCTGCACGCTAATTGGCTGATGACTTTTCAGTCACACAGTAAAACAAAGCCTCCTTTATCGTCCTTTTTGACTACCGACTTAAATTCATGCTGCTTTCAACAAGCCTTAAACCTAGTGACCAAGACCATAAAACTTGCCATGAAAATGTTTACTGAGGTCACAGAGCACACAAAGTGAGGGATGTTTTCACAAAGGCTTCTGCACAGCTGGACAGCTCTTTGCGCAAACAGAGGAGTCGCCCCCTGCTGGCCATTAGAAATTATAACACATAAGCAACTTCCACGCTGACCCAAAATTTACATCCAATCATAAGTCAAGGAGTTAGGAGATAATACTTTTTTGGGGGGGAGAAATTTCCAGATCATTTCTTAATAAATATTTTTGTGTTTCTTTTAAATTACCTAAGCATGTGTTTTTATTATTAGCCATTTGATTGTTTTTATGTGCAGCCACCACTGAAGCAGTGCATACATGACACAAAGAGTGTGGAATAGGATAAAGGTCCCTCTTTAAAATATGATTCATGAGTTTAATTAGTTAACACCGGGTAACACTCTTCTTTATTTTAATTTGTAGTACTTAAAATCATGCATTCTGCTGCCACAGCGCTAATTCCTTTTCACACTGAGGCAGTACTGCTCCTTTGATCAACCACAATGCAGAGTAAAGCATTAGGACAGCTGGTTGTTGTTCAACAGTGCATCATTTTCTAATGTTTCAGTCTTTAAAGTTGGTGTTTCTCACTTGATGCAGTAAACCCAGACTGAATTTTACCTTGTTCACCCATCAAACAGGAAAACATTTGAGTCGCGTGGAGATCGACTCGATGTGGGTGTTGCTCTGTGTAAAACCAATGCTGATATAAAAGACTCAGCATTTACAACATATTCTAAATGGATCATGTGCTACTGTTTGGCCCTGTAGGGACACCTTTCATGACAGGTGAAATAAAAAGCTCTTCCCAAAGGGATAGCATTTATCCTAAATATTTCTCCCTTTACGTTCCCTTCTAAAGCACTTTCTTTGTTCTCTTAACTTCAAAAGTAACTTTTCAACTTTAGGTCTTATCTCTGTTCTTCAAAGCAAACTTCCCCGGTGCTGTTCTCGTGCACCATCTTTGTCTTATTTTGTTTTCAGCAGGTTCCCCCACTTTCACCGTTGCCATCTCTCTTCCAGTATGCACGTCTCTTTCACTACTGCTAATTTCCTTTAGTTACTTTTTCTCTCTCTTCTTCCCTCTCACTCACTTTCTCTCCATCCCGCAGACTGCAGCGATGGCAAGCCCTGGGATCAATATCAAAGCTTTGCATAATTCAGCAGCTGCTTCAATAATGAATGACGCAACGAGCCACTTTGGAAGGAAGGCTCCCTCCCTCGCTCCCTCGCCCTGACTCTGTCAGTGTCTCCCTCTCTCTGTCTCGCCTGGCCTCCCTTAGCCAGATGAAGTCAACCTGCTTTACTGTCTTCATTAATGAAAAATAATGGGGATAGATCTGCTAATGAAAGCTGGAAGGCTGCACGTCTGACTTCCAGATTAAGGAGTTAAAATCTTAACAGTTAAAATTGTTCCTCCTCTTACTTCAATACCAATGACTCAACAAAATGTTATACAACTACAAAAAAAGTGGGTGACTCACTGAGATGTGAATCGTTGTGTTGAACGTTGCCTCAATGCTACAATTAGCAATTTTTACAAAGATTATTTTTGAGGGAAAAGAAGGTTTACTTCCAGATTCAAGAGTGCGGAAAAGTTGTTATATGAGCTGCGGCTAGGACAATACAGAATAGATGAGTACTTACGTTACCAAGGGTTCACAAATTTCACGAACTTCAAAGTAAAGCAACAATTTTGTTTAACCCCAAGAAAATCTTTATCTTCTTTAGGACGGAAATTTAAGTTGAAAAATACACAGTAACAACCACATATGCTCATTTGCGCCCATGTGGGAAGGGTCAGGCTGGTGGCTGAACCACCTAAAAGAGATTAGAGTAGAGCTGTCTGTGATGACGCTGCGCTCTAAGCACTGCTGGATTAGCATTAGTATACATGCGGTTGTAGATTGACTCCATTCAGCACCCACGGGAGCAGCTTAAAATATATCCTCGAAGATCTGAGCTTTTTTTAAAAAAAAAAAAAATTTTGAGGACTCCTTCAAAGAGTGACCTGTTATCTGCAGTTACTGTGAATCTGTGGATTCATTTGAGCCTGCCAGTCAAAAATCAACCACCACAGCGTGTTTAGAAAGCTACTACGCAGAAGGACTTTGATGCATCCATTAATCACAATGACTCATTTCAGACTCTAGCTTTTTATTACCAATGGTAAATAGCCTCTTACTTTATTCAATGCAATGTGAATTGATTTTTTGTTACAAGTGAAACTTGAGAAGTCCTTATCTTCCTTTCACTGTGGCTTCTAAGAACCTAATATTACCTAATAAGTGAAGGCCCTGACTACCAGGATTTTTGCCAAGTTCTGACCACATATTTTCCATCTTATTCTGTGTTTATCCAAAGAGTTTTATTTTCATCCAGTGCTTTAAAGTTGCAACGTATAATGTCACCCCCCATTTGAAATGGGATTACAGTTGGCATGGCTGTTTGTGCCACACTGCATTCCTTTGCTTTTTCCCCCACACTCTGGCTTCCTAGCAAACCAGCAACACAGGAGGCCAAGCAATTAACCTTGGTTTATGCCTGGTGCTATCAACCTCGTAAACAGCAGTAGACACCAAAAGTGGCTACTGCTGCTAATTTATATCTTGTGTTCATGTCATTTTAGCTTCTCGTAGAGGTTTCAGTTTCCTGGCCTGGGAATCGGGTTGATGAGTGTATAATCATGTTGGTTTTCACTGTCATTTCAATGATATATCAGTGCAGGAGCTCAGAGGTTTCCAGGTTACACAGAGCGAAATGCTGCGACAGTTTAAAAAGATGAGACTTTCTCGAGAAAACTTTTTTAAAAAGATGATTTCATTGCTTCCTATTTCAACTTCTTCTCCTATACAATCTCTGATGCAGAATTTTGTCAGTTCAGGAGACAAGTGTGATGACCCTTATAGCAATGCAGCTGGCAGTTGGCGCATTATGTGGTGACCATGGCGAAGGCAACATAACTTACAATACAGGTAGCAAAAAAAAGAATGTTAAAAAAAAGTATTAGAGAAAGTGTGACTATTCATTCATGTTGTTTGTCTATACAGAAAATCAACAACAGAGATTTTTGATTTACCAGTAAGTCACGTTACCTAAAATAACCCCCTCCTCCCTCTTCATAACTCGAGTTCATAGAAAGCATCTGGTGAAACTAGTCAGGCGAACCTGCCAAAAACACGAATACAAGAAACAAACATGAAATTTTCATGTTCCACTAAGCGACGGAAGCCTGTGGCACTTACGAACTTTTCACCCTCCTCAACGCCGCTGGTCGCTGGGGAGTGTCTTACTAGAAAGCACAAGACAAGACGATGTGCAGAGAGGCAGAAAGAAAAGAGTCGACTCGGCGCAAACAGCCTTTCCACACTGGTTCATCTCAGGGCCAGAGAAACGGAAACCGACAGCTCCTTGGATGCATTTACAGCGATATGGCTGACTCTGGGAGTATTTGTAGAGCAGATTGTCCTGCAAATGTAAGTCTGTGTGTTTGTGTGCCTGCATGAACATATGCATATGGTACACACATTGGGACTGCTGCATGAGAAAGAAGCATCTATGTGTGTGTGTGTGTGTGTGTGTGTGTGGTCGGTAGGTCTTTTTAGGAAGGTTAAAGTGTCCCGGAAGTGAGTCGGCATGCCGTCCTCCTATTAAAGCTGCGACAAGGTGAGAGGACAGAACTGCTGTATCACTGTCAGGACAGTGTTACACAGCAGAACTGATGGTAATTAAAGCCAGCGACACAGCCGGGATATGATGATGAAAATGAAGATGATACTAAATATTATAAACCTTTTTGTGTCAGGTTTTCTCGGTGCAGTAGACTGCCCAATGACAGCATCTGTGATAAAAAAATAGGGCACCACCTGTGATTTGGTGATGAAATTCAGAGGGGGTTAGCACCTTTTGTTATGTGTCTTCATTCTTCAAGACATTTCATGAGACATTTTGTCTGCTTCCAGTCATTTTCCATATTCAGTTTCTCCTGTTTTATTTTTGACTGTACTGAGCACACAGTTGAAACTGTAGAAGCAACACAAGTCTGCTTTTATTACTTATTGAGCCAATGAGTTTTTGTCTTTGCTTTCTTGTTTAGTTTTGTGGGGGGGGTTATGTTAAAGTACCAAAAGGCAGCCAAAATGCAGATGTGACAACCTCTCCTGGTCCTGGGGGAAAAACCCTCTGTGCTTGCTAACCATAACTTCTTCTCCTACCGCATTCAATCGATTTCTTCAAGGGAATCTAGCAGAGTTGAGCAGTGATGAAAATGTCTCCTTTCCACCATCCAGTACACAAGATGGACACAGAGATCGACGCAGGAAGAAATATTTCCCACACTGGAGGTGATAGGCGAGGAAAGAGCAATGGTGCCGTAAAAGTGAGAAACAGCGAGGTTGTTATAAGGGTTAGACATCCTCTCACTGTCGTCCTTCAGAAATTTGTACAACATGATGAACATCACACATGTCACTGGGAGAATGAAAGCTCTGACTCCAACAAATCTCAGGACCAATAAGTCAGCGAGAAAACGCTAACCGGATGAAGTTTGGATTGGATGTAATTAGGCAGTCCACATTTTCTTCCCTTCCAAGATTTTCCCACATACCATAGTTGGCAAATTTAAACACATAAAACAACCAATGCAACCTGAAATCCCATGCATCCCTGAATAATTGTGTATTTTTTAATAAAAACTCCATGGAGGTTTCAAATTTTAGTGCTGAGGTTGTTCTCCTTTTATGCTTCCTTTAAGCATGGACAAAAAGAACTTGACAGAAACATCAGTATTAGATAGCACAAGATTTCAAAAACATGGCATGGTCCTTGGTGCAAGACAGGTTGCTGGTCTACTGGCATTTTCTGGGACAACTATCTATAGGGTTTACTGAGAATGGTCTGAAAAAAAGAGAAAATATCCAGTGAGCAGCTGAAGTCAGAGGTCATAGAAGAATGGCCAGGCTGCCTTAAGCTGATAGGAAAGCAACAGTAACCATTCACTGCAACCAAGAAGGGCATCTCACAACAACATGTATGCACAACACGTCAAACCTTAAAGCAGATGGGCCACAGCAGCAAAAACCACACTGGGTGCTGCTCCTGTCAGCTAAGAACAAGAACTTAGTATACAGTTCCCACAGGCTCATCAAGATTGGACAACAGAAGACTAGAAAAAAGCTTCCTGTCTAGCTGATTTCTGCAGGGACATTCAGATGTTAGACTCAGAATTTGGTATAAACAACATGAAAGCATGAACGCGCCCTGTCCCTAACAATATTTCAGGCTGGTGTTGTTGTTATTAGTGGCGGTATAGGAATATGAGGGATATTGTCTTGGCACATTTTGGGCTTCTCATGGCTGCTTCCTGTCATGAACTGGATGGATGGCAGGCAGATAAACCAAATCAGATTTTAATTCACAGCTTTGTTTACATTGAGAGCTAAACAGGAACTTGAGGCTCAGACACCATCAGGGAGGACACCACAGAGAACAGAGGGAGACACAGACAGTGTATACACAGGGCAGAATGGACACATCTGGGTGCACAGCTGAACAGAATCTAACTAACTAGACAAGCGACAGCACACAAGACAAGGAACTATCGGAATAAAACACAAAGTAACACACACAGATAGGACAAGGGACTATCAAAATAAAACACAAAGTAACAAGGACTAGAAACAAACAAACATGGAGATAAGACTGATTACCACAAGAGACACTGAGGGCAAGACACAAAGACAAAACTAGGACAGACTGGGCATGAAAGGCCACTAACATAATTATAGGAGCATAGAGAACAAAACTCAGAAGCACTGGGAAGCAGGGAACAATGTAATACTTAACAAGGTCATCAGTTATTATTCAGTATGTAAGGTGGCTGGTTTACAGCACTACGTTGTTCTGTGGAAACAAAAAAATAGTAAAATAGAGTGGGTGGAGTTGTTAGCTTAAGATGTGTATGAAAAAAAATGAAAAAAAAAAATGAAATGAAAACTTGATTTGCTAACCTCTTTTTTACTAGAAGTACTGCCAATTAACCTCTATTTTACCTTTAAGTTTTCAAGTGTAGGTGTGACCTAACAAAGTGGTTACTTAAGATGTCTGGTTGCACATTGCACTTAGTCATTGACAGGAGGTAATAGCTTCCCATCCTTTTTATTTACCACTGCAGCAGGGAGTGAAACCACTGGGCCTCAACTCAAATCCTGCTAGATCACATTGTTCTTGTGTCTCCCCCTCACATATTTCCTCTACGGCTCCTGTCTATGAAAAGAAATAAAAAATGTGGGCAGACAAGCAATTTTCCCTAAAAAAAAGACATCAGAAATTATCAGCAAACTGTTATTTGATGTTGAGATGTTATTGAGCTAAGAGGTCACGATGCTGACTTTTGGTCAGTGCAGGTTTTCAGTACGCACAAGCAGTTGTCAGAGGAAGATGAAAGCTGTGAAGTATGGGCCACAGCTCTGGTGTGATTAGAGCTCTGAAATCTTTGTGGCTTTCCCTCTCACTTCCACATTCAAAGTACCGTCTCCAACATTAATGATCCTAAAGCTCCAACCTTACAAGCAACTAACACCGGACTGATTCTGAACCAAAAAGACGCAGAGCGATGGTGTTAGAGTTAGAGAGAGAAAGAAATAATATGGAAACTCAGGAAAGAGAAAAAGTCTTAATGAAGCAGTTAAAGACATCAGCTGCTTAGATTTTAGGTGTAAAACTATCAATTTAAATCTAAAAGGACAAAATTTGATAAAAAAAAGGAAGCGAGAGCTCATAAGAGGGTCGCTTTTGCTTTCAGATAAGCATTTTTTAGAGCCGTTTAGATTTGAATTTGAATTTGGAGTACGTCACAATGGGACGTGAGATAATGCCTCCTAAAATTTAAAGCAGTAAGACTAATAAGACTAATGAAAGGCTGAACACATGATGAACTTTCACATTAGCTTAAAAAATGATGATTAAAAGCTCACAGCTCAAGCTAATACTTCAGAGCAGACTGAGCGATAGCAAAAGGTTAGCATTAACCAAAGTAAGAAGATTGTTTTGAATGAAATACTCAGAGATTCAGAAGGCAAAAATAGTTTAATATCTTTGATTAAATATAGCATCATTAGGAATAAATGACATATGTTATTGCCACATGACAGGGACGATTTTTTATTGTGTAGCCTACTGCAGACCAGAAACAGCCCGACACAGAATCCAACCCACAGTGCGTAAAGAGGACGCTCCATTTACATAAACAAATTGGAGTCTATTAGATAGATATCATTCAAACCACTTCAGCGCATTACATTTAATACCTACAGCATGCTTTAATCACTTTAATAAATATAACGGTCAACGGTATTAAATGCTACTGTTGCAACAATATGTCTCAGTTTTTCCAGTTTTGCACAATATGTCCACTATCCCTCCTCTGCATGTCGAAACCATCTCAACAGTGTCACTTTTCAGTGAAGTATTCAAGGAGGAGAGGTGTTGAAGGTACACGAGTTTAAATAACTGGGGTCAACCACCCAAAGCAACAAGGAGGTGAAGAAGAGAGTGCAGGCAGGGTGGAGTGGGTGTCAGGGGTCATTTCTGACAGAAGCATAGCAGCAAAGTGAAAGCGACAATTTACAAGATGGACGAGACCTGCTATGATGTATGGTTTGGAGGAGGTGGCACTACCAAAATGACAGGAGGTGGAGGCGGCAGAGCTGAAGATGTTAAAATTTTCATTGGAAGTGACCAGGATTGAAAAGATGAAAAAGAAGAAGAAGATTTAGTGTGAGTGTGGCCAAAGGTGAAGGGTTTGTCAGTAAGAATGCTGTAAATTGGTTGAATCTAACTACTGGCTCAGATGAGTCAGACTGATGACGTGAATAATTCTGAATAATTTCTAACACAATGCTCTCAAAAATTATTCTCTTCTTCTCTGAGATTTTTTTCCCTCTACAAAGGCATCCAGTTCATCAGATGATGATGATGATGAAGCTCATCCAGTTACTATAAGCAACCGTTTTTTTCTCATCTTCACAATGAAGATTTTTACACAATATGCAAGAATATGTAGAACAATATGTTGTAGATGATCATAAAAATACCATGCGCTTTTTTATATATGAATTGATGATTGCCCCAGGATAATTCTACTGACTTTGGTAATTCCCTGAACTGCCATCTTTAATAAATACCAAGTTAAATTTTCACTTACATGAAATATGACTTTTTAAGATTTTAAGGCAATAACATCCACTCTAAATTAATTCTTAACTGAACCCTTAAATTTTAATTTGGCATCTCTATCAGGTTAAAACACAATGCCACCCACTTGGTTTGTGACCAATCCTCTTGACACCACCAGCAGCCTCAGTTGTTCTTTGTGTTTATTGGTAACTATAAAACATTAGAAGACTAAACAAGCATTGTAATGCAAGCATTTTACATATACTATAGCTTTTGAATGCCGCTTAGCCTGTTTGACTGGAGCTCATTGTTCACATCTTAATTTAAAGGAGCATACACTCCAGTGTTTTCCAGATTTGCACAAGTAGACATTAAACTCAAAAATATCCCTATCATGCACAGTGAGGCTTTAAAATTTTCGCGCTCATTAATATCACGTTGTACCTGATTACACATTAGTGATTACACATTTTGGAGCTCTTTGAGCTGCAGATTGTATCATATTTCTCAAACCAATACCAGCTAAAGTGCATCCTCTTATGGGGCAAGGTCACACACAGTGCCTCCTTCTTGTGACCTTCAGCACGTTCACCGCCCATCCTCCACCAGTTTGACTTTAGCCACAGTCAATCGATGAAGGTCATGCAAACCTCTTTAACATTTCATCTTTGACACCTTCAGGGTCATTAGAGCGTTATTCCACTCGGGCCCTGATGGTGAGGTTGCTACAGCAACAGTCATGAAAGGCACATTTCCCTGGGCGCCGGAGCTAATTGGCTCCACCATCAAATATGAATCTTTAATCACCCACAGCTAACTCTCACCTCGACCACATCTACGTCAGGCGCCACAGAGATGACGCTCCGACATGTGTGTGTCCATACATACACGGGTCACACACAGGTCGGGCTGAGGGAAACATGTTGGAGGAATTGAATTCTCGAATGGTTATGTTTGATTTTTTTTTTTACTACATTCATCACAATCATGTTGAATTCATGTATGTATTTAGGCATGTTTTATGTTAAGAGGTCACATTTAGATGCAGTCTAATTCCAGTAATATGACTGCCTTCATGAATTAACCGCAGTAGTTGTAAAATGACGTCTATCCTGCAGATAATTTTGGAAGCCTCTTATTAGGGATCGGATCAACTATGTAGGCTTTCATGAGCCCCCCTGCCTGGGTAAGCCATCTTACTGAGCTCACCCTGCCTCTGCGTGTATGAACGTGTGTGGGAGGGAGGATCCAGGCGTAACGACTGCATTGAGTTTATTCCCACCGTTTCTTTCACTTTTCTCCTTTTTCTCCGCCCACACCTCCCTCAGCAAGATTGAGCAAAGAAGAGAGAGTCAGGAAGGAACGAGGAACGTGATGCTTCACATCTCACTTCAAAGCATCTCTGGACCTTTGGGACGTTCAAACCCGTTTCCCGCTAACCCAACGCACAAATTCTCACTACCTTGTTCAATGTGTTTCAGATATGTTCCTGCGTTGATGGACTAAGAGCAGCAATACATATCGTTAAAGCTGCTCTCATTTTAAGCTACCTTCTAAAGGTGTCTCCTAAGAGTTTTGATCTGCTATCGAAACAAATGCGCCTCTATTTAGACCCTGGGAGGCGTATATGCTGCAAGCTAAATAATAAAAACCTGCTTTCAAAATGTTCTGAGTTTGTGATCTAGACACACTGTTCTTTTCCACAGTTTGACTGCAAGCATATCAAATAAGACTGAAATTAAATAATAAATAGACATACTAATCATTGCTAGAGTCACATATCTCATCTTTGTTTCACTTCACTTAGCCCAGCAGCTTTACACATGATTCCTGTTGCACAATGAAGAAAACGCTTATTTCATAATCAGGCCCAAACATTAAAAAGATCAGACAGACGGAGCAGTTCAAATAATAAATCCAAGTAAGAGCTCTGATACTCGAAACTCAAACACTACAAATGTCACGCACAAGTAAACTAATCAAATAAATTAGGGACACATGCAGAGATACTTGTTAATTCTGAATAGGGGGGTTAATCAGTATAAATCACTCACACAGGATCCACAGGCTCTCTCACCCACTCCTCACCTGGGTATCTGTGTGGCAGACCCTTCGCTGTGTGTCTGTGTGTGTCTGTGTGTGTTTGTGTGTATGTATACAAGCTACTGCTTCACAGAAAGTACATCACTTAAGGGCTTTTTGATTTGTCATTGTTTAAAGAGTAGGAGCAGAGAAGTAGGCAGCGTCTCTGTGCAGAAATATCAAGTCATCCCTGCAGTACTCCGTTTAAACACTGGGGGGCCACTGTGTAATATTAAAAAGCTGCAGAGTGGATGTCTGGAGTACAGCTCGTGTTTTATAAACGTCAGCTTATAAAGTGAACCCTCAAACTCCTATCATCAAATACATTGCCCTCAGTTTCTGACACGTCTTTCTGCTTTTTCATCGTGACAGGCAGATGTTGTAAAGCAGACTCGAGCATCTTTTTAACTGGAAAGGTGATTGTGTTCCATTAACTGTAAGGCTCTGTATTGAACAGCAGTGTCATCATGCTCCTACTGAATGCACCCGTTAAATGAAAAGCGATCACCATGGAAAACCTGATGTAACATTTTATATCTTAGATCAATTTTCTATCTTCCATATTTAACCTCAACTGTATTACAGTACCACAAAACTTCCCAGTATGGCCCTTCAAAGATGATTCTGAACTTCAAATACAAAAGCACTGCAGTGGGTGTTTCACTTATTTAGCAGTAGAGTTGGCCTCTACTTTCAGGAGATAAAAAACAGACCTGAAACATATCTATAGACAAACAGCAGCTGTACTCTGGATACAGTAACTGTATCATGTTATCAGTGAGAATCAGTAAATCTTGTGGGTGAATCCCAGTGCATCCGTATTGTGATGTGACCTTAAGACCAAGGTAAAAGGAAGCCACGCTCCTCATTTCAAAAGAATGCACAGAGCTTCATAAATGTTTATTCCAGAAAACAGAGTACTGTGAAGCTAGGCTTGAACAGCATGCTGTGTGATTCTGAATAATAACGGTGATTAGAAGTGCTGTACTCTTCCCAATTAATGACACACTTCATAGCTTATTGTTAACAGTGCAACCAACCTTGGTTGTGGTAGCACGACCTTGATAGTTAGCAGGATCTGAATAATCCTGCAATGTTTTAAACTACAGGCTGAACCCCCGACACAACTCTGTTTGTGTTTTCTCAGCAGTTACCATGAAGCTCAGAACTGGTTTTGAGGGCAGCTAATCTACGTCTGAAAATATAAATGACACCTCCATATACTGTTGTCCCAACTAGCTGACAACAGCCCCCTGGAGAAAACAGTGCTTTCATTACTGAGAAGAGACCAGCTGCTAGAGCGTTATAAGATAAATGTCCCCTCACGGTGTTTTACCACCAGAGAGTTTGGATACAAAGAAGAAATCCACCAAAAAACGTTGCGCATTTCAATGGGGCTGGCAGTACAAAGGCTTATCTGGAAAGGAAAAACGGTAGTAGAGCTGTAAGTTTCAGAAACAGGCTCACATTGGGCTGTTGTTCTCTTAATACTTCCTTTGCTTTAAATATTTCCTTAAAAATAAATCAACTTTACGCTATTTCAATTAAGTTCAATTCAGTTTTATTTATATAATGCCAATCGAGCTGGGAGTTTGCCTTGTAATCTGAAGGTTGCTGGTTCGAGCCCCGGCTTGGACAGTCTCGGTCGTTGTGTCCTTGGGCAAGACACTTCACCCGTTGCCTACTGGTGGTGGTCAGAGGGCCCGGTGGCGCCAGTGTCCGGCAGCCTCGCCTCTGTCAGTGCGTCCCAGGGCAGCTGTGACTACAATGTAGCTTGCCATCACCAGTGTGTGGATGACTGAATGTTGTGTAAAGCGCTTTGGGGCCCTTAGGGACTAAGTAAAGCGCTATACAAATACAGGCCATTTACCATTTTTACCAAATCACAACAGTCACCCCAAGGCCCTTAATATTGTAAGGTAACAACAATGCAGTAATACAGAAAACCTCAAAAGATGATTCCCCATCAGCAAACACTTGGTAACAGTAGGAAAGAAAAACTGCCTTTTAACAGGAAGAAACCTCCAGCAGAACCAGCCACAGGGAGGAGCAAAACAGGACGAAGACACACTGGAAGACAGTCAGAGATTGATAATAACTAATGATTAAATATAGAGTGGTGCATAAACACAGTATTTCAAAAGTCTTGAATCACCCATCATTCCTTTATATTTTGAGTTATCTCCACTAATCTTGAGTGGTCTTGATCAATACTTCTCCAGGCTTTCTGAAGGTCTTTCAGAGCTTTTTCTTTGGGCATTAACTTAACACTGACCTATGAATCATTCAAGTATAAATAGGCACCTTTCTCAAGAGATGAGTTATGTTTACGTCTAAATGTAACTCAAAAAAATGAAATTGGGTGGTTGTTACATTTACAAGAGTTTAACTTGTAATTTGAACAAAATAATTTAATGTTTCTATGGTGAACATAATTAAATCATGTAGGATCTGCATGAAATTCAACAACTTAATTTGTTGTTGTTGAGATGACATGATACAATCTAGTAAGAGTTGCCTGGACAAGATCACACGAGATTTCAAACCACAGTAAAATCACTGGGCTTATAAGAGGCAGACAACCATACACACTCCACGTGTATGCTCTGGCTGTTTATTGTGGTTTAACTTGTCAAGGACAAAAACATAAAGAATATTCTGTATCAAGCATTGTAATCATAGCTTTCCTACTTTTCTAAAGTCTGGATTGACAGCTCAGTGGTGGGGGGTTGGCTATTACCAAAAACTTTCCATCTCTCAGCATGGTGTGCAGTGTCTCCTTAGAAAAAAGAAGAAGAAAAAAACTGGACAAGTGGAGGACAAAAGGAGAAGTGGCAGACCTAAAAAATGGCCGGAGGCAGAGCTGGAGGAAATGACCAGGGTGAGCGAGGTCTGGACATCTCTGTTTAAACTACTGGAAAAGTGATGAACTGAAATTGAACTGTAAACAAAAACATATAAAAATGAATACAAATCAAAACAAAAACTACAAAACCAAACTGAACTATAATTCGTTTGTCCCCGGCACACCTGCAAACAGCAGTTTAATACCTCAACTTAAAAGGACTGCAAGATAACATCTTGACAAAGCAGAACATAATCGATGCACTCTGTTGACCTTCCCACATCTGATCAGAGAAGCGATTGGCCCTCCCTCGTCGTATCAGCTCATTTCCAAAATCAGCCCACAGGGTAGCACTACTGCCGATTTCCAACAAAGGAAATTTTTCCATCAACCCAACGAAATGTGATCTCCATATCTATTTCTGCAGTGCAGCCATTGGATTGCTCTGCATCAAAGTGCTATTGATTTAGCTTGTTGTCCTGCACTGAGGAAAGGATGGTGGGATAATCAGGAGTAGTCAATACTCCCAGTTTCCATCCTTGGCCCTCTGGTCTCAGTGGCCTCACAGTTTTCAAAAGGGATGAGGGACTTTCAGTGATCTCCCTTATCAGTTGTTTGAAAGCACGCCATTGCTATTCAGCACAATATACAGCATGCAAGAATGAATAAATGGTTCTTTTTATAAATGAAAACCTGAAAGCGAAGCCCCTAAATACTAGAGACAGTCTCACAAGGATCCTGTAGGCAGAATTAAAAATACACTCCCTCTACACATGGTTAAGCGTTGAGTTTTATCTGCTGATATCACAAAACACATGAATTCATCAACAACAGGGAGTTCCACACTTCTCCTTCACCTCATCTCTTTTCCAAACAAGAAAAAAAAAACAGCCATACACTCAGTGTGTTTACATTATTTCATGCACCGTGTTAGTGAGCAGTGCTCACTCTGAGCACAAGGTTTACACAGGAGATGGCTTTGCTAGATGTGTGTTATGATCTGTGAAAAGAAAAAGATATAAGGAGCCTTTCCTCGGCTCCCTTAACAATGTCGTTCTTATAAACAGTCTCTGCAGAGTTCTGAGGTTTAGGAGACGGGAGAAAACACAATCTGGAGCTTAAAGGTACAATATGTAAAGTGAATATGTATATTTAACAGCCATGATGCTTTGTCCACTGAAGAGATACCATATTACATACATTATTACATGGATTCTTTTTAATGGAAACCAGGTAGCAACTCGTCTGGTAGGAAAGTCTACGAGAAAAACACCATATTGGCAAAAGTATTTGTTCGACTACCTTGACACATATATGAACTTGAGTAACATCCCATTCTTAACTAAATTAGGGTTTAATATGACCCTTTGCAGCTAGAACAGCTTTAACTCTTCTGGGAAGGTTTTCCATACGTTTAGGAGTGTTTGTGGGAATTTTTGATCATTCTTCTAAAAGCACATTTGTAATGTCAGACACTGATGTTGGAAGAGAAGGCCTGGCTCATCGTCTCCACTCTAATTTATCCCAAATGTGTTTTATCAGGTTGAGGTCAGGACTCTGTGCAGGCCAGTCACGTTCTTCTACACCAAACTCACTCATTCAAATCTTTATCTTTAATCTCTGTGTACTAGTGTCATGTTTAAACAAGAAGGGGCCATTCCTAACCTGTTCCCAAAAATTTGGGAGCGTGAAATTGTCCGAAATGTCTTGCCTTTCCTTTCACTGGTACCAAGGGATCGAGCCCAACTCCTGAAAAACAATCCCACTCCATAGCCCCCCCTCCACCAAACTTTACACTTGGTATAATGCAATGAGACAAGTACTGTTCTCCTGGCAACCACCAAACCCACACTCGTTCTTGAGTAATACCACTTTGTGTATAGTAAGTTTATATCGCTACCAAACTTGTCTCAGTCCAACACGAGAGGAAAAAAAGCAGCGTAGTTTATGAGTAAGACCTCTCAGTGAAGGACAGGTGGTCAATAAATTAAACAACCAATAAATAAAACAAGGATCAAACCTCCGACTGTACCTATGCTTCCTCTCTCCTCTCAGAGAACTAGAAGCCTGCTTGGTTTTTTGGGTCTTTTTCTGGTCTATAAAAAAAACATTTTTTTTCTATATAATATAATAGCAGTATATAATACTTCATATATTGCTACTTTATGTTAGGATACGGGGGATTGGGGTCTTTCCTCTGTTCTGAGTTTAATCCATAATAATAAGTCATACTTTATTAGTTTTAGAGAAGTATTACTTTCATTTTTTTGTCTTCATAATAAAATTGAAGAATTGAAGTGACTGAAGCTTTGAAATAAAGCTACAAACTCAGGCGTGCTGAGGGTATCACTGCTAAAAGAGAGCGGCGGAGCAGGTAGAAAGAATGCCTTCCTTCACATTTCTTTCAGTTTTATACTAACATCTAAGCCACATCAGACTCTGAACAAAGGCATACTTTTATTTATTTTAATGTAAAAATACTGAGTGGGAGAAAAAAATATTGATTAGTGGGTTCATTTTATCCACTTTGCTTCACAGGTGGGCTCAAATTGTGAAAATACCATCCATGCTGTATGTTTTTCATTTGAATTATATTAAAATCCCTTGTAAAAACCTAAAGTTTAAATAAAAACATTTTGTTAAGTCAATGAACAGCCAAATTAAATAACTGAGATGACTAATTAATGACTAAAAATACTGGTGATTATGTTTTTTGATGTATTTGAGCAGAACTTCTGCTGATTAGTTAGTAGTAGTGGTTTCTAAACTCTTCCACTTCCACTGATTTGTTGCAATGGCAGCATCCTATTACAGCGCCATGCTCAAATTAATAGAGCTCTTCAGAATGACCCATTGTTTCACAGTGTTTGCAAAAGCAGACTGCATAGCTAGGTGCTTAACTTTATATACCTGTGCCAATCAAACTGAAAACTTTGAATTTAAAGATTAACAAGTGTGGCCCAACTCAGAGCACAATAAGAGGATATTGAGGATATGCAGTGATAAGATAGTTCAGGTGCAAGGTTTGTGGACAAATTCTGACAATCTCCAAAGAAAACACAACTTACAAACATCCAGTGTGCACACAAAAGGATTCAGCAATGCATCCACGGGGACAGTGTCTCTCAAATCAATACTGCTTTTTTCAATACAATGTGACTGCATTCAAGATGCATTCAGTTTCAAAGTAACACTGACATAAATATTTAAAAAATATATACAAACAAACAGGAACTTAAGCTTCATATGTACTTGTCATCCAGCGTTCAAAGCTGAAACACTGTTACACGTGCAGCAGCGGCATTAACAGAGAGCAGCTTTAAGTACAAAAATAAGGTGAGTCACACCGATTCAAATGAGTGGAGGAGTCATTCCTTAGAAGAGTAACCCTTTAAGACAGACTGGATAACAGATGGTATAAAAGACAGTAATAATGTTTATTGTTTCACAGGAATTCCAGTGTTTCCTTTGAAGGTGTTCTCTTTCTTTAGCAGTTGTCTTGAAAAACGCTGTGTCACTTTCTGCTGACTGCAGCTCCTGCTTAGCATTTGCCATCTGTGCAGTTTTGCTGGTCTTTCTTCTGCATATTTGTATATGTTTGATCCCTTCAGGCTCTTACCTGGAAGATGATTGAAATAATTCCCAGTTCAGCATCCACTGCATGCTCAGCCTGGGCTCTGAGCCTAAAGTGCTGCATTATATAGATGGGCGAGCAAGCACTCTCTCTCACTCTAACACATGCACACATACATCTAACACCACAGGTCCACAGCTCTCTGCAGAGTCGCCGTGGTGATTAGAGTCACCACACAGCTTTGATGCAATGCAGATGAATTAAATGCCTACACGATCAATAGCTCAAATAATTACAATAAAAATTGACTTCTGTGATAGTAGTAGTAGTAGTTTGATGTGCTTTGTTATCATTTTAAATCCTAATAATAAACTAATCATGGTTAGCAGTAAGGTAAAAACTCTGAAATGATGTATATTTTGCCAAAAGATCTCAATATATCATTTTTTTAATCAATGTAATAAAAAAAAATACTGAAGTAAAGAGGTTAGCCAGGCAAATAAAGTCATCCAATTCAAGTAAGTATCACTAAACCTCAAATAAGCCTGACTTAAATTTATTTTTATCAACAAATCTGAAGCACCATTAAAAATGTCCTGTTATTAAGGTCCTATTATATAAGGATAACCTGAGAAAATACAAAATGCAGTTTTTAAATGATGACTTTATTCATTAAGAGAAAAAGCTATGCCATCTCAATCTGATTTAAGTCCAGACTTTAACTAGGCAACTCCAAAACCTTTTGGGGGGGGGTTAGCGTTTCGGAGGCAGACTTGCTGGTGTGTTTAAGATCATCGTCCTGCTGCAGAACCCAAGTGTGCTTCAGTTTCAGGGCATTAACCGAGAGTTGTAGATTGTACTTCGTGATTTTCTGGTAAAGAGCAGAATTTATGTTTCCATCAATTATGGCAAGTGGTCCAAGTCCTGAAGCAGCAAAGCAGCCTCACATCATCACACTACCTGTTGGTCTTTTCATGAAATGCTATGTTAGTTTTACACCAGATATAACGCGACTCAAACCATCCAAACTGTTCAACTTTTGTCTCGTCAGATCAAATCACCAACCTTCCGGTTAGTAGATGACTTGCTCTACCACCTGAGCAATCCCAGTGAGCTCTTTAATGAGTCGACTGTGCGCTCTTGAAATAGTTTTTGTAGCCCACTCCTGGGAAGTTTCACCACTGTTCCAAGTTGCCTCCATTTTTGGATAATGGCTCTCATTGTGGTTCACAGGAGTCTTGAAGCTTTAGAGATGGCTTTGTAATCCTTTCAGGACTGATAGATGCCAATGACTTGTTTCTCATCTGTTCGTGACACGATGTGTTGCTTTCTGAGATCTTTTAGCCTACTTCACTTTGTCGCACAGGTTCTGTTTAAGTGATTTCTTGATTTAACAGGTCTGGCAATAATAAGGGCTGGGTGTGAAACTCAGTGCACTTTTAAAAAAAGATTTAATAAGGGGTAGCAGTTACTTTTTTACTGCACTCACTGTATACTCTCAGTGTATACTATCAGTATGTGGACACTTAATAAGTGTCCACTTACTGACAAATAATGAGGTCTTCCCATTGTGATTATGATGATTGGGATGAGGCTTTCCATGTCTGCATGTCTGCTGGGGGCATGGAGCTAAAACAGCTAATTTCAAAAATGACGAACAGGCCCAGTGTGAGATAAATAACATTATTTTGAAATGTGAATCGTGCAAGGTTACTCTAGCAAAGTCCAAGAACAAAAATATGGACTTGTTATTAGTGTAATAGACCCCCTTTAATGATCTAGGTGTGTTTGGCAGCTTTGAATGATAGCATCTATTGACCGGATAAAGAAAAAAATCCATAAACTGAAAACTGCACACAGAATACTCAGTGGTTAACAAATAAACAAAAAAGGTCCCACTTTATCGGTCACTGCTAGCCTAAAATCCATCCAGAAACACACAGAAACCAAAAAAGATCTTCACTTGATTAAACTGAGCACAGCTACAAAATATCACACAATAAAACACTAATGATTTATTCCGTATTTTATATCTACTTGCATTCAGTTCAATTCTTGCTAAATGTTGAATTTAAAGACTGGAGCTACATCGTCATAATAATATAAAAATATACGAGATAATAAAAAAAGAAGCTTCATTGTTTTGAATGTTATTCAGAATACGTTGCTGGTTTCTGTCAGGCTCATAAAGAGCCACATCACACTGACCTCTGACCTCGGAGGAGAAGTGGGCAGAGTGGCGAGTTATAAACAGCTGCAGCTGCTGATCAAGGTCGCAGCAGTTGAGGTCGACGTCCCAGGATCGAATTCCTGCCAGGAAGAAAGACAAAGATTGTTCAAGGACAACGTGATGCAGTGAAGCACAGGCATTGGTGAAACTAAGCAAACTTTTCTGAGCCTTTCTTTTATCTGTGTACTTGAGGTAACCTTTTATCAGATGCTGCTGTCGTGGCTTGTCTTTCCTCAACTCGCTTTCTGAATTCTGTTTGGGTTTGGGGGGAAGGTCAATGACCTGAAACCATTTCATATGTTCAAAATGTCCAGAAACTGTAAATTGTATTACAATTTTTATGAGAATGTGATCAGGGTCTTATTCACTTGACCCTAAAAGTGAATAAAATGCCATTGTGTCACATGTTCAAAGTGGCAGACGAGTTAATGTCATATGGCTAATGGTCAGTTCTGTGTGGTAAAGGTAGATGTGGAAGCTAGCTGCTCAATATCGATGGGTCTAGCCTTGATTTTGGTTTTGGTGATAAGTTTTCTGAAGTTCTTTAGAACATTTTTACACCCTGTTGTGCCTCATTTGTCTGGTGAAAACTGTAAATTAGTTACACACAAGGTGAAAATAACTCAGAAATCCAAGCCGTTCTTAGATTTCTTTAAAGCTCTGAGTGTTTGTAAAACCATCAGTGGACTTATTAATTGTAATTGGAAGCCACAGGACTTTGCCTAGAGTTGGACATCTGGCCAAACTGAGTAGAATAAGAAAAATCCCATGAAAAATCCCAAGCTTTAGATGCCCTCTGTAAAGATGGGGGAACATACCAGAGAAATGAGCATCTCATCACACCTTTTCATTTAGGCTTTCATAGCTGACTAGCTATGAAAGCCTACTTAAAATATGGTAAACTATCTTTAAAAGATTCTGAGAGTACAAGAAGACAAATAATTGGACTTCTTTTGCAACCCTTTCTAACCTTTGTTATGACAGGACATTTAAGAGTAAGCAGGGGTTCCTGTATTCTCTGGTCTTACAGGTCAAAAACTAAACTGTTCGGGCAGTTTTGTGTTTGTCAGCTATATGTCTGACAAACACAAAATACTCATCGTTACCTGGCTAATCCCATTCCTACAGTAAAGCTTGTGATAGTAGCAACATGTCATGGGTGTGCTTCTCAGCAGCACAGACAGGGTAGGCTAATCTAAACTAAATCTATATTTGGAAAGAAAGAGAGAAAAAAATCCCATTACTCCCGCAGTGCATGTGTACAAGTCCGTCTTTGTAAGAGTACAAAAATCCAAAAGGGGCCACTTCCATGAGAAAATTATAGTATGAGAGAAAAAACAGGATACTGAACATGTACATGTACTGCTTGTCCATTTTTTTTCCATATGGGCAGAGAGGTCCTTGAAGAAAACCTGCTGCAGAGCGCAGCTGCCTGAGATTGATCCAGTTAAGTTCAAGACTGAATCTTATTGACTCTTCAGTCCTTTCAATTACAAGGCTCCAGTGCATCTGGCTACTAACCATGTGTTAGCTTGTTAATATGTGTAAATGGAGTGTTGTCAACAGACAATAGATAACAAGAAGGCACTGAGCAGGTACTACATTATTAGACATTAGGTTCATTGGGGCAGTAATCTGCATCAAGTGAAATGAGTCAGCAATGAAATGACCAGCATCTCACACACCGTCTCTCTCTCTCTCTTTTATGCATGCATACACTCAGCACTTTTATCACTTTCTACTGAGCTGCAGTGAGTCAAACTTCAGAGGGAACTTATGTCAGATCTCATCCAGCAGGACGGAAACCAATGCAGACGCCTCTCTCATCTTACCCACTTGTGGATTCCTTTACTCACAGCAAGAAATTAGATTATTCTAATTTTTTTTCCAAATCCATACCCCTCTGCTTAAATGCCCTCTGCTACAAAAGAAGCCACCTTGTTTTGCCCTTAACAGAATAGAAAATGTTCCATGACTACAGACTGCAGTCTGTGCACAGAGATGCTGTATCACTCTCTTACTGTTCTGTTATTAATGCTTTTAGCACTCACTGCCAAGTGTCTTTCTTTGCACTACCAGATGCATAAAAATGATAACCTTCTAGAGGCACAATATTACATTTTCATCACAATCCCCATGACAACATAACTGTTGGCATCGAGAGAAGACTAAAAGACAGGGCAAATTATGATAATAACAAAGGCCTTCGTATTTTTGATCGACCCATCATAGAGGATGACATCTGTCAGCAAGTTAATAGAGTCAACATTTCACACACTGTAATTAGTCTCACACATTAATGGCTGTTTATAGGCAAGAAAGGATTCATCAGTTTCTGCATATGCTTGCGTGAGGAGTTTCAGTCGAGTACATTTTTAGGCGTTTCTAAAGAAACCTCCTTTGTGTCTGTGCAAACAAATAGATGTCTGGATATGACGCTGCAAAATATGTAGGCAAAGAATACGATCTCTGGTACTGGAAGCTTTCTGGGTCTGGCTTCAGTTTGTAGTTCACTTTTAGTTTGTATTCTACTGATCAGCCACATTTGAGCAGGTTTTTGGTTGCATGCAGGTAAAACAGTCGATGTGGAGAACAAAAGAGGAAAAAAGCTTTTCCAGGAATGCAATCTCAGAAGCATCTGCTATAAACTGACCAATTTAGCTTTCTAATAGCCTATGTTTAATATCTGAGCAGCTGGGGCTGAAAATTGCCTGCTAGGCCTCACCTTGCTGATTGAAGTCACTGAAGTGGGCGTCTCGATCGTGTTTGTGTTACTATTTGGTTTGTTTCAATGGAATTATCTGTCACACAATAATAACACTGAAAATAATAACAGCCCAGAGAAGTTTGTGCTTCAGCATTGGAGAATGAAATTCTACAACTTTATTATCTGTTACTTAGCAGTGACTCGTGTATCTGTGCATCAAAACCACTCAGTTTGCCAGCTAACGTCTCGGCAGTCCACCCTCTCTTCCAATGTGAAGAGTAGCTGCTTGTATATCACAATAGAGTTGATATCTTTGGGTTTTGGTTTCCCCACAACTTTGTAACAATAAAATAAATAATTAATTTAAAAACCTTAAAAATATTTACTTATTTACATATCTATAAAAAGTAATTTGTTAACTGAACCCATTCACAAGTTCAAATAAGTCAGCTAAAATAATGAGAAGCCTGGTTGGACTGACTTTATACATGCAGAAGAAAACCTCTGACTTCTGGTTGTCGGCATCTGCTCAAAGTGAGTCTCTCAGACCTGCATATCAGTGTGACTCATTTTGACAGCTCAGCTTTGGATACACTGCATCCAACACAGTCCATTTTAATTTCAATTAAATTACTTATTTTTAAAAACGGACATTGCTCTTCATCACATGGATTGTAAGTTAATCGGACGTGTAGTTCCTAATCTTACTGTCTGTAAGGTCTTCTTGTGAAACCTCTCCAAGTAAGGCATAATTTTCATTCCCATGTTTAATGAGTGGCATTAAAATATCCTTAATAGGCTAAAATTATGAATTAAACAATTCAGCACACCGCAGGTAATGTGAAATATATAATAAAGTCATTTGGTTTAGTCTTGTCAATGTGCAGACTCAGTAGTGGGTTTATGAAAAATTCATGTTCACCTGAATAAGACCTTAAGCAGAGCACGGCCAGTAAAGCTGGCCAACACCCACCCTGTGTACTCTGGGAATGTCCCTATAATACAGTGTTTGGAGCTGCAGCATGTGGTGCTTCCAGGAAAATGGGAAGGTTGTTAAAGCCTTATAACAGCATAAAAACAACATACAGTTTTTGAATGAGTCATTTACTACACTATGTGTAGAATGTTTCCTCCTTCCCCACTTTGCGATACGCACAAAGGATTATGACTGCTTAATGCTGCAGACTGCCTACAGGTAGGCTTTATAGCAAAGAAGTTTTTCAGTAGTGTCTAAGTTAATCAAATCCAAAATATGAATTTGCAGTTTTTTTCCAGCTCGCAGCACATTTGAAGAAGAAATTGTATAAATGAAAGAATTAATACAGAAAAGTTGGGCACTGATTCTGATGTAATAATCATCAAGCTGAAGCGAGTGGTCAGCTTGTGCTCAATAATAAATACAAGTATGAAAGAAGTTTCATGAACTACTGAAAGCCTTAATATTTCACTATCACAGGATATATAATTTTTTTTAAAAAGCCAGCCTCAGTGGTAACTTTCAAAGCACCCATGGGCAGACTGGGGGCCAATAACCATCACAATCATACCTAACTAAACACCCCCGCTAAACATTATGGTAATAAATCTTGCAGTAAATGGCAGTAATGAGTCTGTACTACTGTTGATTCAAAGAAAGGCACTACACTTGTCATGACCCTCTGAAACAAACTGTAGATTAAGTATATAGGTATATGCATTAGTCTATATGTATAACAGAATGTGCACGTAAGAAGACGAGTTAGATCTAGGTGATTGTAAAGGCTTATATGACATTTACACTAAGTGGATTGTTTTATCTGAGCAATCTTTTCATTTTTAACATCAGACGGAGCCAGATACCCTGTAATCTGTAAAAAGGTCAATTTGGTAAATAGCCTCAACCCCAACTGGTGGTGATAGATGGCTGCTAAAGGGAGTTTTTCTTTGCCACTCCTGCCAAGTGACCCCAACAATCACACAACTCATGTGGAGTTTTCTGATTGTCGGGGTTTTCTCTTTTTTATTGTAGGATCTTTATCATACAATACGAAGCACCTTGAGGTGAATTTTGTTTTGATGCTATATAAATAAAATTGAATTGATTAGTAAAATAATCCAGTGTGTCTGCTGCATTAATGGAGTTTTAAAATGCAAATGTCACTTGCCACATGAGCACCATGTTTGCTGATAATATAAATCATACATGACCAAAATGCTAAGGGGAAAAAATGGCATAAATGTGACATTTGTCAGTAGTAGGGAGATGTAGATCTCAGTCATTCAGATTTCAGTCAACTGATTTCGCTGTCTTACCCCTCCCAATACTCCTAACTGTATATATAAAAACTAGTTTTTTCCATCACGGCTGGCCAGTGTGTTTTCTCCAATAGTTTGGACCAGATCCATATCCCCTGAGATGCCTATCGGTGGAAGACTGTCGATCCACTGTTTACCTCAGCTGCTAATGCCGTGTGAGAAGCATTCACATCTGTTCACATCATTCTGGAAAAGGTTGTGAAATTTTGTGAAAAGAGTCCAGTATGGAGTCAAAGAAGCTCACTTCTGACTGATGACAGCGATACTGAGGTGAGCTGTTAAGGATATCCCGAACTTTTCTGTCAGTAAGAGCTGCTGCTGTTAGCTGCTGTTAGCCAGTGTAAGTGAAAGTACCTTTGAAGCAAATGTAACTCATATGTTTGTGAGAATGTAATCAAACCCAGAGGGAAAATGTGATTTTTGAGGCAAATAAACCTAACATTAATTGGTATATTGTTAGTTTGTAACCTGCTGTTGTTGTTGTTTACCCAGCTCTTGTTTTGTCCGCTGTCTGGAGAGGGGCAAATCTATTTTCCTTTGCATTTTTGCTTCTTTGATCGAGGGAACTCCTTTGATGATAAAACAGGTATGATGCGTCATATCTTGATTCTGAAGGTGCAGACAGGAATTCAAATGTCCCTCCACATGGAAATTTCTAAAAACTGCAAACCCACTCCTCTGTATTTTAAATGGGTTCAGTGTAAGTTCATTGAAACACATCAATTTGCTGGAAGACATAATCATACACTACTCAATGTATAATTGTCAGTGTAATGTCCTTTTTTTCTATTAAATCACCTAAAAAAATAAATAAACCGGCTGCACCTTTAAGATCATTTAACTATTTTTCTCCCCTTATTTTCATTTGATCTTTTTTAGTTATTGTTAGTTAAAAAAAACTGTTTGTTAAGGATGTAATAATTTTTCAGTTCCTAATTTTTGTTTTTCTTTAGAAAGGTGCCAAGAGCACAATGCACTTGCAAAACTAACCTAATAAAATAAGAATATAAAAGAACCTGTCGTTATTCTTACTTTTCAGTGTTTTTTACATCAAATTCATTATCAAAACCTGTCTGATGAGGTTTTTGAGTTAACTGCCTTCACAACGATCAGCACTGCGATGCCAGTTTCTCATTATATCCTGACCTTTTGTATAAGCATTAGCCTGTTGTTTCAAAAGACTTGGGGCACGTCATGTCAACCAAAGGATTAACCAAAATCTGGCCTATTAATCAGCAATGAAATAAACCATCAGCTGTAGCAAAATGAAGATTTTGGCCTTTTGTTTTGATGAAATTACAACACTGCAGTGAGGGTGACTTGTTGCAGGCCTACACAGGGACCCTGCAGCTGAGGTGTAATGTGAGTCGACAGCAGGTCTTTTACTTTGAGTCACGCTTAAAACACCGACCTGGGAAAATCGATGCAGTAATGAGCTGAGTGGGTGTGACACTGAGCTTGTGATCACAAGAGGAGGTCAGAGGGGATGCACAGGGGTTGATATGGCGTCGCAACGGGAACAGCTTAGATTGGCAACAGTGGCGCAGAAAATAGCTGACAGGCGTGCTCCCGAAACATCTTTCACACAACAAAGCGTTTACTCTCTAAACTTCAGACAGCCCTCAGTGACAGGAACGACTGCAAGCTGCTGCAGTTCCACAGGAGAAGGAAGAGGAGGAGGGTTTCAACTCACAGAGCAGCGCTGAGATATTCAGCCGAGTAATGATGGCAAAATAATCAGAGTCCAGCAGGAAACTGAAAACTCTTCCCTCACTTGTCTGGGAAACAGTTTTGTTGTTGTTGCTGGGTAAAGCCTACAAAGTTTGTGTGTTTACTGATTTGACTTGACATCACAGCAACAAAGAAGAAAAAAAAACACTATAGTGACACTCCAGCAAGCACAAAAACAAACTCGGATGCCTGAAAATACAAACTATTTTATTTTCTTTTTAACTAAAGACTTCCTGTGCAGGTTGTGATCTGCTGACATGCTGATTTATGTCTCTTTATCTGGTAATTGGTGAGTGTTTGTAGGTGTTTAGTGCAGTATTTGGAGCTCCAAGAGGGATTTGGCCAAACTACTGCACTATTAAATTCCATTCTGCCTCTATGAGTCTGCAGTTTTTACAGCAACACTCTGTGGGTAAGGAAAATGCGTAGTGTCCCATGGTGCAATGCTGCAGTAACGGCTTCTGCCTATGGATACTATCCCATCATTGCGTCAAAACACGTCTCTCCTGTTGCTGTTCCATGTTTGCTGCACACTGAATCACGGAAGACACACGGGTAATAAAGCGGATGGACGTCCGTCACTCACCCCGCTCTATCTGCGCTCTGGCGGTGTCCAGCTGATGCTCGGTGCCGATCTCCCCAATCACTATCAGCATGTAGTAGCAGCCCCGGTTGAACGGCACCCCTCGCCGGCGTCTCCCCACGCCTCTGCGGTGCCCTAATCGCTCCTCGCACCCCGGCAGCGGCGCGCTGAAGTCCTCGTCTTCCTCCACCACCGGGAGCGCACCTCGCACGGGGATCTCCATGGCAACAACCCCCGGAGCCGACGCCGGGGCTGACTCCATCGCCATGACAACTACCGGTGTGAACGAGGGGAAGAGCCTGGTAGGGTGGGGGCGGGAGTGGAGGATGAGGATGGAGGACGCTGAGAGGTGAGGAAGGGGAGGGAGGTGAAGACAGGTGATAGCAAACGGGCCAGAAATCCAAAATAAATTATTTCCGCCTAAACTTTCAAAATAAGAGCGCTTTCGTGAAAGTGTTGTATTTATGCTGTTTTTATACATTTAGCAAGCCGCATCCAATCCGTTATTTTGTGTTTTGTTTTTACATTTGCGATGTTTTACTTATAAATCATATAAAATTATATACAAGGTGCGATTTGTGAAAAAAAAGAAAACAAATTTGAGGATGCCCCCCCACAGTGGTCACTCGGAAGTCTGAGCTGCTGTCAGTGTAATGTTTATCAGTTCTGCAAGTCTCAATTCAATTTCATTTATGCAGCACCAAATCACAACAACAGTCGCCTCAAGGCGCTTTATATTGTAAGGTAGACCCTACAATAATACATAAACAATAATACATAAACTTGAACTATGAACTTGAACTAACGGCAGATGAAAGAGAGCAGATGATTCTCTGCTACCCAGTTACGGTGGAGGAAATAATAATTTGATTATTATTAATCTGAATTTTCTCACCCTCAAAGAAATGAACAGTCTACAGTGTTAATAGTAGTTTCATTTTAATAGAGAGAGACAACGTATTAATCAAAAAATACACATTAAATAAAAGGTATTAATTGATTTGTGTGTCACTGAGTGAAATAAGTATTTCTTCCCCTACAATCCAACCAGAAGTCTTGCTCCCACAGATTGGGTGTGTGCCCATGTGATATAAGGTTTACAATCAGTCAATTAATCACAGATACACTACACTATATTGAATTAAAATCTTGCAGCGCCTGCAAGGTCCCGCTGTTCAAGCAGGCAGCAGTACAGGTCTATCTTAAATCTACCAGTAAACATCTAAATGATTCAGAGAAGGCTTGGGAGAAAGTACTGTGGGGAAAAATGTATAAATTGAGTTCTTTGGCATAAACTCGACCTGCCATGATTGGGGAAGACAAATGCTTAGTATGACCAAAGCTTTGAGTTACCAAGAAACTTAAAGGATTTAGAGTTTCTAAAAGTAAGAGTGAGCCAAAATCCCTCATGAGATGTGTGCAAACCTGGTGACCAGCTACAAGAAACATCTCACTGCTGTGCTTGCCAAAAAGGATTTCACCACCAAGTCATATTTTCACTCAGTTACATGCAAATCAGCTTTTATGTAATGTGCTTCTTCTGGCTCTTTGGTAATATTGTGTCTCTCACCATTAAAATGAAACTACCATAAAAATCTGACACTGATCATTTCTTTGTAAGTGTGCAATCTTACAGTCACCAGGGGATCAAACAATTACTTCCCCCGACTGTAAATCATATTGTAGAAGGTAACAGCAAGTATCAAAGATTAGAGATGTCTGTCTTTGTGGCATCAGTCTGTTAGAGAAAGTGCTCCACTGCCTGTCCAGTAAGTGGTGAAGAGGGTGGTTAGGATTATCCCTGATGGATAACAGTTTGTTCACAGATCCAAATGTCTCCATTTTACAGCCAATCACAGAACCAGCCCTCCCAATCAGTTTTTTCAGTCTTTTGGTGTCACCAGCTTCAATGCTCATCAGACCAGAGCAAAGTGCCCTGTCTGCCACAACAGACTGCCAGAAAATTTCCCACATTTTGATTAAGAAGTTGAAGGATTTCAGCTTTCCTATGAAATAGTGCCCTGTGTTGGTTTCTTTGTACTCCTCCTACCCTGCACCTATACATCTAACCACTGCAGAGTATTTGTGTAGGTGGCATGGCCTAGACCCAGAGTTGTACTGAAAGTCTTAGATGAACAACAATGAAGATTTCTGTAAATATTTGTAAACTAAGGTGAGCTAATGACAGCCAATCACAAGTATTTGCCCTCAGTGTCAAACTCACATCCACCACTCACTTTACATGGACTGATTCTGTATATAGCACTTTTCTACTCTACCTGAGCACTCAAAGCGCTTTATACAACTTACCTCATTCACCCATTCACAGCCATTCATAGGGATTGAATAACCAACCTTCTGACTAGAATGTGACCTGCTCTAACTCCTGAGCTACAGCCACCCAATGCTTTCAAAACACCAAGATGCTAACACCGAAAACACTTAGCTCAGAACTTCATAACACGACTTCACTAACCAGTGGATGTCATGTTGCAATCTTCACTTTTTATACCATCTATGGATGGAGCACTTACAACGCTTACACGTTTAATACAATATCAAAAGCATCGAGTGTGTCGTTCACAACATTGTTGTAGATTTTCTCCAGATAACCCGACACCTCCCTCCGATGGGAGCCTGACTCAGCAGAACACTGTGGCTCAACCAAGCCTCCAAATCTGAGCCAAATACTGACCCAGCCTTCCAGCTCCCCATACTTCAGTCAGATTGAGCATCCATGAGAGGTATGAAGGTATGAAGACTGGCAGCACACAAGTCACAGAGTCCTGGTGTCAGAAAGCACACGTTACCCCCAATGTCTTGTATCCATGTCCCAACAGGTCAGCGCTTTTAACTGGCACAAAGGGGACCTTACACAGATGGTTTACGTGTAGCATGTTTGTGCCCACATGTATCCTCTTACACTGTATGAATGTTCAATTTAAAATTGGGGGATAAAAGCAAAACTCTAGCCTCTAGGCAAGTGAGAGTTATAGAAGTAAAGCCTGATCAGACAGCTCTAAACATCAGTCAGGCAATAATTCTCCCTCCCAGTGTTAACTCTGGATTCAGATGGTGTCTAGTAGAATGGATGCAGTGCAGAGGACTTATTCAAATAATCTGCAGAAAATTCAAGTTTCTTCAGACTTTAAATGTCTTTAGCACACAGTGAGGACACACTGATGAAGACACAAAGAGAACAGCAGCATTAAAATAGACTTTCTTCCTTCCTTTTATTCTTTCTGCTCACACAAATGATCATCATTCAGCTTTTTCCCGGTTAACCTTGAGCTTGGCACATTTTGGAGTGTAGCAGAGGGAATCTCAGCATAAACTGTCAGCACCACACTGAGAGGATAACACGAAGGTTTAAATCAACTACTGGCTTTTGTCTCCCTCTGCCTACAAACAACCTAATACATGGCAGCAGCTGGTGGTGAAGGACTGAACATATATGACTGTTTATGCATTTACATCTTTTTTGCTTTTGCTCAATAAGCACCTTTTGATGCCAGTCAGTGTTAAAAATAAAAACAGCACTTGCGCTTCATCATGTTTGGCAAAGTTACTGGATATTACAGTTAGCTGTGTTTGCAGGAGCGCCAGTCAAAAAAGGCAGAAATAAACTGTGTGTAGCATCCCACCCTGTGTGGATACCTCACCACAGGCTTTTGCTGCAAGTCTCCCTGACAGTGAGTCAGCACTTCTAACCACACAGCAACTAACCACAGCCATGCTTCCCTCTAGTGGTAAAACTACAGTCTTTTGTCTCACCACTCTTTAGCAGATGATGTAATCTATGTGCAGTTGTATTATGTCAAGGCTGACTCACCTGAATGTACAGTGCTGGCTCTTTTTATAAACTGGAAAGCATTTCTTGGTGTATTTGTTTTCTCCTCCGATGGAGGAGGAGAAATGCGGCTTTCTTTAAATAAATCGACGATTATTTTATTTACATTGACTTGCTGTTATTCACATGGGGATCAGATATTCTGATCTGGTCAGTACTTCAGAGAAGTAGCAGAGAAGAACATTTTGATGCACAGTTAAGATTAAAGCAGCTAACGTATAGCAGGGCTCTACCTCGCCATCTTCTGGACAAACTGTGTTTAAAAGCCATTGTTGTCAAACTGATGCTGAAACACTGCATCTCTGTGACACAGCTGATTACTTTTTTCTTCTACACACATCAACCTCAACCCCAGAAAACTTTTTAAACTATGGCAGAATTTATATGTGACTCAAATGTTGTGAAAGAAGTTGTGAAAAATATCAATTAAAGCTACACTAGAAGCCTTAAAAGTGCTTTTAGTTAACTGTAAGTACATATATTTCAATAGTTGTGCAAATATTATTTCTACCTTGGCTGAATTGACTCTTTTCATTGAGAGTACACTGGAATAGCTGCAGGATGTGCACAGCAGTTCCTAGTGGGTTTCTGTTTCCTCCTGCAGCTTTCACCTTGAGCTGCAGACGCTGATAAAGAGAATCTCTGTCTCCACCTTTAATAACATTAACGGTGCCTGTCTGCTCAGGTAGCCATGCTGTCTGGTCCCGTTGTCGATGGCTTTATTTGATGGAAAGTAGTTTCGGCTATTTTGAGCTCCAGATGGAGGCTGGAGAAAGCACACAGACAGGCAGGCAGATGGTCAAAGGAGAGGGGTCATGGTCTCAGCGCAGACTCTCCACAGACTGTCTGGGTCACTGCAGACCCAAAGTGGTCACATAGGTCTCCCTCTCCATCCACCGAGGAGGGGGATCTATTAAAGACCACTGCTGTCTACAGTATGTTGTATTTAGTTAAATGTGCTTGCTAAGGATTTTCAAATTCAAACCGATTTTTAATTTAAATAATCTTATATCGATTCATTAATTCCTCAAATCAATTTTTAAATATAAAAGTTTTTTTCTGAGTATGAAACTTTAACAAGAGGTAGCCACCCGAGAGTGAAGTAACCTGGCTGCACATGAACCATCATGGCTACTCCACTGAAGGCGCCACCAAGCTTCACTGTCACCAAAGTGGCAGCATTTTGGAGACAGTGAAGAGCTGGACAAAAGCAAAGCATACGGAAGACGTGCAAAATGGAGCTGAAATACTGTGGAAATACCACAAATCTCAGAAGTAAATAAAAAGCTAAATAAAAAGTGCATTATTGTAACTGCTTTAGGATCTGTTCTTAATTAGGAAATTAATATATTTAATTTACAAGGTTTAGAGGGTTCTTTCTATAGCACATTTCCAAGAAAAATGATCATAATTATAATATTTCTGGCTGAGTTAAAATTGAATTGAATCGAATCAAACTGTGAAAGAGAATTGAATTGGTTGTAGAAATCTGTGACAATACCCAGCCATGCTCTTAGGCATGAATGGGAACTCATAGAGGCTCATTTGCCTCTATGTGATGGTCCTGTGATTGACTGGTGACCTGTCCAAGGCGTACCCTGCCTCTCACCTTATCTCAGCTGCTGTTAGACAACTCAGTAAACAGTTTGAGAAATGGATGGATGCTGGTAACACCTCAGAACTCTGATTAAAGCATCAGCAGCTCTAGTTCACTCATTACCCCTCAGCCATAAAAGGCTAATGGGCTATTGGCATGGACACCCAAGTTTGTGACTGTGATAACTTGAGAATGAGACAATGTAGGAGTTTCAAATTGATGCCATAGGCCATAGGTTTAGCCACGAACATCTCCGATAAGTCTGAATCTGTGACCTCAACCTCAAAGTCAAGGTCAGAGGTCAAGCTTTCAGAAAATCTTCTGAATGAGATTGAGAACGAGTTTTCATACCAAAGATGCATCTACTAGGAGGCTGAGGGGTAGCACTGGTGTCCACAATACAGATACATTTCTGTTACATATTGTAGCAACTAAGCATCAATATATCAACAACTTTCTTCCCCCAAATGTTTGGTTTGCAACACTAAGCAAAACATCATCAGCCTCTTTGTTCTATCATACTAGTTCAGATTGCTACCCAATATAAAGGTATGTGACATTTATGGATTAAAATACTTAAGCTTTTAATAAAATTCAAACTCATATTGATGCAGTATCGATGTCTTCACATGTCACTGGTGTGTGTGTCCTTTGATCGTGTCAGATATCAGGCTAATGCTAATGTTAACCAGTTACTTTTTAGATAACATATACTTTGAGTCCAGACGCAGGAAATTATTTTGTTTATATCCACCCTCCACCCTCTGTACATGTCTAAAGCTTCTCAACCGTGACTTTGTCTCCATATTGCTCAATCGCTCTTATATACTCAGATCAAATCCTGTTGCACCTGGTCACTCCCAATGCACGTCTTAAGATCTTCAACTCTACCACCTCCAGCTCAGCCTCCTGTGATTTTTTAAAATCAGTGCCACCATCATCAAATCATTCATCACAACAGGCCTCATCAGTGTAGTGTATTTGTTAACTTGACTCAAATTAGATTTAAAACTTAGGAAAAAAGTAAATGTTCTGTAAAACTTAAAAAAGGAAAGTAAGGAAAACAGTTTAAAATGAAAGCAAAGCATTTTAATAGACGCTAAAATACAAAATCCAGATCTGCATTCAGAAATGTGTGAATTTAAAACCATATTTACTATACATAGTGTAAATAAGCTCAAACCTCCAATCAGACCGTTATGC
Source organism: Oreochromis aureus (assembly GCF_013358895.1). Taxonomy (NCBI): domain Eukaryota; kingdom Metazoa; phylum Chordata; class Actinopteri; order Cichliformes; family Cichlidae; genus Oreochromis; species Oreochromis aureus. The sequence goes on along the minus strand of NC_052948.1, from coordinate 21,921,722 downwards.
GGTGCAGGAACGTCATAAAAACATTCAAATTTGCACTTGTCATTTAGGAACATGTTACATCCAAGCTGATGCTCTGAAACAGTACAATCAATAAACACACACACATACACATGCTTTTTAATACATGAAATCAGGTAGAAAATATACACCAGCACACAAATAATTTAGAGCTCAGTGGACAAGTTACAGGAATACAAGGAAGATGTTCCACCATTTCCAAGAAGAAATGAAAATACCGCAGCTGTTTACTGAAACTGGATCTGTTCTGAGGAGGATGAAATGTATCATATTCACACTGCTTTGGTATACATCTAATCGGATACATATCTGATTTCTCAGAAATCAGAATGCCCGACTTACTTTCTGATTGTTGTTAAATATTCACACCGTTTAAAAAATAAAAATCATGGCAAATTTTCTAACATTCCTCCTGCGTTAAATGTTAGTAAATTAAAAAAAATACTCTAGCTTGGATGGACTCAGTCCATTAAAGAAATCTATATGAAATGTTGATACTTATTTTATCAGAAATGTTCCATTTTTATATTCAGTACTCGTTTGGTTTCCTTAGAAACAACTCTTAAACAAGGTAGTGACAAGACATAGCTGAAGCTGCTAAAAAATAAGAAAAAAAAATGAATGTGATCCTGATAACATTTGTAAATATTACCAGTCCAGCAAGAATATTCGGCTGAAAAAAAAAAAAAAAAAAAAAAAAAGGACATTAGAACCTCAGTCTGCTAAATTAGATTAAAATATCAGAGTATAAGCATGAAATGATGTGGAGCAATGTGGTTTCCTCTGTGGATGCGATTGGTTATGTAGAATTCATGAGCAAACTGCCAAGATCATCTTACTCCAGGTTTAAGTCATTTTGTGCAATAACATCCAAGGAATATCCCAAACTTTAAGGCCACACAGATTACAATTAGCATGATCTATCAGATCCATTTCTTCCTCATTAGACTGAAAACGTGGAGCAAACAAAAGCAAAGAGATATGCTTCCAGGACAAAATACATGTCAATCAATGACAAACACTTCATCTTATTTATATTACAGGATATTCCATCAGTGTGAAGGACCGCAAGCTCACTGCACCCACATGAAATATAAAATATTTATATTTTATGTACAAGACATGCTGAAATAGCACTGAGTCAACTTCATGCTTTACACTCTAGTTTGCAATTTCCCTCCACTGCTTGCTTTTTTGTTTGTTTGTCTGTTTTTTTAAAAACACCCACTTCAGATGATGCAACTCTTCATGGCACACACTGAAAGTGACAAGCAAAAGGAGATACAGGGAAATGCTGATAGTGAAGGGTGAAGGAGCTTAACCTGGCTCAAGGTCTGTACATTATGAGGTCAAATTATTATTTCCAGAAATCTGGCCGATGGTTTCAAAAGGCTGGAGGAAGTATCACTTCTAGATTGATGTTTGTCATCTCATTTGTTCAGCTTTATTTTAATTAATTATCCAGACCTGATAATGTACAGACATTGACCTGCTAAACAAGCTCAGTTTAGCTAAATCTACCATTAGTTGTTTGCCTGGAAGGCTCCCTGTGCAGCAGAGGAGGCTGCTCCAGCAGCAGCAGTTTGGAAGGTTTTACTGGTGAAGACGCCCTGAGAGAACTCCTGCTGCGCCTTCTGGAAACTGGCCCCAGTACGCCGGTACATGCTGTGGACCTGAGGAGGAAGACATTGTGAGAAAATTGCTGTTTAAACAGTTATGACAATTTGTGATTGTGACACACTGCACAATTATCCTGTCTCATGCAGGCAGGTCATCCCTGTATGGGAGCAGACACCAAACAAGCTACCTCTGCTGGAAAATAAATCCTGCTTCAGCCTGGTACTGCATGAGGTCTCTTCCTATTAAAAATCACCAGGTACTGCTCATAGGGGATCAACTCATTTTGTCTTCTCTCTAATATAAAGCAATTTGTAATGACTGTTTTGATCTGGTGCTACAAAAATGAAGTAGAATTTTTATTTTTTTCTAAATTGAATTTAGCAGGCAGCACAACAAGAGGGTTGCTGGTTCAAACATGCTGGCCAGATGGGGTTCTCTCTGGATACACTGGTTTCTTCCCACAGTCCAGAGATAAGCATGTCGTATTTCTAAAAATGCCTTAGATGTGAGTGTGAATGACTGTCTTTCTCTCTGTGTTAGCCTTGTGACACAATGGTGACCTGTCCAGGATCTACCTTGCTTCTTGCCCTATTAGAAGCATAGGGCTGCAATAGGCTCCTGAACTTGACACGCATTTAAGAATGAATGAATGGCTGGAATTCCATTTCATTCTGATTGGTGCACTTGAACGATTTGCACTGGTATTAACAAAAAATCAACCATAAAATTACACAGACATCTACCAACTGTTGATTAGTGACTCAACAAGTAAAATAACCACAGATAAAAACTGTTCTGAAGAAAATTTGAAAAAAAAAAAAAAAAAAAAAAAAAAAGAAAAGTGAGGCGACTCTTACCATCTTGAGCAGAATGACAGACATCACAGCGCACAAAGTGAAGAGGATGGCCACTATGATCATGATGATTCCCACTGCCTGGTGTCCACTGATGACAGTGAATGCAGAGAGCCAACCACTGCAACAAACATCAGAGTTTTAGGTGATCTTATGAACAGCATCAGTGAAACTTAAAATTGTATTCAACAGAAGGAAACATTTCTATGCAGGTACATATGGCACACATGTACGCTGTTATATTAGATTTGAGGAGAAGAGAAGAATGTGTGTTTCAGAAGCAGCAGGACAAAAACAAAAACAAATGCCAACCACTTTCTGGTTAAATAATTAACGTGAAATAAATAAACATCACTGCCCTCATTTTCTGCTGCTCTTATTCTCCTTTTTACCTTTAAAACTGTGTTTGACTTTAATACATTTATAATTAATTTGATCGTAATATTAAGATGCTAAAAAAAATAGGAAAAAAGGAAAAAAACAACAAACAAACACAAAGTAAAAAAATAGCAAAAGGAAAAGGTTAGTATTTAAAATGGATCACTGGTTTAAGAGCAGAGGTTATGACACCGTATTCTGATGCAGTTTCAGCTGAAACACACTTAGATTGGGAAAAGAGAACAAAGAAATGGTGAGGTAACAGATTGCAAGCAGCAGAAACTTACAGAGTTACCAGCAGACAGAGAGGCAGCAGGCTAGAGGCTGAAGAATGGAAAGTTTCTGTCGTAAGAGATGAAAGATTGCAGAAAATGAAGGAAAGAGAGAGGACGGCAGCTGACAGGCTAAATGACCGGTAATAGTTCTGATTATTTAACGCAACAAATCACAAGCACACAAAACACTTTGTCAGTCAGAGGGACACGATCACAACTTGAATACTCCCGTGAAACCGGTTATTTTATGATCTATTCATGAGCTCTTATGAGATTCATACATACTATGAATTAATATTAATATAAACATAATTATTCTGTCAAATTTATGCGTTATATTATAACATTTGTTCGAACTTGAACTTAAAATATACTTATTGCAATTTCTGTTTTTTAAACTTCTAAATTTCACTAAAGCCGCCCACAGAATATGAAATAACTGTTACGACTTTATATCCAAAACGTCTGTGGTTTGTGATGAAGATGCACAAACTGAAGTTGAAATAGTTGAAATGACTCTGATTTAATTTCATGCAGTGCATATATCTACCATAACATGGTGGAATAATATAAGCTTTATTTATCCAGATATGTAATTAAATACAGATGCCCTAGAGTTTAAAAAAAATTTCTTTTAAATTTGTAGAGGGTAATAAAAAACAAAAAAGTTAACCCAACAAGCATAAATTGAGTATATCCTAAAAATATTATTTCAAATATATACTTAAAAACATAAACGTAATGCCCACATATTTACTTTTGAAGAAGCCATCCGGAAAACTACAGTTTTTATTGTAAATTGGACATACATGACACTCACCTGTTGCCCCAGTGGGGTATGCCTATTGACTGGATGATGAAGATTACCACTTGGCAAAAAAACACAAAGAAGAAGAAGAAGAAGCTGAAGGAGCTGTCAGTCCTGAAAAAATGGAAAAAAAATGTACACGTCTGTAAACGTTTGTAAAATTCAGATGAAAAAATGCCTTTTAATCAGAGTTCTTAAAAACACACATCACTGTCCACACACGGGGTCAAATGATGCATACAATAATAATGATAATAATAATAATAATAATAATGATGTATACTTTATTGATCCCCATGGGGAAATAGCTCTCTGCATTTAACCCATTCACTCTGTGAAGCAGTGCCTTTCATGATGGGGGACTCACCTGAAGGCCTTGTAGACGGGTCGGTACCAGCAGAGGAAGGAGCAGGGAGCAAAGAGGATGAGCCAGAGAATGGAGAGACCAAAGTCCACACCATTGCTTGAAGCCGTGGTGAAGAAAGCCAAACATGCCAGCAGGTTGAGGAACAGAGTCACACAGTTGACTGAGGACGACAGTAGAGAGAGTCAGTGATTGTATTCTAGTCAGAATTTCAGTATCATGTATGTATACAGCAAAGAAGAAAAAAAACTAAACAGTACTGGCTGGAGTCTTTTTCCTATCACACCAACCGGTGTTGTTAAGAAGTGATTTTAAGGTATATTTTGACACCGATTCAGAGCTTCAAACCTTCCTGAAAAGTTTTTATTTCTCAGACTTTCAATGTCCACCCCCCTAAAAATGTTATGTGCTTACACATCCAGAGGTAGTACATCATCTTGCAGACTCTCTGGTACTCTGGGGGGATTTCCTCTGAGAAGTCCTGGTAAAAACACGGTTTGATGGGGAAGAACTTTGGAAGTGGAGGCCAGTTGTTCTCTTTACCTGTAGAATCAAGATATAACATCAGCATGGCAAACTATAAATACAAGACAGCAGATATCATGAGCATGAACAGAGTTTAACAACAAGCAATCGGTGGTTATTTTTAAAATACTGACACATTCATCTGAGTCATTTACTCAAGTGTGTGGGAGTCAATGTACAGCAGCATTTCTACCTAAGCAGGATAATGTCACTGCCGTGCCTCTGGAACATAACTGCGCTGTTTACATAAACCTATGTAAACATCTGCTTTTTAAACTAAACTAAAAACTTATCACCACAATTTATTAAGTTTGCATCAGCAGATGCAGCACATGAAGATACATTTTTAAAACAGGTAAAAAAAAATTAAAAAAAATTCTCATACAAACAGCCTCAGTCACACACCAGAGTAGATAATTAACAGATAATGATCTTCATATTATTGTTATAGCTCTTTGCAGACCTATTGATATGAATATCAGAGCCAAAAAAACAAACAAAACAAAATAAAGCCCGTGTGTGCAAGGATGTAGTTTTATATTTGTCTTTGGTACATAATGCACACGTTGCAAATCATTGTCTGTGATCAGGGCGCTGTGCTGAGGAGTTTTGTTTTTAATGACCTGTCGGGCCTCTGCTCTGTAGCTCATGCTCTCTGCGGTCCAGCTCGGCAGCTTTCCTCTCCAGCTCTTCCTGCTGCCTCAGCAGGTTGGCCTGAGCTGCAGCAGCAGTTGCCTGAAAAAGGAGGAAACGCTTCACTCAACCACCACATTAGATGCACAGAAAATTATCTAAGCCACTGTCAGGAGATTCAGATTTCATGCAAATAGCAAGGAAACGGTGCAGAAATGATTCACTTCACATATAAGCTTTCTAGTTTCAGTTTTTAACACGCAAGACAGCAATGAGTTGCTGTGAGCCTCTTCAATAAACACTCTGAATTGCATCTGTTTTCACAGGCATCTAAAAGGGTGTACTTGACTTTTAAATGACATATTACAGGAAATACATATTCATGGTTTTCATATCTGATCTCTGACTTGCCAGGAAAAGGTAGGACGCAGGTGATCTGTTTTGCTATTCATGAATATTTATAGGACAGAACAAAGAGCTTCATTATAATAATGTGTAAAGTGAGTAGATGTTTGTGTAGCAACCACACATCCTGACGTAAGGACCATACTGAGAGTCTGAAGGGACAGATTGCCCTTTAGACACATCCAGTTATTTTAGAATTCTAAACTGAGCCACGTGTTGGCAAAAAATGTAATTTCTAAACATTTTATTCTTTGAATCAGGTGTTGCTGGACTAGAATAGTTAGTAGGTAGGATTATGCCTTTAGTCTGACTTTATCATGTAGAGAAATTACATTAAAAGCTCAGTTTTGTGATCTTTTTGGCAAAATAAGGTTTGGACATTTAGTTCGATGTAGCAACTAAATGGCTTTGAGTAAAAAAAACAGCTACACCATCTGTGTGAAAAATAACTGTTAATTAAACACAGGCAGGATAAGTAGAAATGGAAGTTAAGAAAATACTCTTTCTTAGTGGTTTCCAAACTTTTAGTACCCAGTGCACAACAGAGGGCAAGACAAAATGCACACCTCCATTCACACTGTCACTAAATAACATCCAATTGTCGTCATAGTTATTATGAGTTCTTGTAAATGTGCTGCAATTTTTTTTAATCAGATAAGTGGTGTGTTTGGTATAAATTCTCACCTGTGGACTGGGCTCTGTAGATGGCTGTAGCACAGCAGGAGATGTGGTGTGAGCCGCTACTCCATCCTAAAAAAAAAACCAACAATAAGCAAACAAAAGATTCAAATGCAACCAGTAAAAGAGAAGGAATACCAGGAAAACAAGGCTAAGAAGATAAAGGGAATGGCGACATAAACAAGCAAAGAAGACCAAAAAATTGAAATGATGAACTGAAAGATGGTGAGAAAAAACAAAAGATACAACATTTTGACAGGAAGACGAAATAATAAGGAAATGTGCAGATAAGACACCATCAAATGGTTTCAAACCCAACAAAACGAGTAGAAAATGTAGCTTCCAGATGTCTTACATTGGGTTGAGCAGAGAAAGGGTTGTACTGGTCAACTGGTTCAATGTTGGACTTTGTCACCTGAGTGACAGAGGGATCCTGGAAAAACAATAAAAACATGTTCTAATCTTTATCAACTTTTCTCCATGCAGCAAATAATAATGGGTCACCTGAAAATCTACAAATACATTTTGATCCAATTTCTGTCTCTGATGACGGCTGGAAGTATTTCTTATCTTTTAGCCAAAAGCTGCAGAAATAAGTATAGGTGCTATACAGTAACGAAAAAGAGGCCACTTCTACCAGGTTTGGTGAGCTGCTATGAGAGGTAAGTGCATTTACATGGCTTAACTGAACCGTCTTGCAAGAATATCAAGTTTATTTAGATATGCTCGACTTAAATGACACAAAGAAGAAATTCATTTAGTGCTGTTCATTTTCTCTCCAGAAGAACTCTCTGTTATAAGCTTTACCATTTCCTGAAACACTGAAAGGAACCCTCAAAAAAGAAAAAGGAAGCAGAGATTATGAAATCTCGTATCATGCTTTGCCAAAGTCATAAAGTAAAGTACAATAACATCCAGCAATAACCTCTGAGGTTCCTGGTGATATTACCCCTGGAGAAGCACTGGTAATCATTAAATGACTCTAGTGAGCTCACTATTGATTTAACCGCTCTCTATATTATGAGAAGGCACTGCTTATTTTGACACGTCTGAGAAAAGAAAGTCAGGACTTTGGTCCTGATAAATTCCATCAAAGTTCAATACATTTTACACACATGCACGCAATTACAGATTTCTCTCAAAGCCTTTTAAGACCTTTTGGAGACCTTTTAAAGGCTTAAAAACATTATATACACATACAGTTTTCTTCCTCCAATAAACCTTTTTATGAAGGAATTAAACTGTAAAGCACAACCTAAATCTAAAATAAAAAACTAGAAAGCATGTTTTGACATCTGCACCAGATGATGACACTATTTTGGCACCTTGTGGCATCCCAACACATGACCAAAAATTTAAATTATGCACTTTATATTGGCATGCAAAAAAAAAAAAATATGAGGGGGGAAAAAAAAGGTACCAGGAAATTTTTATTCACACCAAAACTACAACAGTAACTGCCACACATGACTCCACTTCAGCCCGACAGGGTCTCTGGAGCCTCCTGTGATGTAACACGCATGTGTCGTGATGTAATTCAACAAGGGTCTGTCCTATTTGAAAGGAAGATTGTAAGATTTCCAGGATGTGCCAACAGCTTAATTGCAAATTGTCCTTTTGTATTTGTACTTAAGTGGCTGTCACTCAATATCGGTAAGGAAAACCAAAGAGACCCTGCAAAGCAGAATTACAGTCTCAATTAAACTTACACAAATATTTTATTGTTCTCCATCTTCCTGACACAGCTTCAGCTTCTGTTTAACTTAATTGCTACCACTTGTCCCAGTTACACCTCACACAATTATTTCTGCTTTCTTTTCTCCTCTCCAATCTATAGCAATTTCCTGAAGACCGATGAGATTCTCTGATCCAGTACCTGAAGTTTTTGGACACACCTCTACACTCAGCAGTTCCCTCAGAATGAAGGCTCAAACTCAGCCCAGCTACCAGCTTTGTGGATCTATCAAAAAAGAAATAAAAAAAAATCCAGGCCTTAAAATGGGACACAGCTCAAGATGTGTCGGGGGTGGGGCCTGTAGGCTCAGTCTGGAAAACTTGGCCTAGTTGTTCAGCAGCAGTAGTCAGAGTCTGAATCAGAGATGTCTTCAGGTAGATTGGAGAGATTTTTTTTTCCCCAGAAGGTTCAAACACTATAATCTACATAACCAGTGAAGGGGTTATCACAAAACTGAGTTAGCAGGTTTGTATTCTTTTCCTGTGTCCTAGTCAGAAGAGTCCTAGTCGAGCTGCAAGAAGTCCTGCTGCGTTTCCATATCCTGTGTACTTCAACAGGTTGTCCATGCTTTCTTTCCAGAGGATGAACAGAAATTCCATACTGTCTGCTCCATGGCCGTGTCTTGAGCAGACACGCCACACAACATAGGCTGAACCAGCTTGTTTCTGATGGTGGTGCAACCTCTGGCCTGCTCTTCACATCTTTCAGTAGGGAAAGTATCTGAGCATGATTACTATGAATCTCCCTTTGATATCTGGATTCTTCAGAGGGCTGGGCAATGGAGTCAGACGCTCTTTTTTAGTTGGAGCCCTAGTCAGTTCTTTTCTTTGTGAAGTCTAGCAGCAGTGAATTAGTTGACAGTTGACAATGGAAATAATGGTTTCCTAAGGCTGAGTTTGTTAAGCCCTCTGGGGCTGAAAAATTGAAGCAGCTGAACAAGTTCTAAAAACTGCAGTTCTTCTAATGGCCACTTAAGGTTTACTCAAAATATGAGTTACAGTGGAAGGATATGCATATTTGATTTGGCACAGATTATTACATATTGTGTTTGCAACCCTCCCAATGACCTTTGTCTACTCCAGGTCTCGATTTCAGCAACATACCAACATGGCAGCAGCCACAATGTCAATATTTAAAATTCAGAAAGCAGAGGGTTATGCGACAGTAGCTATAACCACTGTCATATACATATATGAAATACACAATTTACTGATGGGGTGTGGTGGTTGCTACTATGTCGTAAAATGTAACTTGTGCATATGTAGACTCATACCCTGTCCTCATTAAAACATTCCTTATAAAAGGTTTGAATGTAACTCAACAGCCTGTGATGTTCTGGAAGAACCTGAAACTGTGCTGTAAATTACTCTGACAAAGTCTCAGAGATAATCCCAGACTGGCACATAAAAAGAAACATCTAAACACATATATATACAAATATCTAATATTTACACTAGAACATATTGTAACAACTAAGCTTTTATTTGGTAATGCTGGTGTACAATGCAGTCCTGAGAAATGCTGCATCTGCAAGTTTGTGTGAACTCGGTGGGTGATCAAAAACAAAACAAACTATGACACAGTAACAACTTCCAGAATCACTTCAATAATCTGGGACAAATCAGTCCTTCCTTTAAAAGGTAGACGGAACGAGTACTTCACATGACTACGTGACACGTCACTCACCAACAGTGTGATAAGAGCTCGCCTGCTCGTTAATATGTGCTTGTGACACACCTGCAAACATTCCCAGACGGCAACATCGGGATATCTGAGTGAGATGATCAACAGCTAGCAATATAAAGGGAAAAGGGTGAATGGAATTAACCTTTAAACCCATTTAAATGACCCATGATGCATTTTACTAAACAACTCCTTGTTGCCTGCAAAGACATTCAAAGGCTCTCATGCAAAAACGTGTTTACCTCATTGCAGAGTTTAAAAACATATGCTTAGTAAACAGCGACGAGTGGCTTATTATACATCCTTTAAGGAGACAAACCGACAGCAGTGAATATAGTAACTGATGACAGTAAACTTACACAGTCTCTGAAATGAAAACCGAGCTGGGATAAGCCTCAAACAAGAGGACAGCATCTTCAAAACAACAGACAGACATACAAAGATGCAGTTTTCCATATATGCTGATATATGGAAAACTGCATACTTTATATAGATGACAGGTAAACATGGCATATTTTAATACAAAAAAATAATACAGTGACTTTAACGTCTCTGTACAAGGAAACCGGACATGCTCTCATAACTGCTGATTGCCTAGGTGTGGCCATTTCAAAACAGCAGCTGGATACTACTACTACTTTTTACATTAGATACCAAAGCAATGGGGCGCCGGTTTAGCTCACTGGGTGAGCAGGTGACCAAATGCAGTATGGCATGGATTCGTCTCCAACCCGCGTCCCTTTGCTGCATGCATTCCCCTTTCTCTACCCCCTTTCCTAACCATAGGAAAGTGACACACCTGTAAACATTCCCACCTCTAAACATCTTCACTGCGTCTGTCCGGCAAAGGCCCAAAAATAATAATTTAGATACCACAGCCACACAGTGCTACAAATGATACAAGTACATGCTCAGAAAGGCCAACAGGGGGGAAAAACATGCACATTTTTAATATTTTTAATATTCTTTAAGTCTTTCAAAGGTTGGTAACATGTTAAATATTTAATGTGACCACAGACAGCGAGCTTTTATGAACAGAACTGCTTTTCAGAGTACATATTATACTCCAGCTGCTACTAGGGTATTTATCCAGTCCACCCACCAAACAAACAGAAGTCTCCACTGACGTCACACCTATTGAACACTTGAGATAACAAAAGTTCCATTCTGCAATACTGTAAAAGCATAATGCCACTTAAATCTTACACAGAATAGTACCCACAGGTCATTGGTTTTGATTTGGAGTGTGACAAGAGCAATTCACTGTTAAATATGTCACACTAAATGTGAGGTCTGGTTGAACCTTGAACTCTGAATGCTCCTGTAAACTGTTGCTCTCTCTGCAATAAGATAGATTTCTTAACCTTTGGTAGAGCTGAAAAACCCTAACAACAGCACGTGTGTGTTAACAGATGCAAATACCCACTTATCTATGCGGGTATTCAAATCTGATATCATGATCAAGCCATAGTGATTGATCTGCTACGTTTCTATTCACCTTTTATGTTGCGTTTTATCTAATTCACATTTTCAAGAATGCCCACTGTTACTAAAATGTTATGCTTCATTTCAAAACTGTTAAATAAGGAGAGTTATGACAGGTTCAGCCTTCAATTTTTTTTAACTTTATGAACTTCATATTGCATAATAAGAAGGAAAGATGGAAAACATAAACAGGTTCTTTACTACTGCAGAAACTAGGCTAATATGTCTAGCTCATGTCCTAGAGAAAAAAAACAAGAAAACTTATGGAGTGTGAGATAATTCCTGACAGACTTCAAAGGTTTCTGTGAAAGAGAAAGAGAAAACCTGATATAAAAGGACTGTTTCCTTGCATGTACATACACATGTACAATAAATCACATTCTTATATATACATATATATGGATAAAAAATAACAAGCAAAAGATGAAGGTTAACATTTTAAATTGGTGCTCTTCCATTGCTGGAGTTTGAAACTTCTGTGTTAAAAACTGTGTTAAAGGAGTATGAGACACAGTGACATAGGAAAAACTAGGTTTTTAAAGAGTAACTTACATTAGGGATTAATCAGTGTCAGAGTGTCCCTAACTGCTGCTTCTGTGTCAGCCATTTATTTCATTTTCATCCTTTTTCTTGGCTGGCATAATATTAAATCACAGACTGGTGCATTTAAAGGGGTTGTCTACCCTTAGTGAGCACTCAAAGCACTTAAAGACTAAAAGGCACATCTTCCTTTTCACAGACATATTCACATTGTACTTTATTCTACTTGTCTTTTTCTATGACTTCTGTGACTTTCTATTGATTCATTTTCAATTTCAGGCGAGGACTAGGCAATAATGGACCGGGGGGGTCCTTGGCCCAAGGACACTTTCATGCAGACTGAAGCAGCAAGGGGTCAAACCACTTCCTTTATGAATGGCAAATAATTCTAGCTCCTGAGTGTACTACAAAGTACAATTAATGGGTCAGTGAGCTATGTCAAACTTAACTTCACAGTTTCTTGTGTCTCAAAAGTGGCTCTCTTCATAACTGACCAAATCACCTTGGTAACTTAGACTGAACACATAGCCTTGTCCGGAGCAGGTTATGTTCAGTTTTGGTTTATAATCCACTGGAAGAATCTGCTGCCCTGCTGTAAAACTATAGTGGTACAGATTGCACACTGCACTGTCACTGGAATGTGCATATATTCAGTTGGCAAAGCAGAAAATTATAAGTTTTTATACTTTGTTCTTTGCTGCCAAGTCTCTTTTACAGTGCTGTAACTGCAGATACTAGACCACAGAATATACACCAAAAAATACATGTTAAATCAATTTCCCTTTCAACAAACTAAGTGATTTCCACGTCCTTGATTAGGCTATGAAACAGTAACGATTACTGCTTAAATGTATCCAGCCTAAAGTTTCAGAGCCTAATGTGCAGCTGTCATGTTAGAAATAAAGAGCAGCACCGAGAGTTCACTCAAACTAAAATGTTTATTTTACCGTTCAGTGCACGAAATCACCACATAATAGTTTTCTGCAGCTTTAACCTCTTATTTGCGACACTGCTGGATTTTACTGTCAGATTTTTTGCACTCTTTATAGATTCTAATCATCAGTTTACATCATCTTCAGATAATGCCTCTAGAGTAGGCGGCACTCATAACGATCATTTTGTGCATATGAGGTGTGAAAAGTCCTTTTTTTTTTAAGTTTGAAGCAGAAAACCCGTCTTAACAGAGAACGCTAGTAACCACCATTGTGATCCCTATTACCTCAGGCTAGGGTTTTAGGTTTTGTCACGCCAGCTAATACTAAGAAAACCTGGCTGTGTTTAACTTCTTTCACAGTATACCCCTCAAAGCTTCAACACGTCTTTGTTAAAAAGCGAACAGAAACATTAATGACCAGATGTGAAATTCTGGGCTTGTTTCTGTTATTAAACCATTTTAGTGCAAGGGAACAAAAGAATATCTATAAAGACATAGCAACTAAACACTCTTACTCTCACTATTTCTGAACATTTACCCAGGGGAAAATGTATGGGAACATGAGGATAAGAACATTCCCAGTAGGCTTTCCTACTATAAATCTGTTCATATAACTATATATTATTTTAGTGCATATAAAGAAAGACCTTAGTTTGTCGCTCGCCCATTTTAATATTTTAAAGTGAAGGAAGGACGTTCCTATTTCCACAAACAACTGGCCTACTACCAGACATCCTGTGTGCTAGAAGCTCTTTGTAGGGAGAAAACCAGCAGTTTCGATAAACGTCACATTACAAACCACCAAAACTATCACAAATCACGTCTAAGACATTAGAAATACACACAATAATGTACATTATCTTCCGAAGGAAGCAGAAAAGAGGTGTTGTGGCTTAAAAAAATATATTTGACACACATTTTTAGTAGGTTACAGTTTAACTTCCTGCAACTAAACTCACAGGATACCCAGCCGTTTTACAAAAAAAGCCACGTGATTGGTTAAAAATCTGTCAGTCACACTTCCTGCCAAATGGTTGCAATCCTCAAAGACGTAGGTCCCCGCCCCGACATCCACCCAACAAGTTTCCTGGCGTGCTGGCTACCGTTTAACTGCCGCCGTTTGATATGTCACCGACTGCGCCTTATAATCTCAGTCCTCGTACTTACATTGAAAGGGTTTTCGCTGGCAGCATCTGCGAACGGGTTGTTATCAAATTCCGACATTTTGAAAATGTTGCGAGGTGTTCTTTTTGTCTTCTCTGAAGGTGGAGTTAACAACAAACTCTTCCCTATCGCTTCTGGTGCCTGTCCTACCACTTCCTCGAATAAAGTTTAAAGCGCATGCGCACTGAGCCAGCTGGACGATGACGTGTGCGTCAAATGACGTGCAGGTAGTCAAAGCGCGCCACCTGCAACCCCTCTCGGCACCGTTTGAGATTAAAAGCAAATTCCAGTTGTTATTTCTTATCATTTTTATTATTATTATTTATTTTCGTTACCTACAGGTTAAACTTGTTTCTATCTTACTTCACTATATTGTGCAATTGTTAATCAGAATCAGAATACTTTATTGATCCCTAGGGGAAATTATGTTGGTTACAGTGCTCTAGTACAAACAGTAAAAAAACAGACAATACAAGAAGTAAGATTTAGCACAATATATACTTACATATAAGTCACTTACTAATAAATATCTGAATAAGAAAGAAGTGCATGTGCAAAAAGGGTGTAGCTATTGCAGTATACAGTGTGTTAGGTGGATGAGTTGTACAGGGAGATGGCCACAGACAGGAATGATTTCCTGTGTCAATCAGTGGTGCTTTTTGGTCATCTCAGTCTCTCACTGAACGTGCTCCTGTGGCTAGCCAGCATGTCATGGAGTGGGTGGGAGGAATTATCCAACATTGTCTTTATCTTGGACAACATTTGCCTCTCCGTCACCACCTTAAGAGAGTCCAGCTCCATCCCCATGCTGGGCCATGCAAGGCCATGCTGGCCTTGCAGATCGGTGTATTGAGTCTGTTGGCATCAGCAACCCTCAACCTACTGCCCCAGCATGCAACAGCGTAGAGGATAGCACTGGCCACAACAGACTTGGAGAAAATCCTGAGCATTGCATTGAACATAATGATGTTGATATGAGTCCATGGCTTATATTGTAAATGTTATTTGAGTTTTTGTTATTAAAAAACCCCACAATCTTATTTACCCAACAAACTGATTACTAAACTAATGATAATAATGATAACAACAACAACAATAATAATAATAATAATAATAATAATAATAATAATAATAATAATAAAGTATTAATAAACTATTTGTGAATCCTTTGGATGCCTCTGCATTTCTTCCTTTGCTAAATCTGTGAATCTTCTCCGAGGTCTTCCTCTTTTTCTCCTGCCTGGCATCTCCATATTCTGCATCCCTTATCCAATATATCCACTATCCTTCCTCTGCACATGTCCACCCACTATGTCCTATCTCCACTCTCTTTTTCACCTCTTTTGTGCACTGTCAGCTGTGCATGAACAGTGCACAGATATTCCTCTTCTCTCCAGTGCAAATCCCTGACCACTGTGTCACCGTCCTCATGTCCTACACCACCCTGTACCTTTAACAACTTCCCCATGTAGTCCCACAGTTCCTCTCTTGGGACCCTATCATCTGCTTTCTCTAGATGCAAAAAAAGACACAGTGCAGCTCCTTCTGACCTTCTCTTTACTTCTCTATCAACACTCTTAAAGTGAGTCTGTGGTGCTCTTTCTCAGCATATTTCTGCTCGCTGATTGTCACCTCCCTTGTTAGCATAGCTTCAACGAATTTTTCCCATAACTTCATATATGGCTAATCAAATTTATCCCTCTGTAGTTACAGTTTGCACATCACCCTTGTTCTTGAAAATTCATATCAGTGCACTTGACCTCCTTTCTTCAGGCATCCTCTCATTCTCCAAGATTGTGTTAACCAATCTGGTCAATAAGACAACATCTCCATACCTCCACAGGTATGTCATTTGGACCAACCACATTTCCACTCGTTGTTCGTTTCATAGCTGGCTCATTAAATTTTCTGAAAAATGTGTAATGTAGTTATAGAAAAATATATATAACAGAAGATTTGTGTAAAAATGTCATATGTATGAAGAGTTTTAATGCATAAAAAACTCCATACTCTTTTAGTTCAACTTTAATTTACTTGTTATAAAAAGAACACACCCACACACACACTCACACACAAACACATCTATCTATCTATATACATATACTTATATATGATTATATATATAAACTTCTTGTTGTTTCATTTTCTTTCCATCTTGGGTTGGTCCTGTCGGTTGTCCTCGTAGGACATGTCCAGAATGCCCTGTGGCCAGTTATGGTCGAATAAATATTAAAAAAAAAACCAAAACAAACTAACATTCTGTAGCGTTTAGTTTTTATTTTTTGCTTTATTCTTTTCCAAGCAATTATCTCTGTGGGCAAAAAGCTGAAATAATTCAGTTGAATTATTCAACTAAAAAAAAAATAAAAAAAAATAAAAAAATGCCACGTTCGTCGTGACGTCACCAGCAGCCGTCAGTCGACGTCGCAGACATGGAGGAAGTGAGAGGTGAGAGATTTACTCCTTTTAAACTGCCTGAAATGACCTCTTTCACAGATACATACTCAGCTAGCTAACAGCAGATGTTCGTTTACGCTGCGTGATGTCCGGTGCTGCTCGGTAATGTGACGGGAGGCTCGGCGTTATCCGAAAAACCACCTCATTGTTTCAGCCGGTGTTTTGATTGCTTTACGTGTGGCTCACTGACCTTTTCACTGTGCTGTTAGCACCTCAGCCACAAAGATGGAGTTTGATATTTTTTCCCCACCGCATATAAAACCTCTACTTTCAGCTACATTTGTCTGAAACCGGCAAACAGAGCCTGCCAAACGTAAAGCTGCTTACTGTGTGTTTCTGTCCTGTGAAGGCTGCACCGTCAGCTGCCTGGTGTTCTGATTAAAAATGTACCCCCAGCAATCCGTTCCGCTTGTCTTACTGGTTTAGCGAAGCAGGTAGTTATTAGAAATCCAGTGAAGCTTGTTTATTATTATTATTATTATTCAAACTGTGATAAGACAGAAAGAGATTAATGAGGTAAAGATATATTTTTTTAAATCAATCAACTCAATAAAAAGTGTTATTAAATAAATTAACATCATGTAAAAAGCCGAATATAACACAATAACGATCTTAATAAATAAAACTATGAGGTGTAAGGTAGAGACGATTTTCCTGTACCTACATAAATCTAATGCATTTTAATATTTTTATAGATGAGTTTAACTCAGGTTTTTTCTGATGATTGGTATTGCATTATAAAGGATTACTGGATCAAGGTCACAAAAAACAATTATTACCATGAGCGTCTGATGATATTTAAAGATGGCTTGTTATTTGAATGATCTTAGAGCAGTACAGCTATCACCATTAAAAGCTCAACATGGGTCTCACTGTGTGTGAAGATGGAAACCTGATGTGTTACTGTCTCAGTTCTGCTGCTGATAAACTGGCTGCTGTGTGCATATGCACCTGTCATTAGAACATTAAAGAGGCTCATACTGGAGTTTTGTAACTCACTGTATGTTTTTGTTTTTTTGTTTTGTTTTTTGTAATATTTATATACTTATTGCACATTAAATGTTTCCTCCTCAGTGTTTCCCCTGACCTGTGCTGTGCAAAATTATGCATGGGGCAAGGTTGGACTGGACAGCGAGGTGGCCAAGCTGGTGATTGGCGGAGATGCACTTGCTGTTGTAGAGGCTGATAAACCTTATGCAGAGGTAAGGCCCAGAGATATTTGGGGTACCTGTTGGAGGGAGGGTGGTGAACATTTAACACTCAGTATTGAAAATGTGCAAGCATGCATGTGATTCATTCTTTAAAGTTAAGGAAACATAATGTTTTCAGGTTTTGTGATATCTTGAGACCACTATGCTGGAACAGAGCTGGAAACTTTGTTTTCACTCTGGTTTTCTGGAATAGATTTGAATAAAATTGTAGGACTACCATTTCTTGAGATAGCTATGTTTGAGTCGCTTGAGCTTGTTTACACTTACTGTCAGCACTGAGGGATCTTTAACATTTGAATTTAGCTCTGTAGTCTTATGTTACCGTTAATGATAAACAACTCATCAGCCAAGCAAAAATAAGGTAATCATTTTGGTTTTAAATGCAGTCGTGTCCTAGGCTGTCTTGGCACTGGCTCAGTGCTGTGCATGCCTTTAATAAGTCTGTTTTTATTTAGCCACAACAGCTTTGCAGTGTTTGTCATAAAGGTCATTAGTTCAGGTTACGATAGTGCTGATATTTTCACATACTGCGGACCACATCACGTGGTTGTTCACATTTTCAGAAGGATGGCACTGATCAACACATTATGTGACATGTCTTTTTGTTTAACTGACTTTTGGCGTTTTATTTTGTTTTGTTCTTTTTAAGTGACTTGTCCCAGTCTGTCACCATATTATCGAACTCTTCCCACAGCTGGTGCTTTTTTTCCCACAGACTTCCCTTTATAGTCACAGTCATTGCCCCCTGGTGGCTAGTAAAAACAACGCAGATTTAAGGTACCTAAGGCGTTACGTTTCAGACCTGGGCCTCTAATATGAATAAACATTCACACAAAACTAGTTAACTGGCTAAATTATCCCAGGGCTTCCCCTTCCCGTTCACATAAAAGGGGTGGTCTTGGCATCACCTGACCAATCTAAAGGGGGCATTTCACGGGTGGTATGACTTCTTTTTTTTTCACAGAAAATGGTCCCTATCTGAGCCACCTACTGCAGAGATGTTATCAAATGGTTCTCATTGAGAACATATAAAATATACTATATGAGTATGCAAGACTGCAAGATATGCTGTAGAAAGTTATTAATCTGGTTATTTAGCGGTAAAAGTAATCATTTTAATTCCAGATATTTACACATTAGAGTCCATTTAAACTTTAAAGCTACACAGCTTGATAAACAAGATGTGGAAACCAATTCAGTTAGTCACGGATCAAAGTGAAATTAATTGTACTGATTGAACAGGTATTTTCTGTGTGTTTTGTGTTCTAGAAGCAGTGTAAAAAAAGATTTAGCATCAAATTATAATTAAATACAACTGTATTTGATTTTCTAAATCTCTGAATCATTACACACTCATTCTGTGATATATTGCGTATAGCACACAGTTTGTGCTTCATTCAGTGGTTTTAGGCACGGCTTAACAAGCAATAGAAAACAAATTCCCCCAGCAGACAATCTATTAAACAACCATGCTGTGAATAAAAGACTCCATACAAACGTCATTGATTCTAAATGGAAACTCTGGAAGTAGTTTGGTTAAATATAAAAACACTATTCAACCTTAGTGTGCTGTCAAATTTGATATGAAGTCAGGAAGTACAGTGTAGGTGTCTAGTTTTTGGATCATCTGTTTGCTCTCTGACACATGACTTTGACAGAGCTTGTTCTTTATTTACAAACTGGAATAGTGCTCTGATCCCGTAGATTACACTCTCATAGTTTGGATTCCTTCCTTTTCACTGACTATAAATGACCATGGTTTGGAGTATTGGATTAATTGGGTCCATGTATAATCGCAGGCTTTTCTCTCAGTCAGCAAGACATCTGGGGCCTCTCATAGGAGTTTTAGAAAGTTTCAAGGCAGATAAAAAGAAAATAAGGCGAGCTACAAAACTGTGTTTTTTATTATTTATTCAATTATATTTACTTAAGATTTAGTACTTAGGAAATGTAAAGTGTGCCCACTTTTGGAACCTCTTGCTGCAACACCAACTGGAATATTTCTAAATAAAGTAAATAAAGTATGAGCTGTTATTCAGCTGAAAGCTATGCTGTTTTCTCCAGCTGTGGATGGGCGCTCACCCAAAAGGTGACGCCCAGATTAAGGACAACAGGATCGCACAGACCACCCTGGGCCAGTGGATCGCCCACTTCCCTGCCTGCCTGGGCTCAAAGGTGAAAGACACCTTCCAGGGTCAGCTGCCTTTCCTCTTCAAAGTTCTCTCGGTCAACACGGCTCTGTCAATACAGGCCCACCCCAACAAGGTGAGTACACAGACTCCCACACCTACTCAGAGTTCAAGTTCTGCTGAAGCTGGCTCATCATTGTGAACTGGCTGAAGTTTATGGGTGGAGGCAAATGTCAGCTGCTTTATCAAATGATTTATCAGGAGAAGACATTACTCAAATCTACTTGTATAGCATGTAGTGATACTAAACTCATTATAATTTCAAGCTTTTTAGGACCAAGGACATACTTTTTTCCTTTGTATGTGTATGAAAACGCATGTTTTTTTCTATAATGTTTTGGTCAGGAATTAGCCACTCGACTACACACTCAGTTTCCGGAGCACTACCCAGACACCAACCACAAGCCTGAGATGGCCATTGCTCTCACCCGCTTCGAAGGCCTCTGTGGTTTCAGACCAGTGGAAGAGATCCTGGAATTTCTTGAAAGTGAGTTTTGGATTTTTTGTGTCAAACCAAAAAAAACATATTCTCTGCTTCAAATGGTCATAAAACAAAATTAATCTGTGTGTGTTTATTTGTCAGAGGTCCCAGAGTTCCACACTCTGGTGGGTCACGGGGCAGCACAGGAGCTGCGGGCTAGCGTGGGAGATGCAGACCGTACGAGCCAGGCGCTGAAGAGGTGCTTCACCAGGATGATGGACTGGGAGAAGAAGGTGGTGGTAGAGAACCTCAACGAACTGGTGAAAAGGGTCACGGAAGACGGTGAGAATTAATTCGTTTAAATGATTGTCGACAGGTTGCACGATGTGTGTGTAGATATGTGTCGTTTAACTATTACACATTTCTGAGG
The DNA here is from genome assembly GCF_013358895.1 of Oreochromis aureus. NCBI lineage: Eukaryota > Metazoa > Chordata > Actinopteri > Cichliformes > Cichlidae > Oreochromis > Oreochromis aureus. Next base: position 21,900,915 of record NC_052948.1, on the reverse strand, counting down.
CAGTTTTATTGTAAATTACACAAAAATTGAATGAAGGCCACTGAAGGCAAAAAAATTATTTTGAAAATGTTTTATTAAAAAGAGTTTAATTTACAATAATAGATTCTTTAAAAGATCTATACTATATTAAATGAAGAGAAAACACTGACAATTGCAGAGTCAAAGTCTGATTTGCAGTATTTGTTTTTATAGCCAAGGATAATTTTTAAAACTAATCTCTTAATGTGCAATTTTAAATGTATGTTCTTGTATACACAGCTTACAGCTATCTACTGTTATGTTTGTAGTTCTGGCCACATTTTAACCAGGACCTACATGTTGAAGATCGAATCTGTGTGTCAGATTGGAGTAATTACTAAAATATAAAGGCTAAGAAACCTTTGTGTGATTCTGTTGTATACTGGCATTGGATAGGAAGGTTTCTCATTAGCTAGTGATGATATTTTTAATCTTGACACCCTCGGGCAGTCAGGGCAGATGGCTGCCCCTCCCTGAGCCTGATTCTGCTGGAGGTTTCTTCCTGTTAAAGGGGAGTTTTTCTTTCCCACTGTTGCCAAGTGCTTGCTCCTATGAGCAAGCATTTGACTTGAGGCGTTTGATTTAGCACTACATAAACTGAATTGAATTGAAAAAGTATGTAACAGCTGAAAAATTGTGATATCCGCTAACTTGAAGCGTTTACTAAAACAATTGCTGAAGAATAAATAATAATTTGAGGGTATTTGTGTTAGAACAAATAGCTACAGTGAAAGGGTAGGATCCAGTTGTGATTGTGTTGCAATTATACAAAAATAACTTTAAAACACACGGAGAAAAATAAGAGCTCAGTCTGATCTTATGTTTTGCTAACACAGTCCTGCCTTGGGATGTTTGTGATCCTTGCAGCTGCAGCTGGAAAGGACACGTCAGGCATCAATGGTGACCTGTTACTCCGTCTCCACTCTCAGTACCCTGGAGACATTGGCTGCTTCTCAATCTACTTCCTCAATCATGTGGTCCTGAATCCAGGCCAGGCCATGTTCCTGGGAGCCAATGAGCCTCACGCTTACCTTTATGGAGGTCAGTAGATAGCATTTACATTTATAAGATTCTGGCACAATAGAGCTCCAGATTCAGTTGAGTGAGCGTGAGTGAAACTGTTGACTCTCCAGCGTCGCTGCAGTTCTTCTGTATAACAGAGCAGCAGATACAGCTTTTAAGAGCTAGTATGGGATTATTTAGCAGCTTCGGCTTTTCTGTCTGGATGACCAGTTTGATTATGCCAAGACTGGCTTCTGTCTGTCCACAAGACTCACTTCTCTTTCTACAGTATTGGTCAGAATTTTAGTCAAGCTTACAACACACTCATTACCTAATGGGTCACATTTGTCATTTTACAGTAAATAACCTGTAAATTGGGAAGGTGCATAAGCTGGATGAGATATTATGTCATAGAAGTGCTGGGTCTTTAATCCCAATCATAAAAATAAACAATGTTTTTATCCATCTTCTGTTACTCTCAACGTCACGTCCACTGCATCTCTACCACAAATCTTAAAGTATAGATCATAAAGTCTCAGAACTGCAGGCCTCTGTAGTTTTGAGAAAATGCTACTCAAATATTGAACTACGTTCAGCTGCAGATTAATGCACAGGGAGTTTTTAAAGGAGGATTATGCATTTTTATTATTTTACACTGAAGAACCTTGAAGTATACTAAAAAGCTTGTGACAGAGCAGAATACGTATTGTTGTACAGTCAGAGATGTTTAAACTGGAATCTGTCCAACTGCTGGATGAGAGACTCTGGAGAGGAAGCTAAATTATGTCAAAGACTTTCACAGGAGTGAACTAATCAGTCTGCAGGTAGGGAAACACAAGACAGGACGTGGCCTGCTAGCAGCTAATGAACTCTCACAAAAAGTGGGGTTTGTCTGACAGTAAACAGTAAATGGTGTCTGTAGGTGTAATAGGCAGAATAAATAATGTTTTGGGTGTCACTAACATAACCAAGTGGCCAACTCCAGTAAATTCTGTGTGTGTTATTTGATTCCTTAGATGAGTTGATGTTAAATACATCGATTTAGTTATTTTCAGCAAATGACGTGGAAGCTAGTAAAACTGCCTCATCCACTGGGAGCAAACCGCAAAATGCTGAGAGCCAGCCTTTTCTTTTCTTTTCTTTTTTTTTTTTTACCAGAAATGTCGAGCTTTGGTGTCATCTTCTTTGAAACATGAAGCATACTCAAGAGCTTCTCTGTGAACTCAGCAGTCTGTGAAGCACTGATTTACTGCAGTGTCTTTGTTAGCAGCTGTCTCAGCAGAATAAAATGCAATCCGGCTATGAGATGCGTTGATGATGTGTTCAGCTCATCTTTATCTCTAGAAAATTGCCCTGTCCTGCTGTTCACCCACATGAAAGCATCTGAATCTGTTTAACATTGCAGGATTGTCTGGGAATTGATTTTAATATTTGATTTTCTATTTATCCACCCATTTAGACTGTATTGAGTGCATGGCCTGCTCAGACAACACTGTGAGGGCCGGACTGACACCCAAATACATCGATGTTAACACGCTCTGTGAGATGCTGAACTACAGCCCCGCCCCTGCCTCCTCGAAAATCTTCCCGTGTCTTCAGGACCCCTCTGACCCCTGTGTGTCCATATACAACCCGCCCGTGCCAGACTTCACTGTCATGAGGATACAGGTTAGAAAATTGTATAGTTGATCTCATCTTTAAAATAAAACCTTGTCATTTGAGAAAAAAACAACTAACTTTACGTGATATATTGACATTATATACAAATTAGACATAACACTGTGACTGCTGCTAGTTAAAGTGAATAACGCTGATTGTCTCTTTATCATGGCATCTGTTAGTGAGGAGATAGTGAACATTTTGTCCTCAACGTTTATGTGTTTCAAGTAGGAAAAATGAGCAAATGTAACGATGTGAGTGAGTTTGACAAGGACTGATGGCTAGATGACTGGGTCAGAGCATCTCTGTAGCTCCTGTTGGTTGTTCCCCATCTGCATTGGTCAGTATCTCTATCAAAAGAAGGCTTTTGGCCCAAAGAAGGAACACTGCTGAATAAGCGACAGGGTCATGGACAACTAAGGCTCATTGATGCATGTGAGGAGTGAAGGCTGGCCCGTGTGGTCTGATCCAACAGACGAGTAACTGCAGCTCAAACTGCTGAAAAAGTTGATGCTGGTTCTCATAGAAAGACATCAGAATACACAGAGCATCACAGTTTGTTGTGTATGTGGCTGCATAACAGCAGACCAGTCAGGGTGTCCATGCTGATCCGCATCAGAAGTGGACCAAGGCGCAATGGAAGCAGTGGTCTGGTCTGATGAATCATGTTTTATTTTCTTTTACATCACGTGGATGGTCAGGTGTGTGTGAGTTGCTTACCTGCGGAACACCTGGCACCAGGATGCATTATGGGAAGAAGGCAAGCTGGTGGAGTGTGACGCTTTGGGGAATGTTTTGCTGGGAAACCTTGGGTCCTGCCATCCATGTGGATGTTACTTTGATGTGCACACCCTTTGATAGAAACAGCATTCTCTGCTGGCTGTGGCCTCTTTCAGCAGCATGATGCTCCCTGCCACAAAGCAAAAATGGTTCAGGAATAGTTTGAGGACCACAGCAATGAGTTTGAGGTGTTGACTTCTCCAAATTCCCCAGATCTAAATCCAGTCATTCTGTGGGATGTGCTTAACAAACAAATCAATGGAGGCCCCCTTTGCAACTTACAGGACTTAAAGGATATATTGCTAACATCTTGGTACAGATACAGCAGCACATTTTCAGAGGTCTAGTGGAGTTCATGCCTCGATGGGTCCGGGCTGATACAGGGACCAACACAGAAATTAGGCAGGTGGTCATAATGTTATATCTGATCAGTGTATATAATAACCAGTTTAGCTTAAAATGTAATATTTGGCATATTGTGTTTTGTTTTTTAAAAAGTTAAACTTTTACTCTCAATCCATGTTTACTCGGAGTTCATATTATAGAAAACTTCCTTCCATCAGTCTGCCTTTGTGACGCTTTGACACATAGTTTGTTGAACTGATAGAGTGCAAAAACAAATTCGAAAGAAACGTGAGTTTCATGTATTTTCATGTATTTTCCAAAGTGGCTTTGATTATTTGAGTTTAGTTTTTGTAAAACTGCTTAGTTTCACTTTAGTTTTTACTAGTTTCAGTATTAGTTTTAGGGGTTTGATTTAAGGAGTTACAAATTGATCGTGCAATACAAACACAACACTTTTTGAAAGCAGCTGATTCAGTTATGTGACTCTAACAGTCTGACCAAATTAACCCTTTCACACATCGAGGTCACTACAGTGGACAGCTATGCAAAGGCTGTTTTCTTGTATTTGTGTCAGTGTTGATGGTATACTTGCACATAAACCAATACATTGGACACTGATGTGTCACTCCATACCCTGCCGGTCGTTTAATGTTACTATAGGTGTATGACGTGTTTCATTGTAATTATTGTTATTTAACTCTGTCATGAATGAATTATGACAACCTCAATCAGGATTTTTTCTTAAGTATTTTTATTCATCTTTTCATGCCTAAAGATGAATAAAAATACTTAAGAAAAAAATCCTGATTGAGGTTGTCATAATTCATGCATGACAGGGTTAACAAAGACCAATGAAGACTCATGCTAAACTTAACTGATTTCAGGAAGTTAGGTCTCAATTACAGACAGTAAAGCAAAAATAGAGAAGTCGCTTAAATCACCTTTCTTCCCCCTGTTGATGATCAGTCTTCTTAACCATATCTACATGCCTAAATACACTGAGGTGCCGACATGTGACTGATTAGATAAGAAGCAGTTTAACACGTGTAGTTAACTGTCCGGAGAGTGTATATATTGTGTACAGTGTCATTTTACTTTGTTCATGTGTCTAGATTTTATTTGATTCCAGTTCAGCAAAATGGTTTTTCATACCTAGCTTTAGTTAATGATAAACCATTATTGATGTTATTACAACACCTGTGATTTTAATACTGTTAAAAATACATGTCTACAGTTAGACCTAAACTGAAGCAAATGTCTGAAGTCACAAAGTACACATCATCAAATTTAGAAATCTGCACATGAGGCCACAGTTGTTGGTAAAACTGGATTTATATCTTATTAATCAGCAGGTGGTGCTCATGAGAGGGTCCACAGTGAGAGGAATGAATTGAGTGTAATGGCTAAAGCAATTAAAAAACGCAAACGCATGCTGATTGGTTGATTAAGGATTGACGACACACTCTTTGATTGACATCCAAACTGTCATTGGACTATTGCGAGCACCACCTTTGAACAGGAAGTCTAGAATGTTTTCTTTAGTTTTTTAATTTTTGTTTTAAATACCGACTCATTGTCACCCTTCCATCCTGCAGATCCCAGCCTCAGTGAAGCAGTACAATATTGCTCCAGTCGACAGCGCCAGCATCCTCCTGGCTATTGAAGGTGAAGCCACGGGAACGTCGCCTGCCGCTCTCTCCGACCTCACACTGACGCGGGGCAGCGTCCTGTTTGTCTCAGCCAACGAGAGCGTCTCTCTACACATCACCTCGCAGTCGGGGATGACCCTTTTTCGAGCCTGCTGCCTTCTGTAGTTGTGGGTCTGTGGTCGTTAAAGCTCATACTACCCGTTTGTTTGTATTTGTGATTTGAAGTGTCGAGGTTTGTCCTTGTGTTTTAACTGAGCTTGATGACTCGTGCACTTTTTACTAGGTAGTATAGAAGCTAAAGGAGCCTTTAGACCCAGTTTATTGACGCTCATCGGTACCTGCTGCTCCCCTTTAACCCCTAAAATGTAACATGTGGCCCTCTCCGCCACCTCCAGCACTCTTCTCTAGCTTTAAACTCCAGTTTTAATCCAATGCTGAAGGATTTAATTGGTTCTTACCCTTTTCGTGTGTGCAAGTACAACTCATAAAAACACAAAAGATTAGCACATCCAAAATTCTTTATAGGTGCTGGATAGAGGGCAGAATAAAAAGTAAAATATGTCTGTTTAGTTGCTGTTTTGGTGTTTAAGGTCCTTATTTTGCTCAAAAATAGAAATCTGAACATCTGCCGCCCCAGGACAAGTGAAGAACATCCAACATGATTAAAAGTTTTCAATTAGCTGAAGGCTGAATGTAAAAAATGTTGGTGATAACTGAAAAAAACATCAAGTACAGTTTATTTGTCAATTTTTTTCCTGCATGTTATTTTATACCCTGAATGATGAAGGTGACACACACTAGCTGTAATGAACCAAACAGCAATGGAGCATTGTGGGGGTGATGTTTACTCTTGTACACTTCACCACCACTCAGTGCTTTGAACAGCCAGACAACTAACCTGTTGAGGACAAAGCACATCTGTTTTATATGCCAGCTGCTGCGTTCCCCCAGGATCAGTGTTGTTATTTTAACATTAGCTCAAACTGGAGAATATCCACCTTTCAAACTTAATTTTAGGCAAAAAAAAAGGAAACGAAAAACAGTAAAAAGTACATAGTGTGATACTGAGATGCCTGTGCATGTTTTAGAGCAGTAGCACTCTCCAGAGCACCTTCTGTGATTACTATATCAGTGCTACAAACCAATCACAGTGAAGCTAAGCCTGCTGAGTGTTACTGTTTCTGTTACCAGCGCATGTTTTACAGTCTGGAAACATCCCATCAAAGTGGTGAAAACTCATGAGTATTGAAAATGAATGAATAAAAATAAATAAGAAGCGGGCATGAAGAGCCATTTCCATCTCTGTCCCATGAAGCATGACGATGTGGCAACCATGTAGGGGTGTAACAATTCTGAGACCAAAACCAAAACCATGATACAAACGTCCACCATGCTGTGTCAGGTACAGGTAGGTACTCTGGGATTCACGTAGAGCAGTTAAAGCATGCTAACTTTATGAAAGATGTAATAAAGATTGTTCAAGTAACAAGCAGGGACGCCTGCTATTTGTCGACTAGACATAAAGTCCAGAAGTGCTAGAAGTGCAGACTTTAATTAGTGCATGATGCAAGTTAACTGTTGATTTGAAGAGTTTGCTCAGTCACCCATAACAGGTGCGAGTACCCCTCCCTGACAGGGCGTGATGTTCGACTTTTGTATGTGGGCTTATCTGACAAAACTAACAACCAGAGCACTGTGCAGGCATGTGGGAGTTAACCTGAAAAGAAAAAATACTTCTGGTGTTTATGCTATCATTAGCCACACTCGGCCACACAAAAAGGCAGCACAGATTTCAGCAGCAATTAAAGTACAATGATTATTATAATTATGACTGTAATATAATACTCTCTAAATTCTTTTGAAAAACACACAATTTTGGTTAAGCATTGTGCGAACAGTATTTGCATGGACAATGATTCATTCCCTTTAATGTTTCACACAAAACATGAAGTGAAGTGTTTGTACGTCTCTGCAGTCTATCTAACGAGACAGAGGAACATTGTCAATTCTCTCCTGATGCAACTACAGTCAGAATGGAGGACATCATTACAGCTTACAACATGTCAGTGTACACATATGACCTTGGAGGGAGCCAGTGTGTACATGCGTGTGTGTGTGAGAGAGAGACTGGGCCTGGGGCTCGTGGAGCCTTGGGCCCTGTGGGACATGGTCATGGAGGATGGGACGCTACCCCTCCCTACAACTTCCCACTGGTCATTGCTGCCTCCAGTGGGATTGTGGGTACTTGATGGTCCAGGGCGTGCAGGTCGATGATTTGTTGTGGTTGCTTACCCACTTCTTTGCTTCTTTTTCTGATTTCAGGCAGTTCTTGTCATTTTGGGGCATGGGGTCCTGTCCTCAGCTTGTGCTAGGATGGCTGGCATCTGGCCAGGTCAGCTCCCTGTTGCATCTGGTCCTCTGACTCTCGTCCCTTTGGCGATGGGGGATAAATCTGTGGCCTCACTCTTCCTTCTACAGCAGGGGTGGGCAATCTCAGTCCACGAGGGCCGGTGTCCCTGCAGGTTTTAGATGTGTCCTTGAACCAACACAGCTGATTTAAATGGCTAAATTAGCTCCTCAACATGTCCTGAAGTTCTCCAGAGGCCTGGTAACAAACTAATCATGTGATTCAGGTGTGTTGACCCAAGGTGAGATCTAAAACCTGCAGGGACACCGGCCCTCATGGACTGAGATTGCCCACCCCTGTTCTACAGGGTTGAGCACACAGTTGTCCCTGGGTTGTGTGGTCTCGGGTCTTTTGTCTGCTCCTGGCTAACAGGGGATGTTACTGAGAATTGTCGTCCTCATTATCAAGAACGTTTTGCGTTGTGCTAATCTGGATGTATCAAATAACTTTTACACTGGACATTTTCTTCTTGGGAAATCAAATGTGTTTGGGACAACAGCTAAAGCTGCCGGACAGGACGGGTATTGAGACTGTCTGAGGGTATATAAAGCTGAATGGGTGAACTTCACTTTGGGGTGAGGTCAAATTTTGAAATCATGTCACTCTGACATGTTTCCAGCTATTGCCTGTATTCCTCATTGTCCTGTTAGCTGTTAGTAGCATAGTAACTTGAAGTGTTACATTAGGAAGGGTATCTGGCATAAAAACTGTGCCAAATCAAAAACTCAGATCCATCTGCTGTGGGAGCATCTTGTGGAAAAAAAGAAAGCAGCTGTAAATACTTTATTCAAGAGTTTCCAATGTGCATGAATTCACGCAAATATCTCACGGCAATACTTCACTTTGTCTTTGGTGTGAACGCAATATTAAAAAAAAACAAGGCATGAACCTTGTAGTTTGGGAGAATTGTTACACCTCGAGAATCATAAATGCATACCGAGTCAAACATCTTGTTTGTCAACTAACAATTAACTAAAACTGCTTTAAGGTACTTATTGTAATTTCCTCTGTTTTAAAAAGTTTTTTTTTAACACCTTTTAAAGTTAAATGAAGCTTTCAGCAGAATATAAATAATTGATCGGCATGACTTTACGTCAAAAACATTGATATATTTTTTGTCGAAGAGATATAAAGTGAACCTTAACCAGGGCTGGATGGCAATTTTGTGTAATACCAATTTGTACCACAAGATGGTGCATCAGCATAACCTTTGTTTAACCAGGCAAGCCATTAGAACATTGTTTGTACAATGGCATTTACTGGTGAAATACTGCCCCCTGGTGATAAAGGTTTTAGTTAACATTTGCTGCAGTTTAATTACAAAAAGTACCTTTAAAAGATTTTTTTGTCTTTTTGTACAGTTGTACAACAAAATGCTGCATTGAATTTTATATCTTATTGTACTGGAGAAAGATTTTTTTTTTTACTGTTGTTTGTAACGATTAATCAACACGTGACGATACATATGAAGTAAATGGTTTTACATGTTTATTATAATAGCTAAACAGGTTTCTTTTCCTAAAATATAATCTCTTTTGGTGACCACTTTACAACATGTTGGTGCAGTAGTAATAGTAGATTATTTCAGTAATGGTGCAAACTTCTGTGTAACGTTCCGGTTCTAGTACCAGGGTCGATCTGAATTCACTCAGTAATGATGTGCGTTTTCTTCTTGTAGTAGTTTTTATAGGCTCTCAACTCAAATATTCAACGATAGGTCCTCTATCAGCCTGCCAACCTACCACTGAACATGTTTTTCAGAGTGAGTGAAGCCCTGTTAATGCTTTATTATCACGCTTGTGATGTAGGTTGATTGTCCCCAGTGCAGATGCGGTAAACCTTTATTTGTTTGCTATTTTAAAAAAAAAAAGAAGAGTATTAAGAAGGATGTGAAGTTATTTTTTAGATCACTTTTCTTGATTACCTCAAATCATCCTTCTGTAGCTCAAAACACTGTTAACAAATCATCTCTTATTTGCCATGTTTCCATGTTATCTTTGTTTTGTGGAGTACTGTATTTAACGTAACATCTGATTTAATGATCACGCACCTTTTTGTTGCAGATCTTGCTGTAAGTCACGTTTTCATTTCAATACTGGACACCTGAAGTTTGTGGTTCTTTTTTCCTTACTGTAAACTAATGACTTTCAAATACAGGTTGGGAAATCACTGCGTTTTCTTTAACCTTTTATGGGAACATTTACTAGAATATGTCTGTAGTTAGGGCATGGTTGAGTATTTTTGAATGTGGTGATGCTGTAGCATGGGACTGCAGAGAACATGTATGTAAAAACGGTTTAATAAAGCTAGGTTCTGTTAATCGTATGGTCTGAACTTGTTTCTTATTTCCTGCCTCTGGAGCATGAACATGAACACCACACACAGACTTTTACAGCCCCCCCGTGTGACAGTACTGTATTGTAGCAAGTATTTCTATTATATCATATCATAGAAATGTTTGTTATAACACAATGTCATAGAGTGGCAAATGTGTAGCAGACTGGGGCACCTGATGAAGTTCTCCACAGCCTGCCTGGAAAGATCGATGCCTTAAGAGAAGGGTGTGTCTGTTATGCTCTTGAGAATATTTGAATGCGCAGCAGGTTAGACCAGGACACGCTTATGAACACCTCAGTGTCAGCCCTGAGGAATGAGAGGAAAGGGCGGTGTAGGCATCTCTGATTGGAATGTTTTACATGCTAGTGAGCAGAAAAGAGCATGTAAGAGTAACAATCTGGAACAGAGTAGAAATGCAACACATTTATTAATGTCAAATATAGCTTTCTATAGAACACATTGAAACATTAAGTATATAAAATTTCTTCTGTCATAAAACTGTAAGCAAATGTCTGAATATAATAATGAAAGTAAAGAGCTTCACTCCCATTAACCCTACTAAATATATACGGTCCAAATACAGATGAGCCTATGTTTTTCAGAAAGGTGTTTGACTTGCTACCGGATGATAATGACTCAAATATAGTAATAGCAGGAGATTGGAACTGCTATTTAGACCCTTACCTTGATCGGCTGTCATCACGCCCTCCCCAGAGATTGCCTCTGTGCGGCTTCTGAATAATCTTTCTAAAGCTAGAAATTTAGTAGAGACATTGGAGACTTCAACATCCCACTGATAAAGATTACTCTTTTACTCTGGCGTCCACAAATCCTACAGTCGAATTGATTATTTTTTGGTCAGTTCAAGCCTTATTTCACAAATTTCAAATTCCAGATATCATAATATTTTGATTTCTGATCACAGTCCCACATCTATATCATTAAGTCTTAGTCTGCCTAAAGAGAACTATTCCTAGCGTTTCAATCCAACCCTTCTCAGTGACGAAAATTTTATTAAATATATTACACCCAAACTCAAGGATTTTCTTGACTCAAATGACAACGGAGAGGTCTCTGATTCAACACTGTGGGAAACATTAAAAGTTGTAATGCGTGGCGAAATTATTTCCTATAGCTCAGCCCTCAAAAACGAGAAGATGAAGCGACTTTCTGAAATTAATAGAGCCATTCCTCGTCTAGAAAGGGCTTACCAGAACTCTAAATCAGCGGTCCCCAACCCCCGGGCCTCGGACCGGTACCGGTCCGCGAGAGTTGAGGCTCAGGTGTGACATGTATGGTTTTCAGGGTTTTTATCGGTTTTCAGCGTTATTTTGTTATCGTTTTTATCGTTAACTCGGTTTTCCTGGGTCTTTTCACGTGTGTTATGAATAAATCTTCTTTTTTTCGGTACCGGCACTAGTTTTATTTTGTTGTATTTATCCGCGACACCGGTCCGTGAAAATATTGTCGGGCATAAACCGGTCCGTGGCGCAAAAAAGGTTGGGGACCGCTGGTCTACATTCTTCTTCTATGGTAGCAGCCTGGGCAGAGTAACACCCAACTTTAAACTGCCGCCATCTGTTGGCACCAATGACCGTAGAAAACATTATTGCGACAACACGTTTTTTGGGGAAAATAACAGAGATTGAAACTTTACTGATATATTGTCCAAGTTGAAAAATGCCCTCCTCCAAAAATATCATGTGACAACCTCATTGCCTTACAGAATCATGACGTCACGCACATGTAGAATCTTACCACCACTTTGATCCTTTGGTCCTTTGATCCTTAAAACCCATAAATAGCGGTGAAAAGCAATGACTTTTAGTCCGTTTCTCGCAGCATTGATGTTTGCAGCATTGAACCGTTCTCCAGAAAAGCCTTTTGAAATATTTGGATCGTTTGCAATAGTCACTGTTTCCAGACCCAACATGTCTCAAACAGAAGCTCCAAAGGGACAAGAAGTTGACCCCTATGCTGTTCCCTGGGATCAGCCACTAGACCCTTACCTCTCCTCTCTTCCTTGGGGTGACCAAGTAGAAATAGAGGAAAAGTGCTTGGAAGAAATGGAGGATGAAACGCTCACTGACACAGAGAAGGTTAAGTTATTGATGGAGGAAAATGAAAGAAACAGCGCTGAATTAATAAAGTTGTCCTACCAGCTTCAAGAAAAGGAAGCTATTATTGAGGAGAAACAACAGGATCTCCGAGACATGGACAAAAAGAACCAGGAGCTTCAAAGAAAGCTTGATGAAGCTCTGCGACAAAATAAAAAACTTGTCCAAGAGAAGAAACATGAGGACATGAAGAAGAGAGGGATGGACCGCAATCTCCTAGACGTGGAGTTAATGTACAGTATCGAGAAAAAAAGGCTTGGTGACACACTGCAAGCAAATGAAAAGCTTCTACAAGAGAAAAGGCAACAGGAGATCAAACAAAAAGAAATGGATCGCAAGCTTCAGAGCATCAAGCAACACAATGAAAGCTTGCAAGGAAAGCTTGATGAAGCTCTGCGACAAAATAAAAAACTTGTCCAAGGGAAGAAACATGAGGACATGAAGAAGAGAGGGATGGACCGCAATCTCCTAGACGTGGAGTTAATGTACAGTATCGAGAAAAAAAGGCTTGGTGACACACTGCAAGCAAATGAGAAGCTTCTTCAAGAGAAAAGGGAACAAGAGATCAAACAAAAGGAAATGGATTGCAAGCTTCAGAGCATCGAGCAGCACAATGAAAGCTTGCAAGGAAAGCTTGATGAAGCTCTGCGACAAAATAAAGAAATCCTCCAAGAGAAAAAGCAGCTGGACAGAAAGCAGGGAGACATGGAGTGCCAACTCCAGCACATGGAGGGAAAAGACAGGATGCTGCAGGTAAAGTTCGATGAGACACTGCAGAAATATCAAGAGCTGCAAGAACTTCATAACAAAATGAAGTACAAAGTAACTGAGCTGGAAGGAGAAAATGAAAAACTGCAAAAACAGGAGGCAACATCTAAAGTACTGAAAGAAAGGTTGGAAGAAAAACAAGCTGAATTAGAAGAAGTGGAGAAAAAATGCAATAAACTGGAGCAGCAAAATACAGAAACAATCGAGGAGTTGAAAATCCTCATCCTCGAGAAAAAAGTGCTCATGGAAAAGCAGCTGGAAAAGAAGAAAAGACGCTTCTTCCGCTTCTTCCAGAGGAGGGACACTCCTTCTTTCACTGCTGCCGATGTCACCTCGTCTTCCTCCACCTCCGTTCCAACTTAATCCCCCCCCTCCCCCCTTTAATTACTAACACCTCTCCCATCCCCCCTTTCACACTCACCCCCCAACCAGTCCCGACAGTTGACTGCCCCTCTAGAGCCTGGTTCTGTCATAGGTTTCTTCCTTTAAAGGGAGTTTTTCCTATCCACTGTCGCCTAGTGCTTGCTCAGAGGGGATTGTTGGGGTTTTCTCCTCTATCCCTTTACCTCCTTTCTTCCCTTTACTCCTTTCTCCCCCACCACCCCCACTTTTTTTTTTCTTAATAATATAACAATAAAAACAATTGGCTGCATTTTAAATGTGTCACATCAATGTCTTTATTCAAGAATACAAGAAATGGGTAATAGCTGCATGTGTGTTTGTGTGTGTGCATAATATGCATACTTCATATAAATATTGTCTATAACTTAATTATTTTCTGTAGTTCAAATAATTAAACAATTCAGTTACATAACACATTTGAATTTAGATTTTAGTACTGTATAGCCTGTATGATAAATAAATATTTACCCAATAAGTATAAAATCCAGGAAGCTACACAACGGGGGGGGGGGGTTCTTTACAAACACAAGTCTAACTTAGGTTTCACACTGTTAAATTTACACAAAATGTCAGAAATCTGCACTGTCATTAAACCTAATTTTTCATGATTTGTTGGGTTAATATTCTGAGGCCCAAAAAACAACTGGCCATTTTTGGCCACTTTTGATTTTACATTTGTATTTCACCTTCAAATTGTTTTTTTTGTTTTTTTTAACCTTGCCTTGCTTGGTATCATTCTTTTCAGAACAACCTCACGTCTGAATTTACAGTTACTTTTTCATTGACATACTGTATTAACTGATCTGAAATCACACAAAAACATAAAATCCTAGTAGGAGTTATATTTTCTTTTTACTGTAAAAACCACAGACATGAATTATTTTCATATCTTGAAATGCAAATATAAATGGTAAATTTTAAAAACTTATGGACAAATTTTGTAAACAATAAAATTATATATAACTATTCATCTAAAAATGCAGCCAGTGCATCAGGTGTTTTGTTTTTTTGTTTTGTTTTTTGTACAGCCATTTAAAAACACTACTTAACTAAAACGAGAGAACAATCAGGTGTCACAATAAGATGCCCCACAAATTATTTGTGCCAGTAAATAAAAAGATGTCCGCCACAAGACAGAGAAAAACAGCACAGGGAGAAACCTGCAGGCCTGACAGCAGGTGTATCACTCCCTCTGTTTTCCACCTGGAGACAGTGTTTACACTGCATTCTGCCTATGTGACATTCATTAGTGCCCTCACTGACACACAAAACGACAACTACACAACACACTAACCACACAAGTTAACACAACACACCAACTATACACTAAACGTCACAAATCTCTAACATCTCAAAACTCGCTCTCCCTCTCTCACTTGGTTGCTCGCTCTATCTCGCTGCCGTCACTTCCCAAACCTTCCCCTCTTCCTAACCAAATCCCACTGTTTGCCATTTTTCTTTTTTCTTTTATTGGTCAACATGATACATTTTTCTTTCTTTACTGTTTACACGCTGTGATTAGAAAAGCTTTTATTTTTCAAACCATGACAATAGTATTTAGAAAAAAGCATGGCTTATACATATTTTTTTAATCATAACTGGATTTAGCAGCCTGTCATTAAAATTTAAAAACTGGTGTATACTTTGAAGTCCAAACTTTCAACACAAGCTAAAATAGAGACTCAGCATGGCTGCAGCTTGTTGCTATGTCAGCTTAAATCAGTCACGTCATTTGGAGGTGGGTGTGTCCGTGGACCCCAGAGGGTTAATAACACTCACCTTCATTCCATTTCCACAGTGCAACAACCAACCACCTGTGTGAAATTTGAAATGACCATGGTGTTGATTCAAAATGTGCTCTTGCACAATTATAGGCATCGCTTACTACTGAAAACAAGAAAAAAAAAGCCGGTCCACGCTATGGGCTGAACCATTTGTTAATGTTCAGTTTTAGAATTTATATTCAGTGTTTACTGTAGCTAGGCTCAAACTGTTAATGCTGCCTTATTTTAATAAACAACACTGCCATATGCAAAACTAGGGTGGCACTTGGAGTGGGAAGAGCTCATTTAAGGGTGGCACATCCCACCCTTCTTGATCTGCCCTTGGACAGGTCCTCTATAACGTGAACACCGCGGAATCTGGTGCTCTTCACTCCGTCTACTGTGACACCAGCAATGCTGAGCAGGAGATGGACAGCCTCGGTCTTCCTAAAGTCAAAAATCAGCTTTTTTTGTTTTATCAACATTGAGACACAGATTCTTGTCCTGGCTTAGCATATGTGACAGCCGCTCCATGTCCTCCCTGTATGCTGCATCATCATCGTCCCTGATGAGTAGCACCACTGTGGTGTCATCTGCAAACTTGATAATGTGGTTTGTGTTACATTCTCGGTCTACCAGTGATTGGAAAACAACAAGCGATGTGACACCCCCACTCACCCACCACCCAAGAAAGAGCAAAAACAGAGTACTTTTCAAAGTGCTATGCAGCCATTTATTTACATCGGCAGTGAGCAATGCCAAAATAACAAACAACAAATCCCTAAACATTCCTAAGCGTCCCTAAAAAAGAAAAAAAAAATCCAACCAAAAGACAATTTACTTACCTGACCTTCTAAGTGAAAAACAGGAGAAAACTGAGTCAACAGTTAACAATTTATTAAGTTTTCAGACAAAGACACTAAGTAACACTTGGAAGCACAGACTGTTTGTTGGGTGGTGGAGGCTAGGAGAGAGGGACCAGGGGTTGTCATCACTACTGGGGTGATCAACCAACTATTCAATCCCAGAACAGGAATGAATTCCACCCAATGACTCAGCAGGCGCTGGACTCCAGTAAGACACACCTAGGTGTACACACCTGAGAGAGAGAAGAGAAACAAAAAACCCACAGCCATCCTTTGGTGGGAGGAGTCCCACATAAATCACAAACAATCACAACATTGACTCATCACATGTTGGAGCTGGAGGTGCAGTCGTGGGTCAGCAGCGTGAAGAGTAGCGGGCTCAGCACACATCCCTGGGGGGGGGGCTGTGCTCAGTGTGATGGTGTTGGATCTTATATTTCCAACCTGTACTGTCTGGGGTCCATCAGTAAGAAAGACCAGGATCCTGTTGCAGGTGGAGGTGTTAAGTCTGAGCCGGTCCAGCTTGCCGATCAGCTGCTGGGCAATGATGGTGTTGAATGCTAAGATGAAATCAGTGAACAGCATTCTTAGGTGGACGTTGCATTGATCCAGTTGTGATAGGGCTAGGTGGAGTGCCAATGAGATCGCATCGTCCATTGTCTTCGAACTGCGAGGCTGTAGCTGTCTTTGGTACAGGTAAGATGGTGGTGGTTTTAAAGCACTTGGCACAACAGCTTGACTCAGGGAGATGTTAAAGATGCCCGCTAGGACATCAGTCAGCTGGTCAGCACAAGCTCCGAGCACACGTCCGGGTATATTGTCTGGTCCAGCAGCTTTGTGTGGGTTGACTTTAGTGAGAGTCCTTCTCACACTGGCCGTGGACAGGGACAGCACTTGGTTGTCTGGCGAGGGGGTGGCCCTCTATAGTCCGTCTTGCATCCCATTTAAAGAAGTGTGTGTTCACACTGCCCCTGGATGTCCTGGCCTCTGAGGTTAAGGTGTACGGCTCCTGGTTGTAAACTGACCAATTTATCATGGCAAAGGCTGTGGTGGAAAAAAGATAAGAGGCTGATTATAAAAATGATCAATGCACGCCTTATGACCTATACAGCATGTACAGATAACACAGCTAAATGGGTGTGAAATTGTAAAGTTACTTTTGAAATAAAGCTATTTAAAGTCAATTAACTGTGACTATAATAATAGCAATGTTAGCCAGCAAACAAAACGTTAGCACTAATTAACATAAGCTGCTAGGTGATGTTACTGTTTCAACTTCTGTCATTGTTTGACATGTAGGGCAGATATTTTGGTGACACTGAGATTAGCGAGACACTTTTAATTTACATGACCCTCCTTTACATGAGGGTAAAGGAGGGCTTTAAGCACCTGGGTAAAAACTGGACCCATGATGAAACAGTACAACAAGTACAAAATATTCTTCAGTTTTAATATGTGACCATACTGTGCAGACTGCTGATGAGTTACACCGTTACATTTCATTAATCATTGTTAAACTAAAGTGTTAAGCAGTTACTTTATCCTTTCACTTAAAATTTCCAGGAAAAACACTAACTGGGCTACTTTTGTGGTTATATTTGATATATGCTGGTTCACTACTTTTGCACTATAATGCTGCTGCTGACACCTTGGTTCACACTGACAATTAGAAAAAAGCTGATGGGAAAAGAAGGATGGAAAATGCCTGGAATTTAGTTACACTTGCAAATACTGCTGCCTCCAAACTGCAAGCATCAATAAAATGTTACGGTATTGTTTTCTATATCTGTGGATATCATTATTGGTAGTTTTCTTGAAATAGAAGATCTTCATTAAAAAAAAAATCGCTGATAACATTGATGAAGCTAGCGCCCAGCCCTACTGCACGTACTGCAAATATAAAACTGATATATACTTACATCATGAAGCAGTTGATGTCTGGTTTCCGACAAATGCAGTAAAGAGGTGCGTTCTCCCCCCTCCATACCAGTGTTCTCAGGCACTGGTACATAGTCAGTGTCAGACACTTCACTGTCCTACAACATACCACATAGAACCACATTAGAAATGACATATATGTAGACATGCTAATTACCTGGCTAAATGGATGCAGTAACAAAATGTTACTCAGCTACTCTAGTTATTAGTTTCCAGTTGTGTGCAGTTGCTCCAGTCTTACTGACAGTATACTGTTTCAAACACCAGTGCCAACATTTTAGTTTTTAAATCTTAGTATGCTTCTGGACCAAGACTTGTGGCCTGTTGATCGGTAACTTATTGTCTGACTACATTAACTACAGTTCATAAACATCATTCATTTTCTCCTACTTATTTTATTCAGGGTGCATTCCAGCTGTCATAGGGCAAAAGTACACCCTGGACAGGTCGCCAGGCTGTTGGACGGTTATTAGAGAGACCCAGACAACCACTCACACCTACAGCCAACTAACCTAACCCCGCGCATGCCTTTGGAGGAGTTCAACACCAGTCTGGCCGAATCACAGATAAGCAGGGTGTCTGGGCTGCAGAGCACAGCCGTGTCAGAGACTCTCTACATCAATGTAGCGTTAAGGATGCGGGCCAGGACACGTCGCATAAACAACTCTACTTCCGGTGGGAAAACTAATTAAAGGAAAAGTCGCACTAATAACACCTACCACTCACTTTTATAAGCATACACTATGACCACTTCCACGCAGTAACGTTGTAATAAATATAATCCCCGGTAAAGTCAGTTAGCGAACACTACTGGCATGTAATGCCAATGACGACCATTTCACAAACTGTAGAAAATGCTCAAAATGTTGTCGGCACCAAAAGTGAAGGGCTGACAGTTGAGCTTAAATACGAACCGTAAGCGCTAATGTTGGTTAGCATCAGCTAAAGTGAGGAAGTTTGACATTTGCAGAGGCTGTGAACGCAGAGAGAGCTTAAAAATGCATTGTGTTTTTTGTTGTTTAGTTTATGTTTCGTTGCTTTGATTTGGGATTTTTTTTTTGCATTAAGATGTTGCACACAAAATTAAAGATATAACGGTGACTTAGCTGCTCGTTGGATAAACCCATGGACCTCAGAAAAGATCAACACTACTCGGATGTAAGCACCCGTGTATAACACAATGGGCAAAATTACGCTTGCTAGCCTTTCCACATCATAGGCTTCGCATTAAATATTTTTTCCAAATACTCACCATGATCTGAGACCGTTTAAATATTTTGTTACTCCGAAAATATGGCAGTATGAAACTTTCAGCCTAACGGGTAACGCAATGCTAAGATTTACACGGAAACGATCAGCGGAAATCATTAAAGTACTAATGGTCTAAATCACCTGAGGATTACAGAGAAATATTAAAACTCAAATACGAATACAATGCAGTTATGAGTGACCAGGTTACCAATCTACTATTGAAGCTGAAACATAAACATTTTGAGATAGGAGACAAACCCAGTAAATTGCTAGCGCAACAACTAAAAGGAACACAAGCTTTGAGAGCAATTCACAAAATAAGATCCAAATCGGGTGCTTTTCCAACAAATCCTATAGAAATTAATAAGCGCTTCAGAGAGTTCTATCAGGAATTGTACTCTTCCCAGTTGAATGTAACACAATCTGCTTTAAATGACTTTTTGGATTCTCTCAGTCTGCCTAGGCTAAATGAAGCTGCCGGAGATCAACTCGATTCGGACTTTACGTTGCAAGAAGTGGTAGCTGCTATTAAGTTATTTGCATCTGGGAAGGCTTCAGGCCCTGACGGTTTTGGCATAGAATTTTATAAGAAATTTTGTGATGGTCTTGCTCCATTCTTGCTTAGGATGGTGCGTGATTCTAAAAACAGGGGCGTACTACCCAAAACTCTGTACGAAACAAATATTTCGTTAATCTTGAAGAAAGGCAGAGATGACTCTGATCCTGCTAACTTCAGCCCAATTGCTCTTCAAAATTTTGATCGAAAGGTGATAACCAAAATTTTAGCAACTAGACTGAACAAGTACTTGACCTCCATTATTCACCCTGATCAAACGGGATTAATCCCTGGCAGACTTTCTTTTTTTTTTCAATGTTAGATGTCCTCTCAACACCATCTATTCTGACCATGGTAGTTCGGGAGGAGCAGCAATTTTAGCTCTTGATGCACACAAAGCCTCTGATCAGGTTGAGTGGTTTTATATGTTCGAGTCACTACAGAAGTTTGGGTTTGGTGAAACATTTATAATTTGTGTAAAATTAGTATACGCAAATCCAATCTGTTCAGTTCTCACAAATGGAGAGAGGTCGGCGCCATTTCCTTTGCAGCGCTCTGTTCAGCAGGGCTGCCCCCTGTCCCCTGCTCTGTTTGCTCTGGCATTAGAGCCCCTTGCGATTAAGATAAGAGCACATCCAAAAATACAAGGGCTTTTGGTTGGAGGGGTTGAAACTGTTATTAGTTTGTATGCAGACGATGTACTACTATACCTGCGTAATGCAAAAGAATCTGTACCATCCCTTCTTAATTTGGTCACCTCATTTGGCAAAATTTCAGGATCAGTGTTGGTCAAGTTACTTGAAAAAAGTAATCAGTTACTAATTACTGATTACTTCCCCCAAAAAGTAATCCCGTTACTTTACTGATTACTTATTTTCAAAAGTAATCAATTACTTAGTTACTTTTTAAAAACACGATTTACAACCTGAATAGGTGATAAAGCGATAGATCTTTCAGCCCAATTCTACTTTTTCTGCATAATCCATCATACAAAATGTAATCAAATGGAAAAGTCTCTTTTTAAAACTTGTTTCATTAGTTTTAATCTTTTAACTTTATGCATCAAGCAAAAATTTAATTATATGCAACATTCTCTGACTGGAAGAAATTTGTTTAACATTTAAACCTATTTTCTGCACATTCCAGCACATAAAATAAAATATTTTTTTGTGTTTACACTCACTCTTTCAAATAGATGCAAGTAAAACACAGCAGAAAATAAATAAAATCAAAGACTAGCGGTCCTGTTGCTCTATTTTCACCTGTAAAGCAGGACTGGGGTAGGCGGAGGAGGTTTACCCTGGTGCAGGTGTGCCGCAGCGGTCAGTGGAAGAATCCGCGAGTTTCTCTGTGAATTTCCCATTACAGTCGTAGTACACTCGGTGCTTGCTTGGAAGTTTAGGGGGTTTTTTCGCTGTAAAAAGAAGTTTTCTTCCCACGCACAACGGATGCTAATGTTTTTGTCACTTTTTATGGAATCAAACTCAAAATAAGGTCAGTACTTCCACGCTTTAAACGCTGCATGCTACACTCTGTCCTGCACTCGATATATTATGATCTGCAGACAGCTGTTGTCACGAACGTCGCACTCGCTTACGTCACTGTCATGAGACGTTCTCGCAAAAAAATCACGGTTTTAGTAACGCAGTAACGCAGCGTTCCTCACGTGAAAGTAACGGTAATCTAATTACCGTTTTTGCAATAGTAATCCCTTACATTACTCGTTACTTGAAAAAAGTAATCAGATTACAGTAACGCGTTACAAGTAACGCGTTACTGCCCATCTCTGTTCAGGATACACAATTAATTGGGTTAAAAGTGAACTTATGCCTTTATCTAAAACCTGTTTGCCAAGTTTTCTTTGTAATGTTCCATTCAAAATAGTTAACGACCATCTCACATACCCTGGATTAACTGTTCCTAAAGATCCCAAATTAATTTTTAGCTTGAACTTTGCTGAAATTTTATCAACATTAAAGCATAACATTGAGTCATGGAAAATTCTTCCCCTATCCATGGTCGGTCGTATAAATTCCATAAAAATGGTATCCCTTCCTAGATTTCTGTATCTTTGCCAAAATCTTCCTATTTATCTCACTTCCTCTTTCTTTAAGGAGTTGGACTCAATTATTACTTCTTACATATGGAACAACAAGAATCCTAGGATTTCAAAACTACATCTACAAAAATCCAAATAGGAGGGAGGTCTGAGTTTACCAATATTTAAACATTTGTACTGGGCTGCAAATCTGAGCGCATTGACCTTCTGGCACCAGACATCCCCAGATCTTGGTAATTCCAGCACCCCCCTTTGGGTTAAAATGGAGGCTGACATTGTAAAGGACTCCTCTCTAGAGGCCCTGCTTTTCTCAAAAGTAGGGAGGGCTGAGTCTTAAGAAACTGGGGTTTGTTCCGAAACAATCTTTGTGGATTTTAAACCAAATTAGAGGTTTTTTTGAACTGCCAAACTCCTCTGTGCAGGCACCAATATGTGATAACCATGCCTTTTTGCCTTCTTGGAATGATAAATCCTACTATGTTTGGAAGGAGAAGGGCTTAACCAAATTCAAAGATCTTTATATAGATGGAAAATTTGCATAATTTAATCAGCATAAGCAAAAGTTCAATTTACTGCATTCACATTTTTACCGTTACCTACAAATCAGGCTTTTTATGCAATCCAATATGAAGAATTACCAAGATGTTCCAAATGAACATAACCTTTTTAATGTGCTCCTTAGCCCTCCTTACTCCAAACATCTGATTTCTACAATTGTACATTTGTTTGATGACAGCATTGAAGTGCAGACTACCAGGATAAGAGACGCTTGGAGGGAGGAGTTGGGCATGGATATATCAGAATCAGTGTGGGACAAATCCTTATCAAAAATTCATTCCTGCTCTGTTAACAGCAGACATCAATTAATACAATTTAAAATTGTCCATCGGCCACATTACTCCAAGGTTTGGCTACACAAAATTTATTCTTCAACTTCCCCATATGTGACAGATGTAAAATATCAGAGAGCACATTGGCTCACGCTTTCTGGCACTGCCCCTCATTGACCAATTTCTGGTCCAAAATATTTGATTTGTACTCTAAAGCTTATGGGATCTCCATCTCACCCAATCCAGAAATTGCAGTTTTTGGCTGTGTACGTTCCACAACTATCCCTGCGACTGTGCGGGTGCCAATTGATCTCGGAATGATGATTGTGAAAATACTTATTCTAAATGAATGGAAGTCCGCTGCTCCTCCCTCCTTCCGTGTCTGGCTCAATGACATGTTATCAGTCATTCAATTGGAAAAAGTTTGATACCTACAAACACCTGCAGCAAATGTTTTCTCAAAATCCTGGACTCCGTTTTGTAATCACCTTGAGAAAGCTCACGTTATATAAACATGTACCATGGCACTGCAATTTCCCTGTTTATTACATATTCATGACATTTAATTCATTATGGATACTGGTAGTTTTTAATTTTAATGTATTTTTTTTCCCTTTTTTGTATTTCTGTATTGATTATTATTATTGTGCTATTTCCTGTCCTATTATCTCAGCGCTTGAGCTGTATTTGTTCGTTGATGGGGTTTTCTATGCTGGAAAAATTAATATGAAATACTGAAAAAAAAAAATAATAACGAAAGTAAAGCTGCTGGGTCAATGATGAGTTTTTAAAATCTACCCTCCACTCCCTATGGATTGACCATTTATAACACCACAAACAGACATTTGTATATTAAGAAAAAACACAATGAACACGACCTGCCTGCTCGTTGGCAGAAACAAAGATGATGTATGCTAAAAGCTCCAAATCATCAGCTGCAACCGGCAACATCTTCAGTCATGTTCAGTAAATCTATGCATTTACCTGCCGCCACAACCTAAAACTACTCCTGAATAAGAACTTTCTTTGTGTTTTAGAAAAGTGCCATAAAGTTTTATTTCCTTATATCCAGTGTACAGACTTTCGTTATGTTTACTTATTTTCTTTTATTATTAATTTCTTAAATCTCAGATAATAAATGGTAGATTTAAAATTGTATCAGGTTCTGTTGTGATCCTCCGTAACCGTCACGGTCTGTTTAAAGTGCTCCCACAGGGGGCGCTGTCCTGGTAGTCTGTAGGGCACTTTGGCAGCTGCTTTGTCGTCCATGGTGTCCAGAGTAAATCTGTGCCTGCAGATCACCTCCGGCTTGGGCCGAAGAACATCATACAGTGCCTGTAAAGCCCGCACGTCCTCCAGAGCATCATGGGCCTTGTAGCTCACACCCAGCAGCTCCCTGACCAAGTTCTCCTGTCGAAAACTCTCCAGGCCATAGTCCCTCAGTACCTCACGTGACAGCGGAAGAGTGTCAACGCAACCTGAGACCGAGGACTCAAATTCTGCTCTGAGACCAAATTCATCCAGCGCGCGAGCCAGAAGCGGACAATC
Organism: Oreochromis aureus; assembly: GCF_013358895.1. NCBI lineage: Eukaryota > Metazoa > Chordata > Actinopteri > Cichliformes > Cichlidae > Oreochromis > Oreochromis aureus. The sequence goes on along the minus strand of NC_052948.1, from coordinate 21,876,620 downwards.
AAAGCGGCGAATATTGTGGCCGACGACGAGAGGCCGTCCGAGCATCTGAAGGAAAGCTATGAAGGAGACGAGCACCTCTCTGAGGGAGTTGGTGAGAACAGGCTGCCGGTGCAGGTACAGCCTCTGCCTGTGGACCTTGAAGCCGGTCACCTTGGAAGCTCCTCGCTGCATTCGACAGCGAGGGACGACGTAGAGGTTCAGCGAGTGGCCTCCACTCACCGCAGCCAGCTGGACGAGCTCACAATTTGGATCTAGAGAAAGAAAACATGAACTTTCATGTGCTTCAAATTTAAATGACTACCTGTAGATCTAGTTGTTTGTTTGTTTTTTTAGCAGAAATGTGCAATTTTAAAACACCCTCAAATAAGTTAACAATTGTTGATGTTGCACAGTTTGTCTTCCACTGTGCAGCTTCCTGCAGCAGACATGGGCTTAGCATAAATGAGTACAAAAATAACTCCAAATAATAAACCTGAGGGAAATCCGTTTGGGTTTTGTCTTTGAAAGAATAAATAACTCAGCCATTATACTGGAATATGATTTTTAAATCATCAAATATCAGTCCAAATCTATATTATAGCTTCAATTTTCTGTTCTTAGCTCACAGGAGTGGTCTTTTGCTGCTGTAGCCTTCAAGGTTAAACATGTTGTGCATTCAGAGATGCTCTTCTGCACATTTTCCTGCCAAGATCTGTCACTTTTTGAACTGTTAATGAAAGCTTCTCAGAATTTCTGGGAAAATGACCTCATTAATAATAATAATAATGATAATAATAAAAATTTCACTGTCTCTTTGTCATGTCGCTGAAAATGAAAAAAACAATAAAAAATAGCATATTTATAAAATAAATAAACAGCATATTCATTGCAAGCCTGCAATTTACATTTGAAGAGATGCTATTTAATAGTTGTAGTTGTTTTTAAAAAAAACAAAAACAAAACCCGCCCCCCCCCAAAAAAGAACAAACAAACAAACAAACAAACAAATGAGCTATTGAATATTTTGGCTCCATTTATCTTCCATACATTTGTGTGCACGGTGCGCTGAGTGGGTCAACCGTGTGTCTTTCCAACTTTTAACCGCAGTTTACAACATTATCATCATGATACAGTTTTATCGGTCATAATAAGTCACGTAAAACAAAGTTAGAGAATGACCGTACCCAGTCCAGTCGTCTCCAGGTCAAAGAAAACCAGCGACTGTTGAGCGCCTTCAGCTTCCTCAGTTTTTTGCATCACGACTAAATAACTTCCGTTAGTGAGAGCAACAGAGAGGTTAGCTAAAAAGTTCAAAACAGACTATCGTCATTGGCCTAAAGTATTTAGCGACAAAACATTACATTTGGTCGACACAGTTCTACTGTACACCGAATCTATCAAGCTTTCCCCGCCATGTTTTAAAGCACCTGCGCAGTGACCGACCGGAAGCTTGAAAGTTTCAAAACAAAAGCCTCGACGAAAAGGACCATATTGGACCATACAATGAAGATACATGAAAAACACAAATAAAAACTCGCACGCTTAGGTATAATTTGCTCCTGAAAACCGAGAAATAAAGAACCTTCCCATTTAACTTTTTGTGTGCGATTTCTTCCTCTTTGGAGCTAAAAGAGGCCACCCACACACATGAGATGTCAATAGAAACCCCAGGATGTCCTTATTTGGTACATCAGGACTTACTAGGGTAGCTTAAATAAGTCAAATGATATAGACCAAAAACAAATGTCCGTTACAGAGGACATAAGTGAATAGGCTGGTTCTAAGGAGGATATATTTGTTTGACATATTGATTTTTTTCTGCGTGTCATGCAAAATTTTGAATAAAGGTACAATGCTCCCGTCTATAAGAGACAAAAAGATAGCAAGTCATCTATACAAATTACTAGCTATGTTGGGCTCCACCACTGATTATAGAAAAAAAATAAAATAAATTAATCTTTGATATAATCATTTGTGTTAACCAGCAAGCACAAGGGTCACAACTATGCCCTCTAGAGAAGAAGACGTGTGTAATTGGTTCCATATGCTTGTCTGTCTGTCTCTTTGTTAGCAGTCTAGCATATACAGTTTTCAAGACATGAAGAGTCAGCTGAGACAGGATATGGTGCAGTTTAAAGGTGTCATTTCCTGCTCTTATAGAAACCTGGGATAAAACAGAATCAATGAAACCTTAGAAACCACAGAGAGACACTTTGTAGTAGCAGATCTTTTATTAAGGCTGAGAAAGATGTGGGTAATGCTCTTTTTAAAAAAAACAAAAAACAAAATATTTTGCAGACCCGTTGCATTTTGGTCCACAGTGGCTACAAAAAGGCATCAATGAGCTCAAAGGGAAACAGAAAAGGAAGATTGCACTGCATGTGACACATTACACTACATTCAACTGTAAATAAGTTAAATCTTGATAACTTATGACCACACATTACTCCATTTCTTTTGTTCCTGTTTGTCCAATGACCTGAACATAACAGCAAATAAAAGGTCAGCTTTAAAATAGAATATTTTTGCTTTGTCTGATCATTTTTCATGTATTTCTTTCAGCATTTTGTTAATACACCCTGACTGCCCTGAAGGTACAATTGGAGACGCTAAATGTGGTAGGACTCCAGGCCTTGTACAGCTCCTGCAGCATTCTGGCATCCTCCACAGCATTATGAGCGTTGTAGCTTTTTCCCAGGAAGCGCCGGACCATGAACTCCTGGGAGTAACTGCTCAGACGAAACAGGTTCTTGCTAAGCAAGAAGGTGTCCAGGAACCCAGACACCACCTGCTGGAACTGCTGCAGGAGGGAGCAATTCTGCAGCCACCTGGTGAGCACAGGTGCATCGAAGCGCTTTGCATTGTGGGCCGCCAGCAGCACTGGACGGTGGAAGGAGCGCAGGAAGGCGATGAAATTAGTGAGAGCCTCGGCAAGAGGGATGGTGTCCACAGGAACCCCGCGGAGAAAGAGGCGGTTGTTGCTGACGGTGAAACCCGTGACACGTTTTGCGCTCTCTGTGAGAGGCTGGCGGGGGAGGATGTAGACATTAAAGATCTTGTCTTCACAGATGGCAGCGAGCTGAATGATGTCACACACCGTGGTGTCTGAAAACAGAAGATGAGACAAAAGGAAAAACAGAAAACCACAAGTTATAACAGAACTGTCTTTTTGCAAAGAGCAGTGCAACATGAACAGGATGGTAGCTTTCCATTTAAAAGCAATAATTTGTCAGGTTATAATGTTAATAATAATTTCTATCCTTGTCAAGACTTAGATGAGAAATCTCACACCACTCTTAACATCTGCTCCTCAGATGGGTTGACAGAAATGCTGAAAACAGTAGTGGTGGGCAGATCAATCGCAATATCAATAGTATCGATACCAACACTGGTATTGGATCGATACTAACACAATCGTATGTAGTTCAAATCCCAACGATGTTGTGTTGGTGTTCATTAAAATGTACTCAGGAATAGGCAAATTTATGATGATTCAGCTAAGAAATCATGACACACTGCTCTGACCTACATAAGCTCCCCTTATAAGTTAAAGGTATCAGTATCTGCAATACTGCTCTTAATCCACTTGGTATTGGATCGATACCAAAATTTGCAGTATCGCACAGCACTAGCAAACACACAGTCTTGAGGATGCAACAGAGCATGCTCTCTGGTTTCTAAGTTTTTGTGTGATTAGTTTTCAAACAAATGGGAGAGGTGCCTAGACGTACAGTTGTGCAGGAGTTGGGGCTCGAACATTCTCTTTGTTGTGCTGGACAATAGTTTCTGTCACCTTTCAGGATGCTACACCTGATAGGGATAACGCTTCTTTCTATTTTGTGAACTGAACAGTTTTTCCTTCACATTTCAGGGCTGCTTCCAGATTGAAACGACTGAGTGTGTATCAGAAGATGATGGAAAACAGCTTATTGAATTTTCAGATAGAGAGGGATGCAAGTCCACTGGAGAATTACCCAGCCTTAAAAATGGCTGGTAGATGTATTAAACATAAATAAATACACAAATTATTTTGGGGCAGCGTGTGCATTTTTGAAACATATTTTACTGACAACTCTATACCCCTATAGATTTCCATTCAGGATTCTTAACCTGCTGTGACTGCCTCTTACAACATTTGACATGGATGTCAAAGTGTATTAAAGGTGTTGCAGCAGCAGTTTTGAGGGAGGGAAACCCTCTCGTATTCTTTAAATACAAAATGAGAATCAGGTGTTAGTTATCAGCAAATGGAGGCCTAATATCTTCCACCCTATTACATAAACACATAATGTTTGTTATCAGGAAGTGATAACAGATAATCACTCCCCATTTGTAGATTACAGTGAAAATGAAAATATCATCAGCTGCTGTTGTTAATCTTCAGCTCTCATGCTGTTCTTTTTGTCCTGGGTAGGTGGGGCTGTTTGCTGATCCCGCTTATACTGACATCAGTAACACGCTTCTCTTTAATGGACTCCTGCCAAGACGTGTGACACCAACATGCCTGGCCTCTGAGGCCATTCTCACACCCACGCTAGCTCAAATCACAGAAACGAAATCAGCATCTGGTTTCATCTATGGTGCGTCTTGTGTCCCAACGATGACAGGAAATATAATTTTGACTGACTTCCTAACTGAACAGCGCTGTGGTTTCCACTGAGTAATCTGCTGAACTTTTTTCTCAAATTAACTGCAGAGTCATGCAGTGCTGAAACACGAGTGTGTATTTAATGTTAAATGTACTGTTCATATAATGCAGAACATGTATGATACTAGCACGTGGGCACAGCCGTGGTTTCTGTGGGTTTTTTTGGTTTAAAGCTGCCTGACACTCAATTCTTATTATAATCCCTCAAAGAGAGCTTGAGGAAACGGAAGGCTGACAAGTGTAAGATTAGACACCAGTAAAAACAGAAGCTACCACCCTCCTTATCGCGTACAGTAAGGGCTCTACATGATGTGCGCGTGTGTTGGCAGGTAAAGCCTTCAGACTGGGTTGTGAAGACATGATGGATAATATCAGTAGCATTTGCTTTTCATGTGGCTTTACCAGAACAACCGACACCTATCTAGGAAGTTTGTTCCATAAAGTAAATTTAAAAAACAAACAAACAAACAACAACAAAAACGCACACCCCTCCAAAAAAAAAAAAAAAAACGAAAACAAAAAACTAAGTACAGCAGCAGCTGTCTATAAAGTAAATAAAGTGATGTTTTGGTGCTTAAAGCGTGTTGTAATGCTGTTTTGGTAAATTGGTGAATGCAATATTAGGCAATATATGCACAAAGTTGCAACTACATGTAACTACTGCTTTCATTTCATTGACATCCAATGAGGCAGATGTTTAAAAAAAAAAAAAATTTACTCCAAAAAAGCTCTATATAAAATAACATAACATAACATCACATAACATAAAATAAAATAAAATACAACAAGAAAAGTTATATTATTAAAGATTAGTACCTAATCCAGTGGCTTCCAGGTCAAAGAAAACGACAGTTCTGTCTTGAGCCATCTGCAGATGAAAAATTAAAACAACAAAACAACAAAACAACAACAGTCAGTGTTTAAACTGAACCCTTTTAAAGTTAATTTTGCCGCCCACTCAGTCACAGCTGTAGTCCGTCACTGAGAGCGTGTATTGAACTCACCGTGCAGTCTGCAGGTTGCTGTAAGTCTGCTGAGCCTTGTGACAGATGTGAAGTCAGCTGGAGAGATAAATGTACTTATGTGGACTCCTCAGGGAGGGCCCAGCAGGTGAACCCCCGCCACGACATTTCACAACTTAAAACTGCGCCCTGCTTTCATTTTAGTGGAAGAGAAACTCTTTTTTTTTTTCTTCTAACCAGTCTCCTTCCTGCTCGTTCGGCCCGCTCTGAACGTCCGTGAATGTGCCAGCGGTAGAAACACACACACACACACACACACACACACGCACACACACACGCACGCACACGCACGTTTCTCGGTAAAGGTGGAAACTTCTCTGCTGTTCGTTCACTTTCATTTTTGAGCCGCTAGATGACACACGGCTTTTGTTCCGGTGTCACGGCTGGCAAACCGTAGATTTGAATAGCCTATGTTATATAAATGAAAAATAAAGTGACTGTATGACACAAAATACAAATATAAACAAATTCATATTTTTAAAAAAGCTATATTATTAAACGAAACTTTAAAAAGTAGAGTGTGACCGTAATGATTTTGAATTCACTTGAAATAAAAAGTTTTTAAAAAGCTGTTAAACAACAACAAAACCCCCCGTATTTTATTTTATCTTGCGCTCAAGTTTGTTACCACCTTCTACCAACCAGGGATGCTCATGATTTCCTACAGTCAGTATGAACGTTTTCACACGCCCCTCTGCTGTTCTGTGAAAGTTTGTAGAGACACCCTCAGAAACAGTAACTTGAAGTAATTATTTACTGTGTGACTTTATCACGGAGTAGTGAGGAAATTGTGGCCCGCTCTCACAGTGGTTAGTCTGTTTCAGTTCACTGAGCTTTATGGGTGTTTCATCCGTACACAGCTCTCTTAAGGCGCCAACACAGCATTCCAGTCAAGCTGAGATCTGGACTTTGACTGGATCATTGCAGCACCTTGATCCATTCATTTCCAAACATTCTCTTGTAGATTTGCTGCTGTGCTTGGGACCATTGTCCTGTTGCACAACCCAGTTTTCTCCAAGCATTAACCCTTGGACACACTTGACTCACACTTTAGAGTACTTTGGTATTCTTCAGTTTGCAAAGTTGCATCTGAGCAAACCAGAGTTGTTGAACCAATGTCCTTTGGATAGACGAGAGCGAAGCGGAGACGTTTGGCCATAATGCACAGAGCTACATTTAGAGAAAATTAAATGCAGGATAACAAACACTTCGTACCAACTGTCAGGCACGCTGGCGGGGGGGATGGTGATTTGGGCTGGGGACCTTGAAGTGACTGACTAAAACCTCCTCAGGCTGTATTGCCATGTTTTTTGTTTGTTTTGTTTTTGTTTTGTTTTTTTTTATAAATCAGACCTTGGGTTGAAATTACTGTTCTGTTGACCATTTTTCAGTTGTGAATAATCCTTCTCACTGGACCATAGATGTATAACCTTTGCAGGTTGATGCACAGCAGCTCATTGCTTATCTAAGACCACTGTCGATCCCCTTCCTCCTTCACATTGTGTTAACAAACACCTGAGCTGCTCCAGACCTGCAAACTGACAAAACGTTTGCTTTTATAGAGGAGGTGACATTTGCTGCTACTTACTCTCTTGATTCCTATGGAAGCGCAGAAGGTGCACTTAGTTTTTCACACTGTGGTTGTGAAAGTATCATGCATTCACTTAAAATAAGGCTGTTTTTTGTTTCTTTTTTATGTATTCAGATAATTATATGAGTAATTCAGTGGTATGTGGCTTTTTGTCAGGTAAACGCATTACGCTATTTTAAATAAAATTTGGAGAAAAAAAACCCCTTCACTAGTAGGCTACAACGTAATTTTTTTTTTATTGTATTCAAACCTTTTCTATCTGAACCTAAGCTTAAAGAAAACATACCAGTCATCACTCAAAGCACATCAGCATGAAGACGATCACAGAGGTGAGAAGGTGTGGTGCCAACACAAAAAGCTTAAGTAACTGTTTCTGATTGCAGTTTCCCCTATTTCCTCTGGAGCAAATCTTTTTGTATAACTGTTGTAGAAAAGAAACACTCTGTGCTAATAAATTCTACTTTTTAAATATTAGGTTTACCCTCTCGCACACTCCATGTCTTTCTCTGCACTGATGGCACTAGAGCCACAGCACATATTTCACATTAGAAAAATCACACGGCACACCACCAAACAAAAATGTCACAAAAGCATATTCTTCCTTCTTCTGTTTTACTGGCAGTTGGCAACCAATTTAATTAGAGCAGGTAGTTGTACTGCCCTCTAGTAGAAGAGAATGTAACTGTTCTGCCCATTACGCCGATCGTTTAGAGCAGGGGTCCCCAATCCCAGTCCACGAGGGCCGGTGTCCCTGCAGGTTTTAGATGTGTCCTTGATCCATCACAGCTGATTTAAATGGATAAATTACCTTCTCAACATGTCTTGAAGTTCTCCAGAGGCCTGGTAATGAACTAATCATGTGATTCAGGGGTGTTGAGTAGTAATGTACTAATATACCTGTACCCCCTCCCCTATCCCCCTGCGTGTTCATGTGAGGGCATGTGCGCGTGAACGGACTTTTGCACGTGCATGTGAGTTCGGTGGGTCATATGAGTTTACATGTGTTTAATAGCGTTTTATTTAATGAAACCATTATGTGTTTTAATTAAACTCTTTTTTAAAGGATTGTATAGGTCTCAGAGCTCTGTTATTTAGACATAGATGATTTAATTTAACTAGTTTAGTGGTATTTTGCTTTTTCTTTAGTGCTTCAAACAGTCACAGGAGCAAATAGTTTTTAAACAGAAAGTTTTTTCACCTTCTAAAACCATGTATTCCCACACAGCATTTAATTCAACTAGTTAGGAGCATTTTGCTTTTTCTTTAGTGCTCTGAAACACACAGGGGGTAATAGTTTCAAACAGAATACCACAAACAGCAGGTATTCCTTTAGAAATAAACTCTGATACTTCTAAAACTTCAGATTCTTAATTCTGCAACAGTTAGACAGAGGGGGCTTACAGTTAGACCCCCTACAGTCAGCAGAAGAGGTCATCCTTATCAAGAGCATCTCAACGGTACTTCCATAGTTTTCATTACAAACAGTGTCCTTTATCTTATCATGTCAGAGGTCAGCAGAAACCAGGTCCAACAGAGCCACCAAAGGTTTTTTCACCTTTTATCTTTCCATTACACTTTCTACTGACCAACCGATCCTCCAAACAGGTTTCACCTTTTGCTTACACCCCCACACCTTTATCTCTGCATCTCAGAGGCCAACTGAAACCATGGCCAAACCCGGGGGGTAATGACACCTCCTAGTGGTCTGGTCTAACCCTTATACATATAAAGACTCTTTCATCATTTGGAACATCAACAGAGTGACCTAAGGAACACGGACACCTCTAACTAAGCAGTGCAGGATGACGTCGGCATCAACCGTGACGAACAGCCAGAACATCGGCCAAGTCACATCCGATGCCCTCATCGTAAAAAGCAACGCTGCGAAAACGCTGTAGATGGGTCTAAATTTAAGTTAGAATAGCAAGGCAGTAATAGGTATGTGTATACCATTAAATATAACAGCAGAGCAGTTATACTTCGTGTAGACTGTGGTGAGGGAGTGTTTGGGGGGAGTCACAAGTCATGTTTGCGCTGTCTTGGACAATGTAGACATCCCAGAGATGCTGTATGTTTCCCAGTGGAACAGTCCAACAGGCCCTGAGCTTTACAGGGCGAGGCTGATCGTTTTAACCGTAGACCCGATGACTTTATTATTCTCAGGGTATGTGATGACAGGGAAACAGGTGCAACACAGCTGTTTGCTCGAACTGTCCGAGTATTACTTTGACATCTACTATGACGATGTGATGCTGAGGCTCAAGACATTCCGATTCATCCCCGCCATACGCCTGTTTGTACGCGCATACACAAACGATGGGACTAAAACACAATTCAGCAGGATTGCAGAACACACCATGACTGAACTGAGATCATCACAACATATAGTATGTGCAATTAACGACAATATTGCACAGCTGCTAGAAGCAAGTCGGGGGGGGGCTTTCACACGGTAAGCATGCCTGTTATACCCAGGGCATAAATGTCTGTGTGTTAGCGCTGATTATTCAAACCATGTTTAAAATGTGACACACATGTTGTCCGAAAACAAATCCTCTAAATTTGCAAAGTTACTGATTTAAAAACATATTTTCGAATTTTTAGTTGCATGTCAAACATATGATAGACTCTTGAGTGTATTTATATAGCTACATTCACAATGGTATAACCATGCTAAATAAACAATGCCCAAGCACCAATGCACTCTAATGCAAAGCCTCTAAACTGTATGTTGATAAGTACATGAATTGTACCTCTACCTCTACAGCTGAAAACAGTTTGTATCAAAACTTTGAGGATCTGCTGAATTGTTTTAATGCCACTTTTTGACGAACTGCAGATAATGAAATCCCCTTTATTGTAGAAACTGTCCCTAAGCTATTGTTGCTCATACTTACTGAGTTCCCTAGCTACGTAGATCAATGGTAATTGAAGAGGAAACCCTGGCTCTGGACATTTTCATGACAAGTGACCCGCGTGTAACAAACCATTTGTTGGGGGTTGTGGATTTGACACCTTAGCATTGTGAAAGTGGGGAAACGTGCTTCTGGCTGGGCATAAGATTTCTGCTTACAACTTAGAATCTCACTTCTAAATGAAATTCAGATGTTTTTTAAGTATGGCTAATGTATTATTTGACTTCTAAGTCATACACACACACACACACACACACACACACACACACACACACACACACACACACAAGAACAACAACAACAACACAGCGAAAAAGAAGAGGGGTAGTTTTACTATGCATCATAAAAACGCAATCGTTCATCTTCCAACCGTATCTTTCTGTTCTGGCTTTAGAATCATTGGTTGTTTACTGATCCGTACTTTGGGAGCCATACTGTTGTGATACTGGGGGGGAGAAAAGGGTAAGGTTTGATAGACTAAACCACTACACACAAAACTTCAAAACCTAAAGAGTGAGTGAGAGCCTGCTAGCTGTGTCGTTCAGCAATAAACGTATCTACAAATGTGTTAGTAAAGAGTGACGTGTACTTCTGTCCCATTAAGCAATGGTTTAAGAAATTTCACTGCAAACTATAAAAGGACTCTGAATTTAAATAGAACATAGTAGTGATGGATTAAATGCAGGAAACACTAGTATAAGGTGTCTATGGAACAAATCTCCTTCAACATTCAAAAATGTCCAAAGTGAGGACTACAGGCGTTTCTCTCAGTTGATAGTGTTTAGGGAAAAAGCAGCTAAATACACTGAGACTGCTCCACATTGTTAGTGAGTTAACTCTGGATGTCTGTAGGTTTTGTCATACTTGGAGTGAACAAATGCAGAAAAAACAGTAAAAGATGCAGACGGTGAAAGTTTGGTTTATTTCATGAACACAATGAAACATTTTACAGTCCACAGAGCAAAGTAGCATACGTGATAAATAGATACACATAACACGGACAGTGAGAAGTAAAACTCATCGTCTTACCACATGTTATATCCTGTAAACTTAAAATAAACCACTGAAGTTAGAATTTAGTGTTTTGAAGTCATCTATTAAAAAACATGAGTCAACATTACTGAAGTGACACTTTAACGATGCTTCATATCACAGTGTTTATGATGATAAAACATGTTCTCTCATTAGCAGATGTCTGCGCTGTCACTTGTCATGAAAATGTCCAGAGCCAGGGTTTCCTCTTCAATTACCATTGATCTATAATAGGGCGCACAAAAGATTGGTCACATTATCCCATAAACAACATGCTTTTATAGAAATCATTGTGACACAAATATTTAGATTCTTGTTTCACAATGTGCATGAACTCAAAATCTTTCGAGTTTCATATTTATAATGTATCGCAAAGAATACATTTATACCATTGTATGAGCTACACTTCTTGTAAAAAATAAACTGATTGGAAATGCGTTTGAGAAAAGTTCCTGCTGTGACCTTCCTTCTGTGAGGGCACACACACTCACACACACACACACACACACCCATATTTATGCCACTGTATAAAAAAAACCAGGGGGAAAAACACATTGGATAAAGCCTACAGCAACATCCAAAAAGGCTACAGAGCAACCCCTCTACCACATCTAGGTTTGTCAGACCACATGTCCGTGCTGCTGATCCCTGCATACACTCCCATTAGGAGAAGAGCCCCCAGTCACAAAAAACTGTGAAAACCTGGCCAGAAGGTGCATCACATCAGCTGCAGGACTGTTTTGAAAACACGGACTGGAGCGTGTTTGAACATCAGGACCTCGAAGAGCACACAACATCAGTGCTCTCATATATTAACTTCTGTGTCAACAGTGTCACTGTGGACAAACGTCTCCGGGTGTATTCCAACCAGAAACCCTGGATGACTAAAGAGGTCCAGGTCCTGCTGAAGCAACGTGACGCCGCTTTTAGATCCGGTGATGGTGTGCAGTACAGTGCAGCCAGATCTGAGTTGAAAAGAGGCATCAGAGAAGCCAAGGCAGCGTACAAGAGAAGGATCAAGACCACTTCAGCACCAACAACTCACGACAGGTATGGCAAGGAGTTCAGCACTTAACCAACTACAAACCTTGCAATACCACGTTGACTGAGGGCAATGCGGAGCTTGCGGAGGAGCTGAACCACTTCTTCGCACGCTTTGAGGTGAAGGGACCAGAGGCAGCAGCAGCAAAAACATCGGACAGCAGCAGCAGCCCAAGCCTCATAGTGCAGGAATATGAGGTGAGGCGCACACTGAGGGCAGTGAACCCCAGGAAGGCCGCCGGACCAGATGGGGTAACCGCAAAGGTCCTAAAAGAGTGTGCAGACCAGCTGGCTGGGGTCTTCACTAAGATCTTCAACACTTCACTGTCCCAGTCCTGCATCCCGCCGTGCCTAAAGTCAGCCACAATTGTCCCACTGCCAAAGCGTACTAACATTAGCAGCCTCAACGACTACCGACCAGTTGCTCTAACACCTGTTATAATGAAGTGCTTTGAGAAACTGGTCCGACGTCACATCATGTCCTGCCTGCCACCCACACTCGACTCACTCCAGTTCGCATACAGAGCTAACAGATCAACTGAAGACGCCATTATTACAACGCTCCACACCACCATCTCTCACCTGGAAGTGCAGGGCCGTTATGCCAGGCTGCTCTTTGTTGACTTTAGCTCTGCTTTCAATACGATACTCCCGGACAGACTAATAGTTAAACTGCTGGAAATCGGACTTCCTTCTACCACCTGCCGCTGGATCAGAGACTTCCTGTCAGACCGTGTACAGAGAGTTAGAGTGGGGCCTCATCTTTCCTCAGCCCTCAGCCTCAACACCGGCTCTCCACAAGGCTGTGTACTGAGTCCCCTACTGTACACTCTGTACACACATGACTGTGTTAGTACCCACCCAGACAACGCAGTCATCAAGTTTGCAGATGATACCACCGTGGTGGGGCTCATCTCAGGGGAGATGAGACGGCGTACAGAGCTGAAGTTCAGAGGCTGTCAGATTGGTGTGTAGATAACAACCTGGACCTCAATACCACCAAGACAAAAGAACTGGTAGTTGACTTCAGAAGGAGGAAGTCCGAGCTGCAGCCTGTCAGCATCAACGGGAGTGTGTGGAAAGGGTCTCCAGTTTCAAGTTTCTGGGTGTGCACATAGACACAGACCTCCAATGGAGCTCTAACACCTCTGCGGTCTTAAAGAAGGCCCAACAGCGTCTCCACTTTCTGAGAATCCTCAGAAAAATGGACCTGAAGAAGGAGCTGCTGACCGTCTTCTACCGCTGCTCCATTGAAAGTGTGCTGACATATTGCATCGGTGTATGGTTCTCCAGCTGCACCACAGCACACAGAAAGGCACTCAGAGGGTCATCAATATGGCCCAAAAAATCATTGGACATCCTCTTCCCTCCCTGAAGGACCTGTACAGCACTCGCTGTCTCAAGAGGGCACGCAGCATCCTACGAGACTGTACACACCCAGGACACCGGGTGTTTAAGCTGCTGCCGCCTGGCAGGAGGTTCAGGCTGCTGAGGTCCCGAACAAACAGACTCAAGGACAGCTTTTACAACAGGGCAATAGCCCTAATCAATGCAAATAGCTGACCTGATTGGCTACCTGCCTGGACTTTTTTTAGGGGGAGGTAACAATGTTTAAAACAATAACAATAGTAATATTTATATTTATAACAAGGTGCAATAATAATTAATGTGCAATAATAACAGTGTGCAATACACGTAACACTTATTCTTCTTTTTTATTTCTAAGTTAATATACTGTGTTGTGTTGTTTGTGTTGCGTTGTGATGTGTCATATCGTGTCGTGTTGTGTTATATGTAGTACCGACGTAGGACAGTTTTTCCAATTTCATTGTACTACTGTACTATGTATGACTGTGCAATGACAATAAAGAATTATCTTATCTTATCTTATCTTATCTTATCTTATCTTATATCCTTAAACCATGTAGTGCGCTCTTCTATGCTCAGAGGGTAAGGATTTAACCTCCAGTTTTCAACCCCTCTGGCACCAACAAGACTTTCCCTGTCATCACATACCCTGAGAATAATAAAGTCATCGGGTCTACGGTTAAAACGATCAGCCTCGCCCTGTAAAGCTCAGGGCCTGTTGGACTGTTCCACTGGGAAACATACAGCATCTCTGGGATGTCTACATTGTCCAAGACAGCGCAAACATGACTTGTGACTCCCCCCAAACACTCCCTCACCACAGTCTACACGAAGTATAACTGCTCCGCTGTTATATTTAACGGTATACACATACCTATTACTGCCTTGCTATTCTAACTTAAATTTAGACCCATCTACAGCGTTTTCGCAGCGTTGCTTTTTACGATGAGGGCATCGGATGTGACTTGGCCGATGTTCTGGCTGTTCGTCACGGTTGATGCCGACGTCATCCTGCACTGCTTAGTTAGAGGTGTCCGTGTTCCTTAGGTCACTCTGTTGATGTTCCAAATGATGAAAGAGTCTTTATATGTATAAGGGTTAGACCAGACCACTAGGAGGTGTCATTACCCCCCGGGGTTGGCCATGGTTTCAGTTGGCCTCTGAGATGCAGAGATAAAGGTGTGGGGGTGTAAGCAAAAGGTGAAACCTGTTTGGAGGATCGGTTGGTCAGTAGAAAGTGTAATGGAAAGATAAAAGGTGAAAAAACCTTTGGTGGCTCTGTTGGACCTGGTTTCTGCTGACCTCTGACATGATAAGATAAAGGACACTGTTTGTAATGAAAACTATGGAAGTACCGTTGAGATGCTCTTGATAAGGATGACCTCTTCCTTATCAAGTACAGGTATATTACTACTGTGTTGACCCAGGGTGAGAACTAAAACATGCAGGGACACCGGCCCTCGTGGACTGGGATTGGGGACCCCTGGTTTAGTGTAGTAATCAGGTGGAACCAGATAATCTTCCACGGCACACCTATGTGCTGCGTCACAGTGGTTGGGAAACACTGCACTGCAGCCTCATGACGCGTCACAGAACATAAATGACAATTCATAAATATCTGGAGTAGATGAAAGCCCTCTAGCTCAATGAATTAATATGCTTCCTTAACAACAAATGTTTATTTTAAAGATTTGTACATTCCTCTTAGGTTCTCAAATTGTGGGACAGTTCCCACTAGTGGTGGGTGGTGGTACTGCAGGTGGGCTCTGCACAAGTGAAAATGTCTCTTGTGATTTTATTTCAGGTTGGATCCTTTGTTGGTGTTGACCAAGTGATTGTGTGAGCTTCTTTTGGTTTGTGAAGTCAGGTTCAAAAGACGACTCAACTCACTCGTGCTTGGCTGCAATTTTGCTTTTTTAATAAGCAGATGGATTTTCCCTCATAAAGTCTTTTTTTTTCTTCTTACAACCATAGACATGTTTTTATCATTAAAAAAAAGAGGAAATGTAACACAAATCGCACCTTATACATACATACTGTGATAACTGTGTCCAGAGTGGCGCAGACAGACACAAGGCTTTTTTTTTGTTTTGTTTTTTTGCTTTTTGCTTTATAGCACAAAAAATGAGTGACCAAGTACGGCCTGTTAAAATGTCGCCATGAGTAATAGTAGATAATGAACCGTACACAGGATAATATATCCTTTTATAACACCTTTTTATAACAGATTCTTTTTAAATCAATGTACATCCCAAAAGCATGATCATAAATAGTACATACACTGTGTATAAAAGAGGAACAAAACCAAAGAACAAACCAAAAAACAACCAAAGAAAGCAGAGCATGCCTTCCAGTGACAGGTACATTCACTTTTTCCTTTTTTTTCTTCTTTTTTTTCCACATGGACAGCTTAGACATACACAACAAACATCATCCCATCAAATATCAGCTAAAAGACATTTGACCAGAATCAGCCGTGCCCTTTCAGCTCAACTCCGAAAACAGTTTTTTTCTTGTCTAAATGGTTCAAAGTGATACTAAAAAAACCAAAAAACAAACACTAAATCATCACTGAGACTTCCAGCTTTTAAAATTCCTCCAGAGACGCGGCAAGCAAAGAGAGATCGCAGCTTTATCACGGAGACGTGATAAAGCTGTTTAGCTACTGAGAAGAATCTCAACATCACACGGATACTGTTTGGATACTTTATGGACAGAGACAGGAAAGAGCGGAAGAATATGCAGAAACACACGGACGGTTTGAGTTAGTTGCTACTTGTTTTTTTGTTGACAGGTTAACAGGCAGATTAAATGCTACTTATCACAGCCAGAGCCGGGAGAGAAGAGGAGCTACTGTACTGGTGAAGAAGAAGAAGAACAGGCATGGCTCAGAGGACATCGTGGACGGTTTGAGTGCATGGATGAGTGCAAGTGTTTCCCCACAGGTGCAGTAAAGCTCAGACTAAACCCTTTAATCTCACATCAGTTAGTTTTAGTGTCACACGATGGATGTAGAGCTTCTTTTTTTTTTCCAATCCTTCCATTAAGAATATTTACGGGGGAGAGGCTAAACATGCACAAAGTGGGAGCTGATAAAAATGGAAGGGATCATTCACCCGTTCACTCACTCCAACAAATAATAAAGATCGGAAAGAAAAAACAAAACGATGGCTTTCATCTGAACAAAAACTATTGACAGCAATACCAACATGTACACTATAATACAGCAATAATATATATTAAAAGAGAAAAAAATTCAAGTTCTGACGCAGTAACACTGATGTTTCTGAAATGGGGGGGTGGGGGGTAATAAAAGGCTGCGGGCAAAGAAAGACAGAACAAAACACATATGGCTGACTGACATTTGATACTGCAGGTCAAGTTCGCGTGACACCCGACGCTCTGCGCTGCAACCGCAGGTTGGTGGCTTTTTTTCTTTCATTTTTTTTTCAAATTCTTTTATGACTCAAGAGTGCAACCAAAGTGCTCTCTGTTCATTGTGTAATATTAAAAAAGAGAGAAGCCAGCAGTAAACAGAGGAGAACCGACACAGAAACAAAAGTGGAACCTGAATTTCAGATACTTATATTTGCAAAACAGGCCGTAGAGACTGATCACCGATGAGCAACCCAGCAACCCAGCAGCAGCACTGGACTGTCTCTTTATGTACACTTTTTTCCACCTCTTTAATAACAATAATAATATTAATAATAATAATAATTAACATACAGCTGTAACAGACAGTTTCTTCAAACTGATGTAGAAAAAGTGTGATGGAGAAGCATGCAGCCTCTTGGCTGGTGTGTCCTGTGTAAACGAGAAAAGCAGACTTAGCTTGGTGCTGGTTACAGACAAGTTGGTTGTCCGCCAGTTCGGTCAGTATGGCTACATTTCTTTTGGGGGGCTTTCACCATCTGCCCGCATGCTAAAAAATAAAGACGAGGCTCTGAAAGGTTTGGCTTTGCAGGTGTGGGTGTGGTGTCCTGTGTCTCGCCACCCGTCCTTCCCTTCCTCTTCCCCCACCCCTCCCTCTCCTCTGACTGACCCCTGGGGCTCCAGCAGGGGTCAAACGGTTCAGATCAGAGGATCAGCGAACACAGTTCAACTTGTCTTTTTGCTTCTCTCCAGATTTCACATTAGTCGTCAGTCATCCTTCAGTGACCAGCTGCTGTCTTTGTCCCTCTCTGTCAGAATCTCCTTCCTGCTTTGACTGGACCAAGGGAGGAGGTAAGGCTGGGCACCAAGGAGGGGCAACAGGCGACTCTTGGCGTAAACCTTGCCCCATGACCAGCCTCATTCTGCCCTAAACTCATCTTCCTCCTCTTCTCACTCAGCCTCCCGCGAATGGTTGGCTTCAGGGTCAAACCATGAACTCGTTGTTGCCGTACAGAACCAGCTGCTGCGGCCCCGAGCCGAAGTCTGACTCCCTCCGATGGCTTCCCGAGGGCTCACGTGGCGAGCTGCGGCTCAGCCTGAGCCTGTGGCGCGTTTTCCCGGTACTTTGGCCCCCCTCTGCCTCGGCCAGTGGGGTCCCCAGGCTGCAGGAGGTGAGTAAGGGCCCGGAGGAGGCGGAACGGAACCTGTAGTGAGGGGAAGGAGAACCAGAGGCGTTGGAGGAGAGCGAGGAGGAAGGGTGATAGGAGGAGACGGTGGAGGTGGAGTCTGCTGAATCCTGGGAGTCAGGCTGGCGTCGCAGAGCTCGCCTGCTCTTCGCCTCGGACTTTCTGGATCGGAATGTGCCGCGATCTGTGAAGATGAACACACAAAGATGGCAGTGATAAGAGAGAGTTCCACAAATTCATCCATTCGGCGGCAACCTCCTTCGAGGTCGTCTTCCTGTGTGTAACTGGGCCGCGTTTAGCTTTTAACACTTCTGTGCATGAACGTTGGATTTTATTTGGCGAGAACGGCGGATGTTGAGTGAAGACCGTCATGGTATGACTAAAAAAAAAGTGCTGCCTTGTTAATACAGTGTGCAGGGTATTGAATATGATCAATCTATCTTTATATGAGCCAAGTACCAACGACCTTTAAGGTGGCATTACTTAAAAAGTTATGGCTTAGTTATGTTGGAGCTTATGGCTCCAACCTTCCTTTCATCTCTAAAGTAGATGAAGGAGAAGCTGTAAACCAGCTAACTGATCACTTGCAGAGGAATGGTTCATTTGAACGTTTCAGTCAGGTTTCAGAGCTCATCACAGCACAGAAACAGCTTTAGTCAAGGTTACAAATGATCTTCTTACGGCCTCTGACAGTGGACTCATCTCTGTCAGTCAAACTAACTTCATGCTATGGTTTTTTATTCTGAATTGCTGATTATTAATTTGAATGTAATTTACTATATTATTACACAAAAAGCAACTAATTTAATTACAAAATCAGGAAAATTTACTTTCATGTAGACAATTTCACATGATTAGCCTTTATTAGACATAAATAGAATATGATTAGCTGACTTTACCTGCAGCAATTAAGCCATTACCTTAATGAATATAAGGATGATGAAGGTTTAGTGAGAGTGTGAGATGGCAGCATTTATATAGGATCTTTGGATTACACAGTTACCTGCAGTTAGCCACAGTAAGCAAGGAATGAAACATGAACACAAACACTGACACGCACCAGAGGGGTCAGAGGTGGCTCCCTCCGTATCCATGGTGATATTCTCTGAGCTGTCTGCAGTGCCGATGGAGGCTTCAGATTCAGGAGTTTCATCATCAGATGCCCGCGGCTCCAGGATCAACATTTCATAGGTCAGCTCCTCCCTGTTGACAGACACATTAAAGGTCATATTTTAAGTTTTGGGGTATTTACTATTGTATGCAACTGACTCCAAGTCATCCACATAGCAGCACACGGCAGCTACAAGACAGAACAAAAATAAACTTTATGTTTGCTCTGAGTTTCCAGGTGACATTAGTTACCATTAGTTTTTAGGTGGTTTTAAAACCTGCACTGTTGTATGACTTTAAATATGTAACATGTATAACAGGAATGCACAACTTAAATGTAACAGTATGACCACAGAAACTGCATACTTTTCTTTCTGCAGACTCTCAATCTGCTCTGCAAGGATTCGCTCCTCCTGCTGCATCGCCAGCTGCTGCTGGTCATTGAGCACGGTCTCTGCTGCATCCTCTACTCCTCCTCCTCCTACGGCAGTTTCTCCATCAACCCCAGAGGGCGCTCTAGGGCTGAGAGGAGGTGAGGTCGTGTGGGTGCTGCTTTGCCAAACGCGGCTTTTGCTCTGCAAGTACACACACACACATACAGAGACAGTGTGTCAGCGGAAGTCCAAAGTGACCAAAGTGTTCAGGGAGAGACGGTGATGAAGCACACACAGCTAAGCTGCTACAGTTATAGTTGGATGCTCTGACCACATACTGACTAGATAGACTGACCACAGTTCACCACATCACTGCTAAAAAGAAAGACTATGAGGTCAGGTGATAATCACTACGAACAGTTACCCACAATCACTTCATCCACACACACACACACACACACACACAGGTTGGCATTACCTTAAGTTTAGCTGTGTTAGGCTGTACATTGTAAAGCAGAAACAGAAAGCAAAGAGCGATCAGTGGCGCTACAGTTAGCGAGCTGCCTTCTCTGAGAGAAGCAGAAACATTCAGCAGTGATTAAAGAACAGTGACGGCAGCCGTGAAGCTGTAGAAATACACACTACTGCCTATGGCGCAGCTCTGCTAACCAGAAATAGCTGATGTTATTAAGTTAGCCTTAACGCTTTCGTAGCAGAAAGCATATGCTTTCTATTTTCAGGGTTTATTTACAGTGCAGTTTGTTTCTGGAAATGTTAAACATTAAGTGTGAACACGGCACAAAGTCTTTTAATGGGGGAAGATGTCTCCTATGGATGTAGCTACCAATTATATATATATGCTAACTATGTACTAGCTAAGATAATGACTTACTTTGCCTCCCTCCAGACTTCACAGAACATCACGATTAATGTTTATATTGATAATTAAATCTACACAAACAACAAAGCTACAGTACATTATCTGAGAAACAATGTAGTGTATAAATACAGTTTATACAAACAACAATGTTTGGAGAGGCTATGTAGCTCAGCTTCAAAACTACACTGCACATAAACACTGTTTTGTGTTTAAAATGCTGTGGCATAATTCAGCGGTCCCCAACCTTTTTTGCCTGACAGACCGGTTTATGCCCGACAATATTTTCACAGACCGGCCTTTAAGGTGTCGCGGATAAATACAACAAAATAAAACTAGTACCGGTACCGAAAAAAAGAAGATTTATTCATAACACACGTGAAAAGACCCAGGAAAACCGAGTTAACGATAAAAACGATAACAAAATAATGCTGAAAACGGATAAAAACCCCGAAAACCATACATTTCGCACCTGAGCCTCAACTCTCGCGGCCCAGTACCAAACGACTCACGGACCGGTACCGGTCCGAGGCCCGGGGGTTGGGGACCGCTGGCATAATTGACTTTAGGTCAGTTGTTCAACTTCTGCTTGACTGTAAAGTCAAGTTTAGACTGTAGCAGCCATTGATTTAGAGAGTCAATTTGAACATATCGTCTGCTGTTGTCGAGGTTTTTTGAAACCAGAGACTGAGAAACTAAGGACACCGTATGCTCATGTAGCTGTGAACTGCTGTGAACATTTAGCCATTAGCTAAAGCACAAACTGCTTTCCCATCTCTTGTAGTCTAAGATGAACCCCAGGCTTTATGAAGTGTATGAAGAAAATGTTTACTAAGGTCATAAATGACTGTAGCAAAAAGGTCGTTTTTCCCCATTGACTTCTACAGTCTGATTTCTTATGGCAACCAGACGAGCTGCCCCCTGCTGGCCAATAGAAAAAAATTCAGATTTAAAATAGTTCATCAATGGCTACATCCATCTCTTTTATACAGTTTTATGATGTTGAAGTCGACCTCTTTTGATATACTGCTAATGATGATCCAGTATATTTAAAAATAATTGAAGCAATAACTGATATCAAGCTAATATTAAACTTAATAATACAATAAATAAAACGAGCAAATGTTTTTATTTGAGTACAGTTGTGCTTACAGACCCTCTTCACCTTCCTATACTTCTGATTATCACCAATATAATCAATAATCAGTTGCTAAACAGAAGACATACATTACATTGCATACATTATTTCAAATTACAACTGAGACTTTAAGAAAATGATTACCAGCAATGTTAATTATTTAATACAAACACCCGACCTGGCTGCCAGAGGCCACGTTGCTATATTAAACTATATAACAATGCAAGCTGAAAGACTTCTGGTGTTGTATGATTTGCTGCGCTGCATGTTAGCCAACCCACTGACAACAAAACAGCAACACAAACAAAGAGTCAGACACCTGACATAGAAGTAGCTTACAGGTATACGAGATGAGTGGTGTTACAGACAGCATGAGTGGACGGAATTAAGAGACTGATGGACAGGACAGGACTGGTGGTGGGCGGGTACATGGTGTGGGAGGGGCATACATACCGGGGTGGTAGTGCGGGTAATGCTCATAAACCTAACGGCAATTAGTACAGGTTTCTGAAAGGAGGGTGTGGGGGAGGAAAGGAGGAAGGACAGGTTAGGATTAAGGAGTGGTGAAGGTTATCATTTTAGTATGGATCTGGTTATTTTACAGGTCAAAGAGGTTTCCAGATTAAACTGAGCTACAGTTGGTTAGAAAGTGAAAGATCTGAAGAAATCTTCCCAACCAGAAAACACCCAGTGTAAAAAGACGCCGAGGGAGGAATTGATAGGCAACTGAACAATGGTGAGATTTGTTTGAAAAGTTAAACAATCAACAGGAAATTCCTCAGTGGGAAAACATGAATTCATGATTCATACTAGGCTGAATTCAAGTCTTTGTAACAGCCTCAAAAGACGACTTTTCACCTTTCACTTTTCAACAAAGATGAAACTCAGACATTTCTGTTTCTGTTTCTCTCACCAGTTAATGTGTCTTTGCTTTTGTTTTTTGTCCTTGGTGCATTGCGGTTTTATGAGAGTAAAAACTATGTAAAAGCCCAACGAGGGTCTACTGTGGGAAGTTGGGAACTAGGGTCTGCTGTTACTGGCTGACCAGATCTGGCCCAGAAAACAACAACCATGGATGTGTGGCACTTTACACATGCTCTACCTATAAGAAAAAATCCAGGCGAGATAGCTTTAGACCTGCAAATCATTAAAAAACACTCTTATTGGAAAGTGTGGATACATATGGATGCTGGAGGAATTTGGTTGTCCTGTGAAGCAAAAGTTAGCTCATCTTCCCGAATAATGCTTTCCAGAAAGACAGATTACACAGCAGGATGCTCCTTAGGGAGTACAATAATTTAATTCCTGGGTGAAATCATGTAATAGAAGGTATGCTGTATAATGTTACATACTGTATTTAGGCATGAGCTGCTTCCTGCTGAAATTTTAAATTTCTCCAATTTTGAATCTTTTGTAGCTTTTGTTGCCTTAATGAACCTCTTATGGCGCCGCCATTGCGTGCAATAGGTCGGCAGCCTTATGAAATTTCCCCTTGTGGGACTAATAAAGGTATAAAGGTATAAAGGTTATCTCAGTTTCTTGCTGATTACTTGGATGAATAGTGGCTGCATCATTACCATTTACTAAAACTATGCAGTTGGAAGGTACTTCAGTCCACTAGGGTGCTTTTGAAAACTTTACACTTTTCTTCTGAGGTTATTGTTTCCCTGGTATAAATGATCTTATGTGTCCCAAAGAGACCTTTGACGTGAAGAATTAAACTCCTGTGAGGTATTATTACAGCAGAATCATTCACAAATGAATGATTCAAACAAGTGTCCACCCCCTTCAAATGCTTTTTTGGTCACCTTTTTGCATGTGTAAGAAAAACACAGCAAAAAGTGTTGATGACACATGTAAAGAAACACACAGGAATGAACTCCTGCCATGGCGATAACCATGCCAGCTGCTCGTGGAGCTGAAAACTGATCCATTTTGATGAGGAGTGAGAGGAAGGAGTAAATAAAAAATAAAAAACTTTCGCTCAATGACAAACTCAGCCTCTATGCTAACACCTACTGCACTTTGATCTTACCATGGACCTCCTGATGTGGGTCAGCCTGCTCTTGGCTTTGTTCTCTGCAAACTCCAGACTGCTGATGTCCTTCAGACGAGCCTTGTACTTGCTCATCTGCTCATTGATGATCAGCTCCACACACCTGCGGACCAGAGAGCCATTTAGATTGGAAGCAAACAGAAGAGAGACGCTCTGGTACCCTATGATAGACTTGGACAGATTTGGATAAGGAGATGTTTGTTTTTCTTGAAAAACCCATTTTCAAAAAGTAAGAGGCTGAAGTTTTTTTACTGTTGACATCAGCCCAAAGATGCAGTTACATTTAGATGTAATTAAGCTGTAATTACAGCATAATACCAGGTTTCTGGTATTTAATGAATAATGTTGACTGTAAAACTGCAGGGTCAGTTTGTGAACATACGCTGTGGTCTTGCTGATGTCTTGGACGCTCTGCAGTGGGTCAATGCTGTCGGGGCAGCGAAGGATGCAGGGAGCAAACACGATGGCGAGGGCGTTGGCTGACATCCTGTTTGTCTCCTCCTGCAGGGCAATCCTGTAACAGCATAATACTTTTAATCCTGATGCACCATTCCCGCTGAACACAGCTCTAATCCAGTGTGTCTGACAACCAGTGAAAATACTAAGAGAGACCCTGAAACCTCTGCAGCTTCGACCTGATGCTCAAAAACATGATTCAGATCTTCTTATAAAACCCTTTTTTTCAGGCACAAGCTGTTTGCCTGAGGCTACACTGCTCATATTGATTCAAATCATCACTCACCTGACCAGATGGAAGATGAGGCGCTCCAGTGTGCTGAGGTGTGTCCTGCTGAGCTGGTCGATCACCGAATACACTCCGTGGATCACCTCCCGCTTGTCTGGCTGACCTGAAAAGGCAGAAAAACACCACAGAGTTCAGGCAAACGCATTTTCTCAAGCTAACTCAGTCCTGGACTGAAAAACAGCAAACAGACGGTAAAGGGCATAAGCATGAGTTTACCCATGGCTCTCAGGAACTCCTCGTAGAGTTCAAAGGTCATGAGAGGGCTTGGCAGGTCACGGAGCCACTGTTTGAGCACACTGGCAATGACGTGGATATTGTAGTCATCCAGATTCACGCTGCTGACATCTGAAAGAGTATGATTTCAGACAAGTTAACACAGTTTCCTTTTGATCTTTGGTCCAAATGATGCAGTACTTCATACATGTGGTTTAAAAATCATTTAATAAACGGCCACGAAAACTGGCAGGATTAAAGTTTTATTTTAGCTTTTTGTCCTCATTAAAATTTCCTTTTTTTCCATAACATTGCCATCTGTCTCAGCTGTACTTTGTAATTAGTGATAATTAGTCACCAACTAAACCACATTTTTATGACAGTACACATTTTCACCCATAAAACCAGCTCATTAGGATGGCGACACGTACTTTTTAGGATCTTTATTTTCTCAATTTTACTTTCAGACTTGTTTCACACTTTTAAATGCCCCGGCAGAAATCCTGTAATATTTGGAATATGTGTTTCATTGATCTCTGAGTCAGCCTCACCCGTGTCCAGCCCCTGTCGGAGTTCTTTGATCTTATTGGTGGAGCCCGACTTCCTGTAGATGCCCTCTGTGTAGAGGCCGTGCATCTCGATGTAGTTGATGAGCTTCTCCACCAGCTGGGGTACGGTGCGCTCCTCGCTGGTCAGACGCGACAACTCCACGCCGAACTGCCGTGACGACAGCTCCGGGTCGTACTTGTTTGCAAACGTAAATAATGCCACACATTAAACTGAACCACTGGCAGGCTGCACAGACCAGTGACAGTTACAGCTCGATGATGAAGGATGACCTAAACTCCCATAGTTATCTGCATTATACAGTAATATCTACCTAAAGCTGGTAAACATCTGTGTGTACTGATGACGCACGGGACTTTTTATTTATTATGAATTCCTTTCTTTAAGGGCTAAAATTCTTTCTGTAGGATTAATGGAGAAAAACTTGATACAAACTAGTCACACTGTAACACATTCAGACGACATCAAACCACAAAATAAACCAAAAGGGCAAAAGGTGATTATTTTAGCTAATGATTATACTGTGCTGTGATTTCCATTGTTGGCTACATATTTTGAAAGCCAGAGAGAACCCGTGTCATCTTAAAACAAGTGTCACATAAAAAAAAGGAACTCCACCTACCTTCTTGCTGCACTTCGTGGTCATTTTGGAACAGCACTTCCTGTGGCAGGCGTAGCGACACACTGTAGACAAAACAAACGACAATCAGACGGGAGGCATTTCTACAAACTCCTCACAGTCACGACAGCGGCAGTCGGTGCTGCAGACATTTACCACCTCAAAGGCTAGGGCAAGTGTGGAGGCGGCAGGGAGCTGGGATGGGATGTCTGCTCTCAGAGAGTGCAGATGGAGCTCTGTAACTAGATCGAAGACGGACTCATGAAAGGAGAGGGAGGTTTAATTGAATTTTGCAGACACTCAGGCACGCAGGGAAAGTGTGTTAGTTTTATGTGTATGTGTGTGTGTGTGTGTGTGTAAGGACTGCCATGTGAGTGGAAAGAAAAACTACACAGTTTTGAGTGTGAGTGGTGTGGTAAGTGAGTTAGGAGAACATTAGGATCTGCTGCTGGTGTGTATTTATATATATATATATATATATGTGTGTGTGTGTGTGTGTGTGTGTGTGTGTGAGAGAGAGAGAGATCCTGGGCAGACAGCTTAACGGTTGATTTTAGACCGACCAGCAGACAGCTGACAGTTACTGACAGAAAAACTAAAGCAACAGTGCTGAAAAGTGTCACCTCACTATGATTTTGCATTAAGATTAACAGACGTTATGCACGTAGCTCTTATCCCTGTAGTTTTAAAGACAAAAGTGCCGGCTGCACCTGTTTATATTTCACTTTAAGACCAGAAACATTGTGCAGTGGTTAGCACTGTTGGGTATCTGATAAGGATGACTCCTGTGCACTGGGAGGACAATCAGGGTAGACACAGGACATGCTGGAGAGGTTATGTCTCTTGGCCAGCTCGGCCAGCTCAAGTACGTCTTAGCATTCCCTGAGAAGAGCTGGAGAAGGTGGATAGGTGGAAGGAGGGCTGGGTACCTCTGTTTTGACTGATGCCCCTGCAACCTTTACCCAGATAAGAATCACAAAAAAGGTGGATGGATGTGTATATGGGTGGATGGACTGTAGATAATTTAGATGTGATGTTTTATGTCCTCAAAGCCACCTAACAAACTGAGAATTCAACAATCTTGTGAGCCACACTTTGTGACATTGCTCTAATAAACATAAGGCTCTAATAAGTATGATGTGACACTGACACATGGCAACACTTCCTTCAATATTTTGTTCAGTGTTGTGTTCGTAGTCTGGTCTTCATTTTTCTTTTTGGAAGCTAAAACACTGTACCCCCACCATGCTGTAGGTTGCCTGGTTAGTTAATCTTTTTCCCCAATGACAACCACAAAGTACTTTTGGAAGCTGGAACTAAAATCTTACAGTACCTCCTGTGCCCTCCACATGAGGGCGGACCTAAGGAGCTTTTTTGAACTAAGCTTAGCTGAGCCACAGAGGCTCGCTCTCGAGTCCCTACCCCAGGCCTGTCTCCGCGGTCAGATCCTGGTGACCTTTCCTGGGCAGGGTAAACTGGAGCTTTGACTTTACCACTTCAGTTCCTAAATGTGTGTTTTGGACAGATGTGTTCTTTGTGTAGTGCTTACGTTTGCAGACACAGGCTCGATCCATCATCCATATGAGGGAGGAGCAGTACTCGCAGTAGGTGGGGATGCTGTACTGAGTGGACTTGAAAATGT
This sequence comes from Oreochromis aureus, assembly GCF_013358895.1. Classification (NCBI taxonomy): domain Eukaryota; kingdom Metazoa; phylum Chordata; class Actinopteri; order Cichliformes; family Cichlidae; genus Oreochromis; species Oreochromis aureus. The sequence continues at coordinate 21,849,121 of NC_052948.1, read as the reverse complement.
GGCCGTTGTGTTCCTCCACCTGTAGGGGGCAGCAGACCTGCCAGTCAGCTCAGTCGACATATGAAGCACAGACTGCATATAAAAGATGACTGTATCTACCGCACAGGTTTGTGAAGCCTTGTTTTAAATCTTTGCAGAACTGGTGGCAATATCTGCTTTTTATGATTGATGGTATGAAAGTTTTTCTTTCTTTCAAACTACCAAACTCACAATATCAGTTTCCTTCTTCCTTGACTTCTTGCGTTCTCGTTTTGGAGCCTGAAAAAAGCAAAAATGACAAAATTAGTTTTCTCTGTACTTCTTACCAGTAATGCCTTAAGATTAAGCATTACCTTTAAAGCAATTTTATGATGTTATATCCTATGAAAGAATTTCTCTGTTATCATTTAATGAATCCATCCAGATGTTACTGGTCTTACCCTGCCGATGGTTCCTTCCATGGGCTTATACTCCGTCATGAATTCATCCAGGAACACCTTGAATGTGTTCACCCACACCTTCACGGGTGACTCGCTCCAGTCTCTCTGCTCCATACGCATCGTCTTCTCCAGGATGTGTTCAAACAATGCGTACAGATCCTTGTAACGGATGCTTTTACCATCATCCATCTGGTGGTGAGGAAAAAAGAAAGGAAAGGACACAAAAAAATGTAAATCCAGTTTAAGTGGCAGCATCTCTGTTTTTAAAATCTTCCTGGTCGTGTGATAGCAACGAAAGAGAAAAACAGGGTTTCAGACTCACAGCGAGGGCAGTGGAGTACGAGTTGAAGATGTTGATCCTGAATTCCTTCAGCGCTTTCTTAAAAACAACATCCACCATGGTGTCCTTTTTACCATCTTCAGAATCAAGATCGGCAATCTGAGGGAGCGAAGCACACCAAAATAATCTATATGGATCAATATGTGAATCGGATTTTGGGGTAATTCTGTTTGATGTTTAATTTACACAGACAACCACATACGACACGCTGCATGAGCACTTAAACGTTACGTACCACGAGGTAACCCTTACAACTCTATGAACAGCGAAAACACACAAACACTGCTCTTTGTGTGAGTCAGTGAAGCGTGTGCGGCCTTTGCCCTCTCACCTTCTTCATGAGGAAGTCGTTCATGCTGCGATAGTCGTGGGCCGAGGTGAGGATGTGCAGCGCATCATTCTGCCACTGGGCGGGTTCCAGAGCGATGCTGCTGATCTTCACGCTGCGACGTCTCTTCATTTTGGGAGACGGCTCCTTGTTCTCCTTACTGTCCCTGACCCCCCGAGATGAAGCCGCCTCCAAATCTGGACTGTGAGGAGGAGACGGGACTTCTGCTACACAAAGACACCAAAGGTTTACGCTTAGTTCATCTAGGAATAAAATACAGGATATTTTTGTTTTGGTTTCCATTAAAAACCACTATTCTTTATGCTATACTGTGCAATTCTACTCTTCACAGATTCATTACATCATGTCTAAAATTTACTGCCAGAACAAATTCATGCTTGCAGCTCTGATCCTGTTTTTATTCACTTGTATTTGTGTGTACTGCACAGGTGCGACTTTTTCAACATTTAACACAGCTGCTATTTATAGATCGGTCCTGTTCAGTCTCGTTGCACTTGTGCCTGATGATCTGTGCCAGAGGCCCATCTCTCTCTGCAGTCTTCTCTCATCAGATGGCAGATGACCGCCCCTCCCCGAGCCTGGTTCAGCCAGAGGTTTCTTCCTGTTAAAAGGAAGTTTTTCCTTCCCACTGTCGCCAAGTGCTTGCTCACAGTGCCATCTGATTGTTGGGGTTTTCTCTGTATTATTGTTGGTTCTTTATCTTACGACAGAAAGCACCTTGAGGTGACTTTTGTTATTGTGATTGTAACCGATTAAAAACGAGTGTGCTCCTGGTTGCTCTGCCTTTAAGCTTTGAAACTCTTGAACTGCTGAGACACAGCTCTCTCATCACCAGCAATGATCCTTCATATTAGACCTGCTGTTCTCTGCATATCCACAAAGTCCATGAAGAAATCACAAAGCAAGAGGAAGATCCAGAAAGCGCTCTAGAAACAGCAGCAATGCTAAGGCTGTCCAGAGCTAATCAGGTAACGTATTTCATTTTTATTTACAGTTCAGAGATAATTGTGATCACATCTAGCGTGTGCGTGCTTATAAATCTGCTCAGAGGCTGTATGTGGCATGCTGAATGGCTTTTATTTTTACCATGTGTTTCTCCAACTTCACTCATGCTGGCCTGCTTCTCCCTTGACAGTTTTTTCTCACTGTGTTTCGTTTTACTCCAGAATCGCATCCTCCCTCTCATCCTGCTGAAAAAACAAAACAAAACAAAATAATAAAAACTTAAATATCGAGCATAAAAAGTAAGATGTGACAAGAGAAAGTTGAGGGAGATCTACCTTCCATCTTGACTGGAGGTTTTCCTGAGGATCTCCATCTTGCCCAAGTCCCCTGATGACATGGTCTTATGGATTTTCTTCTGGTCTTTGTGAGACGACTGGAGAGAAGAGAAAGATACAGTGAGTAAGAAAGACCACAAAACATATTTAGAATCTGTCAGCTGACACGACTGTGACATGTTTTGATTAAAAATTCTACAGATTTTTATAGTTTTAGCAGAGTTTATTTCCAAAACTACAACTACTAAAATACTTCTTCGAATAAATAAATGATCGCATTAACTTAATATGAAGAAACTGAAAAAATCGGCACCATAAACATGCACAGGCCTGATAATGAGAGTGTGTGATAGGCAAACAGAAGTCATATGTGTTAGACTGTGTAGGAAAATCTCATCGTTAGTGAGAAGTTACTCTGGTCGAGCTTTTATTGACTCCAGCATGCAGGAGCAGTGCCGTGCAGTGCAATACGAGATGTTTTGTTTCAAGGACGGGTCAGGTTTGGGAGGTCAGAATATGAGAGGACAACATCTTTGACCACATCCCACGAGTCAAAGAAGAGTTTGCGCTGGGACAGTCTGTGTTCAGTGCTGTAAAAGAATAATATCTAAATAAACTCATTCTGAGTTTTAGCATTTTATTTTTCCTTCATGACAGATGCAAAACTGTGAGCAGTTTGGTCTGAGAGGATTTGTAATTTAACATAGTGAGGGGGACAACCACAGGTAGATAAGCTGAGGCTTAGCTAGCCTAGGCTTCACCTATCATGTTGAATTTTCATTCACAGATACCACTGAGCTGTTTTTGACATCTTTTATTATTGTGAACCTGTTATGCTCAGTTTTAGCTCCACACTGTTACACATACCGTTTTCCCTAGCCAAGCTCCATTCTGTAGTCTTGCCCTCTATTAGACTAGTTTTGCATGACACACGGTTCATAATAATCTTTATTTATCTTATATAGGGGCCTTGCTGTAGGTCATTAGTTCAGCCTTTGTCTGTTTTAGTTCCGCTCCCTTTAAGACCTACACGTCTCTCTTCTGATTGGCTGACCCTCACAGACAAAAGGTTTAAATGGCAGGTGGGTGTGGTTTCTGTGCTGAGCTGACCATATTAGAAATGATATGAAGGGTTGAAGGGTTTAGAGCAGCCTGAAGCTCAGGCTTTAGGCTTGCAGGGATTACTTGATCTGTGGCCATGTTTAATATGAGCTTCCTTCGATGTTTCATTACATATTCAGGGCTGGAGCTACACACTGACTCAAATAACTGCTTGTTAAAACCACAGTGTGCTTCCATCACCCGTCATGTCACAAAGCAGAAATCCTTTCTTTAACATCACAGTGAATTCACTGAACTCAAAGGACTTCCACAGTCACCAGATCTCAATCCAACGGAGCGCATCTGGAATGTGGAACGACGGCATATTAGCATCATGAATATGCGGCACATTTATGCGTGACACTATCATGTCAATTTGGATCAAAATCTCCAGGGTAGTTTAGAAGGCAAGGTAACTAATGACCAATGAGTATATATCCCAGGAAATATAGGAAAGCATAATAGGTCCAGGTTAAGAATAATTATGAGCTTTCAAAACTTGATGACTTTCCACTTCACTCTGTAAATCTGTAAATTTTGTATCTAATGAAACAATACAAGTGAAGTCACCCTGTTGCATTTAGAACCTGTCTGAATAATTTAAGGATGATGAAATTTTTGCAAAGCACATATGAACTGAATTAAACTAGCTGAGAGAGCGAAGGGAAAAAAGGTAGTGTGGTCTAGAAGCTTGGACTTAGTTTCAAACTAGCAGCCACCAAAGCAGTGTGCAAGGCCATTCACGGCACCAAGTGACCTTTATCAGCGCTGAGGAAAAAAAACAAACAGCGCTGCCATAATTAGCAGAGAAACATGAGTTTGGTCCGACAGCGTTGAAAAACTGAAAGTGGGGTTAGCAGTGTTAAAAGGCTCGTCCCCCTGTCGTGTGGCCAGATGCACATGAGAAGAAGGTAGAGAGGGGGACCGAAGTGGACAGGTTACTCGCACGGAGGTCAGGTGACCGCCGCAGACCCGGTATTTTACCATCTCGGAGTCACTGTGACAGTCAGCGTCGGGGTGGGAGTGTGGGGGAGACAGGGAGGGGGGCAGCGTGCAGGAGTGGGCGGGGATGTAGTATTCATCGTCGTCATCCGACTGGGTCGCCCCCTCTGAGTTACAGCGAGTCAGGAAGTCGGAGCGCGTCCGGGACATTCGGGCTTTCTTTTTGGGGCCGGGGCGGCCCACCTGCTTCCAGGCAACCATAAGAATATATCAGCTGTGTGTATGTGTGTGTTTGTTGGCGTGCTTGTATTTACTTGTTTTATGTCTTAAACTTGACTCAAAGTAAATAACAATCTAAATCTTGAGTCTCAACTGAATGAGTAAGGATAACAATAATTACGATGTGCAAATGAAATTAAAGTGAAGCGTGGAAGCTCCTACCTCTCTGCTTCTGGATCCAGCAGACTTGGAATCATCTCTGAACATGGCGAGAGATCGTTCCTGGTTCACCAAATCCTTATCGGACCTGCACCAAATCACCACAGTTTAAAAGGTTCTACTTTGAGTTACCTGGTCTCTTTAAAAAGCGCTAATGAAGTCGACTTTTTTTTGTAATGAAGGAAAACTGGTGATACAGATTTGGGGAAATGAATCATTAGCCTTTAAACGGCACTGCAGGCTCTCAGCTGTTCCTGTTGCACTTTCAAAATAAAATGACTCGGATTAAGTGAGTTGACTTTTTGGCATCTTCTTTAAGAATTTAGCCTTTTGGCCAAAGTGGCCATTTTCATGGCCATCACAATATTTAAGGGTTATGTTCACCAGCTCCAGGCATGAAACTATGCACCTATCTGGCCCAGGTTGTTCTACTGACACCATATGAAGACCTAGCTTAACACAACTGTGCAAATATCCACTGGAACTATTCACTCTGCATGCCTCCTGCTTGTCCTGGCTAACTCCAACAGATTCTCCCTTCCAGCAGATATAGACCCCTCCACACCCTCCATGGAATAGACCACGAGGTAAACAGTTTGCTTTGAGGAGTTTTCTTCCATTAAATCGAAACAGAAGAGGCACTGCAGGTGTGTTCATGGCGTTCCATTTAAATAGCTTCAGTGTACTCTGGAGAGGCAAATATACGCCTCGGCCCTGCTACACAAACACGAAAGCACAGTTTACTTACTTGGAGAACGGCAGCTTGCGCCTGGGTGGGGAGAACACAGTACTAGAGGGTTTCTCCACCATGTTCACAATCACAGTCTGGGCGGAGCTCTTCTTCTGGGCCTTTGGAGGTTTGGTGTCCAGGACCGGGCTGGGGGCTTCCTTTGCTGACCTGGTCATCTTCCTCTCCTGCTGAGTGGGGAGTACGGCAGGAACGCTGGATGTGGGCTTCAGGGCTATTTTGATGTCCATCTCTGCGGAACAAATCCCCGGACCTTCCTGACTCTCTCCACGAGTGAAGGGAGCCTTTGAAGACTTATCGACCCCAAATACATCTCTCTTGGCTTGGGTGGAAACGCCGTGAGGCTGCTCCCTGTCTGATGCTATCTCAAGGCCTGCAATAGGGGTCATTTGGGCATCGGGTGCTCCTGTTTGAGAAGCTCTTTCTAGAGTTTGGGCTGCCAGCAGCTCTCCCTCTTCCAAAGGACTCTCTTTCTGCATACTGATCAACACCACTACAGGCCTTCGAGACGTGGACTCCCTTCTTTCTCTGTAAGATTTGCTGGGGCTTTCAGATTTTGGTTCATGAGCTGGACTTTGGTCAGAAGCAATATAAAAAGTTGCCCTCGGGGCCTCAACTTTGTTTGGCAACTCAGTCACAGGCTTTTCATTATAGTTGGAATCTCTCAGCCCCTGCTGAAGTTGAATATCCAGCGTCTGGGGCTGTTCCTGAAGTACACTGAGCTGAGAACTATATCCTCCAGAGCCTTCAGTTTCCATGTCTTCCACACTGAGAACTTCAAAACTTCCATGACTAGCCGGGGACCCTTGGGGTGAATGTCTGTGAGGCTCATCCTGTTGAGAGCTGCTGCTGCTGTTTGGGACCAGGTCTTCTGGCAGCGAACCCCCGACGCTGGTACTTCGGACTTTGAGAAGCTCCAAGCTGAACTGCGCCTGCTCCAGCTCTCTCATTCGTCTGCTCTCTCGTTTCGACCGGTTCTTATGGCTGCTCTCGTCTGTGCTCCTGCTTCGCTCCAAGTCGTCTTCTTTTTCCATCTCTGAAACAGACTTAGAGTCTTCGGAGAGCTCTGCAGAGATGTCCTGGCCATAACTCTCCAGTCCGGACGAGGCAGGCTCTCTTCTTTCTGCTTCCATCGTTGCTGACAGACTTGTTTGTTCACCAAGTCTCTCGTGCTGCTCCTTGAAGTCTCTAAACCTGGAGACAGTAATAGTGAGAAAACAGAAGCCTATTATCCACATAGGCACCACCATGATTTTACTTCCTGTGCTGAAAACTAAACACTGGGCGTTTATCAATATGCGTACTTGTGCGTACTTGCGTTCTCGTGTACTCGTGATACATCATCAGTCGGCGACCAAGTACTGTTCCAATTCGAAGTACGCATCAAGCCGAGAACGCGAAAAAGTCCCGGATGTGTTCTCGATCCGCCCGTTTTATCGAGCATGCATCGGTGTGGACTTGGGACAGCTATATATCCCAGAATGCATTTCGTCCAAAACTCAACAGCGGACTATAGTATTGAGTGTCCACTAGAATAGAAATAAAAGCGTTCTAACATCTCACCTGCTTGTTTTTATTAAGGTATGTACACGTATGTACATGTACACTATTTTTATTAATAGAGGTTTCACTACTGAGGTTAAAAATGATATATAAGTCACTTAGATCACTTCTAAATGTTAATGTTTGGTTTATTTCAGTGTTTTATTTGTTCCTGAGTAAACCGGTTTGGCTGTGATTACAGTTAAGCTTCATAACATGTTACTCACAGTTAAATTAAGAGGGGCGGGCAGTAAAAACTCCGACCTGTGACATCATCACGCACGCAGGTGTTCCAATTGTACATATCGCGAGTCCGTGCTCAAGTTTCTCGGCCGGTACGTATTCCTGTGCGTTCTCGGCGAGTACGTACTCACCGAGAACGCGAGTACGTACTCGCGTACTTGGGCATTGATAAACGCCCACTGTGCCACAGTGTTTTAGGTTTCTACACATTATCACATAAAACACCACTTGGTGGCAGCAGATGCAACTGTGATGTGCATACAGATATAAGACAGATAGAGCAGGTGTCCCTTTGGATTGTGGACTCCTGTTTGAAGTGTGTTCGAGTTCAACACTGTTTTGTTTTTTTAAACCAGCAATAAGGTCTCCAAATTAGCTCTGGTTAGAAGTCCTGTGTAAATCTCATTGGCTGCATTTTGTTTAAATGCAACAATGTTAATGCGTCAGTGCATCAGCCCCACCATACAAACAAACACGCTGTATTTAAAAGACACTAATCAGTTGATTCAAACTACCTACAAGCTCAACTCCTTCACTCACCTGAGTCGAGCGAGGTATCCTCTGCTCCTCGCCTGTAACTGTATCACCGCTGCGTGCGTTCTGTGGTAACGCCTCCTCTCCCTGGATCCTTTCCAGGCTGTCTGAATTGTAGTAGCTGCCAGAGCCCTCCGATGGCAGCAGTTTTTCCAGCTCCTCTGTATGACGATCGCTGAATCCCGCCAGTACAGGAACTTCCTCCTCTCTCTGTAACCCCTCCAAGCCGCCTGCAGACACACCGCCGCTCCCTCCTCAATGCGCAGGTCAATGGTGGACTGCCTGAAGAGACAGAAACGCCACCATTGCTGAAAGAGAAAGAAAAGCACGGTGAGACAAAACAGATGTAAGGAAAAAAAGTCTGGCTGAGGATCCTTGAATATGTTGAGCTAAGCTTTGAATATTTTTTTAAAAGAAAAAGATGTTTATCCCCCTTTGGGACCACCTAAAAATATGTGCATTTCTGTGAGGCTATACTGACACAGATTAGGGAGGAGATGTATGAAATTTGACGCCTGTTATTCATTCAGCATGTCAAAGCAATATGATGCAGTATGACTGACACCGCAGGAATGTTTGATTCAGAAAATTCAGAAAAGCAGAGGACACCTCGCGTTATTTTGATTAAACCCAACTCCAAAACTTGAACTGTAATCTTGGAAGGCCCATGCAGAAATGCAACCAACAAGGACAGAATAAAAATCCCATATGTGACAGTTTATATTTCGATGCTCTGATATTCTCTCGTAAAAGTTATCTGTGCGTGGATGGATCCTGCTCTGGAATGACCTGGTGTGTTTTCTTTCAGTCTGATGAGCATTTGGACAGCTTCTCTCCAAGGACTCTTCCAGAAAAAACAGAAGAAGCGAATTTGTTGTCTTTCATCCTCTCTCTACCACTTAGTGCTGCATTGTTTTTTCCACAGTATTTACTCTGTAGCACACTTGTTCTTTCTTTCTTATAACTCATTAAAAATGCAACAAATTCAGTCATCCTTTAATACAGTAGCTTTATACTTAATTTCATTCAATTTTATTCATATAGCACCAAATCACCAAAAACCTATCAAAAGCTTTCATGGCTTTTGCTTCCACTAGATCGATCTTGCTCACCAAAGTAAGCTAAATAGCAAGTGACTTTGCCCTTTTAGATGAAAACACACTGCTCCGGATTTATAACAAGACAAATGAAAGCTGAATACACTCAGGCAAAGGCGGTGCCTGACCCAGGACACATGACACATGACATCCACTGGAGCATTATCTGGTATATGGATGCAATCGCATTAACATGGATTTTGTGTTAGAGACTTTGCTAGTTAAAGACCAAGAAGACAAATATCATACTTTATATCCCAACACAGCATCATTAAAGGTCAGAGCTCTCCTGTGAGGACACAAGTGCTTATCATCTCAAAAGGAGAGACTATTTTTTAAGAACCATGACACTTAAATATAAAGAGTTGCACAGCTATTAATCACTTAATGCTTAAACAGTCCCAGACTGAGAAGCCTTAATGGAAGCTCCTCCTAAAGTGCTCTGAGAGGGATTAGTGATGCCCTTCGAGCAATAAGGAGAACAGAGGAACAAAGCTATAGAATTGGACCACTTCTTAGGCCCATCCCATCACAGCGTCTCACCTGAATGGTGCACGCAGCTCGTCTCATGTTGACAAAGTGCTTCCTCTCCAGAACTGCCCTGAAGCGGCGCTGCAGCATGACGATTCTCCGCAGGACCTCCTGGTGCAGGAGGGTCTGAAGACGCTGGCGCTCGGCCTCGCGCAGGAACACCTGCATCGTACAGAAACATTAGGTTAAGTGAAGTTGCTGAAGTTCACTGCATGGGACATTTTAAAAAAATATATAGAGAGAAGGACAGGCCATTTATAATTTCCAGAATTCGTACCATGGTGCTGCCCACTTGGTACCCAGCAGGGGGCAGGTGGATCCGTCTGAAGAACTCCCTGACACCCGACTTTGTGGGGCTGGTGCCCCGAGGCAGCAGCACATGGAAGTGATGCACAAAGTCCTAAAAAAGGATTTTTGTGTGTTCATTTTCTGGTGATTCATTTTATGACGAGAATAGAACATTAAAAAGCGTGTTTTGTTATATGAAGACAGAGTTCTGGTTATGTTTAAATACAAATAAGGAAATCTAAACATCATGAGAAATGTTATTTTCTCAATAAGGTAAAACATCTTAGTGATAACATGGCTTTGGCTGTGGATCTGCAGCGCAGTTGCGTTAGCAGGGGATTACCTGAAAGGTGTACTTGCTGCTGTATCCCGATTGTCTGATCCGGACGGTTTCCAGCATACCTGTGTACCTCAGCTGTCTGAGCACCAGACTGTCGTTGAAGCGCAGCGGCAGCTAAGTAGGACAGAAAACAAAGGAGCGCTTAAACACAATCCAGCAGTCGGTCACTAAGAGGAATGGAGGCTATTCTGCAGGAGTGATCACCTTCTCAGCGTTGGAGCGAATGCACTTGACAAAGTACGGCTCCGACTGATCCAGAGTCTCCATCAGTTTATTGAGCGACGCCTGCACACACAAATTGAAAAGATCACACTTTTGCGCTTTGTTGTTACTGATGCTGCTGCACGTGCTTGTGCTGCCGTCTGCTGTGTCACTGATGTTGTTGTAGTTCTTTGAGTGCTCCAGCAGAGGGAGAAAGCGACACTGACCTGGAACTGAGCGCTGATGCTGGGAGGCTTCTTCTTCTTGTGCAGATGAAGCAGAGACTTGGTAATGCGGTCGTGGAGCGTCACGCTGCTCAGGTAGCGCAGAGACTTAATGTCCAGCAAGTGCTGCGCACAAAAAGCCAGATCATTTACAAACCTGTGTATCACTGCAGTGAATGAACACCTACTAAGTTTTGCGTAGTGTCAGGTTAGGGTCTTACCTTGGGAAGAGTTGGTTTAGTTTTGCAGTTTTTGTTTCTCCTGAAGATGAGAAATTATAATTAGCAGATATTATCAGCAGAATCAACAGCTATTAACATCTTTTATTTCCTCTGTATTAGTGCTGATACGCTCTCTTATCCCTTCTTACAATCCAGCCTTACAGGCCTTACAGTATGCTGGGGGAAAGCGCCTTAAAAACCATTGCTTTAAAGACGGCCTATTATGCTTGTCTTTATTTTTTGCCGGCTATACTCTATACTGTTACAGTGACATTATATTAAACATGCCAAAGTTTTGATTCATGAAGTTCGTGTGTGTGGATAATCCCTGTGAGTCATAGTCTGCTCAAAACGCCTGCTTTTAGACAGCTATTTCCTTCCTTGGCTCTGTATGATGTTAATGACTGCAGATAGCCCTCAAATGGGCACGAAGATCTGGCTGTCATCACCAGAAGCCTGACACATCTGCTGTTTAAGCCTCCCGTTTAAAACTGGGGAAGCCAATCAGAAGATTCAGACAGCGGATGAACAGCACCAAGTTAGAGTGTAAGATAACCAAGGAGTTTTTGAAACTGTGACGGATGCAAAGCTACTTTAGTAGAGTCCAAGAATAAAAATAGTTAGCAGGAAATGAGCAGGATAGGTTCCCTTTAAAGCGTATTACTACTAATATTAGACCAACAGGGGCGGGCGAGGCTCAGGAAGTAGGGTGGATTGTCTACTAATTGGAAGGTCAATGGTTTTAAATTGCTCCTGATGTATTGTGTGAGTGTGTGGGTGATAGATAAAAGAGATTGAAGTGCACAGAACAAAGCACTGTATGATTGCGTGTGCATGGCTGAAAGCATGCTTGCAGGGTAAAAGCGCTTCGAGCGCTCAGCGTGATATACTGGATTGAGAACTGTCAAAAACAAACAAACAAACAAAAAAAAGACTACTGTGACTTTGTGATATGTCACTCACATTAGAATTCCCTGAGCTCTCTCTAGGAGCTTGCTGTTGTTTGAGTTGAGGAAAATCCCATCTTCTTCCAGCGCGGGGCTTCCCATTGAAGAGAGGCGACCCGACCTGGAGGTGCGACCATTACATCCAACGCTGTAGCCATCCCTACAGGGAGGGAGGAAGAGTAAAGATCAGCACAGAGGCATTTTATTTCATACTAATAATACAACCTCGTACTTACCAGCTGGCCTTCTCATTGAGGGCGTTGGTGCCTTGAAGATCTGACAAGGGGGTGCGGGGATTCTTCCTGGTTATACCTGGATAGGAAGTGGTGAAGAGAGGAAAAGGAAAGGAAATACAAAAAGGAGTCAAAGGTCACAGGGTTTATCAACACCTACATCTCACTCACCCCCTGTTTGAAGCCACAGCATTAAGATCCAGCACTTAAGGGTCTCCACTAATCCCCTAACTCCAACTCTCTACCGTTCTTCCCATTCACTTCTCTAACACACTTCTTCTTTATACATGACAAACCACTATCTTCAGGGCAGCATCTCTGTTCTACTTGGACTTAGAGCGGCTTTGCTATCTGAAACAAGCTATTTTAGCTTGACTCAGATTAAGTCAGCCTTCTTCTGATTGGCTGCCCTAAACAGCAGGTGCAAAATAAAATTGCCCAGATTACCCGTAATTTGGGGATTACAGATATTATCTTAACAAAGCTCTTTCAAAGCAAAATATATACATTACAGTATATGATCGTTTTCACAGGCTTACTGATGTGGAGGTGCGGCAGACTTTCTCTTTTACAGGAAAAAATAAAGACTTGAGAAATTCTCTTGGGAATTTCCTTTGAAATGAGTTGCAGTGCTGGAAAGCTGCTAAATCCCACTTCTGCAAAGTGCTGCTTTACAACATGAGGATACATGACATGAATAAACACACTCGAAGTATGCAAAAACACACTCAGGCACACAAACGTGATTATCAGTGCTGAAAGAAGTGATAAAGGATGGCCAGAAAATCCGTGGGTGTCATTAAACCCTTCGGGTCTACAGAGACCTGATTCATTTGTCCGATCACTCATGCGTGGGAAAATTCTTGGTTATGAGCTTTGCTCCTAGGCTGAGTCAATCTGCCCAGAGCTCAGAGTGACCCACATACCTGATTTCTTATTAATGGCTGCAACAGAACCAGTTTACCGGGCCTCAAAACCACAAGCCACCCATTATGATCTATACAGCACAGGATTCATTTCTTTCATTAGGCTGAGCTACGTGCCTTCTTAACTCACGAGGAATCAATCCATTTAAAAACCTCTTTCACTGGGATCACCTTTCAAACTCTACTTAGATATGAATCATAACAATCCGATATAGTACCATTTATTACATAAGTGAAGATAAAACACATTAAACCTCAAGAAATATAGCAATTTTCAAAGGAATGCCTCTCATATTCTCAGCAAATTGAATTTAAATGATCAATACCGAAAAATATTGCACGCTCAAATAAGTGCCGACCTTTCAGTTTTACAGAGGGTCCCTATTATTCTGGCTTCAAATGTATTGAAATCTTGACCCTGCAAACCAATCTTTAAAATCTGACAAAACAAATCCACATATGAGGACAAGCGAAATCCCACAGAAATCCTTATTATTTATAAGGATAACACTTATCATACGAACGTGAAAGGTGCAATATGCAAGATTATATATGCAAGAAACATAGCTTTGTGTCAAAGATGTCTACATAGCTGTAGCAATATCTACTGAAGTTGGGATAGTATTCAGCTAGGACCAGCTGTACCTTTCCATAATACCAATTTATAGCTCAAAAGGAGCTACTGACTCATCCTAGTATCCAGTCTGTCCTCGAACTAACACGAAAAGAAGAAGCAGCGCTCCCCAGAGATTGTATTTCACCTTTATACAGTCTGTATAAAAAGCAGGCAGTCAATAAATGAAACAAAAACAAGATGACTGCAGATCCTGGGAACCAGCAGTAATGTGTGACCTGCCTTGATCTGCGTTGAATCCATGCAAAGCCTACTGGGCAGCCTATGCAGGCAGCTGATGTTGTTGCCAGCATTTGTACTTGCATGACACAATAGTAGGTACTGGTGTAAATCCCAGTCTGTAGGTGATAGCATGGACAAAACTCTTGCTAACACTGCTAAGACTAGCCAGACTCTCAAACTAATGCATTTGTAGGTGCTACAGTTTTTAGTGACATTCAGTACATAATTTGTTTATGTATTGTTTTTGGGGGGATTTTCTTTCTCTTAGACTAGTCGACTTGCCTAAATACTTTCTGCTATTTAAAAAACTAGCGTCCAAAGATTAGCATGGTAGGCTAGTTGGCGATTCTAAATTGGTTGTAGGTATGAAGAATATAAAGTGCTTTAGTTGTATAGACTGACCTGCTGTATGAACATATGGTTCATTATAGATTTATAGTTTTAAGCACCTATAGCGGTCAGTTAGACTAGAGAAGTGCTAAAAAAATGTGTGTAAGCTACACTTTTAGCCTAGCATCTCATACACCCGCAGCAAGCCTAGTTTGCCTTTCAAGTCAGTCATGGAGGTTGGTTGTTGACTGATGATGTAACAATTATTGGCAATGAAAGAACTGAACAGCTACCCCAAGTGAAACAAAAGAACGCCACACTAAGAAACAAAAGTAACACTGCCACTTCTAGGCTAAAGTGTTTCACATATTCCACCTTTAAAAAAACAAAAAAAAAATATAATTAAGATGAGGAATAGAGAAAAACATAAATAACTAATACATGTTGATATTTCAGAATAACAGAATATCAATATTTTTATTTTATTTTGAAGTAAAAGCAATTTTAAAAGCCTTCTAAAAGAGAAGCATATTGAATAAATTAAAGACATACAGACACTTTCTCTGCTGCCTCCATCCCTTTTCTTTGTTTTAGCTGTAGATCAGTTTGTTAGTTTTTTAAGGGGTCTCAGTTTTTGGTTAATAATCCATAAAACATGAAACATGTATGAACAAAATACTGCAAAAATCCATGACAATCCTTTTGCAGCACAAAACCGCATCCATGGTGAAATCCCTGTGTGTGGGACTGAACTGAGGCTACACGCAAGTCTCTCCAACTTTCCTCCCACCGTCTATTAGTGTGAATGTGTGCAGGAAACTCAGGTTACTTACTGTATTTCTCATCTTTGCATCTTTGAAGGATCTCGAGGCTCCGCTGGTGAACAGGGTGGTGAAGAAAACTGAAGCTGTCAACAGTTTTAACAACAGCACAGGGAACTGCTGCATCATTCCCTAAACCAGAGAGAGGGAGAGAAAATATGACAGTAAATTCCAGTCAAGCATCTATCTGGAATATTAAACATAATAATGGTTATATTGTGAGTGGATTAGGTCACTAAGCTCCTTGGAGTTTAGAGGTTAGATCTACACAGAGAGTAGATAAGCTGGGAATAATGAACCAACTCCATCACATCAACCTACTGTCATTCAAAACCACGAGTCAAATGCTTATGATGCCGATTTTTGACTTTTAATACTGAAGGTTTGACGTAGTTCCTCTGGTGCCCACTGTAGTGGTACCTACAAAACTGAATCTGTCCTCACAGAATCTATAAAAGATGGACAACCTTGCTAAACTTCCTCCAACGAACAAAATGCAAGCCAAAATTTTCAGTTATGGAAATTTGTACCCGGGCTCCTGTTCAACTTTAACATGAGCACACCCTCCTGCACTTTTTACATAGCCTGGCTACTTGAGTCCCGACTGAAGACAGAAAGTTTATTATGATAAGGTAAATACACCAACTAACCATGTACAAATATTTAAAAAGGTCCACATCTTCACAATCAATCATTTTTCTGTAGCTCCTACTGTCAGCTTGGTTAATATTTGCGATGCACACTTCAGCTTATGGCAAACAATACTACACACCTGTATACTTAATATATTTGAATGTAAAGTTAGTCACTGTTATCCTCATTTTAGACAAAAAAATGTTATCAAATAGTAATCTGAGACAAACTCCAGAAAGTTTCTGTAAATATAATTTCTTCTGAAAATTAATGGTCTGTTCCATAAACTATCAAATTAAAATACAGAAAACACCGTAGAAGTATCTGTAGCACCTACAGCTACGTTAGTCTTTCGTAACAACTATAGGGGGAGAAAGTGCTTTTAGTTCAAGCCTTAATAACATAATTACCTGACATCTAACTTGTACACACAGCCCGGCCAACAGTTGTGGACTATGAAATAGTGTTTTATTTTCAGGTTATTTGGAAGGTTTCCATGTCTGTACACTGCACCCATAAGTTTTCAGATGCAGCTTGCTAAACCAAGCTTTCCAGTGTTAGCTAATAGCTTTAACAGTCTACTCTCTCACCCATGTGTGGTCACATTTGGCATAAAAAAGTTGTTTTTTTTTAATAAGTGTTACATTGTGGTTTCAACAGCTATCTTTTATATACAGTCTATTATGGCAGAACTTTCAAGCTGCTCCAGTTTACTGCATATACTGAACCTGTTTTTTTGTGGGTGTGTCTGCGTCCAGCTTCCCTGAACGCCACATGAGCTCTGAAGTAAGCGCGGAGCACAGCCCAGCGAAAGGTCGCCACGGGGTCGATTCCCATCAGGCCACAGATGAAGGCGTTCTTGCTGCTCTTGAGCAAGGCCACAATGTCGGGACGCATGTGGTCAGTGTTCTTCTCCCTGAAGTCCTGGATGAAGGAAAGACGTGTTTTCAAAACTGAGTAACAGCCTATTTCTTTCATTTAAAGAAGAACGTTAGGCAACCTTTGTAGGACTAAAGCATGAAAGCATAGAGCTGAAGTATTACAACAAACAAGGGGCCTAGTTATTGCTGTGGCTGTGATTTTATTTCTTGTTTGTAAAGCTGTGGAAAGGCAGTTGGCAGCAGAGTTTGCAACTATTTATGGGCAAATGTTTCACCTCTGTTCTTGACTCAGTTATGTGGATAGAGTTAAATAGCTTGCATAGCGCCATTGATTTTCATCTAAGACTTGGCGAGAATGCAAACACATATTAGTATACAAAATGTCAAAATATTGCTTCAATCTTCAAAGCCATAATTAAAATGAAGCAGTTTTACAGCCTCCAAATATGTACTTAATTCACGCTTGTTGTCATGCACCTCTCGCTTCACATTAAGCAGGAGGTGAGGAAAAATCTTCTCACACATCCATACGAGTGGAGAAACACATGCCCCACGCCCTCTGCCCCATCTGTCTGTAAGGAATGAAATATTCCAACTTGAAGTGGTGCTATCATAACAAAGCTTGAACTATAAACCCTTCTCTGTCCATATGAAACAAATCAGCTGTGCGCTCGCTGCCGAGCCAACGTCAGGCACATTTCACGTCTGCGGCTCTCGCTGCATGGTTCGCACCAAACGACTCACTGGCTCTGAGCAAATACAAGATACTTTTCCACAGCCGAGATAACCAGCTGTTATGGATTTATATTATACAGTCAAACAACAATACGCTCGATCCAGTCCAGCACATGTGCTTCTTATCAAAATGCAGCTGGGAAATGAGCAGAGAATTAGATCTAACTGCAAAAATAGGTCGACGGAACAAGCAGATCTGCGGCAGGATTTCAGGATCCATAAAGACTCGAGTGAAGTGAGACAGCTCAGACTATCAAAATATAAATCCGATGCAAACGAAAGGTAGAAAAGTGGATGTCAGATTCTGAACTGTAGTTCCCGGCTTCATCAATAAATTGATGTTATCACTGGAGACATGTTTCCTAAAACTTTATTTAACATGAAGTCCGCAGCAAAATTAACAGATATCAGTGGAAAAAATTCTCTTTTTTTCACGCAACTGTTTGTGCCAGCGTGCTCGGTTTAATGCCTAATTTTGGGTTCATTCGCAGCTATTAGCAGGTGGGGCCGTTCTGTAAATCCAGGGCAGCAACAGAGCAAACAGTACTATAAATCCTTTGGATTACTGTTACAGTTGGCTGCCCTGAGATTAGAAGCAACTACCAACACGTGCAGGGTCGGGGACACGGTGAAACTACAGCGCTGAGGCTACAATGATCATCGGTGGAGACGCGCTACTGTAAAAAGCAGATCAGATCTTTTGCGTGACAGCAGAGACTCGTCTTACCTTGACTCCGTACTTGACTTTCCCAGCGTAGTGTCTGATGATGAAGGCAGGCTCCATGACAGCGGGGAACTCGATGTAGCTGTTTCCTTCATGCTGACGCTTGAACTTGTCCAGCAAGGTCTGATTGGAAGCTTGAGGGAAACTGCAAAGACATTGACTTCATCAGGCTTGCATTCAAAGTCTCTAAAGACCAAAGAGGACACACTTTGGTTTTTAGAGACTTTTTATTTCCTGATTATTTAAGGAAAATGTAAAACAAGTTACAAACATTACCACCACCTGCCACATTTTTCCCCCACATCTGCTTTCCTGCACTTCTCAAGCGCTCATCCCATTCCTCTAACCCTGAGAGATTAAAACTCACTGTCAAATATTTAATCCAGTGACTTAAATTTAACCACAAGGGTGCTTACGAGGCCTCCGCTTGCACATTCTTCTTTGGTATTTTCACCTCTGCTTTATGGACGTTTAAGCCATTAACTACTAACCTCTGCTGGCTGGATCAACATTCCTGGACATGTTTCATATCACCTCTCCTCCCTGCACCTCCAGACCGCACTGCCTACCCAGGTGGAGGTCCTGAAGTTTGATGCCGTTAAAGTCGAAATGAGCCCCCACGCTCGTCTGATTCTGCAGTAACATAATCCATCCCTCCAGAGGCCCTGAAGGCTGCACTAGCTGTGAGTGATGAGATCTCCAAGAGTCTTTCCTTCTTTTGCTATAATCATTTAGCATGATGCTCCTTCCTGCGGCAGCACAAACCCTGGGAGAGATCCTGTCCCCCTCATTTTTTTCTTTAGAGATCCCCCTTTGACCCTAATTCTTCAAAACTGCTTCCCCACACCCCAACACGCACACACGCTGTATGAACAAATACATACATGGCATTCGGTCCACTCCCGACGTTATTACATCCAGATGAAGCAGCTACGCTAAGTGGCAGGTAAGATGACAGCTAACATAGATAAATATGGCTCCAAAGATGTACCGCCTGGTGTGTTTTTTTAATGCGAGGGGGCTGGGGGAGCATTTGATTTGATTTATGAAGAAGAAAGATGCCGAGACAGAGAGCTGACCCGCAGTACAATGTTTCACCATAGGAAAGGCAGAGAAAAAGCTCAACCTGTTACAGTAAAAGTGGGGGAGGAATCAGTATATCTTTGGTTAAACCCTGGTAGGAGTCCCAGTGTTGGTATCGATCAGGCTAATGAATGAAAAGCCTGCAGAGGGAGCAATCTGTCTCTTCAGTTTAACAGATGCACGAAAGTAATTTCCGTGTAGCGTGACCATCATTGATGAAGCACACTGCAAGGGGACAAAGTTTAAAAGCAAGAACCAATCTGCAAGCAATAAAAGACCTATCAATGCTCTGTTCTTCAACTGGTTTCACCAATAATCAGATGTATTTATATCCTCTCCTCGTGTTTGGTGCCACAAGTTTTATTTATGCAACAGTAATTACTTATATTGTAAAGACTCAACAAAGAATAGAGGTGATCCAAATAATCAGACAACCCCTTTGAGTAAGCACTTGGCGACAGTGGGAAGGAAAAACTCCCTTTTAACAGGAAAAGAAACAGGAAGAAACCATCTAATGCAACTGGTTAAGTGTGAGGGGAGGGAGACAGGACAAAAGACACACGGATTAATGATAACCAATGATTAAAAGCAGAGTTGGTGTATAAAGACAAAGAGAGCAAAGCAGGTGAGTGAAGTAGAAACACTCAGTGCATCATGGGAAGCCCCCAGCAGCCGAGGGTCTATTGCAGTATAACTAAGGCTACGTCCACACCAGCCCGGATAAATTTGAAAACGGCGTTTTCGTCTGAAAACGCTCCGCGTCCACACTATCGTTTTCAGTCGTTTTCACAGAGTTGTGCGTCCACATTGAAATGGCCAAAAACACGTTCCAGTCCTGCGCATGCGTGAAACACAAGAAGATTTGACCTGCCATATTTCTGTCTGCCGCTTATTTACTTTCCGGCTCTTTGAAACGTCGCGGCAAAATGTTGAGGAAAAGCACCGAGTTTTTTAAATGGACTAACAATGAGGTGGAGTTGTTGCTGCGAGTAACACAAAAGTAGAAAGTTGCAAAAGAGATTGAGAATTAAAGAATTTGAAGAAAATCTATCTGGAGCATGTACAGACTGATATTAATCTTTAACAGGGCTGTCAAAATTGAGCATAAACAAAACAACTGCTGTATAATGCCCTCCGCTATCTTAGTTTAATTGGTCACATGACTGCATCACATGACTAAAATGTGTCATCGTTTTCAAAACGTCTCCGGGTTCGCTGTCCACACTGCAACGCGAAAACGGCCTTTTCAAATGTATTCGCTTTGGAGAGCTTTTTCAAAACACTGCGTTTTCCTGTCTCAGTGTGGATGGGAGTCCAAAACGGAGAGAAAACGTTGCGTTTTCAAACGAAAACGTATTAGTGTGGACATGGCCTAAGGAAGGGTCACCTGAAGCCTCCCTGAAAACCCATGCTCCCTCCCATACTTGATAAAATACACCGTTTCCCTTATAACACATGGAGGAAACCAGCAGTTGTGCAATATCACGCAGAAAATGGTTCGACTGACAGTTTTAATGATTATCTAGTAAACAAACATGATCCATGCTAATCAACAGGTGCCGTACTTGCACTCCTCGTCCAACAGGTGGAACAGAGCTGTGGGTTTCTTGCTGATTAGGTTGATGCACCCGCTGTTGTCGATGTAGTCGATGTTGTGCCAGGTGATGCCCTCTGCCCTGTACTCTTCCTGCAAGCAAGAACAAACAGACAGGAGAAGGATGGTCAGTAACTTTGCGAAACACAAATGAAGCGAGACAACAAACCCATGTGTTAATGTTTTTGACTGCTATGTAGCTAAACTCTGACAGGATTTCTTGCATATACTGTTCTTCTGAAATGCTTTCATATTTTCCCACAGGCATTGCTATCAATCAGTCTTTAGCTGCACTACAACATGAGAGGTTAAGCATCTTACAGACATAGCAGAGCTGTTTACCAGCGCTGCAACCAAACATGTTCTGTTTTGCATGAGATCTTGACTTTGATAAGCGTGGTTCGTACAGGCCAAAGAGTATGCTCACGCTTGTGCTGGCTTTCCATAGAACTCAATCAGGAAGTCTTCAAGTGATGATTTCATTCCACTGAAAAACCTGAGTCACCACTAGGAACACACCTGGCTGCTTGCTGACTGTGAGGAAAAGCCGTTTGGCAAGATCTGTCTGCCTCTGAAAGATATGACCTTGGTGCCCTTGACACCCCTAAGAAAGAAACCGGCGAGCCTCTGCCAGCTGGAGGCGGAAAGCATGAAAAGTTGATCGGGGCGGGACGAGGTTAACGTTCCGCTCTACTAAGAAAGCTACTGTTGAGGTATATTTGAGAAAGTCATGTAAACAGTTCCTGCTCCAAAACCACACATGTTAGAGAGTGTCTTTCAGTTAGGCTGCTGGAAAAGTGGATGCACACTCAGCAAAACGTTTAATGGCAAACACCACCAAAGCAGAAAGCCTAGCTGGAAAAAAAAGCATAAGAAAAGAGGGTGGGAGTATCAGATTAATCCGCTGGACAGCATTAAACAAGCAGCCAATATCCAAAGACAGTAAGAACAATGCACTGATAACTGTGCTACGATTAGAGCCTTCATGTTCGATGACACGGGCTACACTGCAAACAAGTCCTCAGAAATCTGCTAATCACTGAAAATTACTGGATTGGTTGTTTGTATGAGCTTTAAATACGAGTTTTAGCGACCTCTAGTGGGCGTGTGTGAGCTCATGAAAAATGAGCACTTATATCGCTACCCTTACACCTCTTTTGCGCGGACATAGTGTGGGTCCTGGTGCTGAGCCACTTCTTCCTAGCTGCCTTTTGAGAACATACTATTACACCTCGTCGCTAGCAGAAGTTGGAGCCAATCACATCAGCCAGTAACTGCTTTCTTACAGCAGTGAGCAGTCACATCTTTTTGCCTACCAAATTTTTGCTTTGAACCAATTCTAGACTGGGCCCCAACCATGGGTAAGTTGATTGGACGTAGCGTTTTTAGTGGGAGAAACATTTCGTCACACGACAGACAGGTGACCTGTCCATTATGTACTCGGTCAGATATCCCCATGGCAGCTGGACTTGACCCTGAATTGGATACATGGAAGAAAATGGATGGATTCAAAGACTTTCTAAAGCTTTCTTACCATGTCTAATGCTCAAAAGGGTTTACTTGAACCTACAAAGTACTCAACAAGTGAAAGTTCCTCACCACACTCCATCTTCTGTCTCCCAGCAAAAAGTTGGGTGTGTTTGTACTAGAGATGGACCGATCCGATATTACGTATCGGTATCGGTCCGATACTGACCTAAATTACTGGATCGGATATCGGCGAAAAATAAAAAATGTAATCCGATCCATTAAGTATCAAAAAAAGCATCTCACAAAACTTGCAACACGGCGTAACTCGGCTCATGTCGGAGCAGTATGCCTCATGTGATAGAGAGGCTGTGTGTATTTGTAGCCAGCATTTCATCTCCGAGGAAGTTATCCCAGAGAGAAGTAAAGTAAGTGTGTAAGTTCATCTCTGAATGTTTGTAAAGCGTTCCCATGTTAAGCTTAACAACCGATATATGGAGTGAATGCCTCTCCCTCACCTTCCTGCTGCTACTTCAATCGTGAAACTGATCAATGATCAGCTGATTGGCTTTTCTGTCTCGAGTCAGTCTCTCTTCTTTGTTTTTGGCCCACTTTGCACCAGAAAGAGGAAACCAGCGGCTGAACAACAGCAGCACCTTTAAGCTTGATAAGCTGTTGTTAGAATTTATTTAATATTACTTTCTACACCAGGATCCTTTTCTACGTAGCTGACAGCTGGTAACTGTGCAGGGGCGGATCTAGCAAAGTGCAGCCAGGGGGGCCGATAGGGAATGAACAGGGAAAAGGGGGTACAAAGACATACTTTTCTTTCTTATTCTCATTTAAAATATGTAGCTTTTAATAAATAATTATCTGAATCTTACACCCAAAGTTTTAATCTGATGTAAAATGTATAGAAGTCCATTACTGTATATAGTAACTGTTAAGTCTATATACCCTAGTAAGCTATAGTACTTTTTCCTTTGGGAAGGTACCGTCTGTGAATTCTGCAATTCTGTTGAAGAAAGATGTTGAATCTATTTAATTATTCTTGAAAAATAATTTGTTTCTGTGCATTTTTTTCACCCTGCATCAAATTAAAGTTGATTACATCGATTAAGCATCATGAGGTGGAGGGTGGGTGGTTCCTATTTTTTTTTTTTTTTTTTGCTGGGAGTTTGCAACCCTATTAGTTAGGTTGCTTAATATTTCTGCTAAGTACTCTTTAAAATACCAGAATAGGGAGGATGGAGTAGGTTTAAGTTAGGTTTTAAGTTAGGTAAGGTTTATTAGATTGATCAGTGTTGCTGAACTATGAAATATTTTGGGTGCAGTGTATTTTTTACACACAGGTATAACAGAATAGCTTTAGTGTTGTTGTTCATTTAAACTTGAGTATGAACTTATACAAAATGCAGCAAGATATTAAAAAAACAGTTTTATTGAATAAAAAACACAATATCGGATTCATATCGGTATCGGCAGATATCCAAATTTATGATATCGGTATCGGTATCGGACATAAAAAAGTGGTATCGTGCCATCTCTAATTTGTACCCTGGCAATAAGTCCATTCAAAAACAAGCAGTAACACAGGAATGTGCATAATGATTAATGACTAATCCTAAAATAAACCCAATTGTAAATGTGACTGTATGGGAACCAGTTCAGGGTTTATGTGTGCTTGGCATACCAGTTTGAGTACTGTAAATTTTAGGTGTCATAGTGTAGTTCAGTCTTTACATTTACATGTTTGCACCCCTCATATGGCTCTATTAGAGAGCAAATTTGCATAATGAAGAAAGAGGAAAATATTGTGGAACATATGCTGGCCATTCGTAAAACCGAACAGGGGTCAAAAATTCAAAGCGGAGCTGTAACATAGTTTCACATATGCGACACGTCTGCCCTCTCCTTGTTTTAGGCTGCTGAATCACTGATGAGGCATTTAGAACATGTGGCGTGTTTTGCTTTTCTTCCGAGGTCGCACCGCATCAAGCAAAATGAAAACAGAGCCGTAAAGAAGTTTAAATCTCTTTTTGTTTAAATCTCATCAAGGACGAGCGCCGGCACCGCTGGCTGACACGGTTCATCTGGCTGCGTTTGTTGTGTCTGTGAGAGTTTGTGCACATGCACACTAAGTCAGAGAGAGAGAGGCAATTAGATACAGACACTCTGATAATGAGATAAGCACACACACACACACGCGAGCACTAATCAGCCATTTTATTACATAGGCACATTAACGTAAACAGCCCGACCCAGCAGACAGAGGACTACAAAGTGGTGACTCAGTATGTGAAGAATGTACAGAAGGTCTTTCAGTCATGATTCAACCAAACAGCAAACCAGATCCAACAACTTAGAAACAGCTGCTTTAGGAGATTTTTTTATGCACTGCAGAGCGACCCTCTAATTTTTATATGCAAGACCCTATTCATGGAAGTCCTGTTAACACAGTAATTGAGAGTAGCAAATAAATGCCAATCAAGGTCTCGTTCTAGTTGAGCTGGCAGAAAGGAGAGCTCAGATGAAAAAATGCTAACAGAGGAGACGGACTAAAGCTGTATCCAGTCTGATATGTTTTTATTTTAAAGGAGTTTTTAAAGTGGAAGTGATCCCTGCTCATTGGAGCATTTCCAAAATGATTTCTACCTTTACTAACACGTCTGTTTAAAAATACCGTTCAGTGGGCACAGGTGCTAGTGTAAACAGGAAGCAGATGGTGGGTTTGCTTGGAGAAAATATAACCGAGGAAGAAGAGAAATGGCTAAAAGAAGAAAGATTCCTTTGCCTGGACCATTGGTCTCAGGATTTGCAGCTGAGTGTGAAGCAGCTGGAATGAGAATTAGCAAGTCTGAGGCCACAGTTCTCAGTGGGGAAAAGGATGGAGAGCCCACACTGGGTCAAGAAGGAGTCACCGCCCCAATAGGAGGACTTCAAGTTTCTCACAGTTCTTGTTCACAAGTGAGGGGAGAAAAAAAAGAGTGAGACAAGCAGATTGTGTGGTACACGGAGGAGAGACGAGAGGCCTGAGCATGAAGATGTTCATTTACTCCCTCATCTACTACTCCTACCCTTACCTGTGCTGACAAAGTCTTGGTAGTGACCAAAAGAATGACATCTGGGACAGAAGTGGAGGAAACAAACATCTTGCAAAGGGTGTCCGGGCTCTCCCTTTGACATGGGGGGGGAGAAGATCAAGGTCACTTGCCTGCTTGTTTGTTTGTGACTGTGCAGATTTGTTCACAGAGTTTCTCCACAAAAACTCTAAGCTATCTTTGTGATGCCTGTTATTTGGGCAGCTATTAAAAAGCATTATCAAAATTATCTTAATTTTAATCATTTTTGGGGCACTGAAAAAAGTACTTCTACTACCTTTTCTGTTGATGGGTGCTTAGTTCTGATTTAAACTCATACCAAGTTTAACTCAGAATCTGTTGAGGGCCATCTTTCTGTCTTTGTCTCTGAAATATAAGGCTGATAAGATTTCCCCAGTACAATAGAGGATTCAGATCCTCCACAAAGCATGATGAAATAAATTTGGCAAAACCAAACCACTGTAAACAGAGAGAGATGTAACTGATATCGGACCCCTAAAATCCAATCTGCA
Source organism: Oreochromis aureus (assembly GCF_013358895.1). Taxonomy (NCBI): domain Eukaryota; kingdom Metazoa; phylum Chordata; class Actinopteri; order Cichliformes; family Cichlidae; genus Oreochromis; species Oreochromis aureus. The sequence goes on along the minus strand of NC_052948.1, from coordinate 21,823,440 downwards.
AGCAATAAAAGCCCTAAAACCTCCCGCTGAGTCGAAAGTGAGCCGGGAGTTCTGTTGCGGTCGATGAGGTTGGTCAGGATTTGTGGTCATCCTTCCATCGATTAGTGAACCATGTGTCTGTTCTCTCCTGCGTAACTCAGTGCAGCATTCAAGCAACCCGGATTGTGTTTGGCTGAAAGCCCTGGTGTAGAGGTGAGGGAGGGTGTGTGTGTGTGTGTGTGTGTGTGTGTGTGATTCTCGATTGCTCCTGCTATCTCTCCACTCCCTCCGTCTTTATATTTCTAACTCCCTAAGCTCCTGTCTCTCTTATTATGACAGCAGAGTGTTTTTATTGAGCGGACAGGAGGAACAGTGGTGCAATAATTGGAGATGGAGCAAGTTCTCGTGGTTTTAAAAGGGTGAGGAGAAAGAGACATCAAAACTGGCAGAGATGCGGGAAAAAAAAGATGAGCTGGAGTGTGTGCGTGGGGAAAAAAGGGGCATCCAGAAAGGAGAAAACTAGCAGAGACCGGAGACCGTGAAATGTCAAAGAAAATTCAAAGACTTGTCCATTAATGTTGTAAGGTTGGTGGGTCCTCAGTTAAAGTTTTGCATTTGTCTCCAGTTAGTGTCATTACTGGCAGCATGAAGCCATAAATGGACACTACAAAGGTTGCACAGGTAGTCCAACTGCTCCAGGATGGCACATCAATATATGCTTATTGCCAAAACGTTTGCTGTGTTTCCCAGCACAGTCTCAAGGGCATGGAGGAGATTCCAGTCAGGTAGTTACTCTAGAAGAGCTGGACAGGGGAGGTCTTTAAGCCATCAGGACTGGTATCTGCTCCTTTGTGAAAGAAGGAACAGGATAAGCCCTACAAAATCACCTACAGCAGGTCACTGGTATGAATGTCTCTGTGCTTGCTGCCCGGCACCATGGAGCCGAATGGCATTTGCTATTGAATACCAGAACTGGGAGATCCACTACAAGCACCCTGTGCTTTTTCCTGGAGGATGAAACACTTGATATCATTGACTGGCCCTCATGCTCACCTAACCTACATCCAATTGAACACCTGTGGGACATTATGTTTCTGCCAGGTTGCACCTCAGACCGTTCAGGAGCTCAGTGATCCCCTGGTCCAGATCTGGGAGGAGATGGGACCCCATGGACACCAAGGCCGTCTCGTTAGGAGCATGTCCCGACATTTGAATTATGTCCTTTGTAGGCTGATATTTTTCATTGTGATATCCTTTCCTTACCCAGTCCATATCAGTATAAATATCCATCCCGATTTTTTTATGTGTGTTTTCATGGTTTCATTATAGGTGGTCCAAAAGATTTGTTTTAACTATCATATAATTTGGACTCCAGCGTTTTGCTCTAACTCCTGAGTCACAGCCGCCCCATAAAAATGAATTAATGAGTATGACCGTTAATACAATAAAGAGATTGTTTTGGTAAAATTGGCCCGTTCCTAAGGATCCTATTAATTCAGAGAAATACCTCGTTGCTTTGTCTGAGGAAAAAGTAAGCTGCAGAATTCTCTGTCAGATGACGATAAACCTGTCCACATGTTTTTTATTTCAGTTCGGAGTCAGTGTGATATCTCCCAAGGTAAACATGATACTGTGTTTGCCTTAGGCGGTGGCCATCATATATGTTTTCTCACTTTGATATACGGTCCTTGTACAGAAAAGAAATCAAGCACCAACTGGCATGTTGAGTGTAAACACTAGACACTCACACCCTCCTCGATCCAGCTGAGGGCTAAGGTTGGTGCAGCGCTATTAGCTTTGGCTCCTGTTCCAAAGATAAACACGCAGCACTGATAAGACCAGCTGGTTGGCTAGAGCGGATTGTAGCCCAGAGGGAAGAGCGGAGGAAAATCCCCTTGATGGAGAGCTAAAACCGCCTTTCAAAAATGAGGCGTATGAGCTGACAGAAAGCATGCATTTTGCTCGCATTCAGAAAACAGGTTACATCTTTTCTAGACACACGATCCTTCTTAAAAATGAGCAAACAGTAGGTCTTTATTACAGCTCAATTAATGGCCTACAACCCAAGCACGCCCAGAATCCACAAAGGGTTCCAGTCTTTGAAAGTTAAAGGTTGAATAGAAATCAAATCAACCTTAATAGTAAAAAAAAAAAAGAAAAGAAAAAGATCACATCTTCAAAAATACTGGCAAATTAAAGTGAAAAAGAAGAGTAAAGAGCTGCAGTTAGCTGGAAGTAGTTGGATGAAGACAATATGATCTGTTTTATTTCAATCGCAGCTCCATTTCACTTGATACTATTGTTAATACTCAGCAAAATTGAGCTCTCATAGTTTGTAACGGCAGCACTGAGGAAAGCTTGACCATGGAAGTGTTCAAACTGCACAACGATAATCTATTATTCCCAGAAATCTTAGAAAACTCTCAGAAAGGCAGAGTCTTAATCCTCTGGGATTGACCAGGTAATCTGAACCTCACAAATAAAACTTTACATCAAACACCCCACGACACCTACAGGGTCATGATTAGTGTTTAGTTACCTTCTAAAGGTGAGTGCCAGCTGACCTGAGGTCAGCAGTCAAAGACTCAAAACAAAGTAGATGTGAAGAGCTTTCTCTCCGTATCACATCCAAGTAAGGCTCGCAATTTTATTCAAACCAACGCAAATCAGTTGAGATCTGGCAGCCCTTTATTTTGAAGCTCTACCAGCTTCCCTCAGAGGGGCTCAACACCACCTCAGCTGTTGTTCTGTTAAATAAACTCAATGATAGCCAGAGTTTCGGAGGACACCGGTGATTAAGGATAATAAACGTGAACTCTGCTGAAACAATATTTGATGCAAGACTGGCCATCTCAGGAGCACTTTGACTCTTATTAACTCAATGTAACAGAGGAACACGCCTTTAAATGGAAGTACCATAGAAAACAGAGATATTCATCAGTGACAGACCGTCCAAAAATAAATAAATTTACTGTACTTTTAAAACAAACAGACAATAAGATGATGACTTATGTAATTAAGGTAATCTTTTATTCTTACACGATACATAGAGCTCAACTGCAGCACTGCAGAAAAACACATTATGTATAGTTGCTTTCAAAGAGCGTTAACTGGAAATATGTTAAGGCCTCCAATGCTATGAAAACATATTTTTTCCATGCCTAATTTCTTAGTTTTTTGCATATTTGTAACACTTTAAGGTTTTAAACCACCAAACAACTTTTTATATTTGGCAAAAATAACCTGAAAAAATACAAAATGCAGTTAAATCAAAAAATGACTTAAATAGATCAAGTGAATTAGGCTAAAAGGTGTCAAAAAGCAAGAACAGGAGAGAAACAAAGTCATTGACAACTATGAGTCTGATAACGGTTACAAAGCCATTTCTAAGGATTTGGAAGTCCAGCTAAGCACAGTGAGAGACATTATGCCCACATGGAGGAAACTTGGAATAGTCGTGAACTTTCCCAGGAATGGATAGCCTACCAAAATTACTCCAAGAACACATCAATGACAACATCTCAAGAGCTACAGGCCTGTCTTGCCCCAGGTAAGGTCAGAGTTCATGATTCGACAATAACAAAGAGACTGGAAAATAATGGCGTCTATGGGAGTTGTAGGAGCAAAGCACTGCTGACCAAAAAGAGCACAAAGGTTGGTCTCACATTTACCAAAAAAACATCTCGACAATCTACAAGACCTTCGGGAAAATATTCTGTGGACCGATGAGACAAAAGCTGAACTTTTTGGAAGCTTTGAGTCACGTTACATCTAAAATAAAACTATTTCATAAAAAGACCATCAGACAACACTCAAACATGGTGGTGGTAGTGTGATGCTTCAGGACCTGAACGAACTGTTGTAATTGATGGAACCATGAATTCTGCTCTCTACCAGATTATCCTGAAGGAAAACGTCCGACCATCAGTTTGTGACCTGAAGCTCAAGCGCACTTGGGTTATCCAGCAGGACACTAATCCAAAAAACACCAGCAAATCCACATTTGACAGGCTACAAAATACCCAACAAAGACAGTTTTGGAGTGGCCTTGTTGAAGTATGGCCTTACATCTAATTGACATGCTTTGACATGACCTTAAACATATACATGCTTGAAAATCTCCAATGGGGTTGAATTAAGACAATTCTGCAAATAAGAGTTGTCCAAAATTTCTCCACAGCAGTGTGAAAGACTCATTGCCAGTTATTACAAATACTTGAAAATACTCTTTTCACAGATCTCTATATATTTGAGGACATTTGGTAGTCAAATGTGCAAAAAACATCACATCCTGAGTTTTTAGAAACAAATCACTCTATCAGCTGTTAGATGCAATTCAGAAAGACAGATAAAGACTTATTTTTTAAGTTACTTTGCAATCCATTCTGATCAGTCCTGCCAGTCTCCCCTCTGAATTGTAGAAAATACTAGCTGGGTTAAAATGTTATCCTGCATGTGTGTGTAGCCTGAGGGCTAACAGTGAGAAACAGATAACAGCGCCATTAGCACTGGCTGACTGCCGGTTTGTTATCTTCATTAAGACTGAAGAGACGTTTACTGCACTTGTTTGCTGGCATTATTCTTTTTTTTTTTTTCACACTCCCTTCCTCTCTTAGCCTCGCCATCAGCCATCAGCTAGCATGTTAAATTGCCACAGCCTATCAGTGTTCAGCAAGAGGGAGAGGAGAGCTGACAGCTACTCTGACACAGTCCGTCTGATTTGAGACTCATAATCTCCCCTAAATGATCCTTCTCTATTTTTCCTTCTCAGTTCTGTTGTCGACTCGATGTGATTTGGAAACAACAACAGAAACAACACGGCATGCAGGATATTAAGTGGGTTAGCAGTTGGCATCCAAATAAAACAGCATGAATATATAATGTAACTGATGTGGGATTTTTGATGCTGCAGATGAGTTTGCTTTGAGATGCAGCAGTGGTAAAAGAGAAGGAGGCATAAATAGTACACAAGTCAATCCAACGACCTGCACAAAGCTATGTTAGCAGCACTAAGCTGTCAGGATCCACGTTGCTCAGCTTGACTCATGCACTCTAACCCAGCCTGTCAGCCTGTTCTGAGTATTCAGCACTTTTTCCTCTGACCTTTCACATTAATAGATGTGCGTGCTACCCTAGCCCAAGTGCATAATTACAGCTGCTTTCACAGTAGTGTCACAGGAGCACTACGCACGCTCACCAGAGGAGTACAACCAGCATGATTAAGGCTGATGATATATGACAGGAGACCACATGAAGAACTAAAGAGTTTCCCATGATCACCCTTTCAATAAAAATGATCAAGTTATCAATAAAAATCAATGAACCAGCCTTAGTTGTCATCTCCAGGATGTTCTGTAGATGACTACTTAGCAGCTGATGCTTCCTAGCATCTGTCCAGATCTCAGCTTTTGATGCAGTTGCCCTTGGTGTATCAGGATCTGCCTTAGAGTGGTTCTCTTCATACCTATCTGACAGATCTTCTTTTGTGGCTAGTTTTAAGTACAGATCTCCCCCTCCAGTTCATTTTGGTGTACCCCATGGTTCTGTTTTGGGGCCTCTGCTGTTTTTATTGTATTCGCTCCCCCAGGACACAGACTGTTAACCTGTAAGGACATCTCCTATCACTGCTATGCAGATGATATTCAGTTGTACACCTAATTTCACCCAAATGAAATCTTTAAACTCCACAGTTTATGAAAGAGCCTAGACACTGTTAAATACTGGATGGCAGACAGTTTTCTTCAACTAAACCAAGACAAAACTGAAATAATTATCTTTGTGCCAGAAAAATGCACATCTGGGATAAAGGAGATACTTATACCTCTTAGTGCTGCTGCCAGGCTTCTGACAAAAAACAACACAATGTGACTCAAATGGGACTCCAATCCTGATGCAGCTACACTGGGCTCCGGTTTATTTCAGAGTGGAATTTAAGATTCTTTTATTGACTTGGAGAGCTTTTCACAGACAGGCACCAGGTTATATCAGAGAGCTACTGCATCCATATGTCCCTGGCAGGTCCCTGAGGTCCTATGATCAGGGCCTGCTGATGGTGCCCCACACTAAACTGAAAACAAAAGGAGACAGAGCCTTCTGTTCAGTGGCCCCTAGACTCTGGAAATCTGTTCCTTTGGATTTGACACTGGTGGACTCTGTGGTCTCTTATGAAAGCCAGTTAAAACATATCTTTTTAAATCTGCTTTTTATTAATTTCTCTTATTTTGTTTTGTTTTTTATGCATTGTTGGATCTTGTAAAGCACTTTGCAATTTTATATCTTGAAAGGTGCTACATAAATAAAGCTTTACTTACTTGCTGTTTGACTGTAAATGAAGTAGACTTTGACACATGTACTGACACATCTGACTTAAAAGGAACCTGCACTGATTTTGCACATCAAAGCACTTTTCTTCTAGCACCTCTTTAACATACTGCATTCAGAGGTTCAACTAAAGAGGAAGCCATGCGTCACACATCAGATAAAATTACTAATGTCCTTCCACCTCACCCCTTTGAGAGGTGCATATGCAGACGTGGAGAAGCAGATCCTGTTTGAATGTTTGCACGTGTTTAACGTCATCGTAGTTCCAGCTACAGACAAAATGCAGTGACGTGTTATCAGCGGCTGCACAATGATTATTGTCTGGAGGAAAGAAAAGGAAAGGAAAAACAGTAACATTACTCTACCTGCTCCAGTTTGAAGATGTGTTGGTTGAAATAGTGCTGAAGCCGTTCGTTGGCGAAGTTGATACAGAACTGTTCAAAACTGTTGTTCTCATAATCCTCAAAGCCAAAGATGTCCAGCACTCCTATAGACAGGATCTGGTGGAACAGGCAGACAGCATACCTCAGATTTCTTTAATCAGCACGATTTCTTTTTAAAGGAAGACTCTTCCTTTTGAAACACTGTAAACATGAGTAGAAATGCATGATGCTTTGACCGAAAGCATCTTTATTTAGAGATGTTTCCCTTTACGTCCCACTTGCTGCAGCTCCAGCCTCTCACTTGCCCCCCGGGTGTCAGTAAGATTCATGTCATCATGCATCATTAATATGCACCATCTAAAGAAGGCATTCACTCAGAGAAGGCCTTTAATTATGAAATGGACTGTAAAAGCTGCTTCTCATTTAATTGAATGTTATTCAGCAGCGTTTTATTTCCCTCTGAAGGGTCATGTTTTATAGTTTGGCATAAAAAACATAGAGAACACATGGCATATATATATAATCTGTTATCTGAACATAAGAACAATGACCTTGAGGGAAATTGCAACCTCATCGACCCCTGACAAACACACAGACAGATGATGTCAGTGCCAAGGGAGGCACTCACACACACTCCTGTTTTCACCATTTCAGAGGACGCTGCATTGACTTACATTCATTTCCTGCAGGCTAAAGCACTGCTCATCAATACTCGAACCTTAAACTACGTCTTCAGCCTAAAATCAAATGATTTACATCCTGTGGACTGTTTTTCCCCACAGAAAGGGGCAAATTCCCACAATGTGACTGCGTAAATAGATTTATGTCCCCACAATATGAATAAGACAAGTACACACATCCACACACACACAGGCACAGTGCTGGGACATCAGAGGACCATGGGGGGTAAACCGAGCTGAAGGGAACTTGATGCCATCTGCCCAAATGTTCCTAGCACACACACACACACACACACACACACACACACACAGAACGATCTGTTTTCCAATTCCTTCAATGCACCCACTGGGTTTGGCTTGCCAGCTGCCAATCCAACACACACACACACACACACACACACACACACACACACACACACACACTTGTATACACACATACACACACTTGTATACACACACATATCACACCCTCTGCCTCTAGGAATAAAAGGCAACAGAAATAGAAGAAAGAACAACATGGCCAATATTTACTCAGTTGTTATTATGTTTAATAATAGTACTAAAATCAGGTTTAATTACTACAGTTCATAACAACTCTGTTCCATTTAAGGGTATGAGCCAGTGGTGTAACCTAATTAATATTATTAATGACAAGGTTTGAAGGATATTTCCGATATGAATTTTGAGGGAGATCATTTTATTTGGACACTTGGACACACACACACACACACAGACAACACAGGTAAAATCAAGATGGCAATACTGGGAGGAAAGGTAAACTAATCAGAGATATCAGGTTTATATTAGACCTGTAGACCTTGTTAAAGGTTCTGATTCTGTGTTTGTGGAGTGCGTTTTCATTCCTACCTTTGAACTGTCCTCCAGGTCCTTGTTGTTCAGCAGGGCATGGTTGGTCCTGAACACAATCCAGTCAAACAGCGCGCTGTACAGTGACTTGGCCATGGAGTCCCTCACTGTGCCCGCCTACACACAAACACACACAGACAAACAACGTGATCAAAAACATATGGATTTTGTAATCTGAAACAGATGCTAGCTCTGTGGATGTTTATCGCTTTCACTCACAGTCTTGCTGAAGTAACTTTTTTAGCTTTTTTTTTCACTTGTTCTGTTGTTATTGAGACTGGATAATTGTCATGTTAAATGTGTAAAGTGGGCAGAGAAAAAGTTCTAATAAACTCCTGCTGCAGCTGAAACATTTGATGGAAGAGATTAAACAGACAAAAAAGCAATGGAGAAAAACGAATCAGTGGATGGTGTTTTAAATCAAAAACTGCTCATAATTTGGCTGCAACAAAAACCTCATCCAGATTTTTCTGAAAACAGCCAAACATTTATTCAAACACTAACTTTGATCTGCCTAAAGACTCAAAGCACAGGAAAGAAGTTAGCCTGACTGCAAGAATAATCTACATACCACAAAACGTAACCAGAGATCCAACCTGATACTACCAAATATAGTGGACACTAAGTGTATATGATCAAGATTTAGTTGAGCAGGGAGGTAAGAGGTGACTGGCATTGTGTTTTTGCAATGCATTGCTAGTTTTTTTCTAGTTGCTAGCATTGATCCTAAGCATAATCAAAGTCAAAGTAAACTTTATTGTCATCTCTGCTACATACAGTACAGTATATAGAGAGATGAGACGACAAGGCTCCAGTTCCATTCAGTGCAAAAAACAACAATAAATATAAGAAGAATAAGAAATAAATATACACTAAAGACTAAGGTAAAGGTAAAATGAATAAATATACACTTTAAAATTAGATTAAAAAGGATCAATAAAGTTTCCAATTTACAGTTGAGTAATTTGAAGTGACCTTGAAGTGGTTTAAAATGACCAGCGTAGCAGCTTTACAGTTTACAGTATGAGTGATTTAATGTTACAGACATGCAAGTGATGATCAATCCTCTTATTTCAAACCTAAATTAATAACCTTTGTTCCATTAATGTATAACATGCTTATTTTATTTTTAGGCATCAAAGCATCAGGATGTATAATTACAGCAACAGGCAGCTGAAAAGAACCAGCAGTCAACAATCAGCAGTTGCTTAAGGAAAAATAATCGAGCTACTTGCTTGAGTAAGTTACCATCAACGTTAACAGCCTATCAGTGGCTGTGCTACTGTAACTTAGAAATGGCAATGTACCCGAGGCTCCTGTTATGAATAAACTGTTAAGCAGTATAACAACAGCCACTTTGTATTTAAAGGGCAAACAGAGCCCCTGTTTAAGTTCCCTGTCTGCTCAGAGTTAGTGGTCTTATGTTTTGTAGGCTTGCTGTGCACAGTGCTGTAATACTTTTGGAGTTTTCAGTCATGAGCCAGAGCCTTAAGTATCTCCAGACCTACAGATTAGTATTTGGACAACATTTTTTATAGTTCACTTTGTGATCCATTAAAAAACCCCAACCCACCACGCCTCAATGAGCAAAACAGCAACTATTCTTTCTCTTTAGAGATGATGAAAATCATGCTAAGCTAACATAAGCAGACCTGACTTGGACACCAGAGCATGTTCTCTGGCACGAATAAGTGTTATGATTGAACAGGGAGTGTAATGAGACAAAGGAAATCTGCTTCAGCTAGGTCAAATATTTTTATGCCAGGAACCCCAAAATATTTGTGCAATACCCCAATCTGAAAAGACTGCTAAGTGTGATCCAATCAGAAAGGATTTCATCTAAAGGACAATCAAAAAGAATCACAGAATCAGCTGTGTTGTTGTAATCCTGCCAACATCAGAATTCAATTCAAGTCAGTTAACTTCACAATTCAATATATATAATGCCTAAAAAATAAGTTGCCTCAAGGTGCTTTATATTGTAAGGTAAAGACCCTACATTAATTAAGAGAAAACCCCAACAATCAGATGACCCCCTATGAGCAGGCACTTAGTGACAGTGGTGAGGAAAAACTCCTTTTAACAGGAAGAAACCTTCAGCAGAACCAGTTCATTATACCATTCTTATACAGTGCTTTTCTACTCTCATGTTCTATAAAGTGATGGATACAACATGCTTAAGTGCTTTCTATGTAACATTCATACACAGTGGATGCATCAGAGAGCAGCCCAAATATCCTTGGGCAAGATACGAACCCCAAACATTCCTGGCAGGCAGACTGACATGATCGAACCACCAACCAATGATCTGCTCTACCTCCTGAGCTACAGCCACTCCCCTGGGGTGTCCGGGTGATCACAATACCCCATCAGTCTTTTACAGCTGAGAGTTAAAAATCCCTTCAACCTACATTGTGATGGGATGTACTAATACCAGACTAGCTAAGGACTTATTGAGATAAAAACTAGATTCTGGCAGATAGACCAGCAGGACAGCAGGATCTGGACACTCAGTATTCCAACACATGCAGATTTAGTCCTATAACAGTTATATGCAGAATGTGGATACATCAGAAAGCTACCAGTATTGTTAGCTAACTATAGCAGCTTGCTACGTAGCAATTAGGAGGAACAAGGCGATCCACTGTCTTCAGAATATCAATGATATTCATTGCCTTCGAGCAGCAAGAAGTAAAATAACTGCTGGTGCAGGTCCACGGGTTAGCTAGGTGTTCGTCCAAAGGAGGCCATGTTTCTCTCAGCAAGGGTGTTTGGTCTCTGAGTGTGTCTTTTTGCTTTGCTGCTATGTTAGCGTTCTCCTCTCAGATCATACACTTGTTGTTGATATCTGTGGGCTAGCTGAAACCATAAGAGGTGATAGTTTCTACTAAAAGTTTGGGGGGCCTTTTCTAACCACGATTTTAACAACTGCAGAGGCCGAGCACTCCAACGCAGATGCGCTAGGGACTGAAAGCCTTGCAGCAAACCGCTATGATGAAGCAAAAACGTGCATTTTTAAAAGCTGCCTCCTCTCCTTTACATTATTGATTGCTTGTGATATTTTTAGCAGGAAGGCCTGTGACGTCTCCGTGCCCACAGACTTATGTAAGATTGATATGAATAATACAAAAAGAATCACAATTTAATTGCTGCAGCAGGAACTTGGGATTGGCAGATCTGAAGTGAACATTTGACATGCCCACTGAGCACGTGTCGTCTCTGTATTTTGCCATGTCGTTTAATTATTCATAAAAATGGGACAAGTTAGGAACTAGAAGGGAACGTGGCTGGAAGCAAATGCGTAGAAAATGTTTCACTCAATGCCCACCCAAGCAACAGATGAAATAATTAGCAGGACTTTATCGGAGGCTTTTGTAAAGTGCAGCAATACGGACTGTTAAACTGGGTCTTAGCTGGTGTTTCTGATTATAAAGCCCTGGAAGGGGAACTTGTTGTTTTCTCTGTCTCCATCTCTTTCTCTCGTTCCTCCTCCTTGAAAAACCACAGGAGGCGTGAAACACCAGCATGAGCTCACACTGCACGTGGCCTGCTAGCTTCCTCACTGCAGGATGTTTTATCTAGGTATTCCACCACAATATGCCAGTGAGCATATGTTTTTAATCTGCATTTATGTACTTGTTATCTGTGTCAGTGCCCATATATGTATGTTTACTGGGTGTTTGTGATGCATTTTACAATCCATCACCAACAGGGGAGTGGCTTTATACTTCTCATCATCATATAGCTTAAATCACTTTGAAATTAACATAAAGTGACGCTTCGTGTATGAATGGAACCTATTTGAATGAGGGTCTGATTATTCCCCACCATCAACGCCTGATCCCCGCACATACACTTCCCTTTCCATATGTCGGTCTTTCAAACAGGAAGAAGGAAATGGTACAGTCAAATAATCTGTAGCCACATCAAAATTGTCAAAGCGCTTGCCTTATCATGACCAGCATGGAGTCACGCATGCTTACAGACACACACACATGCACGCAATCAAGATCTCACACACGTACACACTCGCTTCTCCAGGTCTGAGTCTAAACCCAGACTAAACCACACAGGGGTCAAAGTTATGCGCATCCAGCTTGGATAACAACGGATATCTATAATAACAGCTATTTAATAAAGTGATGCCAGTCCATTCATTTTTTTCTGCTCATCCAATTGAGGGTCGTGGTTGGACTGGAGCCTTGACGTCAAACAAAATCTTTTTTCTTTATTTCTTTTGTTACAAAACAGTATTTTTGAGCAGCAGGTGGCCTGTGTGCCTGAGATGACCGTACCCCCTCTTTATGACACCATATTCTTGATCAACAACCCTTTTTTCTTTACGTTTCACAACTTAAAGAACGTAAAGAATATCCTGCTTTCACTAATAGCTTATGTCTGACAGCTAATGTATATATAAAAATGGTTGAAATGTTACTGAGATACTGCTCAATGCAGGCTTCAAATTTCCACATCAAACTTGTGTGAGTTACCTTTTTGTGTGACTGGCTTTTAAACTATGTTTAAACTACGTACAACTAAGAAAATCTGCAGCTCAAAACAGATTTCTGCTGAAAGAAATGTTCTACTTTAAGCAAAAGAATCTGAAAACAATCTGTCAAACTCTGAATATGCATGTTAAGTAACAATGTCCAAAACACATTTTTGAATGTGAAACTTTAACATTTAGTCTAGACATGACGAACAGTACTTGCACTATTTCTCTATTTGTTGCACAGCCAGCTTATGTAGTAAGAGTAGTAAGTAGTAGTAGTAACTTCTTTGATCTCCTTGAGGAAGCTTGAATGACAGAACAATAGCTGCCAAGCACAATCTTCCTGCTTGAGCTGGGTTTTACTTTTACTCTCATTATTCCTCCATGATAAACCCCAAGTGGTCTGTAAAAGCTACATGATTCAGCCAGACATCGTCCACTCGGGTTCAGGACTGTCTGCGATAAAGTTAGAAAACCAACATCTTCCAATCCCCAGCTCACTGAGGTTCAGCAGGTCGAACACCTCATCCAAATTTCCCCACCTCCACTGCGGGTGGATGGGACAGCTGCCTAGCACATTTTCTCAACCTTTCTTATCCAAGCAGGAAGAAATCATTTCTGAGAAGAACCAGCAACATTTGCCAGGTTCTTTTTTCCACATTTCCTTTGTATAAAAACAGGCGTGTTATGGATTCCACAGGTGGCCTCGACTCGCTCCCACGACCCTCGGTCAGATCGGGGCAGGTTTTCACTTCTAATTTTACGTGGAGTGTGATCTTCTGGCATTATGCCTTTACTGATGCCGCAATGAGTGGACACGAAACTGGGGAAAGAGTGTGCGGGGATGACACGCGGGAAATGGCATGGCTTCTGGCATTTGATTTAGGTTAAAGGCTGAATTAAGGATCGCTGTTATAATGCTTATGGTGGATCCATTATACTTTTCCTTATTCACTGTGACACATATACTGTTACAGCTGAGGATGCCCATCTTGAATGTGGCCAAACGTTCAAATAATGAGGACAAACAAACCCCATGAGCCAAAACCTCAGGCTTCAGACTCTAAACGCATGTTTTCAGACAGTTTTTTTCTGCTCTTGGCTCTGTGCGATACTAGAAGAGTAGATCTCCCTAATATGGGCATTCCCCTACAGAGGCCAGGCTGAAAGACACAGTGCATTTGCAGCAACATCCATGTAAAGCTAGCTAAAAGCTAAACTGAACTCTTTACCTCCTGAAAGGCTACGAGGAGTAACCCTTGAAGCATTTTTTCTGAACTGAGTGGTTTCTTAGTTAGTTAGTGAGGGTGGTCCCTGCCCGTGCAGCTACCCCTGGAAAAACCAAGAAACTATTCTAATGGCCATCAAGCCACGTCTTTATTGACATAAACTGAGGTGTCAAAACTCCGCAGGGGAGATCTTTAAACGTCATCTTTATGGGGGAAAGAGTTAAAGCTAGCATGAAGTCCACCAGTTTGCCCAAACTGGTCCCTTATTTATATATGTATCCTTGAAATGTTAATCTAATGTTAAATGTTAATTTCATCATTATGAAACATTTTAATATTGTTTTTAAAAAAATATTTTTAATAAAATATGTTTGTGGTCTACATATATAGTGCGAAGTCGTAATCATTATCTATTATGTGCTGCTACTTGATAGATAACAATGTTCTGTACGCAATCTGAATTAGAGCAATAAACCAAGTCTACTAACAAAGATACTGCCCTGTCTCCATGGACTGCATACATGTTGGCACAAATTAAAAGTAACATGTTATATATGTTATTATTATATGTTTTTCTTTCTTTACCACTTCCTCCACAGATGACATAGTACCTGAAGGTTTCTGCAGGTACCCATGAATCCTTTTATCTCTTGCTCTTCTCGAGATCAGACCACCTCAACAAGGACAGAGGGAGATTCGTGGCAAAACACCAGAAGCCTTCGAACATCATTTAATCAGAAATGCGGCTCTAACCCAGGAATAGAATTCTGATCACATCGTCTGAGCCTGTCTCACACAGCCAGTCCAAAAATAAGTGAATTTATGCTTTGAAACATGTGCGACTGGAGGAGAAAGAGACAGACAAACAGACTGAAGCAGGATCGTGTTTCTGGCCTCTGTGCTGTATATTCCAGTGGAGGTTGCACATTCCTAAGACAAGAACACATGACTGAAGCAACGGGGGTGTGGGAGAGTGGGAACAACCATTGTTGGGTGAAACTAGGCTGTGGATCAGATGGAGAGGTGGAGCTTAACGGGGTTACAGGCAATCAATGTGTAGCATTTCCTTCCTCAGACAAAAGGCCCTGAAGCCACAAGCACAGAGCAGGACTATGCAGTGCTTTGCTGAGCTTGGAGGGAGAGATAAGCAAAATTCACTGAATATTAATATTCAGCAGCACTCTGATGCCCTTCAGTGGAGTTTATCTAGGTCAAAAGAGGCAGCAAAGAGGTAAATTCTTCAGACTGCGAGTCTAGCGGACACGGTTAACTCAAACTGCCATTGCTTGGCTTAACAGGAAACAGGAAGTTGCAGAGGAAGACCCCTATCAAAAGAGAATGCCACAACAAACTCCCCAGACAAACTCCAAAGCAAGCAAACACAAACAAAGAATCTCCCGTACAGATGACGCACTTCAAAACAAAATGTTCAGCAACAACGTGCTTTTCCTGAGACTCACTGGAATGTGATGAAGCCACGCTCCTGCTGACACCACACCACACAGCAGCACCATCAAGAAGCAGAACAGACGAATATTTTTTTTCTGCATTTTGTTAAATGTGTTGTGGCACCGAAGGACTAGAGGTTCATAGAAGATTTAGCAGCTTTAGACGGTGAGACAAAGCCACTGTATTTGGGGCACGTGTCTCACTCTGCTATGTGATGTGGTGTGGTTACCTCTGCAAGCTTGTAGGGCACTATGAGCCTTTCTCCAACAGTCACCGTCTTCCTGGTTGTCAGTGCTTCAAGAAGCATCTCCTCCTTCACCTGTGCACAAGAGAAAAGCAAGAATAAAAGTGTCATTTTCAAGGAAGACATCAGGACACGCACTCCTGGACTTATCAACAAATAATCAGTGATGACAAAGGGATATCACCCACAATAGTTATAACACAGGATCACTTCTACTCTATCAGTAAAACGTCACCTGAAATGAGATTTACTGTTTATTTTACAGTTTAGGCAATAATGGTGATAGCACTGATTAGGAGACTAATGAAATAAGACATTCAGCGAAGCTGGGGGGATTTACAGGAGACAGATTGCAAAGATATGGGAGCAGAGATATGGTGACTAACTATGTTTCCTACAGTTGCACTAGGTACACAGAATAAAGGCCTTTTAAACTTAGTCATTGGGCATGTTTCACCAATATGTCCCTCGTGGTATTTATTACAGACCTTTAAAGCCACATTTTGCCATACATTCACACAGCATTCATACAACCGCGGACAGTTTGGAACCAGCGGTGTCTTTGGACTGTGGGAGGAAACTGGAGTACCCAGAGGAAACCCACACGGCTCAGGGAGAACATACACACTCAGCTCCAGCAGGCCGGGAGGTTCAAACTGATGACCTTCTTGCTGTGAGGTTACAAAGCTAACCACTGCATCACTATGCAGCTAATTCATAAGTTTACCCAATCGGTACTCTTTCATTCATTTGATGAAATGTCAGAAAGTCAAAAACAGACAATCCCATTTGGTTCTATTACCTATATGCGGATGATTGTTTGATTCAGTTGCAGTGTTGCCACATAATGTCTGTATGTACTTAGCTGACCTTAATTCTGTCATCTCTGCAGCTTTTAACCAACGTAGCTGACACAAAAGCAGCACACATGACATTCAGTACAGTACTATATGACTTTCCATGCGAGTTTGTGCGCAGTCTAAAAATGGCCCCAGACAAACCAGCGATGACAGGGCCACACTGGGAGAAGCAGGTGTCACTGCACACATCTCCTCCATCTACAGGGATTATGGGCGTGGGCCGAACAGCTGCTCCTGAGACTGTGTGTGTGTGTGTGTGTGTGTGTGAGAATACATGTGAGAACAAGCCATCACAAGACTGCCTGATGTCTTCATGTTTAAAGAGCGAGGGTGTTAATGTTAT
Source organism: Oreochromis aureus (assembly GCF_013358895.1). NCBI lineage: Eukaryota > Metazoa > Chordata > Actinopteri > Cichliformes > Cichlidae > Oreochromis > Oreochromis aureus. Next base: position 21,806,590 of record NC_052948.1, on the reverse strand, counting down.
AGTTAATACCATTATGGATCTATTTTTGTCAGTGGCCTCTTTTGTAAATGCTTTGACATAAATTTGGAGGGGGGGGAGAAGTCATCTGTGCAGTGAGTGGGTTGGTGGGGAGCGGGGGGCATAATCAGACTTCATTTCACACTGCCTGGTAATCCCTCCACAAAGAGCAAAGCCTATTCTGCAGCGCAGTGATTGGTCTTTAGCTGGTACATTTCCATGTATTAGTTGCTTGGTGACAGGCGTGATGCTCTGTCATGATCACAGCTCTTAATACTCTAATAATCAGAAGTTTGTAAGCTCCAGTTTGGGGCCAGTGATTCTGCATGGAAGTCAAACTTTTTTCGGAGCACCTTTAGATCCTAGTGAGGACAAATGGTAAAAGCAAACACAGCAGAGCTGCCTGATCCAGAGACATTGCACACAAAGAATCCTGAATAGAACTCTATAGGAAAATATGAGCAAGTGATATTGCATCTGCACAGCAGAGGTTCACACAAGTTTCAGCTGTGAAGGTGGTGGGCATATGCACTTGCTACTGTAGTACAGCCACAGGTAAGTGTGCCTTCTATTCTCTCTCTCATCAGAGATCTTTGTACTGTTTTTGCCATTCTTCTCTCAAAACTCTCAAAACTCCTGCTCTCAGGTCCCATAGCTCCATACTCCATAGCAGCTTTGCTAGTAAAGGTTCAAATATGTGTTTCCACTCTGCATCTGTCAAGTTCTTGTATTTCTCTGAATGTTTAGTCTCATAATGATAATTCAAATTGTAATACTTAAACACGGTAATCTGCTCTCCACAAACCAAGCAGATGGCTTTACCTGACTTCAGTAAATGAATACTTAGCGGTTTATGTGTTGTTAAAAACTCTGCATTCTGCATCAATCTATCTTTTGTGTGTGTGTGTGTGTGTGTGTGTGTGTGTGTGTGTGTGTGTGTGTGTGTGTGTGTGTGTGTGTGTGTATCTGTGTCAGCTGAAGCCTGTTGGGGCTAGAAAACTTTCATAAAAGTCAGTTCCATTGCTTCCACAGTGAGGCTGCAGATGCATGAGTGTAAAGAAAACTTTCAGTAGCCTTCAAAATAAAAGCAACAAAGTTATATTGTGATTTCCCCCTGAAACAGCATTTCTGATGGGGGGTGTATGAAAGAGTAATTGGCAACCGAAACAAGACAACTGCAAGATTTAGGTTTGAGTCCTGACTTCCTGTTGATGTGTGGCGGGCTTGTGAGGGACACTCACAGGGCAGGAGGTGGCCCAGGTCTGTTTTGGGAGGACTTTGGCCTTTCCCTGTCAACACTGTTTATCACCATTAATGTCTAAATTGACGGTGTGATTTTGCATTAATAATATGCAAAGCTTTGTAGGCCATCGTCAACCTGTTGTAGGCAGTGTCAAAAATGTGTGAACCAACCAGTCTGTGGTGACTTGGCTATTATTGGTACTTTAGCATCCTGCTGAGAAGACACAATTTAAGAAGCTGCAGCCACTGCCTTTTTTGATCTGTCCAGGTCCACTACACAGAGAGTTCTCCCCATCAAGCTACGTCCTGTTTATTGAAAGACTGCACACATTGTTGGATACCCAGAATGCTTCACTCTTTGTAATCAAATGCCTGGAGAAACACACAGTAACGCAGTACCTTGCATCTCACATACGTTTTCTCCTGTGCAGACACACTATCGTGGTTCAAAGATCGTTTGAACTGGGCTAAAAGTGACACCTGGTAGCCCATCTGTGTCCTAATGGAGATCTTTTTATTATATGTCAAAACCCAAAACAGCACGATAGCTGCTTTGGGTTTGAAAAAGGGTCCTGGATGCTTACAGGGCCCCTCTCTTTGCAGTTTGCATGTTCACCTCATGCTGGCGCGGGTTTCCTCCAGGAGCCCCAGGTTGGCCTGCCAGCAAAAACATGCAAGGTTGAGTCTTCTGTTACTGCGACCAAGACAATAGCTTACATCTGGAGTTGATCTCACTGCTCCTTGTACTTACAGAAGGATGAGTTAAATGCAGAAAATTAGTTTCCCTACTGGAGTCAATAAAAGATATCTATCCTCTTATCGTAAATGTCCAGAGTGGATTAATATCTGATGCTGTTAGTAAGTTAACATCAGATATAAGAATAAACTGTGGCATCTGGTTATTATAAGGGCAGAACGCTAAAGTTAGACAGCTGGTTTTCATATTCAAAAATAAATGCAGCAATTAAAAAGCAAAATAAATAGCAAATGTCTAAAATAAAGAAGAAAAAGAAAAAAAAGAGAAAAGATAAACTGTTTTTAGCATTCAATTACCATCAGCAGTTTCAGGCTTTAGTGCATTTATTCAGACAGAAAGCTTCTCTCTGTAAGCTGGTTTCCAGTTTGCACAGAAATGTTTCTGGCTAGGTCAAATCACTCAACTCCAGACCTCAGAGGATCCAGTCTGTCAACTGTACATCAGCCTGTACGAGCTCTACTTCCTCTTCCCGTTTCACCTCCACAGGAAACAGGAAGTGGCAGTTGGTTTTATTCCCATTTGTGTATCAATCCACACTCTGTTCTCTTTGAAAGGTGCTTTGCATTAATATGCCACGGCAGCAGCGAGTGCAGCAGTAAACATACCTCATCCTGTCCGAAACCATTTTACACATCAAACGCTGGATATTCATGCAAATTAGGACTCATTTAGAGCCAGAGTTTGCCTTCAAGCAGTCCTAGCCTCACATGACTCAACATGAGACTCCCTTCAGCTGACCCGAACAACCTCTTTAACCATTTAACAGACTCTCTCACACAGTGCCTTAAAGTAAAACCATGCACCATCAATAAAACATAAGTGCTAAGGAGTTTTGATGGTGCCTGTCTCTAGTCTAGACACTCATTCAGATTCTTAGCATAAAGCTAAGTTTGCAAGGATGAAACAACATCACCAATTTGCATAGGTCATACTAATTCAGTATATCAATATCTAAATCATAGGCACATCAAGGAGTTTGTAGTTCTACTGCCAAGCTTCAAAGGGTAAATATTCAAACTCAATCTTGATTCCCAGCAGGTCCTGCTAGTTTTCTAGACTGTGTACATTAAATAAAACTACAAGTAATATTTAAATGTAAACTCTTAGATCACCTAATCTGTCACAGTCTTTAAACTTCTCGGCCTATCTGATTCAATGGTCACATAATAAATGATAATATTTTCCCATCATCCAACCAAAAGATTGCATCTCACCACAAATGTTAATGCTTAAGATCCACTCAAAACAGGGATTCATTATGACCCCTTCTTTCAGGTCAGCACTGTGCTTTCTTTCTTTCCTTCTCTTTCTTCATGGCTTTTTAAGAATGTCTTATAAGACCCAAGAGACAGACAGCCAGAGGCTCTGCATCAAATAACAGACATCCAAATAAACTTGAACTTAAAAAACTGACCCCCGAGCATGTGGCCTACATGTGGCTCAACTCACCGCACTGCCACTCTGGATCCCTGGGGGAAACAAAGAGACCAGCCTGGATGTTACAGGCGAACACTCCACAGTCATAACATCCCCGCTGTTCTGTTGACAGGAGTCTCCGGCACACTTCGGACATTGTTTTGTCACCGACTCAACAAGCGCATCCGGCTAATCGTTGCAGTTTGTAACGGGGACTGGGAAATGACACGTCCAAGCAGCATGTGGGTATTTGAGCTGTCCTTTCTATGCATGTGTGTGTGCATGTTTGTGTCTGTGGTCTGATTTCAACGTCAAGAATGAGTCCAAATGCAGCTCAACTTCATAAACTTGTAAACACTGTGTGGCACATTAACCCTGCCAGTAAATGTTTTTGCAGGTCTATTTTCCCCAGGATAGTTAAAGAGTCACCAGCAGTTGAAATTCCACAGACGCTTAAAGTCACTGAATACTGAACAGGTGAGTGAAAGAGCCCACAGCAGAGTAACAGGCTTCACCCGCACTCGACCTCTAAGCTGTGGCTGAAATTCTCAAATGTTGCTAAAGGTTAGCACTGTTTAGTAGGTATCTACGTCTGGGTGATGTAGTTTATGGACGAACCTTTCTAACCAAGCTAGCTCTCGTTAGCTGACAACATACCGTATGGTCACATGTGGTTCCTTAAATGTTAACAAAACAAAAAGATGGTAATAAAATAAAATATCTCAGTGATTATATTACAAAAAGGAAGAATAACAAACAAACATTCAACTGCTTTGTTTAACACCAAAAGTGTAGTTTACTCAGAGCCACTACAGTCAAAATAAGAGTCACTTCCTTTGTTCTATAACGCCCTTCCACATGCATATGTTGAAAACACAGGATGGGTGGAGCTACCAACAGAAGGAAGAGCTTGGGTGAAAGTGGCTTGCAAAGTGGCTTGCACATGCACAGCAACTGTAAACAGGTTAGACAGTAGATCCTAACATAACATTTGCCAGCTGGATGCTGAGGTGGACGTCAGCTGAGCCACCAGCTGATACTGGCTGGCACTGAGATCAGCTGGACTGCAGCGACTGCTGCAGAGCTTGACTTCCGGCAGGCGTGAACTAATGTTATTCTTGATTCTATTATTAGTCTGAGTTTTACTGCAACAGTCTGGAATATAATTGCTGAAATCAAAGGCTGGATGAACTCTACTTGAACTTCATCTTCAGAGACAATGTGCTCCCAGTATGAAAACAAATGGCCCGAGTGTAATGCTGAAGAAATGACAAAACAAGCTAAAAACAACCGTTTTTGGCTTTTTAAAAGGGAGCTGAATTAAGGAACAACAGTTGTTAACAAACAAATGAATCACAATGACCCTTAACAAAGCTTTTATCTGTATTTAAAATGCTCCTACAATAACTTAAATATGATTTAACTGTGCAGTTAAAATTGTGACGGTAACAGGGACTCATTGTTCCTGGTGGGAGAGCAACAACAGACCAGGATAAGAGCTCTGAAAATAACCTCTACACAAACAGTACTTTGTGGAAGTACTGGATGGGTGGACGGCTCTTTGGGACCTGAAGCACCTCTTAACTTCCGCTGTCACCACAAGCTGTGCTTGTATACCTACATCCTCAGCTCTCTAAAAGCCTTTTTGTAAAACCCACATTGTGGGAGGAATCACATTTTTCTCACAGCTTTGAACAAAAACAGAGCATAGAAAAACGCCTATTTGCTCCAGTGGACGTTACTTATTTTTAAAGTTCATGAAGTCTGTGTGAATAAAAAAAACGGCAAAGAAGGAATTTCGGGAGAACAAACAAGTCCTGTGGTAAAGTTCTGCTCCAATTCTTCATTTTTTTATTACCCTTCAAAGTATTAAGAGTTTTGCATTTCAGCCTAAAGTCAGCACCATAAACTCCTCAGATATCTTAATGTGCCATTTTTCCATTTGATTTTCATAGAGCAATGCTGCATATACACAGCTCTGTGGGATTTATTGATTCAAAGCATGAACTCATGTCTGCCAAATCAACTTTAATGCTGCTGATTCAGTGCTGGCGGACAGATGTCACGATCTGCACCATGCCGCTCACCTCTAGCAGCTCTGAGACGATGGGCAGGACCTCTGGGTTGCAGATGTCGATGGAATCATCCCTGTAGGTCTTCTTCTTGTAGCGGATGTTTCCAAGGTGGAGGATGGCTGACAGCAGGGAGAAAATCCTGACGAGGAACAAAAGTACTTTTCTTTATCACATCAACAAATTCCACCTTCTTACTGAGCAGGCTTTACTATGGGTATTAGGGCATCATGAAAACTCATTATACTTAAATACATATTGCAGGGACTGAAAAACTTAAGTAATTAATCCTATCGATTAATTTCCAAGAGCTGTGGTTTACAAAACGTAAGTTTTGATGAAGCCCTATAGAAATAGTTTTGGGAAATTTGGGAAAATGTATTTATTTTTTTATATATTTTATTATATAATTTATATGCTTTCTTTTCAAGAGTAAGATAAGAATACACACTTCTTCTTTTTTCAGCTAAAGCTAAAAAATTACGCTTTGCAATAATTTTTTAAGCTAACAGTTTGTTAGCTTAGCTAGTGACTTAAACCTTAGAAAGACAGTAAAAAAGTAAAGAAGAAGCACAACATGCTCTGAGCTGCTGAGACAAGCTGAGGCACAGACTAAAAGTGTTTTGTGGTGAAAACATCACGTGAGGAGCAGGGGTACTGAGGGAGCGCTAGTTTGCATTAGTCTGCTAACATTATCATAGCTAAACAATTCTCTGTTTCTTGTCCCAGTGCATAGGTTTCTTCAAAATAAAATACAAAAGTACTGAGATAAGTTTCTAAAACCGTTCAGACTCTGACTGTTGGCTTGTAGTTCTTTAATCTTACTCAGTTTTACACAAGAACAGGTTACAAGCTAATGCTTGTAGCCATGCAGCTAATCTTACTGTTTGCGTGTTGTGGGCAGGAAGCCAACCATCTCCATAGCCAGCTGCAGCCGCTCAAAGTCGTGTTTTAGATCTTCTCCTTCCACTGTGAAGCAGTCCTGCTGGTGTCAGGTGGAAACACACAAGAACAGAGGAACACATAATCACTACAAAGCACATAAATTCAACAAAAACAAAATTATATTGTAGCTGTTATTAAAGTGTGTACCAGAAGCTAAAACACAGCATGTTGTCTTTTTGTGACACTAAGCAGGGTTTCCCCACAGAACTTCTAATATAAAAAGTGCCCGATTTCCTCAAATTATCAAAGAAAGTTGCAACATAACACTGAACCCCAAGTCAAAAATAACAAGGTCTCAGCTCTCGTGATGAGATTTATTTTAAGTGCTTTTTCTAAAAATGCACTTAAAATAATTATGAATTATTGCAATTTTCCAATGTATGTACAAAAAGTCATATTAAAATATTAGATATTTGTGTCTTACTAATGTGCTGTATTTATATACTTATTGGACACTTCATTAGGTACACCAGTTCAACTACTTGTAAAAACAGCCAATATCAAAGCAGCAATTCAATAAATCAAAATGCCACAGAAACTTTTTTATGTAAGTGCCTTCGAACGCAGCATGACTGTTGCTGCATAATAAAAAAACAAAACTGCTGCTCTATTGGGATTTTAGCACAGAATCATCTCTAGGGTTACAGAGAATGGTCAGAAAAGAAAATATCCATTGAGCAGCAGTTTTCTGTGCCAAAATGTTGAAGCTAGCCATCGGAGAAGAAAGGCCAGACAGAGCATCACGTCGAGCATTGAAGCAGATGAGGTTTAGCAGCAGAAGACCACCACTAGGAAACAGAAAATAATGGCAGCGCCCAGTGTTAACCCTCAGCCTCCTAGTAAATGCACCTATGGTATAAATTTGAAACTCCTACATCACTTCATTCTCGAGTTATCAGATTCATAAGATTTTCAGAAAACGTAACCTCTGACCCCTGAACTTGAGGCCGAGGTTCCTCAGATTCGAACTCGTCCGAGATTTTCAGTAGTAGTCCTATGTCTCTTCGTTCTCGAGTTCTCGAGTTATCACATTCACAAACTTGGGCGTCCATGTCGCCTGGCCTCCTGCCTGCCCGCCCAGCAGGGTGACGACAGTACCTCACCAGCCTTTTATAGCCTCCCTCAAGTTGAATCTTGCGTCTTTAGATTCACAAGTCAAGTCTAACATGAGTTTATGTGACACATGGCAGTTAATTATGAGAAAAGCACATTCACTGGGTTGGACCACAATGTAGAAACTGAACTTTAAACTGTTTTATAATCATGGTCATCAGACTCAGCTAAGCAACTAACACCAATTATTTATAGAAACTGCACATTCCTTTGTGTAATGAATGTAAAAAAAATAATACAGTTTACAGAGTTTATTTCAGCTGTTGACGGGGGAAACCCTGCGAAGTGAACATGAGTACATTCCTGCGTAATCATGAGCCATCGCACAGAGTTTGAAAGTGTTTTAACAATTAATGAGTAAAGCAAAGGAATGAGCAGCGTGAGGATGTGTACGTATACAATCATAGCGTGTGTGTTTGTCTCTTCGAGCCCTCCAGTCAGCCGGCGTGTCTCTGCTCCAGCAGCGAGCCTCTCTCAGGCACATAATTAGCACATACCACAGTGACCGGCCGGCGAGAGAAGACACAGGAACCCATAATCCACACTCTGGATCTGCCTCTTGTACCCTTTACCATTCAACGCTCATCTGCTTCTCCATTGTTTTCCTTTGGCTTCGAACTTGTCAGGAGCTGCAGAGCCAACAATCAGCGCATTTCTACAGTGAGCTTCTCCAATTGCAACAAAGGGGTTTTGAGGCTTCTCGAGCTACATCGAGACCCAGGAAAAGCCAGTTTTCAAATTGCCGGGTATGTTTTAAATCGGCGCCAAACAGCACAATGTGATACGTTGAAGGAAGTTGAGAAAATAAAGAGATCAATTTTGGCAATTGCAATGGAATACTTGGGTTGAAAACCAAAACCTTAGCTCGTGGTGCTCAGACAAAAGTCGAGAAAAGAACAAGGGATTGTTGAGTGCAGTAAAGTGATGATTAAGAAACAATCTGTTCTTACTTATTTTAAACAAAGAGTCTATTTTCACTTCAGAGCTTGAAATTGTAATTTCAGGCCAGTTGCAACACTTCTGGTGCAGGTTTACACTAAATCAAGTCGGGAACCCTGCTGACTGTGCACATGAAGCTTTTTAACAGATCGCTCGAGGATTCTGTTAAAACCGAATGTGCGTCCAGTCAAGGCTTTCCTGTTATTTACCATGACTTTAGTCAAGATTTATGCCATGGACCAGTCGTGCAAAAAACATCAGCATGCCAACCCATCTCTAGACATTCCACACAGCCAAAAACCAGAGACACCCAAACAAGCGCAAAATGCAAACCAGCAGCCACCGAGACCCAGAACCAAACACCAGACTGCACACATCAAATGCAAACATCCAGAAAATGTTTGGTCTTTAGGATCTTTAGTTAAATACTCAGATTTTTCATTCACATTCATTGTTTAAGTGGTATTTTTAGCCCCAGACGCTGCATCTGGAATCTGTATACACTTGTCACTGCTCAAAGTGCGTCTCTATTTACTGCAGCACACATTGACCAGTGGTAGAGGTCAGAGGCCAAACAGGCCCAGAGGGTTGGTCAGGTCATCAGGCAGCTGTCAAAAGCTGCCACTCTTTCTGTGTGTGTGTGTAGACACTGACATCATCTCCTTGGGTGGCAGGGTCTCTCATGAGGTCATTCAATGACCTTTGGGAGAGACAGTGTGTCAGCAAACAGTGAGATGGGAGGACTGTGCGAGAAAGTAATAACAGAAAGGAGCCATGTACTAAAGCAAAGCTTCAAAGTAATGGATCATAACGAAAAATACAGTCAGCTTCTCTAAGTATTTGGACTTTGGCACATTTTTTGTAACATTACCTCTGTATACCACCACATTCTTTTCTTGGATTCATTACCATGCAAAGAATTCTGCGATCATGCACTTCAGTCCTTTGTGGGCTTTCAGCGCTTTTGGTACTGCTGAGCTGGCCGGTGCAGTCACTCTGCATAAAGTTTGTTATGTTTTTCTGATTTGTTTTATTTTGGGGTTTTTTTCCTGGCTAATGACGGCCTCCCTCACGCCATCACTGACATTCAAAGGTCCAATGAACAGCTACCTAACGCTAGATTAACACTTGGAATTAACAACAGATCTTTTATCTGCTTCATGAAATAAAGAGGGAACAGGCCATGAAACCGCTTTTCAGTCAATTTTCCAATTTCCCTTTGCAATTTCTGCCTCTGAAAATGGGGGACCATGAATAAAATGGCTGGAATTCCTAAGAGGTTACTATAAAACTTTGGTTAAACCCTTGAGTCAAGTCCAAAGTTCAATCACATGTTGATGGTTTGATTTAAAATTGGTTTTGATGGTGTACAGAGGTTAGGGCCTAACAGTTTGCCTTTTTGCTTTCCTTGCAAAAAATATAGTAAAATAAAGAAAGAGAATTAAAAACAGTCTAATAAATCTAAGATTAAAAAAGCTACACTTAAATGAAACTAATTTCGTGGAAGATTGCTAACTGGTCCAGTTCAGCAACAACTTCATAGTTTCACACCTGGCTTCTTGGATCCTTGTAGGATCTTGTGTTTGCACCAATTTCTTGAAAATCCAATGGCCTCAGCAGCATAGCACAGTAATTAACGTGGCTTCATAACATTTACATTTACTGTAAATGGTGCAAATGATGCAGAGACACAGCATGAATCAAATGAAGAGAGGAACACAAATCGTATCTTAAAAACTTCAACAGAAATTTCTCAAACCACTCCTGCAGCAAAAGCCACATGTTCAGCATGACTTAAATGATTCTTCTTATAATCAGTTGTTAAGTATGCTACCTCAGCCAAGGAGCTTATGTTTCTGGTGTTTGAGCTTATGGTTGACAAAAAGCCTTAAAACTAAAGTATGATTTGTAGTGTGGTGTGTATTGTCAACATGTACAAAGTGTCAACAATGTCACGTTTTACCTCTGACCTAACCTTCAAGGTCAACAGTTTGATCTGAAGTTCAAAGTAATAATAATGTTACCTAGAGCTATATTTACAACAAATTTTCTTACTTTCATTGTTTGTACTGACAACATACAGACATGCAGATAATAATATATGGGGATTGTAAATATCACATTATTTTATCATGACTTTGTTATGGACGTACAGTAACAGATTATAACCGTTTAAAGACAAAAACAAGTTGAGTATATATGTGTGCTATCGCTGTGCTTTATGTTGTCAAATGCCTCCAGGCAAGATATGAAGTAAAGGATATTCTGCAGGTGTGGTATGAGAAAAGTCCATTAGCTTGTAAAATTAATAGGGATTCACAATGCCAATAAGAGCTTTTTAGAGAATACTCAAAATATTTGTTTTCATTCATAACAAAAAGAAATGTTTCAGAGCTAAAAAACAAAAAGAGTTGAAAAAGCCAAAAAGTCAAGAGTGAAATACAGTAAGTCCACAGGTCGTATTTATACTGACCAACTCTCATGTCAAGTGTTTGCTCGCCAGCAAAGTCTAAGTAACATAATCTCCCATTAGGAGATACAGAGGCCTTTAAACAAACACAACAAATCCCACTGACCAAACATTACTCACTTCAGGTGGAGGCTGGCAAGACAGCGGGGCAGGCTCAGAGACCAATGAAACGGCAAAAACACACACAAACACACATAAAACGGACCACACAGCTAGAGGGAAGTTTCAGGATGTGAAGCTAATTGACCACTGCTCAAGCTGACTAATAGACTTAGGAGTATTTTACCAATTGTTCAGGTTAGCGCTTGCCTTATCTTTAATGTTACAGCGAAGCATGAAATTATGTTAAATTTACATCCTAGTCAACATACTTGAAGGCCCTCACCACAAATACTTGTTTAACATTGATGAAAAGTGTTGCTGCTACAAGTCTGCTTCTCGTTTTGAACATGGTTACTAGTATCATTTGGATCAGCGACACTTTTGAGTGCTTGAAGGTTCTTCTTACTCCCTTCCCTCCTTACTGTGGTAAGCAATCAATGCTATGAATGTCAGCAGTTTTTGTGGCTCTGTGATAGCAAACCAAAACTTCTGTCATACTCTCATTAAGATCCTGAACCTTCCCTTTAAAGATGGTAGTTTCGAGTTTGTCACCTATTCTCCAAAAGCAAAGCACCCAAAAGCCAAAGGAGAAGTTTAAAGGGATGCCTCATTGTTTGAATACTGTTAATCAGCATGTCGTCACCCGTCATTTTTTTAAAAACGAGAGAAAGAGATTCATTTACTTTGAAAAACAGGCAAAAACCTTGAGTTACTGGACGAAGTACAAAGAGCAAATGTCTTGAGACGGAACAGCCAAATACAGTCAAAAGATTACACTAAGGAATCCCTTTAAACATTATAGAGCACAACCGGCGGAGGTCAGTCCAGGTCGCCTCCATCTTTTTCACTGAAAGCGGGCGGGTGTGGAAAGCCAAGAAAGAACAAGACTAAGACTGGCACCAAAAACCCAGTGTACCACGACACACCCATGGACACAGACGTACACAAACAGCTTGTCATCCACACGATACTGACCAGCTCACTCTCATAGTAATTGTCCCAGTAGAGTTTGTGCGATTTCTTTGTCATCTGGAAGTAAGGCAGAGCGGGTTAAGAAGGCTTGAGTTACACATACGTACAGTATGAAAAGGCAATCTTTAAAAAGACTGAGGAAGCAATGATGCATACTGTTAAGATGTCAGGAGGGAAAAAGAATCTCACGAAAACAGACACACACATCCACAGAGTCATGAAAATAAAACCCCGATGACCTCATCAGGGTTTGGCATTGGAAAAAAAACACACCATCTGTGGTGCAAAAAGTAGTTAGATGTTTTAGGTAAGTAAAAGTAGTGGCAAATATTAATTTAAAATTTTGAAAGCATTTCCTATCTAAATTAAAGCTACTACAGTACTATCATTAAACAACTGGATAAATGCTGTTGATTCCTTAATGTTATAGTTGTGTTTTTTATCATTTTTCTTTTTTTAAAATTCAGACTGGTCACGTTAGTGATCATTTTAAGTTATCCTAAACATTAACTTTAAGCTTAAATCTGTGCCACACTGCAACACCTTCTAATGTGTAAATCACAGTCAGTAAAGGAATTAGTAACTAAAGCTATTAGCAGAAATTAATCCATTGTGCAAGTGTCAAAAACACCCTTCCTAACATTGGGACAGTGTATCCGATATCCCCGCATTGGCGTTTTCCCCATACCATTATAACAGTGTCATTTGCAGAGATGATCCTGGACAAACAAACCACGTTGTGATGTCATAGCCTTGACATCACAACATGGCAGAAAAAGGGAAAAATTGCCTATTTATATAAAACTCTCTTCTAAAACAAAGTAAGCAAGTGTTTTCTTTAATAATTAGCAGTGTAGCAAATACATTACTGAGTTAGGTTTGCTATAAGCTAAATTTACTCATGTTAGCATTGGCTAACTTCTTGGCTAATGCTAACTAAATGTTCAGACAAAGTGATTGGTCAGTTGCAATGCTGATCCTGGACCAGCACTGTTATGATGATAAAGGAACAATACCAACACAGGGATATCGGATAGGCCACTGGAGCTCAATAGTTTAGATTTAAAGTTATGAAACGTTGCTGCTTTGACTGACACGTGCTAAGACACACCCCATTCACTAATTCCAGTCATTGACTTGGATCTTGCTGTTTTTCTGGTCTTGTTGCCTCTTGGACTATTTTTAATGGGATTTATCTGAATAACATGCTACGTGTTACAGCAAGTTCAAGAACTCTGTTCTTTAGTTTTGGTGAGTGGGATTCTAGTCTAAGCATTTAATATCTGATATGTGTGCTTGTGTGTTGCGCCTGTATGAAAAAAACAGACGTAGCCCACCACGATGTAACTCAGTGGTAAATGAAGTCTAGTTAGGAAACCTTGAGCTGAGGAACAAAACTCACCAAACAAGACTGGCTAGCAGCAGATTGTTAGCTGATGACAATATCCTGGATCGCTTTCCGTTATGATTCTGACAATGACCATAAAATTTACCAATTAAATCCACAAAATTAACTTTGTGTTCTACTCAATACGACCTGGAACTAGCAGTTCTGCACAGGTTTCCTCGTAGGCGTCTTATAAGGAAACCAGTTTTGTTTTTGCAAGCAGAGGAGACATCCCTTTCTGGCCACTGAAAGAACTGATGTTTAAGGCACTTTCACTGGCTTCAGTCAGCAGATCTACACACTCAAAATCACAATAAGTTAAGTGCACTGTATAGTAAAGAGGGGGCACAGCTTTGAAGTATTTGAGTAAATGTACTTCAGTCAAATCCACCGAGAAACACAGAGTAACACAAAGAGCTAAGTACGGACAATCGCTCTGCTCTTTTGTGACATCGGCGTGTGTGTAAGTGCGCACGACTACACGACTGCCGGCAGCCACTGCGTGAGTCCTCGTCAGCGCCAGACTGAGTCGTGAGTTTTGCAGTTGCCATGGAAACAGAGCTGCAAAGTAAGCTGGCAGCTAACAAGAGGGGGTTGTTGTTGCTGTTGTTGTTGGGAAGATTAAAGAGAACGGGGGAGAAAAATTTTATTTTTTGGGCAGATGAGGAGAGAGAATCTCTTTTTCATCTTTCCAGTGTGCTGCCTTCATGGGGTGAGGGAATATGAATCCTCACACATCAGCTGCCAAAACACACAGATATACTGGAAAAGATACACACGTATGTGGGCTTTTGGCATGTGACCAGGCATGTATGCACACTCAGCCACACATACATGTGAGAAAAAGAGTCGAATTTCTGGCAGTCAAAGATATGTATGTGTCCCAGTTGAGTTAAGTGAGTAAATAAGACATAGCAGAGATTTTTTAGCTTTACTAATCAATAATAACTTAACCCGGATTTCATTTGGGATGAATATTTGCTTTTTTTAATGAATCATTTACATAAAATTAAAGCATCAAAGTTTTCTGCACATGACAAAAATGCATTTGCTGTGCTGTTAATGCTGTTGCATTTTTTTGCCCTACATCTTTTTAAAAAAGCTTTGATGTGCATCGGTTAACATATTACCAGTTTAAAATCCTGATTTTTTTTGTAGACCCAAGCGTTCCATCCCTGCTATAACGTTTGTGTCTTCATTTGTAACTCTACATCTCATCTGGAAATTGTTTATATCAGAATTTTTGTTGTTTTAAATTAGAGGTCCGGATATATCTGATCATATTTGATAATAAATACATCCTGACAAAGTCTACAGACATATTTCTGTCTATAGTGCCATAGTACTGCATTAGGCTACGGTAAATTAGGATTTGTGGATAATCCAGCCTTAAGTGAAGAAGGTTACTTGACGGTCATGTTAGATATTTATATTTCATAGTTGTATCATTTTGTTGGGCTGTTTATGTGTAATTTTTAAAAAACTGTCTTTTAATTTTTTCCCAAAATGCCATCAGTTATATTATTATTTTAATATAAGATCACACATTTTACTGATCACACTAGTACATACTATTTACTACATGTAAATTGAATATAGCAAGCAATGAGATATTCTAAAACCAGTGTTGGTTTCCATTGGCAATGATGTGCATTAAATCACGAGCACATGCTCACTCCATCCTTATTCGTGCCTCACTGATGATTGTCTAAGTTGGACATATATGATTGGTTGTTTTACATAAGCGGTTTAAAATGTTCCCTGTAACCTGTTTGGTGATGAACCAAATTAAGGCCTTTATCCAAAGCTTATCAGTCAAATTATTAAAGCTGTTTCTTCACATTACAAGTGCTGCTGGAGCTTTAATCAATTCATATTTTAACCGACAGAAACTGGATTTGAATGACTTGCCAGATAATAAAATAGAATAGAATAACATGAAGCTTTTCTAGAAAGCAGCACCTACTTTGCTATTTGTATCTATGTTTGGCCGTGTGTGTTTTTGAGTGCCGACCTGGTTGAGGTAGTGATATTCCTCAGGTTTGAGCAGGTGGAAGGCCTTCCTCTCCTCTTCACTGGCTCCGGCCAACAGGTAGTAAAACACATGGTAGTTCCTACAGAAACACACATAAACACATTAGAGCACTGATGTCAAACTTCTTTATATTTTTCATAGGTCACATCCAGCTCACTTTGATCTTCAGTGGGCCAGACTGGAGAAAATCCCATTTCTGTCAGTGTAAAGAAGTTTAACTGTACGTTTAATCCCTGGGATATCTCAGTATGAGAAAAAGAAGTGATTTTTTGTACATGATAAAGAATTGCTGCTGATATAAATGTGCTTAAACTGTAAGAAATACATGTGTAAAATTACAGAAAAAGTCTGACTGTTCTGTAGTGTTAAAACAGCAAGATTTTGTTAATTATTATTTAATTGTGGACACATTGTACAAAAATAGAAATGTCTGTAGTAAATACTGTTTTAAGTGTTTATCTATTACTTGATTACTTTGGTGTTACATGAATGGCTGTGGGGCAGGTCATCAGCAGGACACGCTGTAATAGTTATAAAAAAAAATACAGTTAAAAGTCTAAAATTTGTGCCCTCCTTTATATTTTCCAAACAGTGGGCCGGATGGAGTTGTTGCCAGGCCGATTCCGAGACCTGGGCCTTATGTTTGATACTCCTGAGTTAGACGGTGAAAAAGAAAAAAAAGAAAAAGATTTTTTTTTTTTCCTTGTATTAATTTCTTTTAAATTTCCTCAGAGGTGAACTAAGGACAGCAGCTTTCATATCTCCCCGCTGTGCCGAAACGGCCCCTGAGGAGGAGACTCCTTTCGCGTTATCTGCGGAACATTTCTTAAAACAAACCTGCAACATGTAACAGATAAGTCACCCCTCTGACCCGGCGGTCTCACATTTCAAGACAAACAAAGCGGCAGTGTGGTGTGTGGGCTCAAGGTAACGAGTTGTGATTAACCGTGACAAAGGCTGGGGCTTCGGCCAGTGCGCTGAGAGGTAATTCTATTACAGCTGGAAACGAGTTTCCCTTCTCTGCAGAGGGACACTTACTGTCTGATGGAGTGGTGGAAAGTTATAAAACCCACAGAGGATATTAAAGACTCAACCCGTAAGCTAACGTTTTCTATCATCGCACCTCTCAAATAAAAGATGCGATTACATAATCTCTAAATCAGATTCTAAAATATTGCGATATTTTACTCTGAGCTTCATGAACTGCATATATACAGTTTTGGTAAATAATACATGAACTTGGCAGTAATGAGCTACCCAGATGAATCCAGATAAAGTTGCTTAATGAATCCAGCCGTTACAGGGCAAAGGTTACTCGTCATTTTGCCCTGAACGCAACCGTAAACACAAAAATGAAACAAATGCACTCGACCCCAAATTATTCTTTCTGACCTTCCACAAAGAACTGCTTTACAACCTCTTTTTTTGCCACAGAGTTTTTCCGCATCTTCACACTAACCGCTGACCAGAATACAGTATCAAGTAGCAAACCTCGTGATCGACTGCTTTCAGTCTTTTTTGGGCTTGTATTTTTAAGACCAGTAAAGCAGAGTTCGTGAAGGTAAGGTACCATGGCTTTGCCCAGAAAAGTTATGTAATCCATCAGGGTCTCATTCAAATACACCAATGAATGACTTAGCCTGAATGAAGTAGTGAAACATAAATGGGTGGCTATCAGCTGAACACAGTATTAAGTATTAAATCTTCGGTTTAAGTTCATTTGTGATTCCACACAAAAGATTCCAAATCATCTTCTGGTTCCACAGAAGAAAGGCCTGATTATTCAAGATTGTGTATGAGAGGAGAAGAATTTTAAATTCAGTTCTGAATTTAACCGACAGGAAGAAGAAGATAATATGGGAGAAATAGGGTCTCTCATTCAATGCGTTAGACAACATAAAACTGGGGCAACTTATAAGATAACAACAATAACACCAAATAACAACAAGCAAAAACAGTATCCACACTTGGGATTTGCGTCACAGCTCTTGAATGCAGTAAAGTCGCCTCCCTTGTAGTTTCTGACTTCCCTTCCATCAAAGCGCAGAGTCATTAAGCCCCAACAGTATCCCTGGAAAGTTCAGCTAGTTCACTCCCTAGTCCTTTTTCCTCTCCAGTGGGATCGTACAAAGGCAACCTGCCACTGAACCGACTTTAAGATTTAAGATAGTTTGCAGTTTATCATCGGCTTGCCTTCTCCCCCACCTCTGTGGTTCAAGGATGAGCCGTCTGGGAGGTCCTGACTTTAGTTTCTATCATATCAATATGGCCGCCAGAGCCTGTCATCAGGATGAAACAAAAACCCCAGACCAGTCAGGGTTAGAGCGATTAGATGACTGTTGGACAGTTCCCCTCCTCCCCACGCATGAAGCTATTATGCTGGTGGGATCAGTGGCTTTTTTTTACTGTCACCTGGGAGCGATATGATGAACTGTTAGGGCGTGTATCTGTGTTACCTGAGACAAGTAAAGCTATTTATAGGATGTGGGTGCAGGTGGAGACACATGCATGTGCGTGCATATGCCCAACGTCTGGTAGATGAGTTCTTCATACACATGTGAGTGTGTTTATACATATAAAAAGTAAGAATAGACAGTTTTACAACGTTATACTGGACAGGAAATATGACTCCTTATGTAATGTGTCAATAAATGCCTAAACTCTGAGGAAAACCTGAGAGTTTAACAAAGGGCAGAGGTTTCAGTCAGATGGCCACCTGATATATCCTTGCAGGGGAAATGAAGACTATTTCAGCATTGAGTTTCTTAGACAAAGAGCATGTGAGCGAAAAGATACGCATTTAACATCTTAGCTTTCAGGCAAGTGGAAGTGTCTCAGTGTTTCAAGTATCATATTTAGATTATTTATGGCTGCACCACTTCTAGCTGCGCTCATTGAGGTTCGGTATTTTCACCTTTTATGTTCACAGGAAAAATTGGATTTCCGTTAAAGGTGGAGTCAAATTTAAACAGATTATTTTTGATGGATTTTAAATCCACACAAAGCAAAGACTTGGATCCTTTCTGATTAACAAGATGTTATTTACATTCAAAAGCATGAGAGCTGCTGCTGAGTCATTCTAGGTATGATAAAACAGCGATCCATACTGATGAAAAAGTGGAAAGTGAGCCAAGTATTGCAGATGACAAATCTTCTAATGATGTCTGTATGGGTTTATCCAGCAAAAAAAGGAGAAGAAAAAACAAACAAAACAAACAATATGTGATCTGCGCCTATGGTCTGCACTCACCTCTCATTATGCTCCTGGTACACCAGACGTGATTTCTCCAGCAGGTACTTCTCTACGTATGCGCTGGAAATAAACATAAATGCAGCCGCACTAAGTCACAAGAGTAATTTAAGAACAAGCTGCTGTAATTATGATCAGAAATGAACAATGTTTCAATATCACATGATCACATGGACACTGAATGTGCTTCTTCTTGCCATACTCATCATAAACAGGGCATTTTAACAGATTAGCAGACAATAGGAAGATGTAAGAGGTATAATTATCCAATTTGTGGTTTTTAATAATTTGTTAAATGAGAATTTACGTAATCGCACGTCAGTAATGGCTGAATGTTGTTTTTTGTAGCTTACATGTTTATGTTTATAAATCATAGCACAATATTAAGCGATAAATAAAGGTATTGATATATGGCTCTGTATGTTTAATGTATGTGTAATAATATACATAAATCATAGCCATTATTCTGTTATTATATCTGTTAATAAATTATTTGTCAAGTCAGATTCATTTTTATAACACCTTTAAAAACAAAAGTTGTTGACCAAAGGTGACAGATAAAAATAAGAAAACAAAACAACAACGAGTAAAACAACATGAACAAAAGCCAAAAATAGCTGTGTATATGAAATGTGTATCTAGTAGAGCTGGAACGATATATTAATTTTTAAGACTGATAATAATATTTGGTGATTCTATTCAATTCAATTCAATTTTATTTATACAGCGCCAAATTACAACAACGGTCACCTCAAGAAGCTTTATATTGTAAGGTAGACCCCACAATAATACATACAGAGAAAAACCCAGCAATCATTTGACCCCCTATGAGCAAGCACTTTAGCGACAGTGGGAAGGAAAAACTCCCTTTTAACAGGAAGAAACCTCCAGCAGAACCAGGCTCAGGGAGCTGTGACCGGTTGGGATGAGAGAAGGAAAACAGGATAAAAGACATGCTGTGGAAGACAGCCAGAGATTAATAACAAGTGTGATTCAATGCAGAGAGGTCTATTAACACATAGTGAGTGAGAAGGGTGACTGAAGAAGAAACACTCAATGCATCATGGGAATCCCCCAGCAGCCTATGATTCTAAAATCATTTACATGGGCCTTTTTTTTTATTGTTTTCACACAAAACATAAACAGCTTTTAACTAACATTTCTTGCATGTAGTAATTTATGACTCTTTATTAACACAATATGACAATAAGCTACTTTCAGCTGCTTCCTTGTAAACAGGGAGGACATATAATCTTGTTTTATTGTCACAAGTCGTGGATCGCTCGATGCACTGCCCGACTCTGCTCGGATCAGCTGGTTGTTTTGTTTGTGGCGTTCTAAGCACATGTTGCCAACAGCTAAGTTGCAGAGCGCCCTCTGTCTCATAAATGCCGATACACTGGCAAATAGCTAATATCACCCAAATAGGATATCGGTCTAGCTCTAGTATATGGCTTCTATAGATGTGTTCTGTATGTCGGCATGTGTCTCTCACCCCCTGACTGTGCCACTCTCCTGATAGTTGACCTGGATGAACTTCCCGAAGCGGCTGGAGTTGTTGTTATGAGCCGTCTTAGCGTTCCCAAAGGCCTGAAGAGAAAACAGAAAGGATTACATATCAGCACGCACAGGTACAAGGTGCTGGCAAGCTATGATTAACAGCTTACACCTGTAACATAAACCAAGTATCAACAGGTTAGGGTTAGCTTTCAGATTTCAGTCGACTTTACATCTACCAGCAAACTCTGAAGAAAAGTGAGAAAATATGTTGAAATATGTTGATATATGAAGGGAAAGCTACCAGTCACAGCACTGTAACAGAGGTCATGAGGCACAGGAAGGGGCCTGCAAAAGGGGCAGACACACAAATACACAAACACGCAGTTAAAACTCACAGTCAGACACGTCAGTCACGCACTAAACTGCCAAATTCCTCTGAAGGCAAACAGTGCAGCACTGAAAGCAGACACAGTCACTGCTTGTGGGAGTCTGTGGGCATTTCTTCTAACACACACACACACACACACACACACACACACATAGAGAGAAACTATCATTAGAGACCCCTGGAGGACTCATTCAGGTTCTCATTAGCAGTCTGATGGGCCTCGCTGGATTGGTTAGTTAGGCAGAGGAGAGGAGAAGAAACAGGAGAGGCAACAAGGAAAGGGAATACACCACAGAGATACAAAGGAAAGGGAGGGACAAGAAAGAAGACAGAGCTCAGAGATAAAAAAAAAACAAAAAAACAAAAAAAAAGACCAAAAGAGTATGAAGAAGGGATGATCATCTGTGAGAGAGGACATGATGAAAAGAGAAAAAAGGGAAAAACTAAGTGAAAAGTGAAAAAAGGAGGAAACAAACCCACAGATAAAGATATGGCAGGAAATAAGGAGATTTTTAAGAGAGGATAAAGTGGTAGCAACGGTAAATTTTCCGGCTGATGCAATCAGTATTTTGGAGCGATGATAAATTACTATATAAAAGCCAGCAGAGTAAAAGGGTGGGGGAGAAGGGGAGCGGCGGAGAACGGTGTGGGCGTCGGATAATTGATTGTGGCTTCTGGGTGAATACTACAGCTCAGGAATAACACGGTTAATACAAAGTAAAACCCTGCTCCAGAATCAGGCTTTGATCTCTGTGATGATTCATTTAAAAACAGAACTTGACACACATTCAGCGAGCCAACCGGGACAAAGCAGCTCGAAGAAAGAAGCAACAAAACAAGGTTTAAGTAAGGTTGATGTTGTTCCCTTCTTTTTCTAGGCCTTTCACTTTCATACTAAGCAACAGCTTCCCCTGCGTATCCATCTTTTAGACCCCTGTTGGTCTTTAATGTGCGCCGGTCTTGTGATGGTTGACACACAATGGTAGCTACCAAAAAAAACTAAAAAGAGGCAAAGGCGGAGAGTGGACTGGCAGTGAGATCTCCTTTGATTTCCCGAAATGTAAATCGAAACTGCAATTCAGAATGATAATGACAGAGCTTTCATCCTCAATCATTCTGCTGTGGGGAATATTTCCAGTTTAAAGTCTGAAGGGGGAAAATCCACTTCCTGAAATGATTGAAGTGAGCAGCCCTAACAGAAACTGTCACTCACAATCATTAACACAAAGAAGCGATAAATGCACTGGTAACATATATGTGAAAAGGACACTTGCCCGTCGCACTCCTGTTTGCACGCATGTGCTAAGCCCAGCGCAGTTTGTGTGTGCGCTTTCTGTTTATGTTTGAAAGAGATTAATGAGCAGGGCGGCACAGTCTGGATGATTTAGTGTTGAACTCTGCTTCATGGTCAACGCCTGCTGCGACCACAGCACAGGAAAACACACGCTATGATTAGTCTGTGTGCGTGTGCGTGTATATGTTCGTGCCTGCATGAGTGTGTGCTCGATGTATGAGCGCGTGGAGACGAAGCGAGAAAACAGATGCAAAACAGAGACAGAAAAAAAAGGAAAAAACTAAGCTAATCAAGAAGAACCTTAACTTTATTTGGACTATTTATTAATAAATAGTAAACAAAACAGAGACAGTCTTTGTTGCCACGCCATGCCCCGCTATCTTATTTTCTAATTTCCTGTCTTCACTGTACTGTTTCGGACAAAGCCCCCAAACAAACCGTATTTCCTCAACCGGTAGCCAATTTGAAGTCAGACAGGAAGGGGGTCTGGTAAACATGAACAAACACGGGGGGGGGGAAACAACAGTAGTCATATGATATAAAATAAAAGCCCTATTAAGAAATGAAGGGTTTCTATTGGAAAAAAAAAGATTAATGATTAATACTGTGCTGCTACAGTGCTATAAATATAAACAAGGAAACTAGATATGAGGCCTGAATTTGATACTAGTCTGCTTCAAATAAAGCACATTTAAGTCTTGTGCATTTGAGGTAAAATAAGGCACCAGCAACTATTTGTGAACATTTGGATTTAAAGTAAATAAATAAATAAAAATCATTTTAAGTCAATAGCAAAAGAAAGGTGACAATTCCTGCCAAGGAGGAGGCTGGGGTGGATGGATGGATCTAAACAGGAGAAATCTTCATTTTCTTTTTTAGAAACCAACAGTGACTGAAAATTTTCCTCTGTCATGTTTATACAAATGGAAACTGTGACCTAGTTTTACTCCGAACTGGATTTAAACAACAGTTTCACAGGTATGAGAAAAAAAAGGCTTCCATTGTCACCTATGAAATGTCAAAACAAAAAATGAATAAAGCTGTTAGATTATTAGAGGGATAAGATAAGATTTACTCTAAGTGTTTGAAATATTGACTGGTTATATTATGTACTGATGACCTACTTTAGTTAAAAATCTGTCTGTTGTTGCCGGGCAGATAAAAAAGACTGATAAGGAAAGATGCTGTGAGAGGACGGAATTAGTTTAATGCAACCAGTTGAACAAGAGGCCTAAAATATCTTAAATCATACTTTATCACATTGTTTTCTTCGGATGCTGTCAAAATACAAGAAGCATTATAATTTATTTGATTGTATATATAAGTCAGTTCATTTCAATATCAAGCGCCAAAAATTATACAAGCTTCTTTGGCATTATTGGTGCATTTGGGAGTAAATTGCACAAACATTCGTAAATCAGTTTGCATGCTTGATTTTATTGTTTGCCTCCCTAAAGTTTGCACCTTGAGGAAGGAACTCCCAGAAATACAGAGGAACAGGATGAGTTGCAAAAGTATTCCCACATCTTACACCTAATTTTTCACTGTGCTCTCTGTAAATAACAACAATACCTTTTTTTTAAGGTTTGTGCTGGTGCAATATGTTAGTAAATCTGGCCTCAAATTTGAATTTGAATTGAAAATCAAAAGTGACTCAACATAATCTGAATTAACTCCAGCCTTCAGTGCATACCCTGTGGGACCATATGGAGCACAGAAATAAACAACTTAAATGTGTTAAAAGTAGCTCACCACAGCGTCCACTTATACAAATGAAAGATACAGCGCTTACCCGGCAATATGTCACATTTTATGCTGAAGCAAATGTGCTGAGCCCAAGGCTTCATCCAGCCATAACACTGTGTGTGTGTGTGTGTGTGTGTGTGTGTGTGTGTGTGTGTGTGTGTGTGTGTAGGTTTAAGTCCAAGCGTTATTCTAACAATATGTTAATGAATGCATATGTGCTGTGGTAGCCCTGGCGGGTCCTTCCATGCTGTCACATTACGTTAGAAGCCCCTTGTTTTCTCCACTCCTGCAGAAAGCCCGTGCTCTACAAGCACTGAGGAAGCAAGCAGTGGTGCTGCTATTTTGGGATAAAATTTTGCATTTTATATGTTGAAGGGGAGTGGGGGCGAGATGGGAGCTAGGATGGTAATTAGCATGTCAAGCCTTTCCTCAAAGCAGTGGCTAAAATTGGTTTGGATACCAATTCTAATAACATGCTTTCTCCCTCTCTGTTACTTTCTTTCCCTTGTTTCCCAGCAGAGCCACAGTATTTCCTCGTACACTTTCAAAAATCATTAGGTGACCCAGTTTATGAAAAACAAGAGGAGACGTGCCAAAACCACTGCTGGGCTAGCTTCCATTAGATAGCTTTCTGTGTTTCAGGGAGCGCTGAGTGCTTCAAATGACTGAAAATGGTTTCAATTTCCCAAGTTTTTAGTTTTAAGAGAGAAAAGTTTTCATGAATGAGTCAATTATGAATAATGAACAAATGGAACGAAATCCCTGTTTTCCTTGTTATTAGTAACAATCATTAGTTTTTGTTTAATTGGATCTTCTTTAAGCATGCTACTAGCCTACATTTGTACAAGTTCTTTATCTACTTTCTAGGCCAACCAGCGATGTCACTATTAACTCAAATCAGTTTATCATGTCACATCAGTTCTTATAGTTTTACATTATCTTCTGTTACCTTACCCTGTTTTATTTTAGCTTCTACCCTCATTCTCTTTATGAAAAATAATTAACAGTTATTGTCAGTGTCAAATTTGATGCTACAGATCTCAAAATAGTTGAGACAGGGGCGTGTTTACAACGGTGTAGCAACGCCTCTACTTTTCTAAACAGTTTGGGCATTGATGTTATGAGTTTCTGGAGTTCTGGTTTTGGATTTCGGTCCCATTCTTGCCTGATAAAAGTTTCCAGCTGCTAAAGAGTTTGTGGTCCTTGTTGACATATTTTTCCATTTAATGATGCAGCAAATGTTCTCTATAGGTAAAAGATCTGGACTGCAGGCAGGCAGATTCTTCTATAGCTGCAGTATGTGGTTTTGCATTGTCCTGCTGAAATACACAAGGTCTTCCCTGAAATGGATGTGATCTGGAGAGGAGCATATGTTGCTCTAAAACCTTTCCATACCTTTTAGCATTCATTGTTCCTTCCAAAACATGCAAGCTGCCGATACCGTATGACCTTATGCGCCCCCCATACCATCAGAGATGCTGGGCCTTTGAACTGAACGCTGATAACACGCTGGAAGGTCTGTCTCCTCTTTAGCCTGGAGGACGCGGTGGCCGTGATCACCAACATGAATGTCAAACTTGGACTCATGTGTACATAGAACACTTACAGTCTATTTCAAAGGAGTCTTGGCCCACAGGACAAGACGGCGCATCTGGACCATCTTCAAATATGGCTTATTTTTGCATGATAGAGCTTTAGTTGGGATCTACAGATGCCACAGCAGATTGTTAACCGACAGTGGTTTCTGGAAGTATTCCTGTGTCCATTTAGTAATGTGAGGGACACCATCATGCTGATGAGTGATGTACTGTGTCTTTCACAGGTTGGAGAGTCGCTGCCTCTCTGAGACATCGCCGTTTAGAGGTGATCATGTTACAGACCTGATACTAATGAACTCAATTACTTGCTAGTTGTTCTCCCAGCTGAATGGTTTTGAACTTTCTTGCTTTTTCAGCCATTTGTTGCCCCCGTGCCAACTTTTTTGGGACTTGCAACAGGCATCCAATTTGAAGTGAGCTCATATAGTTTATGAAGGAGTACAATTTCTCAGTTTAAACATTTGCTACGTCAGTTATGTTCTGTTGTGAATAAAATATTGACTCGTGATTTGGAAGTCTTCTCGTTTTCATTTTGTTCAAATTTAAAGAACCTCCCAACTTTTCTGGAATTTGTTTTGCATAGTGTCAGGTGACTTATCAATGGCAATAATCAATAATCATTTGATCAGTTTACCTTTCTTTTATTCTGCAAAGACACTATTGTGTCTGGTTAGGGTAAAGCTGGCTTTGAAACCAGCAGGTAGAGAGAAATCTCCAGCCTTGTTCCTCCATTTTTATAGGAACGAGGCCATCTTTATAAAATAAAAAACCTCTCTGGATTCAGCCTGCAGGCATTTAGGCTGCAAGCACATTTCTTTTGGTAGCAAATACAGTGAACGTCATGTCTTATGTACTCTCAAGATCACAGGCTCAGTGGTAGACACTAAACCCCATTTGCTGCTTCATTTAACAACTATAGCATGACAGCAGTAGACTGCTGAGTTACACTGCTAACACTCATCAGATACATACATACATCAAATCATTTTTCTGACAGCTTCACTGGTAAAACAGAAACATCGTGTGTAAAAAAAAATCTTAACAGAAACCCTTTGGATTCTTTTGCGAGACAGTTTTAGACATGTAATATTATATTATAGATTTTTCATTATACATTAGATGTAGGGAGGAAACAAAAGAAAATTAATAATAATGATTATTAATAATGTTTCTTAAAAAATTGCTTTTGAGGGATTTTCTTTGTGTGTATTAACAGGTCCACCTTCAAGGCTTCAAGTAGCTCATTTTATCCCACCTAGTGCCTGCTCCTACTGTTTCTCTGTCCTACAAACACATGTCAACATGTCAGTGAGGTATTAATTATACAGGAAGATGATCAGTACATATATATGTGTGTGTGTGTGTGTGTGTGTGTGTGTGTGTGTGTGTGTGTGTGTGTGTGTGTGTGTGTGTGTGTGTGTGTGTGTGTGTGTGTACTAAAACCAAAATAACACTTTCAGTGATGCCTTATTTAAAAAATATAAATAAGCTCTCATGCTAACTGCCAGTATTCCTGTCATCAAACTGCGATCACTTTTGCTTTGTTCTTTTAAAATACAGCATAATGTCTTTGGCCACGATATAATTAAAACAATTTGAGGAGTGAACATCGTCCCAGTTATATTTAAATCTACAATCTCTGATGATCAGAAGACTTTTCTTCATATTGATTTAATAAACATGGAGGCTTTTTTTCTTGTGCCAAATATGTTCCCTCTAAAGGTTAAAATGCTAATAACATTAGCATGACGAAGCGACGTAGTCTGTTTTGTTGGGTTGTTAGCTTTGTTGTACTAAATTGAAACAATGAACACTGATGAATTAAGCACGAGTCGCAATGAGTCAAAGTCATCGGGTAAATTCACTACAAACAAAGAGATGCAAAGATAAAATGATGCTAGGGCTATTTAACTTTGTGTCCATCTCATCCCCTCCATCCTTACACTGTTGATCTTCTGTATGACGTGTGGTTTAACAACATCTGGAGCAGCAGAAATACCCCGAAAACAGTTTTTTCGGATGACTTCATGCTGTGTGGATTCCTCCAGAAGGCTACTCATAAGCCCAGAGGAGTTTCTTTTTTTTCCCCTCAGCAGTGATTGCCCCTCACTCACAGCTGAGATGACATCACATTGCATTCCTCTGCAAGCAGGTGCAGCTCGATTTTACATGGCAGGCTGGGGAAAAACAGCATATCTGTGCAAGTGTGTGTGTGTGTGTGTGTGTGTGTGTGTGTGAGGATTTGTGTCTGTGGTTGGGGATAGCTTCAATGCAGCCCTTATTCTAGCTGTGCAGACATGGTTGCACATGCAGCCGAGCAGGTGGTTGCGGCAGCAAGCTGTAACATTTACAAGATGCGTCAAATGACAGCATTGTGCAAGTGTGTGTATGTGTATGCAAATGTGCGTTTTTATTCATCTCTGATACCTCTGGATGTTCCTACTGATCAATGTACTGCTTGTAAAACAAGAGGGAAAAACGAGATACGTGAAACTGTGAGTAACAGTTTCATGTATATTGCAAAAAAGCTTGTATGTCGCGTTATATTTAGATGTGATGTTTGGTGTATGACAGTTTTGTCCTCATACAAGAAAAAATAGCACGATGGTTTAATTTTTAAAAAATGACAGTGTCATTGTTACGCTCAATATGTGCAAACATAAACACAGGCAGCTCTTAAAATCTCCTTAAGTCTTTAACCACATCTAGTATAAACACACACACAGAGACGCACTAAATTCACTTCAAGAAACAGATGACAACATTTAACCCAGACTGCTTAGATAAAATGTAAATAAACCGTTTATCTCTAAAACATCAAAGACTCTAAATAACATAATAAAGTTAAGCAATAAGATCTTTGCTTCATCTGCATCTCATCTTCTCTTTTTAACTTTCCCCTGTCCTCTGAATCCACTCCCCCAATTCTTGCGCGCTCCTTAACTCTTTTTCTTTCCTTTCCTCCGGATACATGCGATGAGCTCTCCTTTTCTGGGAGAAAAAAAAAGGTTGGGAGTGAAAAAGAGGTGAGGACGGAGAAGGAGGACTGCGGTTATGTAATCACACAAGGTAAGCCTTTGTGTGATTACACACAAAAGTCACACAGCAAAGAAGGGGCCACCGCATAACAGCAAGCATGAGGAGAAAGGACGTGAGGTTGTTCAGGTAAAGGAGAAACCAATCCTATTATAATGATCATAGCACAAGTATGTACCCGAACTCCTCTGAGACGCCTTGATCAATCTGGATGAAAGTTACTAAAGAAACTGCCTACGGTACCAGATGTTAATGATTATCAACATCTGTTTAGCTTTTGGGAATTAATTTTATTACACTCATATGTTTACAAATTATATACATTATGTAGAATAGCTGATCTCAAAACAAATAGTGACACGTACGTTCCCACGTGTTTGCAAATTGTCCTCGCGTTTAACGTCCGTTTATCGTACATGGATTGAGTTCACATTGCCCTTCTAGGTTTTATGAACTCCTATTTTCCTAAGCTTTTTTATCTTTTTTCCACATATCTTTCTCAGGAAAACACACGACAATCACAAAGTATGATTCTATATACCAGATTTACAATACCTCAAATACATGTTTGTGTTTTAAAACACGAGTGAAGAGAAAAAGCAATGAAATATGGGCTCAAAATACAAACGTAGTCTAGATACATGCACACACTCAAGCCTCTTGTCTCTAGAATATAAGAGTGAGTGCACTAGATTAATAAAAACCAGATAAGAATTTTTACTGTTAAAATGAACCACAAAATAATGTTAGCTGGTTATATTACTATGAGTTAATAACTGTTCTCCTAACTAGCTAACAGTAAGCTAGCTAGGACAACAGTTACTAACAGATAGGTAGCTAGGACAACAGTTACTAACAGATAGGTAGCTAGGACAAATCATTAATAAAATTAGTATGGTGTAATAACTTTCTCATGGAAAGCTTATTAAATTAGCTAGCTAGCTTTTCTGTGCCTTTCCAGCCATCTTGTTATTTTACAAGCAATACAGCATTAATGCTGTCAGCAGGGATGTTCCTGCATACAAAAAGTTTTGACACCCACCACAAAGATTTGAACTTCCTCTAAAGAAAAATCGACAGAAGTGAGATAAAGATTTATTTTTGTAACAATTTATATGTTCTGTTTATTTCTTCTTCTTTTTTTAAAGTGAGGTTTCATTTACTCAAACAGAAAACTCATTGTTTTGTTTATTAAATGGCCGCAACAGAGGTCTGTGCATTTCCTGTTATGTAAGGTCACATCGACTGTGGCAGCTGCCCTTAGTTAGCACCCTAAGGCGCATTTCGAGCCCAGAAAGGCCTGTGTGAGTCGCTGTTACATTGGTGAAAAAGGCAGCGAGGAAGAACGCAATGTTCATCCCGAGTCGTCCCGTGTGTAATAATTCTTGTCAGTCCTACTCCAACGCTTAGAAATGAATTTGAGCTTGCTATTTTAAGCTAGCCATTATATAATCAAGATTATAGAATTCTGCTACCACAACTGTGTGGAATTAGCATTAGTGTTTCTTACAGTATATAGTGAATTTTTGAAATATAGTTAAAAAAAAACAGCTTTCACTGTGTTACAATGTATGTCTTGGTTTTTTTTTTTTCCTCTCTCTGAAATCAACCCTCTAGTATTTGTGAAAATATGAGTGAGTTGCAAATCTGCCTGCACAGAATATAAACAGGGGAGCAGCTCTATAAGCCAAAAAATGACCTCCCACCTCTTCTAATCACTAGTATTCACTTTTCCTTGACCTTAAAGGGAAACATGATTAGGTTATGGAAAGGTGTGAAGAAGACTTAGGAAAAGAGAAGCACAGCACATGTACGTGCCATGTTTTAACCACAATGTTCAAAGTTTGGGCTCCAACATACACAGCTTACTTTACTGTAAGGTGTTGTTACTGTTTGGTTTCATGTAGGTCACATGCTGTGAGCACTAAGCTGCCACACTTGTTTTTCCAGGTTAATTTACTCAGTTAGGAACCTTCCTAAGCAAACATCACCCCAAGGCTCGTTTTTTTCTAACTGCATTCTTAAATTTGGACACCGATTACTATGCAAACAGCCAGGTCAGATCCTACATGGTCTGGTTTTACCTTTCAGGAGATTCGGCTTCATCGCTACCCTCCATGGGGCTGTATTTAAGGGCTAATAGTGCTCTGATATTAGGTGACACACTCTGAAATGGTTTCTTTCATGTGGTGAGCATGAGCCGTTAACGTCATGGCTTAATGACTGGTGCTTGACATGAAAAACCTTACTGAATAAAAACAGTGTCCTCCAGTTGATAAAATGCCCAGAATCTATTGCCCAATTTGACCACAAGAAGAATTAAAACCAGGGAAACAAGTTGACATTGGCCTGCTGATTCACAAACGTGTATAACAGCTGTGAAAGATAAAAGGCTTATTCTGAATATATATAGTTGCTCTTGTGTGGATTCCACTACAGAACATTATTTAACACAAGAAAGACCACAAGTGCGCAACAATATTAATCCAAAAGATGCAGCAGAGTGTTTCTGCTCGTATCTGGCACACTCCACACTCGCATTAGTCATCTGCAGCTCTTCTTGTCCACTGTGCCTGTGCCAAGATCATCATGTTAAAAGGAGCCCATTATTTCATTCACACGTACACGTATAAACACAGTTGTGTATTTATGAAGCCCGTGCACTGACTCACACTCATTTCCTGGAGGCTTATACTACTACTACTAACTCAGCCCTTACCCTAAGCATAAAACAGGCACTTGTGTTTAATGCTTTAACCTGTAAGAACTTGTTTTTCTACCCATATTGTGATTTTCTTTTCACACAACAACATGAGTAACACCTCAGGGTATATCAGCATATCCAGGCTTTCTTTACATTAGCTGGTTTGACAGTCAGAGATAAGCATCATGATGGTGGCCACCAGCTTTCTTTGTTACCCAGGCTTTCTGTTCCAGGCTCTGTGTGCGCTCACATAAAAATGATGATGAAATGATGAAAATTGATCAACTGAGCACTGCCTACTCATTCATTAACACATGAATGAGTGTTAAAGCTCTAAAGAACGCAACAAATAAAGTTGTAACCAGCAACTCTAGTGCAGCAAATAAGACAGGACAGTCATGTGACTGAAAATGGGCATGTAAATTCATGAGTGTTTATTTTAACACTAACATTCATGCTCATTATGCTGCTGTTTACCTCTGCTGCGATAGCTGCACACTGGAACTTCTTGGTGATAGATAGCCTTTAAATATAATAATAAATAAAATAAAGATCAAACATTAAATTCACACACGCAGATTAGCTTTCACAATTCACCCGTCAACATTCGGTAATTTAACCTGATACTGGAAGAAGAGAAAACTGAGAGCAAGTGGTTTGTATACTTTATCAATTTCCTTTCGAGATCGAGCAATTATCTATGTTTATTTCAATTCCTGCATGGTAATGCTAACATAACAAAGACAAATTGGCAATATTTTTTTTTTTTTTTTAATGATGTAATTACTGACTTCACAGCAGTTTCCACGCTTAACAAAGCCATCAACTGGATCCTTTGAAATTCCAGATCTGGCCCTTGGGGCACATGTTTGACACAACTGGCCTCACCTTTTCCTATCATCACAAACGGGCTGATGGAAGGGTAAAGCTAATGCTAGCTAAGTGACTCTCCTTTTAATTATAACAGCACAGGGCTCTGCTGCAATGGTCAGTGACTCAGCATGTACTGAAATAACATGAATGACATTCAACACAAAGCAAAATCAGTAAATGTGATGACAGCATTTGGGCTCGTCATGGCTTTATTTTTAAAATCATGTATATCTGGTGTCCAGGTTTTACAAAAAAACCCCTAAAAACACAACACAGCTGAGTGAAGGGGTTGCCGTTAGCTTGGACTACCTGTAATTGCAGCATGACAAAGCTGTGTAAATACTGTCAAACTAAAAGGAAATATCAGAACTTTGGATTCATCATTTGGACACAGTGTTTTGAGCGTTTCAACACTCATCAAAGTGGCTTGTTTAGCCTCAGCTGACTGCACGTTTCTCCAGCCTTATAAACAGCACAGCTGTAAAACAGCCAAAACCAGCACCAGCCTAACAATTAGCCACAAGCTCAGTTTCATGATTGTTGTACATTTTTTGTGTGTTCACAAAGATTTCAGATTTTTTTTATAGCATGTGGAACTGCGAAGATGTGTCTCAAACGTTTTGGTGCGTGTCTCATGTGTGTCCATCCTTCAGAAAATAGTGCCTGAGCGCATCTGGTGCTGTCACATGGGCAGAAAAATACACGTCCCACGCAGCCAAACACATGTGAACACGTGTTAAAAAGAGTTCCAGAGCACACTGAGAAGAAGAAAAATCACATCTTTGTCACAGATTTTCTCACATGCACACACACACATTCTCTCTCTCCATAAATGGCTGCTGTCGTAGTGTGCCGGCACCACATCTGGATCCTATTGGCCTCAGGAAGGGCTGAACACTCAATAAAATCCTCCTTCCACTGCAGAGGACTGTCAACAGGCCCTCCACCACTGTCAGCGAGGAGGAGGACAGAGAGACAGACAGAAAAAGAGGGAGGCTAACGGGAAGAGGAGGACAGGAATAAAGAAAATGGACAGAGACAGAAGCAGCAGGAAAAGTAGAAGAAGTAGCAGAAGGGTGATTATAAAGGATGGGAAAAACAGCTCAAACTGCATTGCCATTTTTATGATTTAGTACTTTAACCTTTTCATCACAGTAATACCATGTTTTATTGGATATATTCAACTTCTAATTTATTTTATTTAAAGAGTGCCAAATCACAGTTGCATCAATGTGCGGTAAAAATCCTACAATAATAATTATATCATAGAGAGAAAATCCCAACACAAAACCCACTATGAGCAAGCACTTGGCAACAGTGGGAGGAAAAATCTCCCTTTTAACAGGAAGCTATGATGGGTGGTCGTCTAGTTATAGAAATAAAATAACAAAAACTGTGTCGATTGTTCACCTTCAGAGTAAAAGTTCTCAGCCTCACTGCTGAAACCAGCAGGTTTCAAAAGGCGCAGCTTTTAGTTTGAAGGCGAACATTCTCCAATTCTAGTTTCTGTCGCGTTTTTCAAATGACACTATTGCTCGATGGTTAGTTGGTAAGTGTTTACAGCCACAGCAATCTGCTGGTGAACAAAGCACAAGGTTTTTGTTGCAGCAACCCTTTTATGAGTGATTTCACCCAGCGATAGCTAGCAACCACTCACCAACCAGTGGGCATCCTTTGCAAGGGGAGGTTGCAAGGAGCTTGCCAACTGGTCTCCTGGCCCGTGTGATTGAGATCTTCGATAATTTAAAAAGTTAGTTTTGAATACTGCTGAAAAAAAAAGCTTCAGAGGGGAAGAATAATAACTCAATAGCATTTCAGGACTTGTGTCTGTTCAGCAACACACTCAGAACAAAAAAGTCAGTACAGTAGACATTTGGAAAAACAAAAAAGCTGATATGTTATCACTTAAGAAACACATATCTGTAATAGCAGCCATTACCGTAGCTGCACCTTCTCAATATCAAACTTATCCACGTCATCCAAGCTTAATCTTTCTGATTTTTTTTGTTTATATTTGTCATCATTCGTTAAGTTTTTCTTGCTCACAAAGTAGAAAAAGTGCATAAATACTGCTGTATGTAAACATGCAGAGACAGGGAGAGAGAGGCATGCAGGTCTGTATTTAACTCCTCCCGATGAAACATTTATCACTAAACCTGCTCTGAAGAACTTGAAGACTTGAGCATAATATGTTTGTGTGCACTGCATAACTATTGTTTAAATTAGTCAAACCATTCCTCATAAAAAGTTGTAGCTTTATGGAGGGGGAGCTGCTATCAGGCAGTGTCTCCGTGAGATAGTTTCAATCTCTGCTACAGAAACAGCCTGCAGAGAAAAACAGACACCTTTCAAGAAACGTGAAGGTGCCTAATCAACCCCAAAGCCCCTTCAGTTCGATCCAGCGCTCTAACACACCACAGCTTCTCAGGCAAATCCTGTGAATATGTGGGAGTGTGCACGGAGCTGGCGGCGATCCTGTAACGCAGCGCGGTGTGAATGACATAAAATGTAACTCAGCATGCTAGGTGGTGTGGGAAAATCCCACGACTGAGCGTGTTGAAGTGTTAATCCCCCGAGAGCTGGACCTCTGCATGCTGCAGTGTGCAAATGTGTGTGTGTGTGTGCGCTGCAGTGAGAGATGATTAATTTGGGGATTTGACTGGGAGGAGTGTGTGTAGCCTGAAGTGCATTTATATTTGGATGTTGCAATGCAGTCTGTTTATGCATTTGTGAGACAAAAGTTTCCACCTAGACCAGGGGTCTGCAACCTTTTACACCCAAAGAGCCATTTGGACCCGGTTTCCACGCAAAAGAAAACACTGGGAGCCGCAAATACTTTTTGACATCTAAAATGAAGATAACACTGTATATATTGTTTTTTATCTTTATGCTTTGTGTGAACAACTAAGGTGTGCTGCTTATGAAATCCATGACGTGCTACAGAGAAAATTAAATTATATTTATGTAATCAACACATTTTGAACTCTTAAAGAAATATAACAAAAGGAAAGACACCAACCTGAACTAAAATGATCCAGCAAACAAAAACTATTGTCAGCCGCCACCCGTATATCGCCTTTGGGCTGTTGGAGCCTTGACCTGACTCTTAAAAAATAATTGGAAAAAAGCACTATGCTGCTGAAAGATGAAAAATAGATATTTGCAAAATTCTGCCTAAATATGTATTTTACCTGGTTAATGCGTGCGGCGGGGCGTGGTTTGCAGCGCCCTGCAGGGGAGTCGGATGCACCTGAGCAGCACCCGCAATCGTGCCTCGCCGCCTTAAAGCCTGTGCTCTCTCTGTTGTTGTGTTGTCGGGCTGTGAGCTGAAAAGCTACAGCCGGCTGTATGCTTACAGCAACCGTGTGTGAAAAGTGCTCAATAAAGAGATGCTCAAAAGCATGCTCATAGAAACATCGTCGGGTTTGCCGTGATTTGTTTACAATGGGACTTCTTCTCCTGAACCTCTGCGCACAGAGTCCGCAAATCGGGGCTATACGAAGTCAGTTTACGCAGGACTGTAAGCTGTCATCTGTCAGGCATGAACGGTGTTTGTCTTTAACATAGTTCACGGTGGAGAACAGCTGCTGACATAATGTGGATCCGAAGATCCATAATTGGCCTATCTGGGGTTGAAAGTCTCGATAAATGCACGGCGTTTCGGCGGGTATACCGGCTTCCGCGAGTGTGACGCTTATTTTGAGCGATGAAAAAATAATAGAATATAATTTTATTTTTATATTTCAATATCACAATAATCTTCCAATTTAGAACTACGAGTTAAAAAGAACTAACATAAATAAAATACACTTCAGCTAAATACTTCTAATTTATTTGCCCAAACCACGCGGAGCCGCAGTATAAGGACTAAAGAGCCGCATGCGGCTCCGGAGCCGCGGGTTGCCGACCCCTGACCTAGACCATGAATGGTGTAAAGAGCAACATATTGCTTCTGTTAAATGTTTACAGTATTATTGCTAAGAAAATGGGTTACTATAACAGTTACTACTGACCGCACAGATAACTTCAGAAACAATTTCTGAAGAAAATAAACAACCAATTTGTTGCTTATTATTAAGTTATGAAGCAGTATCTGCATTTCAGCATGCATTTGGCTCAGTGGCTAAAACCACACTGAAAAGGTTAAACTTCTAGTGGTCTAATAGTAATTCACAAGCTTATGAAAGTGGAAGCCTCCGTCTCTGCAACTTTTTGGAAAAACTTGACAAAATCAGACATTATTGTGATATTTAAAAAAGGACAGACATGTATTTTTAATCTCTGACGCTACTATTTTCGCCCTTTATTCTTTGACCATAAAGACAGAAGACAGAAAAGACAAAGGACACACAGCCTTACTCTGATCACATTACATTTGTCTAAAAACACTGTGCTAAATTCAGTAATCACATTAAAGTTATATATCAAACAGTTATGCTGTTACTTGAGCTACACGACTTCTTTTATAACCTGCCAGATGAAAATGTGAGTACAGTTGCGCAACAGGTGCATAACTTTAATTCAAGCAGGAGGAAGAAAAAAGTTGGCAGAGTGATCTGCTTTCGAGGAGTGACCATATACACATCAATTCTAACTAGCAAAAACCAGCCCTGCAGGCAGTTTTTGCCCAGCCAGCGGTTCTTGCTCGCTTCGTTCATGTAAGAAAGCACATGATAATGTTAATGTATCATGTCATTCATTTTATGTTCATTATAATACTAAATATAGTGAGATGGCAAAAACAGCTGTTCATAAACATCAGACAAATGAGTAATAAAACCAAATGTATTCTTCTTTTTCTTTCCAAGCTACATATTCATTGTTACATATTCAAAGTTATCAGTTACAAGCACTGTTCGCATCACTGTCTGATGTTTGCTTATTTACAGATATGCATGACAAAACTTTCCAATGATCCCAGAGTGCCACTACACTAAAAATATCCATCCATCCCCTTCCGCTTATCCTTTTCAGGGTCGCGGGGGGCGCTGGAGCCTATCCCAGCTGTCATAGGCCGAGAGGCGGGGTACACCCTGGACAGGTCGCCAGTCTGTCGCAGGGCTAACACACAGAGACAGACAACCATTCGCACTCAAATTCACTCCCACATTCATACCTATGGGCAATTTAGATTAATCAGTTAACCTATCCCCACTAACTGCATGTCTTTGGACAGTGGGAGCCGGAGTACTCGGGGAGAACCCACGCAAACACGGGGAGAACCCACGCAAACACGGGGAGAACCCACGCAAACACGGGGAGAACCCACGCAAACACGGGGAGAACATGCAAACTCCAGCCTGATGGTGGAATTCTTGCTGTGTGGCAACAGTCTAACCTCCGTGCCACCGTGCTGCCCCACTAAAAATAGTTTAAATATATTTATACACAAAATACACATGCATGCAACATACTTGTCATGATAACTATGTGCACGTAGATGTAACGTAGACGTAGTGTTGCAGCTACTTGTAAAGATGAGGGAACAGACAAACATATGCTACGATCATTATACTAAGATTTATTGCAGGGAAAAATCAGGAACTTGACTATAAAGAGACGACAATTCTTAATCTGGAAACAACAACAATCCACCGCTGTGAACACTTCCTAAAACCTCTACAAGCACCTGAAGCAACATGCCAACCTCTTTCATACACCTACAGATCCAGAGTGATATTCAGACAGAGCGTATGCTGACACCAACCCAGCAGCGAAACCTTGATTTTCACCAGGTAACATAAGCATGAACAGGCTTACAGGATTGTACATTTCTGCTATGCTGTGAGCTTCATGGTAAATAGCCAACTAAGAATAAACAGCTTTGTTATCTCCTCCTTAGGACGGTGATTTGCACAGATACATGTTGCAAATCACTTTCAGCGTTTGGAAGTAAAGAGTAAACTTTTCTGGTATTTCTGTAGCTTTCATACAGTTTGTAATTCCTAATAAAGAACGCAGTGGTGCTCAAGTAGTAGTCAGTATCAGCTGAGACAGTGGAAAAGGTGTCAGCAGACAAAAAGACAGATCTGTGCATCTGTTCTTACACGGCCACTCTGGAAATGTGGAAAAACATTTTCTTTCCAAACATCAGAGCTGTGGACTTGAAGCTGCGCAGCTTGAAATATTCAAGTGAAACCTTTCTGGACATGAACTCACTCTTCAAAAACACAGCTCCTTATTTATGACATAAACACAAGAAGATTTATAAGTACAGTATTCTGGCGAACAGGTCCACTTTCCACACTCTCCAAAAACACAAATAAATAACGTCGGCTGTAACTGAGAGTTACCTCACTGTTCATAACTCAGCGATAGTAACTCAGTCTTTGTGCACTCATGGATGGAGTATTGTGTTACCGGAGCGCCGGGGGTAAAGAAAGAGTCGGGAAGCTAAATTAGTGCTCTACATGAACTGTGGATTTGGCAAACTAATTCAATAAAGGAGTGCAGCATTTCCTGTCTTATCTGTGCCTGTAAGGGGGAAGGAAACATTGGAGGGAGATGAAGCCACCTAAATTAAGACAATCTTGCCCTCCTGTGAGGCTGCACTATTTCCTCTTTGTCTTCCTGAAATTAAGAAACTGAGACACTATACCTCTTCTAGTTTAACATGACAGTCTAATATTAGCCCAACGTCTTTCTTTTTCTCCCTTCCTTTTAGCCTTTTCTTCTACTTCCATCTCCCCCATCTGAAAGCTTCATCGCCTTCTTCCTCTTTCTCCTCCCCTCTCTAGCTAAGCTCTCTCTGAGCCCAAGTGTTTCAGATGGTGTTTCACTCGGCAGCAGAAGAAACCTGAGCTATTTTTACACCGAGACGGCGGCCACCGATCCCGCAAAAATTTAGTGCCAGTGTGAACAGGAGCCCTGGAACGCTCACCGCATGTAAACCCAAAACCAAAATACATGCATACAGTGAGCTATACAGTCACACCAGCATACATAAAGACAGAGAGTAAACCCACAGATGCTCACGCCCCTCTCGCCATGCTCGCTATCAAACGTGTCATGACGGTGCAGTGATAGCAGCATTGCAGCTTTTTCATGGAACATAGTAAGTAAACATGAATGTGATGAGATGGGTGGCACAGAAGAGCCCCAACAGTGTTTGACTAGTGTGGGGACATTATTTGTGAGAGAAAGCGAGCTTTAACAAGGCAATCACACATTTCTTCACGCCATTTGTTTACAAGGTGAACAAGCAAACTGCTGCTGAGGGGATAAGAGTTTTGCCACCCACTTTGCCACCCGGAGGAATCTCTTCCACTGCACGCCTTTGCCTCTGAGGACCATGGAGACAGCCTTTAGGAAGAGTCAAATCTGTCGGCATTACCAGCCTCATCTCGATTTCACTAAACCTCAAAACTGGGGCACTTGGGAGCCATGCTAACTTGAAAACGATTCTCTCGCTCTACATTATTTAAGCACGAGCTCCTCTCATCTCCCTCCTCCTTTCTTCCTTGACTCTCCTCTTTCTCTATTGTCCTCCCCCCTTTCCTTTTTTATCTCCGTCGTTCCCCCGTGTGCCTTCGGTGGTGCTGTAGCAGAGTGGGTGGGATAGAGAGAAGATGAAGGCAGAGAGGCAGGGTGCTGCAGCAGAGCGCTTTCATCCGCTCTCTGCAGGGCTGTTGCATCAGAGAGAAGTCACACCAAGTGGATGCAGTGATACAGCAGAGCCAGGGCACCATAACTGTACGCTACATGCATTTTTAACCTGTCATCATAACTGCTGGAACGTGTTACTCACAGGCAGACATATTACATATTTCAGTAGCTATAATATGAGTCACATGACATGAACCAGGGTGCTGCAGTTATTTCTATTCATTCAGCTAATCTGTTTCCTGCTAATCATACTGAGAGTGGGAACACAAGCGTGGAGATTTTTTAAAGTTTTTCCACAATACGTTCTGTCCCCCTTAAAACATACTACAGTTTGTGTTGTCACGTGACTCTGCCCTGTCCATTCTGCCACATGGAAACATCGTATAGGAAAAGTCAAACACCGAGCTGACTGCACAACTCGAGTAGTTTGGACTACATAAAAATGCCGTGTCCGGTGTTTGAACGCACTTTTGCAAGGTCTCTTAAGGTCCCACCACAGCATTTCCTCAACTGGGACTTTGATTGGGCCATTGCAAAACCTTGATTCTTTTCTTTCTTATATATCCTGTTGTAGATTTGCTGCTGTCTCAGTGTCCTGTCGTGCGACTCTGTTTTGGCAGACTTCAGCTATTAGACAAATAGTCTCACATCTGACTCTTTGGTGTATACAGAGAAGCTGACATGGCTGATTTATGCCCTGTTGGTGCAAAACAAACCCAAATCATCAGCCTTCCACCACCGTGCTTGACTGTTGGTATGAGGTGCTGATATGCTTTACTTGTTTTTTTGCCAGAAGTAGAAAAATGATATGCCAGGATGATATTATTTGACCTGAGACCTGTGGACCCAGACATGACACCTAATTTTTCAGCTTTTTCAACATTGCATGGTTTGACCTTGGGTGAATTTGCTGGGACATCCACTCCTGGGAAGATTACACGAGTGAAGGTTTCAGATCAGCAAACTGCCAAAACATCTGCGTTTATAGAGGTGATAGTTGGAACTGGAGATCATTTATCTGAATTTCAGGGGTAGGACCACATCTTATGGATTCCCCCTTCAAATCCTATGCCTCCAGTATATATGCCTTCCTGCACTACAGGATGTTTGTTTTCATTTTCATACCCTACCCTGCCTCCCCCATTCTTAGTTCAGAGACCTCTCATTAATACCTGGGGATCTGCCTGGACCGCCAGCAGTCCTCACTGAGGCTTATCCTAAATCCCACTCTTAGTCCTACATCTACACTTATTCCATATACCTTTCTCTTTCAATAAATGTCTACTCTAATTCTGCTTGTGGTCCCTGCTTGGAAATTATTGCTGTAAAAAAACAAAACAAAACAAAAAAACAGCAACCCAAATTTAAAAGCTGCATCTGAACAACAATAATAATAAAATCCGAAGGACGAAGATCACAGATAACTGGTTAATAAGGAGTTCCCTTGGGAAAAAAAAATCCATGTATGAGACATTTGAATGGGAACATCTTATACTTTCTAAATAAAATGCGGTTGTTTAGGATGTGGTTAAAAAAAACAAGTGTGATATACAAGCTCATTGTATATGTACAAAGACAATAGAGGCTATTCTATTCTATTCTATTCTATTCTAATAAAGAGAATCTTAAAATAAAGTTAACACAGATTTTTAATAAAATATAATTAGCAGAAAACAAACTGAACAGTGCAGACTGAGCAAATTGTCAGAAAATAAAGCAGCTCTGATTCCTTGAATAAAACTGCAGTTTTTAGGTGTATTTAGCACTGGGCACGCTACTATATCATCACTGGTTATGGCAGCGGCAGCATCAGTCAACTATGGTCTATTAGATTAAATTAAATATTAAAAATAAATGAAACTTTAATGATGCCCGTGGGGAAAATCAGGTCATTGCACCAGCAGTGAAAAGGATATAGATCAGAGCAGAACAGACAGACACCACTGAGCAAATACAGCAAAGAATTACAACCGGAAAAAGCTTGAAATAGGGCGTATTAGGTTTAGATTTAATATAAGTTTTGATTTATATCATTATTATAACTGAAACTGAATGTTATGATTGTTTTCACAATGCTGCATCTTCTTTGGATATTATTAAGTTAAAGAAAATCATTAGATTAAACTCTATGCTATGTTGTGCAGCACAAGTGTAAAGGGAAGGGAAGGATTGTAGACACAAATATACTGTAGTTTGCCAAATGTCATCAGCGCTACCTCATTCATACAGAGCAGTAAATACTGCACTGAAACAATAGAATACAAACACAAGCAGGCATGTGCACCATACACCGACAAACCAAACCAAAGCATCACCTGTCAGCCTCAGTCTGAAAACAAGTTCAAACCTCCACCGGCCACTCCCGGTCTTTTCACGCACCCACCCAGTCCACACACACTCAGCAGAAGGACTCTCAATGGTACAGCTGTACCATTCATCCCTTCATTCACTCATTTATCCACAGCAGCCTACTGGGCTTTGAATGGCTAGACCAAGCATGACTGTACTTCACTTGAAGTATTGGGGTGTCTGGTTTGTTTCAGTGGATTTCAACATCAAAACCTGTTGAAACCTGACAGGTGAGTGTCATGTTCATGTGCTTGTTGTGTAAATCCCTGTTTTGTGACAGCGTACAAAGACAGTGATTAGGACTGCTACTGTCTGAAACTTTCTCAATCACCCACACTTACAAACACAGACAAAAACAAGGCAGTGTGTGTTCTCCACAGACCATTAGTGATGACTTCATGCCGATCTGATAACACCACTATTACCCAACTTGCACAGCAGCTGAACCAAAATCCACCAAATTGAGAGTTAAAATGAAAGCAGATTGATGCCAGTTTCGCTTTCACGGTCAACTCTTTTCAACACAATACTAAAAACTCCAGCAGCTCCTCCCTGCACCCAGACTGGATATGAACACGCCACCATTTTCTGGCTGAGAGCCATGGCCTCAGACTTGGAGGTGCTAATTCTCATCTTAACCGCTTCACACCAGTGCGAGCTGGACGTCACGGCTGATGAAGTCAGCAGGACCACATCATTCGCAAGAAGCAGAGACAAGGTCCTGAGTTTATGCAATTTGCTGTGCCTGAAATTCAGTCTAATAAACAGAATTAGTGGGGAAAAAAGTAACCCTGGTGGAGTCCAACTCCCACCGGGAATGGGGCTGACTTACTGACGGCAATTCAAACCAAGCTCTCACTGCAGTCATACAGAAACCAAATTGCCCAAAACAACAGACAAACAACAATAATATCCAAAGCCCAAGCCAAGAGGCATCCTGAATGCTGCCTACATCACTTCATCTGCCTCCTTTCAATGTGGAAGAACAGCAGCTCTACTTTAAACACCTCCTAAATTACTGAACCTTTTTTCTATAAATGAGTTCTGACACTGTTCAGATGAAGCTTTTATTATTTGTGTATACCTGCATTCAAAATTGGATTTATTGACATGCAACATTACAAACACTAGCAGAAAGTCATCCTAAGGGCAGGTTTTGCCAGGTCTACCACGATGGAGCCATCAGGTGACTGTTATATGTCATGTGCATATAAATGTACAAACATTACGGTACAAATGATGCAATCAATGATGCAGTTTCTTCAAACAAATACACAGAAACATTTTTTTTATTTGTAGTAAATGTTTTAATCATTCCCCGTATGGATGTTACAAAACTTGGTACCCTAGCTAATTTCATTAAGTTTCATGACGACTGAACCAGCAGATGATGATGATTAAATTCAGCAGTATTTATCAAATGTTAGCAAGCTAGCACTCTAAAATAACTCTAAAAAGTGGTTAAATATGCTGAAAATAATACATAAAAATAACACTTTAGCACTGTCATGTTAGCATTTAGCACAGAGCAAAACTACAGAGCTGCTGACATGTAAATGGACTCTCAGCCTGGTTTTAGAAAAAGGACTAAACAAATATACGACAAGCTCAGTGAAAGATATAGAAACACATTTCTAAAATGTAAAAGCAAAAATCCTAAAAAACACAGAAAAAAAAAGTAGCTAAAACATCATGGAGGCAAACTGTTATTCTCTGTGAGGCTAGAGAACATGTGTTTATCAGTTAGTTTTAGCTAGCAGAAATTTTGGGCAGTAGAAACTGAAGTTGCTGATGTAAAGCATTAGGACAACTGGGTGCAACAGGATGTTTCTGCTTTTTTGTATGTAGTATCTGTTTGTTTAAGGTCCTTTGAAAGGTAAAGAATTCAATAATAATAGTGAAGTAGTCCTTAAATAAACACGCACATTCCTTCAGTTATTTAAATTCAGTGATACGTGCTACAAGAAAAAAAAAAGGAAATCAAACACCTGCTAAAAAGTGCTTTCAGGCTCACGGCGTCAGTCTGTGATACAGATATGGTTCTCAATAAGGAATGACAGAATTATAAAGGAAAAAAAAGCAAGCAGGAGGGGTTGTGGGGAGATTTAAAGTTCTGATTACTGCAGCAGTGACGTGAGCAAAAATGAGCCAGATTTTAGCTGCATGGGGTCTCACCACAAACCCCCCCAAAAAACAAACAGAGCAGCCACAAGAAGCCAGTATCTGCAGCATGTAGTTAGGTAATGCCTGAATTACGGTATCTTTGTTAGTATATATATAAAAAATTTAAAAAAAAATCTTTGTGAAGAAAAGCTTTCCAGGAATTTAGTGTAAAGCCAGCTTTTTTTTTTTATTTCATCCAAAGGAGAATAGCAACAAAAAGAAATTTAGATGCTAATTGCCTTGAGGGTATCCCAGCATCCCACATGTCATATTTCCTGTGGTTCCCATTGGCTTTTAGTTATGTTTCAGTGCATGTTAACTGCCCTTTGGTTACTTCCTGTTTTTTTTTTTTCATAGTTAGCTTTTCTAATGTGTCCTGTTGCGGTTGAACTTCCTGTTTTTGTTCCTTTGTGA
Source organism: Oreochromis aureus (assembly GCF_013358895.1). NCBI lineage: Eukaryota > Metazoa > Chordata > Actinopteri > Cichliformes > Cichlidae > Oreochromis > Oreochromis aureus. The sequence continues at coordinate 21,762,223 of NC_052948.1, read as the reverse complement.
TCATCTGGCCTGACCTGATTAGGTATGATAGGTAGGATTAGGTAGGTTTGATAGGCGACATGTTGGATTGCGAGGTTGGGGTCAGTGCGGCTGCTCTGATCTTCTGCGGTGGCATTACAGTTGAAAACTCCACTTAAAATGGAATGCAGCCATAGCCGTTTTCTTTCACATGCATGTGCTCTTTTTTTTTTTTTTGCACTAGAAACCCGATAATACCCAAAACCTGATTCAGATTACAAAGTGACATGTTTTTTGTGTGAACCCTAAAGAAAAAAAATAGCACTGTCTCAACTCTGATGAGGCATGTATAGTCTCTATCATGTGTACGCTCTTCTGCATTTAAACACACACACGTTACCCCAATGTTTAGTGCAGCTATTGGTCTCAGTATTGGTTGTGCAGCTATTGACCTTTAGATAAAAATAACAACTGTTGTGCAGAAACACCATGCACATCAAATGAAAAAAAGCCACATTATTCTCTGACATCTCTCCTTTCTTATGTTTGGTTCTCTGTGTAACACCATATGCTGCTGTTATGCACCAAGGCTACCAATTATTCTGAGGCAAGCCTCCTCCAGAAACTCGCAAACAAAGGCAGAGTTTGTTGTCTTTACAGGCTTAAAATAACTTTTCAAAGGCTGCTTCACAACCGCATGATGCTGGGACAAAAGGTAATGAAAACCAAGACGGCTCGTGCACGTTAGAGAGTGAATGGGGAAGATGTTAATTTTAACAATTGTGGAAGCAGTCTTAGAATGACACTGAGAATCCGTGGATGAAAAAACTGAAGAGATAAACAGATATCCGTATGACAAATTAAAACAAACAGATCTTTTTTTTGAGGCTCAGTTAGATTCTGTCTGATTGATGAAAGTCTAGTTAACGGTTTCAAACAGACAAGATTACAAACGCAGATCTAGTTTGCTCAATAGCTTCCATAAAGCCCAGATGGCCGTGTGTCCAACTAAAGCTGCACTAATGTCTGTAATCTCATCTGGGCCTGATTGCTGTGACACCACATAAGCAGACTCAGATTGAATCAGGCCCGTTTTAACTATCAATTTCCTGTCGTGAGCCTCTCGCTAAATCTATTGGGCGGAGTCGCGGACAGTCATCAAGAGAAAAAAAGATACTGCTGGCGGGGAGGAAGAAGAGGAAATCACCGCCTGGCCATACTGAATTTGTAAAATATTTGTGTCAGCCATTGTTTTTAAATGGGCACATCCATTCAGTGTTACTGTCCGAAAGACAACAATACAGATTCCACTGCATGAAATGACAGGTACTTATTATTCTTTGACGCATGCATGTGCACAAGAATCCTTATTTGGTCATTGCAGAAGCTCCGCCCACCTGTTTAAAATCACCTCTTAATGAGGGGCAGCAAATCAGAAGCAAGTTAGCTTTAAGGGAGATGAAAAAGAGCTAAAACAACTTGTTGTTAACAGTGAATGAAACAGTAAATGGCTGCACTAAGGCCAAGTATGAAGTAAATAAGGCTTATTTTGAACTGCGAATCATGCAAAGCTACTCTAGCAGAGTTCAAAGATAAAAATGAGCAGAAAAAAAACAGGATCCTTTAAGCTAATAAAAGACGACAGGGCAAAAAGAAAAAAAATTCTCAGGATGCAGAAAGGAGCAGCGAGAGGAAAAAGAAAAAAAAACTTGGCTGATGATATTACGCTGAACCTTGTCCAGGTCAACTATATGTCTACAGAGCATTTGAGTACACTGTGTACAGCTGTCTGAGGGGATAAATGCTGTACTGAGCTTCCTGAGAAAGGAAAGCAGGAATGCTCCAGAGAAAGAGTGAATGAGAAGGAGATGGGGATAATCCAGCGAACAGATGTTTGGGAGCACATCGAAGAGTCCTCGCTGCCCAGAGGATACCGATTATAAGCGGATGGAAGCGCTAACAGGAACGCTTGGGAGCCAAGGTGGGCTACACGATTAGCCAACGCACACCTGCTAAGGCTAGCCAGAGTGCGATCCTGTGATGTAAAAGGTAGCTGCTGTTGTTAAAGCACACGTAATGAGAGAATTTCACAGAAGTAGCCGCTGGCGAAAGAAACACTCCAGATGTCACACAGAGAAGACTCCAGACACGTGAGAGTGGACGGAGCTTTGCTTTGTACTTCTTCACCATTTAATCAAGAGGAAATAGCTCATTTAGTTAAAACTCTAGCATGTGCTAAAGATGAAGGAGAGGTAATGTGACCAGTGAGTGAGGGTGGGAGGGACAGCAGCACAGAGGAGAGCACTGTGCAGTAAAACCAGCCTGTCCTCTGCACTAGAGCAGCCCTGACAGTGCAGAGCTTTCCGATGTCTCATTGTGATTTAAAGACCAAGGACACAGTCAGTCATGAGTGAACATCTCCTATTCCCCAGCTCCTGGGAGAGCTGCCTGCTAACATGTTCTGACAGGCACCACTCCGGTGCACAGAGGTTAGCACTGCACACGCCATGCAAAATAGTACACACACACAGAGCAGCGGTGCCCTCATTCAAGCAGAAAAAAAAACAGCACCTCCTGCAATACGCAGGCATCTTGAGCGATGGTGCTGTAATCCACGCATCCTCTATCAAGCTGCCAGCCTTATAATAGGCCTTGCAGTTCTCACCTGGTTTGTGAGGTTCAGTGGGTTCACCCCCAGCAGCTGTGGCACCATCGCCGTACTGTAAATGTGTCCATATGCCCGGGGAGTACGTGCCGTTTTAACCCGGGTAGCTGTCTCCAATCCCAGCATCGGTGGTGCTGGATAGGAGCACCGGGCAGGTCCTCAAGCCATTTCACACTCATATTTAATGACGCACGCTCCTTTGAACTCACGTTTTGTTTTGTATCAGAGTGCCGAGGTACTACCTGGATCCATCTATCAGCCACAGGAGACAGAGCCTTTCCCTGAGGGCCTGGTTAAGAGCAGGGAGGGGGGAGGGCATCTGGATGGGAACCATCTGGTGAAAGGGGAGTTTGTTCTGCTACTCCTGCAGCAGGCAGGCAGGCAGGTCTGCCGGCCACACCACCAGAACAAAGGCAGGCTATAATGTGGTCCCCGCGGCCGTGGCGGGGGAGCTCTGTCTGCCTGCCTCCCCAGACAGAGCAGCACACAGCTGGGGTCAGTCTCAAACCCTCACTTGGCCTTCAGGACGGATTTAAGATGCAGACGTCTGCTTGTCATGCGAGAGACTGGTTCACTTTTATGGATTGCCTCCGCTCTTCACATGACAGTAACTCAAACACCAAGATTTTAACAACTCACTTTCTCTACCTGCTTAGTTGTGGAGGACACAGCCGGCAGCCTTTCAGAAATCCGATCCTTCAGTCAGATGACGACTCGAGATTATTTACCGAATGTGCATGTTTTCCAAATGTGGCACAAACAACGGCTGCTCCACATACACAAAGCTTCTGGGAAACTGAATCTTTTTAGTTATTTATTTACTTTTTGCTTAAATTTATGGCTCTGCACAAAAGTCTGTTCAGCTTACGTGAGAGTGAAGGATTTTTTTCGTCATACACTCAGCTTCCCTTCCTGGCTCTGAATGACCGATAATCCAACATAATGTCAGTGGCCTCTTTATTTTCAGCGAGCCTCTGGGTTTGATCTGATCTCACAATCAAACACAGTCAAATAATAGTCAAATTTCACCTCCCATGTATCAGCTCTCTGAAACTTAATAGGCTGCAGGGGACCAAAAAAACCCCCCCCAAAAACCATCTCATCTGATATTACCTGACTGCACAACTACAACTGGACTGCTAGACACAGACGGACACTGGAAGCCAAGTCCTTCCCATCAGCCTGCCAGCTGTCTTCCCGTCAGCGCTCTCCTGCTGTACGCTCATATCTCTGCCGTCGCCTGCCTCTGAACGCCGCTCAAATTACACACGATGGCAGTTATTGGACATCTGCGGCGCATTATTAAAGGCTTTTACGCGACGAGAAACGTTTCCAGCGGACGATGAGAGCATATCATGAATACTTGGATTTTACCGCTGGCATGATGCAAGGAAGACAGTCATTGTTAGTCATGTGTCTGCACTGCTGTATTTCTGAGACGCATCACACAGAGGCTACAGAGGCTGCACTGTAAGAAAAAAAAGAAAAAGGTCACAAGCCTGAACCCCTGCAGGGGCTGATGCAGCAGCCGATGAAGAGCTGAGGGGTCATCAGTCACTACAAATAAAGCTGTGTGAGTCTTTAAGCCTTTAAAACCACAAACACACACACTGTGTCCTTGAGAAGGGAGTTAAGTCAGGCACAGCCTCTTCATTCACTGCAGTGTGATTCACCTTGAGCAAAGGTGAACAATCAGGTCACTGTGATGCAGAAAAATGCACAAATGTGTGCAACAGGATTGGCTATTAGATCAGCCCAAACTTCCAAAGATCTCCAACCAAAAAATAAAAATCTTCACTTAGGTTCTAACAGGAATCATCACAGCGTCGCACTGAGTCCCGACAACAGCAGTTACTTAACTTAATGAGAAAAAAAACGTTCGCGCAGCCAGAAGCAGCCGAGCATGTCAGTGCAGGGGCGCAGACAAATTTCAGACGAAGTGCAGACGGCATACTAATCCACGGATTTAATACGAGTAAACAGAATAGTATAAACAGAGTACTCGAAACAATAGAAAGTCTTTAGACAGACAGTGTCATCGGTAGTGAATATGAACTTCAAACCAAAAGAAATGAGGACAGATTTGGGCGTTCTCTGCCTGTAAGGACAGCAAATATTGCGGGCCAGCTACACGACAGCCCATTAGGAGGTTCAAATAAACTCCAAAGCTACCCCAGCAGGCCGCTGTAATCTTTTCGTATGTTTGGAGCCAAGTATTTTGGTGCTTTTCTCTTACCATTTTTTCCTGTGCCCTTGTTTTGCAGGAATGTCTTGTGTGCACAAACACATCTGCCGAGGTGTGTGAATGTACAGTCCTCCACACTGACTCAACAAATGACTAACACGCGTATAGCTTTTGTCTCCACTGTTGTTAACCTGGCATTTCACAGTAGGAAGATGCGAAGGAGTGGGAACGGGAAATAAGAGCTCGGCGTCAAGAGCAAGCCACAAGCTCAGGCTGCACCACCAAGTGTGGCTATTTTATTTTTTTTACCTTCACGCTGACTAAAAGCCCACTTTCTCTCATTTCCCTGAGCACAGGAAGAAGCTTTCACTGTTACAGCTTGAAAACTGAAGGAAATAATCCCAGCCTGGATCCTTCATGGCCCACCTGGTGTTTCCATTTAAATCTCATTTTAATTTTGTCAATCAAACGTACACGGGAAGGCCTGAGATTTAATATAATTGATTTCAAATATTTATAAGGAACAAGGTTTAAAAAGTAATTTTTCACTCATCTGCAGGTTGCCCCCCCCCTCCCTCCATTCATCCAGTTGGCAGTAAGCCTCTTACACCAATCCAAAAAGAATGATTTATCTAAGGCTACGGGCTTTTATACAAATGTTGTCAAATCAAGGCCCAACCGCAGCATCTCCTGCCAGCGAGAGATATCTCATCCTGCAGAGTGTTTTCTTTCTTCTTCCAGACCTCTTCCTGACGTTAATGTAAAAATCTGGACATCTGCTTTCGTTTTTGCTCCGTCTCAGGCAAACTATAAGAAAAATCTAATGAATCATTATGATGTAAACTAACCAACTTCCAGTCGCCACAGCAGGTAGCTCTGCATGTTTGATTTGGCGGATTTTTAAACCCTTGCTGACAGATTTGTGTCACCTCCACAAATTAAACCAGGGATCTTCTCCTTGTTAGACAAATGTGTAAACCACCACACTATGAAAGCAATTTACAAGATACTGGCAGCCACCAGTGCTAGCCCTCAGCCTCCTGGCAGCAGAATCTTTAGTTAGATACCATAGAAGCAGAATTTCTAGAGCACCTGCCTGGTGGGTCATACTTGTGGGCCAATGTTACCAAAATTCGAACTCATCTGAGACTTTTAGTAGATACATCTATTGTGTCAGGCTTTACTAAGTTATCACGTTCACCAGGTGTTCAAAAAACACTTGACCTCTGACTTTGATCTGAGGCAAAAGATTCATGCTTTTTGTTATTTTCATCTTAATACATTTGAAAATCCCCAACGTCTGGGAGAATCACATCATAGTCCAACAGTCAGCATGACTTATTAAACAGTGTTACAGGAATACAACAAATGGTGTTGCATTCAGTCTTGATATACAAAGTCAAGGTAATAGTGTTGTTTATATTCAAATACCATCACACTTTTATAGACTGCTTATAAAAGTCAGATGTAGCCACAGTGATGTGAGCCTCCACTTTTTGTGCCGTCCAAAAATCAGTTGGGGTAGGATCTTCTAGCTTCATATGGCTCTTTTGCATGTTTCCACTGATTATACATTCAACAGTTAGGAAACTGAGATGAAAAATTCAACCTAGACACCAAATTTTGGAGAAAATGAATAAATAAATAAATAAAGTTGAAAAAGTATCACGGCTTCTGTCTGCTTTACCTCTTAATTTTGCTGAACCTTAGCGTTGGTGGTTAGCATTGATGTATACACTTAAATCTCTACTCTCGAGTTCCTCTAACTGTGTACTTCAACTCCAAAAAAGAAACAAAGTTATACATTTCCTCAAAAACAGCTCTTTCAATAGTATTGATTACCAACCCAAGGTAGGCCCACCCTGTGACATACCCTACTTCATTTGGATTTTTTTTTAAATCAAGGTCTTTTTATTGAAAGAGATTTTTGTACAAACAACAAATCAAACATACAAGCGGTTAATGCGGTTATGGCATTAACGTGATTTTAACGAGATTAACGCTGACAGCACTAATTTTAATATTTTTGGGTCAACCAGCAAACTCTCTACCTAAAGTAATGCAATCATTTGAATACTTTGGTCGATTATCGAGATACAAAGTTATGATGAGTAAAACACAACTGCTTAAATACAATTATAATCCATCAGAAGAAATTAAAAATAAGTATCATTTAGCATGGCAAACAGAGTATTTTTAAAAATATTTGGGAGTTTTAATACTTAAGGATCTCGCGGAACTCATAGAACAAAATTACGTACCAATACAAAAGAAAATAAAGGAAGATATAGCGAGATGGAATTTAATCCCACAAGTTTATATTCGAGAATAAATTCGATTAAAATGAATATACTACCCAAATTATTATATTTATTTCAAACATGGCCAATGGAAATAAGCCAGAAACAATTTAATGAATGGGACAAAATGTTGTCAAGATATACACGGCAAGGTAAAAGGCCCCGAATTAGATTTAAAACCTTACAATTGGATAAAGGAAAAGGGGGGTGGGGCCTTCCTTCGCTCAAGGATTATTATTGGGCAGCACAATTAAAGCCTATGATATGCTGGTGTAATCCTTCATATGATGCTCAGTGGAAAGGCATTGAGGAGGGTCTGACCTTCATTCCCATACAAGCATGAAATCACACTCGACACTCTTTTTATTAAAACAAAATGGGAAATGGAGGGAGCAATAGATATAACAGAGGAAGAGTGGACAACAATATGAATAGTATGGACATACCTCCAGCTCACAGAGCTGGAGGGAATTTGGTTGGAAAAGCCTGATAAGATATTTTATTACACCTTACCAAAAATCTCACTGTGACGGTAACCCTCCCGTTTGCTGGAGAAATTGTGGAAACACGAATGCAAATCGTTATATTTTCTGGGACTGTCATGCTATTAAAGCTTATTGGAAGGGAACACACGTAGCAATACAAGGGATATTTGGAAGTTATTTGCCTTTAGAAAGAAAAACTTTATTTTTTGGATTCATGCCAGAAGGATGAACAAACAACGATAAATATTTGTTTAATATTTTATTGGTGGCAGGCAAAAAAAGCCCTCACAAAAAATGGCTTTCATGTGAGAGCCCAACTATGAACATGTGGATGGAGGTCACAATGGACCTTTACAGCGGATGCGAAATACAAGAGGGACCTGTGTGTATCACGTTGGAAGAAATGGATGGACTATATAATAACACGCAGGCCAGATTTTGACTTTGTTAATTTTAGATAATATATTCTTTATATTACTGGTAATTAAATCTCACTCCCTAAGTGTTTATGTTTATGTTTTTTTGTTTTGTTTTGTTTTTTTTCCTTATTCGGTCACAGGTGTAATGGGGAGTGACAGTTGGTTTAAATAAACTTTTGAAAGGTGCTTGGAATTGTTAAAAGATAAACTAGCCAAGCGGGAGCCCAGTCCACAACGTCTTACTCCATTGTCGGCTCACTAGCGCCCCCTTATTTGGATTTTTCACTCTAAAGGGGACCGCAACATGAGTAAGATGTTGTATTAAATAAAACTTTAACTGAAACCATAAGTTTATTAGTACAGTGTTTACTGAAGTCACAGATAAAAGGAGCTGAAATCAGCTTTCACACAGACTTTTCTTTGCAATCTGACTTCTTTTTGAAACCAGAGCAGTCGCCCCCTGCTGGCAAATGCTGGAAAGAATTAAGTTTTAAGAAACATCTGCATGGGCTTTGCTTTTAATCCAGGAAGAAAACATTTAACAAACAGTAACAGATTATTATTATCTGTAAATTGTGAGCTGATATTACGAACGCATTAGAGAAGAAAAAAAAAATGCTGTAAAAGCTAAAAACTGTTTGAATGCAGCTCTGTTTTATGATATCATAAAATTGCCTTAATGGTTATCACTTTTTTGTCCTTCCTGTTATCATCATTACATCAGCCTTTAAAAATCCACCATTAGTCAACCTCTGATTGTGAGGTCAGCACTTCAGCAGCCAGCATGTGGGGATAATACTTAACTGGTCAGTAAAGGTATCTGTTAGAACATGTGATGTGTAGATGTGGAAGCTGGGTGGTAAATACACATTAATTTGATTTATTTGGCCTAAAGTCACAGATTGGTCCCAAAGCATTTTTTTCAGTCTATACAACAGGCAGCTTTGACTGAGCTCTGGCAGTAATTTATTAGAAAAGTTATGCACTGTATTAGACAGTATCCAATTTACAGGCATGAAGAGGGAAGACGTTCAACAAAAGGGAGATAAAACTACTGAGAACCAAACAGAGTGGCTAGAATTTTAATACTTCATCTGGACCGTCATGCATTTGAAATCAATCTAATAAGCTTCTCTGACCTCATATTTTCAGCCTGACTCTGCCTCAGGGGCACATTCAAACCACCACAAAGCCTCAGTGCAGCAGCAGCAGCAGCATCTGACCGAAGCAAATGGTTCTGTAATTGCCATTACAACTTGTGGAAACCAAAGAATGGAACCAAAGCACTCTTGCGCCCTGCCTGGTGGTAAACTTTTTACCCCAGAAATCTGCTTCTCCTTATATCGGGGAGGAGCCGATCTTCCCATTAAAAGGAGAAAACATGAGTGAACTCGATGTTTTCCTGCATTCTCATTTTAAACATGTTACAAGCTATTCTTTGCGCGCTGGTTTAATGCCACGTGACACATAACCACTATTGATTCATCTTTTACACTACATGAAGCGCATAGTTTCTTTTTTACATGAAATGGCACTGCACGCTTCTTTAATAGTTTAGCTATACTGACCCCTCGAGAAATTCAATATTTTTCTTCTTATTTTTCCTGTTACTGTAATATGTCATTTGGCCTTCTACCAATGTAAATGCTGTGATCTCATATTGAGGATGACGAGTGGCAGCTCATCAAATTAGCTGACAAAATCCACCTACCAGCATCTCTAAAATGCTCACTAATCATAATCCGGCTGGTTTAATCTGACATTTCACCAGTTTACAAGAGTCTGTCAGATTAAAGAAATTAGATAGCCACATGAATTTGTGTGTTCTGAAAGTGACAGAAAAATTATCTTTATACCATCTTGTTTCTAACACAACAAACCACAGCTGCTGGTATTTGATGACTTTTTGTTTTCTACCGTTTGAAATCTATTGACAAGAAAAAGACACCAGAAAAAAAATGACTGATTACTGGTGATCACAGATGCCAGGATTTTACCATATTTTTACCGTTTTACCAGTGTTCTTTATTTAAATATGTTTAAGACTGGCGACGTGTCCAGGGTGTAACCGGCGCCTCAGCCTATCACAACTAGGATAGGTTTCAGACCCTCTGACTTGGATGAATGTTAAAAGTTGTTACAGTATTTTACTGTAAAGGTGTAGGTTCACACTAAAATGCTGCTCTGGTAGCTAGCATTTTACTTTATATCATGTGATCTTTAAAATGTTGCAATGATTGGACTGAGGACAATTTAAAATGAACATTTAGCATCTATTCATACATGTTTTAACCTAATTTTTTACTCAGATGAGTTATGAGCAACAGAATGTAGCAACAGTAAAACTCAAGTCTGCAGAATGCTTGCTGTTCAGACATAAGCACTGACAGTATTTAGAAGTAGTTTAAGCCAAAAAAAAAAGTGTATTAGTGTAAAATATATATTTTACACCACTTTTTAAAATCTTTTTAAATTTGATCTTTAAACATTCCCGGTGCGCACCTTTTTGACACACCACAGTCAGACAGGTGATTGATAGGGAAGTAATTACATGGGACACAGTCACAGCCTCCATAATAAAGCACATATGCAGCCAAATAGTATCTACTTCCTCAGAGAGTACTGTAATGTTCCTCTATCTGTGTTATTATTAAACAAAAAAAGCATGTCAGTTTTTGTGGTGATGTCGCCTCCGGCAACTGAGCTCTGACAGGTATTCAGTCAGCCTGCAGATCAAAGCAGTTGTGTGTGTTGAACCACAGCTATGTGGCTAAAAAAGAAAAAAGCATTTCTGACACGTGTAACATAACCTTCATTCTGTTGGTGCACAAAAACCTCTTAGCCATGTAAGGTATTGTATACAGGCATCACATGAAAACTGTGTTTCTCCAAAGATTTTTTTCTGAAATTTGGAACAAGAATGAGCGTCTCACACATACCAGAAACCTTTTTTTTTTTCCCCAAACCAGCTGCAGTAACAGGTTTCTTTCCCCAGAGGCAGCGTGGGGGTCTTTAAAGGTGATTCATGATTTCCAGCTGACAAATCGTATATCTGACTGAGTGTACAGCAGATTTATTTTACTGTACAGACTTCCATGTGGGATGCATGTGGTGTCAACATGCACAGCTGCATATTGACATGACATCCCCATACATCCTGACAGGAAGCTGTGAGCTGAAAAACAAAATGGCTGACAGAAAACAACAAACTACGGGTGGGCACATATCCCACACAGAGTCATGTTTAGGTTGAAGAGAACATGCTGCCCTTGAACGGACCAAACATGGAATTCCCAATGAAATTCCATAATCCATAATCCATTATTGATTTATAATCCACAGCAGATTAGGCAGCATTCCATTATTTTTTCCCCCCGTTCTCTTGTCAATGCAGAGATTGGACACTGCAGAAAAACAACATATCTAGGTCACACAATAAATATCAAGTATAAGGAGTCATATGTGGTAAAGCTGATGCTAAATATAGGTTTCCTGCCTGTTAAGGCATTCCAGCTTCAGAGGGACATTTCTATAATCCATTTCATGCCTGATCTCATGAGCTGACATTCCATCACCAGAGGGGAAAAGAAATTCCCCCTGACTTCTCTACAGGTTTCGTTGCCCTGTTTATTTTGGTCACTTCCTTTCTACACACAGGGTGTCTTAATGAACAACATATGAACCATATTCAGCTTGAAAACGTCAGCAAACAACAGCTGAAGTCCAACACAGGGGCGAACACTTATGATGTTTTCTGAAGGATTTTGGGTCCGAGTCTTGCTCTAACTATCAAACCTTTCTAGTTTTGATGCCCAAATGAACTGCACAGCTTGACACGAAGTTGGTAATAGTGACAAAAAACGTAGTAAATGCAGTAAAGCTTAATCCCAAATGGGAACCAGACAGAGAAAATATCTAGATATATGCATCAGTAGGTGATTTGCAGCCTTGGTCACAAAACACACCCTGTGACACGATTCAGACAACTCTACAAACCAACTAATCAGAGTCAACCATGTAATGAAAAAGACGTTATTAGCAAGCAGAACATTTGCCGAGCTGAAAGGGCTGTGGTACCAAATGTCATCAAAAAAAGTAGCAATCCTCTTCAAATCAGACTTTACATGTCGTCAAATACTCATCTTAGACTTATGGGGCATTCCAGTTACCTCAGAAGTCCAATATCGGAACTCAGAGTGACATTACTCAGTGCATTCCAACAGTAAAGTCGGAAAAGCAGGGACTTGATTGACAAGTCCTCAGCTAGTGTGTTTTGAAGCTCTGGTTGACTCAAAGCTTCAAAACAGGACTTAACTGAGTTATGTATGACATCACGCTAGCTACATCCATCTTTTATGCTGTTTACCTTTTTTTAGTAAAGTTTGTGCAGTGGAAGATGACTACTAGACTCAAGTGTTGTGCCTTTTAAATCAAATCAGACAGTCAGGTATCACAAATACGCCACCGTTCATTTTAAAAATACACCCATATGTCCTCCATTGGTCACAAGGCAAAATGCTAACCACAGTTTAGTTTCTAATTTAGTTCCTTACCTCTAACACAGGCCCCGCTCCCAGGATGATCTGCTCCACGCCGCTGGCAAAGCCCTTCTGGCTGAGAGCTGTCAGGTGATGGATGAGGAAGTTGGTGCTTTGAGTCTTCCCAGATCCACTTTCACCAGAAATCACTATGCACTGGTTCTTCCGTCGCTGCAACATGGCATGATACGCCACATCTGCCACAGCATAAATATGGGGCTCCAGCTTCCCCAGCGTGTGGTTGTCGTACATTTTGACATATTTGGGATTATAGATTGGCAGGAACTGGAAGGGGTTAATCACGATAAGAATACTTCCAACATAAGTGTAGATCTTCTCCTGGCGGAAGCGTGCACGGAGGCTCTCCAAAAGGGCGCGCTCCGTTAGCTCCGGGAGAGCGCACAGGTCACAAGGTGGGTCGCTCCCTGCAGGCTGGGGGAGGAAACCCCGTTCGACCATGCGCCTTCGTTCCTCAGTCACCCGCAGCCACATTTGCAGGCTGCCGCCATAATGAATAGATCCATCCAGGTTCTTCTCCCGCAGGAGGAAGCGGTAATCCTCGCCACTGCACAAGCCACTACGGTTTTCCAGGGCGGTTCTTGGCCACAGCATCATCCGCTGAACTGGGCAGTCGCCGGGATTGAGAATCCACTCTTCCCCACCGAACTCCTTCACCTCGGCCAACACGTAGCATTTGGTACGGTCCAGGTGTAACCGTTCGATGAGGCACTCGATGGCTTCAGCAGCAGTGGTGTTCTTGCGGGCGGTGACGGGGCAGTAGATGGTGCCCTCAGCCAGGGAGCCCGGATAGACGCGCAAGGTGAACTCCTGGTCCTCCAGGCGCCGCCGCATGCTGCCACTAATGGTGGCCATGTTGGCGCTGCTGGTGTAGCTGCAGCCGCCATCTTGTAGGCTCATGGCGGCGCAGCAGGTCCCATCAGCAAGCTGCTCTCAGGGACCAAGGGACTGACTCAGGACATCCCAACTAGAGGAGGGAGAGAGAGAAAGATGGGGGCGGTTAAGACGGACACATTTTGGACATTAGTTCATGCCCTCACAGCGTCAAACACTTCCAAGTACATTGAGTCACAACGGGATCAGCAGAGTCAGGGCGATTTCATCTGTCCCATGACACAGTAGTCTGACTCAATGGGCTTTCTGTTTCCTATCGTAAAGGGAACCACTATGAGAGCGGCCGCAAAAGAAGAGCATGAGCCCGATGCTAAGGGAGAGTCGAGAACTGATAGTGGGCTGATAGTTATTCAAAACAATGAGGAACAGTAGCTGCTGCGTGAATTTAAAGGCTACTGGCCACAGCTTATCAGAGCCACGTACACTCTGTGTGTGTGTGTGTGTGTGTGTGTGTGTGTGTGTGTGTGTGTGTGTGTGTGTGATAATCCAAGTGCTGTAGCTGTGTGCCAAGATTAACAGCTGCCACCTTCCACACAAAAGTGGCTGTAATGAGAGCACAATGGTGTAATTCACCACTTCCCTGTTGATAGTGGACACAGGACTCCATTCTCCCTCTCAATCTTTCACACACACAAACTTCAAATGTCACACTTGAAAATTTAAAGTGCTCTTCCATCGACTAATGATTTTGGGAGACAAATCGCTTTTAAATTAAATTGCACAAACAACAATAGTGTAGTCTGGGACACGATCAGAAACAGACTATGGCAGTTCTGTGCTGTACAAGATTAATATAACTCGTTATATACAGCATTTTTTACCTGATTATAAACTGATTTAACCATTTATATTTACCTCTCTACTTAAATATGTAACTGCTTTTTCCTTGGGCAATTAAAGCTCCAGCATTACTTATAATATACAGAACAGCTTTATTGTCAAACTCTGACGTTGTTCTGTACACTACGTGTGTCGTTAGTTTGGACTTTATCTCTTGAGAAGTAGGTGAAGTTGTGCCAGAAATCTCGACAGTGTTCAGACTGCATCCGTTTGATGGAGCCACTGAAATACTTCAAGGTTAATTTAACTAACTATTCTTTTCTTTTCCAGAGCCAGTTTACCTCATAATGTTTTCCTTCATTCTTTACTTTCTCTTTTTTGGTTAAATTTTCTAATCTGCTACATCTCTCTCATGCCTTCTCCATTTGTTCTACGATACAACAAATAAGCACCAGAGAGCCAAAGTCAAACGCATGTCAGCGCGGCTGTTAGCAACACAGCTTCCTTTAGTTGTCCTTGGAGCTATGTGTACAGTATATGGCTGACAAACACAGAAAGATAAAGACAGGAGAGGAGAGGATGAGCCAGCCACTCGCCCTTTGAGCGCTCCAGACAGGCTTTCCTCTCCCTCCTGCTTGTCTGGAGTAATCCTGAACACCTACAGGAGTCTGCAGCAGCCCACAGACAAACAGGGAGGAAACAGACAGCCGAGTGTCTGTAAGACACAAAGAAGTGAGCTGTGAGGGATGAAAGACGGGGCAAAGGCAGAGGAGGCAGAGCTGAGAAACAGGCAGAGATGACAGAGAGCCTGGGACTTAAGATAACTGACGCAATCACTCGCTGGGACACTAATGAGCTGCTCAAATAGGTAGAAGGTCAAAGTTTCAAGTCTATTATGCAGAAATGCAAATAGAGTCAGTATTCATCACGGTGCATGTACGCTGTGCTGGTTTCCTTTTGAGAATTTCTGGTGTTTTTACACAAATACACACACAGACACTAAAGGCTTGTATTTCAATGCCACTCCAAAGTTCCCTGACACTGTGGTCACAACGATGTGAGTAATAATGGCAAAAATGCAATCCAGGGCTTGATTTACGGATGGTGATACAAATACACTGTTCCTCACTATACACCCCCCGCTCACACACACACACAGTTTACTTGGATGGGCCACCCAGATTTAGAACCTAATTTTGGCATTTTTGTTTCCTCCAAGAGAGCAACACCAGCCCCTTTGCTGTCACTTTAAAGGCTCCGTCTCAGTTCAGAAGGTAGCCGTGGCTCTTCACATGACGCGTTTTCTTACCAGCCAGTTCACTGTTCAGGTCAATTTAATTCCAATGTCTCTCCAGTGATTCCCGCCTCTGTGGTTGGACATGCACTGTCAGCTAAATGAACCTGGAGCAGGTGGAGAACTGGCACACGTGTCACTGCGCTGTAATAAAACAAGAGCTGGAGTTTGAGTTTACAGCCGTGGATTGAGACTCACACTTGGCGGGGCAGCTGATTGTTTTAGTCTGATGTGTTATTTATTCATCACAAACTAGTTGGTTATTAAGGTTTCTGCAAAGGATAAGCTCATAAATGGTAACATTTATTTTTCCTTTGAGGAAGTGAATGCAGACCTCCTTTTGTGTGGAGACACAATAGAAGCTACATCTTGTTCATCCCACCTTAGTCCCCCCCTCTGGTCAGACACTGCGGGACACATCCAGCCACACATAAATGCATACGTAATGACACATGGAAAAGGAAGTAGTAAAAACTGAACAGGGAATGGAATTTGAGGAATTCTAATTCTATAACATGAGAGCTTTTTAATTGAATGTTATTAGCATTTCATTTTTAGAAGTGTCTTATAAAGCTCCATGGTGAATTTTTGCCTGAGGCCCAAAAGACTATGGAATCGTCACGGCCAGCAGATCTGTTGGAAGGTAATACACTGCACATCCTCACTGGCACATCTGCAAAAACATCTGCAGATGTGCCAGTTTAGCTTGCCTGGTGGATCAGGCAACCATATACTCCAAGGGACCTTCAGCTGTGTCTTTCACACTTTTCTGTCTAATCTCCACCGCTCACAGCATTAAAAACAGATGTCTGAAATCTTAAGTTACTGGATAACTACTGAGCAGACTAGTATGTGCCTACTCTATAAGCATAATGAAGAGGTTTGATTCACATTGAGATGAAGCACAGTCTTGCACATCGCTGTAAAGCTGCTGCTGAGCCCAGCTGCTGTGGCCTTGATTCAGTTCTCCAGTTGCTTCGTCTTCATCAGCTCTCTGCAGCTTGCTGAGCTCAGCTGCCAGTTCAACTCAGAGAGTCATTAAACTGGAAAGCAGCAACTTATGACTGCTGTCGGCATGTCTTCCTGTCACAGGCCAAAAATGAGCCACTGAGGGCAAAAAGCATGCAGATTTCCCAATGAGAACGGATGACAAGGAGACGCAGGAGCCTGGGGGAGACTGTGAAGAATCTTTCCACATTTCTCCATATTGGCAAACTGCACGATACATTCTTACACATCAAACAATGCTATAGCAGAGAGTGAAGAGGGAATTAAATACACTGAAATCAAATAAAATCTTCGGTGAACCCTTAGCTCAGAGCAACAAAGTGTGCAGATCTCCTTTGATGTCTGGCAGGTGGCTTTCCTGAAGGAAAATCAGGTTGTCTGGAATCAGCAGAAAAAACGTTGCCGCCTAAACAGAGCAAAACTACAACTCAGCTCCCGACGTGTGGTCCCTTGGAAATACCGTTTGAAAAACACAGCAGATGTCACCAAAATAAAAGGATATTGTGGATTAGGAGTTTAAAGGGCAATCCAAATCCCTACTTCGGGTAATGACGTCCCCGCCCCACAAATATATATGTGTTTCCTTGTTGCCTCGAAAGCTAATACCACTGGCTTCCCTTTAAACCTTTGCCCGAGTCAGTGGACTGCAAGTCTCCAGAGCAGAAAATTAACCTGTTCGCCTGCATTTCAGCATTTAGTCTTGTAGAGAGTTCATGCAGGTTACACTGGACGCTCCTGGCCAGAAGGAGGTAGACACTGGTGGATGGTGCAAATGTCAAAGGTCAGAGCAGCTAGTCAAGGTCACAAATCACACATGGTAGAGCTGCGACCTCGCTGCCAACATTTTTTGGGGGGAGATGGAAAAAATCGTTTCTGGCATTTCCTCGAACAGCTGCACGCGGTGAGATCATTCGGGGAGGAACTGGATGACTTTTAGAAAACAAAAGCCTTTAATAATATAGCTGGACATGACCTTAACTGTATGTTCAACATCTACTCTAACTATTGCTGACAGAATTAAGGAGGATGATGGATGAAGCTGGAAATTGATACAAGTCGGGTATGGCAGAGAAGGGAGGAGATGAGATGATAGAAAGCAAAAGTGGTGGAAGGAAGGCGAAGCACAGGACAGGGCTGAACATCTGTTAGGTCTTGTTTTGACATGGCTGAATCTGAAGTGCTGACAGCGTGTTGAGATAAGGACGTAAGCTGACAAGGTGGAGAAATGAGCTTGTAGTTTAAAAGTGGAGAGAGACTGAAAGAGTAGAAGATGTCTTAATGAGAGCGTGGAAGTCATCGGACTTGCCGGTAGGTTCAGCCCAGGGTCACGGATACGCATGTGGAGGAAAACTGCAGATGTTTTAAAACAGGGCTCCTAAATAGATAATTAAAGAGAAGAAGACTGACAGAAAGTAGTGAAAAAAAAGGTTCAGATAGGAGATAAGTGTGAGTTTAAAGGACGGGGGGGACAGGAGAAGGATTTCCTGTAAGCTCCTAAACTGATTAATCTGCCCAACAATCCAAAGTTCAAAATTAGTTTTTGAATCAATTTAAAAATCAGCTATTAAAATAACTGTTGATAAAATACCTACAGATTAACTAACTGATTGGATAGGAATCCATCAGCTAATCTGAAGAATCAGCCTCTGAGGTAACAGCCAGGATTTTCCGGCTTCCTGTGTAGCCACCGGACATCTAAACCAGTTTTCTACTTGCATTTAATCCCTATGATTTCCACGCCCTGTTTCCATACAGTGCTCAATGATATATTTGAGCTATAGTGTCAAAGCTCAGACTATAGCTGCAAATCCTCTTCGGCTCTTCTTGTGACTGTTCAGTATTTGCACTTTCACAAAGCAAAAATGAATCCCTATCTTATTGATTGTGCAGGCTTCTGTTTATAGAGATGAACTAACTAACTACTTGTTTCAGCTCTAAAGGAAAGAGAAAGCTAATGGCGCCGGGTTGTTGTGTACAAGCAAATATAATTCTAAAGATATGTAGCTGTAAATATTGATGGAATTGCATTTGTTAAATAAATAAAGATGACTTGGCTTCATAAGCCTGAATAACACTCTAGGTTTGTTGTTTGCGTCCCTTAAAAAAAAAGACTTCGGGTACTCTCAAACATTGTTTGCCGAGTTATTATCCACTACGACTTCCCATAAAACCGTAGCGCCATCTCTTCAATGATGTTGACAAGTGTGTAGTGCGGCTGCAAATATCCATTAGCTGTTGCATTAGAATCATATTAAACCCATTTATTTGTTTTTGAGTTGAAATATGGTCAACATTAACGTTTGCCTCAGGCTTTATTGACTTCAGGCAGATTATTAGGAATCTTCTTAAGTCAAATGTCGTGCGCTAAATTATACCCCGTGCAATCTATTTGATAAATGCAAAATATAAGTCTACATATTTGTTCGTCTGTCTGATGGCAAAATAAAAACAAAATTTCAGACAAAACTGCTGGAAGCTTCATCTCTTTTTCAAATTGTTACCCATCATAACACATGCTGTGCATCCTTGTTTGAGAGCAATTATGGTGCACCACAGTTTATATGATGTTATTTGACCTGATAGAGGGTAGAATAACACTTATTAAACGCTAAGTGGACACTTTAGATTGCTACTTTACTGTAATATGACATGTGTTGGCTGGTTGCTAAAACAGACTGTGTACTGTAGAAAAGTAGCCAACTTGATTTTTGGAAACAGATGTGACAAATTACAGATGGATCTCACTGAAAAGAGAACGCTGCACACCAAGATGTTCTTACAATGTAGATGCACCCTTGATTCACACTGTTACATACTGCCATTAGCATTTTTTATACATCAAGTAATTTCTGTGTAGCACACAGCAATAGCACACTTGGAGACAAAAAGTAATCTCAGGGCTCAGCAAAAATATGTTTCTATTGGATAAAGTAGATACTGGTAAAGTTTAACTTTGAGGACATAACTTGCAGTTGAAAAAAAAGGTGCAATATATGTTACTGTAACGGCCAGAGTAACAACAAAAAACAAAATGTTCTAAATCGCAATAATATCAAAACCTGAGAGAAATATTGTGGTGTTTCCCAGCTCTACTATTCACATATCAGCACAGTCCAACATCAGGCCAAAGACCAGCTAATGTTCAATGTTCCTTTGCATTCTTACACACACCTCTGTCGGGTGATGTCTGGAAAAGTTCATGACTGTGCTACATGTGTTATAATCAGTTAGCTTGTCTAAACGGGATGATACTTAACAAAATAAACATCACATTGTGTTTAAGAAGATTTGAAATGAATGACTGAGACCACAACATCATGAGAAAAATGTTTACCAAGCTCATAATTCAAGTTGTTTTCTCATAGATTTACATACATCTGGTGTCTTTTTGCAACCAAAGGATCTGCTCCCTGCTGGACGCTAGAAATATTGGAGATTTAAAGCACATCTGCACTAGCTTCACGTTTTTACATCTGCAGATACAGCTTCCATCTTGTATACGGCCAAATATAAACCATATTTTATATAAGTTTGTGAACCTGCAGCTACATTTGCTTGTTCACATATGCGCTCCCATGCGCCTGCGCGCACCCAACCCCCTCCCAACACTGCAACTAGATTCCAAATGTGTGGGAACTGGAATAAGAACTGTTTTACATCAGCACTGTAGCAAATAAATTACTGTGCTGCTGCAAGGAAGGCACTACAGGAGTCGGATAGTCTTCAGGATCACAGAAAAGTTTGAGAAACCTGCCAGGAACGGCAGGCACACATCCAAGATATTAAATGCAGATGAGAAGCTCAACTAGTCTTGCAGGTCTAAACAGTAACACCCCCTCCTCTCCCACAGTCGGTTCTCACCAATACACCAGCAATAAACATCAGACCTCAGTAGTCCCCCTACACCGTTAACGCACATAAACACACTTAACGTACAATCTTTCAACACAAAAGATGCACTCTTACCCGTCCCAAAACTGAGCGTTGTGCTAATAAAACTCAAGTGGAAGAATGGGAAGTGCAGGGTTTAATTATACTTTGAACTGACTGCACATCAAGTCTTTTCTGCCTCCTTACAGACACACACAGACTCTCCCAGCCAGGATCACTCGTCACTGAAGATCATTTAAGGATTGCAGGCAGAGTGTTACTCTCAGCAGGCTCACTCTTGATCTACAGTATCATAGCAAGCTTAGCCCACACACACACTCCCAAAGCATCACCTCAGATGAGGGCCACACCTTATTATTGTCCTCAACAAAATTTAAAAGAATAAATCTAAAGTTCAACCTACACAAGTTTTCAAAAAATAATAATCTAGAGCTCACGAATCATTTTCAAACCCTGCTGTTTGAAGAAAGAGATTCAAACAGTTCTTGTTCTCAGTTCCTGAAATCCTGACATTTTAAAGGTCAGGATTTTATATCTGCTACCGCAAAGCTGCTATTTTGAATTCCTGCAACATGTGAGGAAGATAATCATCTTTTTCACTCTGTGTGTATCAACAGCTGCTTATTTGGACAGAAACTTGTCAAAACTGCATCTGCAGAGGTGCTAAAGAGTGTCAGTATATATCCAGGCGGAAAAAATAACTGATAAACACCGCATGAATGAAAAAATCATATACTTAAAAAAAAAAAAATAAATCACTTTTGTACTGGTGGTTAGCACTGTGGGCTCCTAGTAATAATCCAGTGCGGGGCTTTCTGTGTGGAGCTTGCACGTTCTCCCCGTGTCCGTGCGAGTTCTCTCTCCCAGGTACATTTAAAAGGCATGCATGTTAGGATCGGATAAATTTGAGTCCAGATTGTTCCAAATCCAGTTAAAGCTGACTTCTTAATCAAGTCTACAATGTGCTGAAATTTGTGCAAGACTCTTCAAACGTTCTGTGAAAGGCGCCAGGGTTTTTGTCCAACTTTAAACTGTTGCAGAACTGAACAAATAGAAAAACTTTCACCTTTAGACACAGATCTGTGTCGTATTTTTTAATAAGGCATCTCACACTAAGGGTCGTGTTCCTCCCGTGTAGTGTTTACTTTAATCACAAATGTGACGCAGAGGGTTACTGCAGAACAAAAAATGTGTTCAGGCAACTTTCCGTAGAAAGTTAAAGGTTGAAATAAAAAAAAAGCTTAATAATAATCGCCCTGTGTGTGTGTGAATTCCTGAATTCCAGCGGGCCAGCAGAGCTCACAGGAACTGAGCCCACACAGACACAAACATCTGCCAGAAACCCATGCACACAGAGTACTGAGTCAGTTAGCGAAGCACTCTGAGGCTTGTGGACTGTATGTGTGTGTTGGGGGGGAGCGTGTGTGCAAGACGCCACTTCTGCACTGAGCTAGAAACAGGACTTTCTCATGTTAAGGAGAAGATCAGGTCAACACTCTGTGGGTTAAAGCTCAAGTGCAATGCAACAGGAGAATGATCCCAAGCACAAATAGGTCATATTCCTTTATTTATCCAGGGCGATCTGGCCACTTCTGAACACCTCAAAAAGGATTAAATTAAACTTGAACCCCAGTGAAATGCTGGGGAAAGACTGCAAACCCTTCAAACTGGCAAAAGGGAGTGGTGCCAAAATACTATAACAGCAAAGTCAGAGACAGATCCAAAGTTACTGGAAATACTGCAGATATTACACATAAAGGCGCCACAGTTAGCAGTGGCATGTTTTCAAAATGCAGAATTAGGTTTTCTATTTGACAAATGTGCATTTTGTGAAGTCAGGAGGGGTCCTCTCCTGACTTCACAACATGCACATTTGTCAAATAGATAGACATTTTTACACAGCACACACTTTACCAGATCCTTCAATACTGTGTGATGTGTGTTAAGGAGCACTTCACCATTCTCTCTCCACTCTTAGATTTCCCACTGGGGGATGACATCACCTCAGTCCATCCGCTCTCCTCCTGGCACACAACACACACACACACACACACACTGTCATGTATCCATGCCTTCAGTGGACCTTCCATTAACTTACATTCATTGTCTACAATGTAAGCAATACCTATTAGCACGGAAAAATCAGCCTCTCTGAAACGTCGTAGCTCCCTATGTGAAAAGCCCATCACACCACTCTTGCTACTGCTCTTTTCCCAAACCATACCTTCACTTTGTAAAACGTCTTCACTTTCAGTTATTTTAATATTACGAAGGAGTGTTTTTTGCTTTCTGTCCCCATAAGGAACACATGTCCCCATAGTGTGAGCATGGATGCAGGTCCCCACAACATTAGTAAAACACACACACACTTTAATGGAGCGCTAGAAAAAGCCGCAATGGGGAGCTCTATTGATTGAAGACCCCGCTTCTTACTGCAATCAAACATTAACTGTGTTTCTCTGTTGCCATGGTAACATGGTAATTGAAATCAATTAGCATCATGAGCATCACGATTTTCCCAATGTGATGTTTTTGTGCATGTGTGGTGTGTATATTGGCACACAGAGCAGTGAGAGCAGCAATAGTAGTATTGGTTTGTTTTTTTTATTTCAAAAGGCAGCAGAGTGAGCTGTAAACGTCCACTTGTAAAATTATAAATGTGAGTCTATGTGAGGAACTTTTTTATTTTAATGTGTTCTGCAAACCGCTACATAAGCTCGCCAAAGAGCCAGTATCATCTTTCGCTCTTTCTTCCTAGCTAACCAGCCCCCAGGAGACGCCTGTGACTCCATAAGTGATGAGCAAGCGAGTCGCTATTGATCTGCGAGCAGAGACAAAATGTCGACCTCCACCGTCGGGGAGCGTGCTGGAGGCCGACTGCCTCAGGTTTACACTAAAGATGAGTGACAGGAACTGGCCTGAGACAGACAGATGTCGGCGTGGTTTGGGTCTGTGTGCGTTATGTCATTTAATGTGGGACCTCAAACATCAACGCGGGTGGGTAAACGCGTTCACAGGACGTTACTGGTTAGCACCTTAAAAAAACCTGTCAAAACCAATGACGATACAGTCATCGGTCAAAACGGAGGGCGCAACTGTTACACAACTCATGTGATTTCATAGCTGCTACATTCACACCCTTCTTTCCTTCATTCCCTCTAATCTCACCTTTTCCTACCTTTTCCCTCTGCCTACTCCCTTCTCCTCCTTTAGCCTCCATCCTTTTTACAAATTTTTTGTTTTCACTCCTTCCTTCCTTCCCCCCCCCTTTCTCCTTCCCATCCTTCTACCTCCTTTCATCCTTCCTTAACTCTTCTCCTGCCCTCCACCTCTTCTCCCTCCCTTGCCTCTTTTTGCATCATTCCATCCTTCCCTCTTATTCCTCCCGTTTTCACCCCTTTCTCCTTCTTTCTCTTTCCATTATTCACTCCTTTCTCCTCTTTGTTCATTCACTTTCCTTCCCCTACTTCCTTCTCCCATCCTTTTTACGTATTGTTTTCATGCCTTCCTTCCTGTCTTCCTTCCCTCTTTCTCCCTTCCATCCTTCAACCTCTTTTCATCCTTCCTTAACTTTTCTCCTGTCCTCCTTTCACCCCTTTTCCTACTTTCCTTCCTTTCTCCCTTCCTTCCCTCTTTTTGCTTTCCACCCTACCCTCTTATTCGTCCCCTCCTTTCACCCCTTCTCCTTCTTTCCTTCCTCTTTTCCATTCTTCACTCCTTTCTCCTCTTTGTTCATTCACTTCCCTTCGCCTACTCCCTTCTTCCTTGCTTTCCTTTTTGACTCCATGCTTTTTCCATCTTTTCTTCCTTTCCTGCTCCCACCTCCTTTCATCCTTCCTACCATTTTCCCTTGCCCTGCTCATCTCTTTTTGCCTATTTCCATCTTCCTCCCTGTCTTTCTTGTTCCTTTATATCTTCCCTCATTTTCCTTCCTCCTGTAATCCAGTCTCATTATTCCAAACTGAGTGTAGACCTATTCAAAAAAGTCATGTATGTTGAATTTTACAGTATACAAAAATGTCAGGGAATACCCAAAATAAATGAATAAATAAAAATAATTCATGTGTCTCTACATTTTAGCTCATTTAAGTCCAATTTTCAAGTGTTTAAGTGAGTAAATTAGCAAATGTAAGACATACGTAAAAATGTAGAAAAATAAAGAGTGAAATAAAGAGGGAGGGATAAGAGTTATAATACAGATTTAAACCAATTAGTCTAAAAATTAAGGTTCAAGCTTTAATATCAGCTTGCTGTGCTGAATAAAAGCACTTTTGAGGAGAATACGGGGGTAAGATCGGTGTGTATTTCTCTCCCACAGCCTGAGTGAGGCCAGAAAAAACACCCCCCCTCCAAGTGTATTTGCATTAAAGCTGCTTTTGCCCTGGACTTGTTCATCAGAACGCGAGACAATCTGCCCACAGTTTTGGCTCTCAGGGTGCAGTCAGCCAAGCACCACTCAGAGGAGCTAATGCTGAGTAACTGCTGGACACCGCAGAGCTGTGGAAAATGAAAGAGAAGAACTTAATAAGGTGAGCCGGAGCAGCAGACGGGCTCGCTTCAACACAACCGAGGAAACGGGCGTCTGAGATGTCAACAGACTGACCACAGAGGTACCATCAGCTGCAGCCCACGGTGCAATTACCAATCATCAATATTCCCACTTTTCAAACAATGCTACAAAAACGCCATCTCCCCTCACAGGGTCACCGTGTCACTAATGGCTCCATCATACCTCATTGATCCTCCAGTTTCCACCTCTGTTTACTGTTCTGTACTGGGATTTGAGTCCGCAGGACGACAATCAATACCATCCTCCATCCTCTCCCTCTGTTTTGTGCATTAGTTGTCCGCATTTTTTCTTTTTAAAAAAGTCGATGCTCAGATGAACTCAGATTGTTTTGTTTTATCTGTGCTGCAGAGCCCTAAATGTCAAACGAATGGCACGGGTTAGGCTAGGACATCAATGTGAGAAGTTTCCATTAAATTAAATGCAAGCATTAAGACCAGAGATATTCAGAGTGTACGGCAGGCCTAACATCATCCTGCATTACTCACTTCGAGCTGGCCTGGTTAGGAGTGTCCATAAAAGGTCTGGGATGTAAAATGTCAGTTCATTAAATGGCCTCAAAGGATGCTGGCCTCTTTTAACTCTTAATTTAAAACTGCCTTTTTTCCCCTCCTCCTTCTGCTACTTTCCAGTCATACAAAAAAAAAAAAGAAAGAAAAAAGGGGGACTCGGGCTGAGTAATGCTCATGGACAGACCGTTCCTCATGCATAATTTCTGCGCAGTAATAAATGGTGAGGCCGTGGCGTTTTGGGAAGATCAAAGCAAAGCAAGTCTGGCCCTAATAATGGCTCTTATAGTGCTGGACCAGGAAGAACCAAAGATGCCACAGGCAGCAGGATGTGTGCATTTGTTTGCCAGAGAACAAGGAACTACACTTTTGGATACAAAAGCTGCCATAAGCTTTTGTGTTCCGATCTGCTGAACCGATGAATGAAGCTCATAGATGAATGAACTCACAGCGCAGCCCGACAGGTAAAGTGATTGTTCAGCCTAAACAATCACCTGCTTCCTGTGCAGCTCTGTCACTTTGCCTTCAGGGCAACAGCCCGCCACACCTTCAACGCAGACAGACAAAAATAGGTCAGCAGCTAATGCATGCATTTTTTGTGCATTCGCAAGTGTGAGTGCATGCATGTGTATATGCAGTCGCCATGGACCATGTGGTTCTGAGATGAAGAGGTCCGCGGCACTCCAATAAAAGTGGGCTGAAACACGACACCGATCGCCACACAGTGGGGGCAAGAAAAAAAAAGGCAAAGCCCAGCAAAACATGGGTGCCACAAACATTACCAGTGGCATGTCTTTCAAACCAGAGACGGCATTTGACAATCAGCAGAGGGGATGTTGAATTGCATGTCTGCGCCCACATTTTGGACGTTGCCTCTGACAGCGGCTCTCAAGCTTCTGCGATCTGAAATGACATGTCGCCTGTTAGAACACATGTTAGTTTTCCCTAACTGTCTCTCTGAGGCCTGCGTTCTCTTTGATAGGGGCTTTAACCTTAAAAAAGGGTAAGGCTGGCATTCTTCAGCTTTTAATTATCCAAGAAGGAAATAAACCAGCGCTGAAATGTTGCTGCAAGCGGTGACGAAAAGGGCCGGAGCGGTTCAGGCAGGTTGCAGTCACCACGTTAATGTTAATGTAGTTGTCTTAAAAGCAAGCCTGGAAGCACAATTAGAGAAAAATCTTATTTTTCCTGATTACTTATTACAGCACCACCAGTGGGACAAATGTCACAATGTTTTAAGTCGTCTTTGAAATAATCCATGCACCAAGTCTCCTTTTGATACATCAAAGCGTTCGGTTAGGGCCTCGCTTCCTGATTGGCGGTTTCACTGCCAGATTACATTTACTGTGAGAGACAAAAGCCCTTAAGAACCCATACATTCATCCATCCATTATCATCCACCCTTTACAGTCGTGCTGCGGTGGCAGCAGGCTATTCCATACGTCCTTCTCCATGGCAACAGTTTCCAGCTCCTCCTGGGGGATTCCGAGGCATTCCCAGGCAAGATTAGATAAATATTCTCTCCACTGAGTTCTGGGCCTCCCCTGGGGTCTCCTCCCAGGTTGTAGTATCTGGATAATCTCCACAGGGTGGTGCCCAGGAGACATCCTAACCATGTTCCTAATGGCTGGACCACCTCATTGGGCTCCTTGCAGTACAGAGGAGCATTGGCTCTATGTCTATAATACCAAAAACTCATGGTCACAGCAAGAAGGTCCTGGGTTTGAATCCACCACTAAGCCAGGGCCTTTCTGTGTGGAGTTTTTACATTCTCTCCATGTCTTTGTGGGTTCTCTCCAGGTATTCCAGTCCAAACACATGCAGTCAATAGGGTTGGTTTTGTCTTTTTATGTTAGCCCAAAACTAACCCTAACCCAAAACTATGAACAATAACAATTTCATAGAGTTGCATAAAGCTGCAGTGAGTCAACCTATCTGCCCGTCTGGCAGCATTGCAACAAAACAGCCCCACCTAGCAATTTCCCTACAAGTACTCAGACACCACTCAGAACGGGACTGATTAAGGATTATCAACTCCTCTTTTGTTTCTTTACAAAAAAATAGGGACACGGAGTACACAGACTGAAGCACGTGGAGGCACAAAGATGACCTTGATAGGACGCAACAGATGAAGAAGACAGGAGGCTTCGGGGGACCTGGCGTCTGTCACTATGAGTCAGGAGACTGACTATGGCAATCGGGTTTCGAAGAGCGTCATTCCTGTGACGGGAAGAGGAACGGTCATGTTCTCTACAGTCAGCAAGGACAGGACAGCGGAACAGCGATGGCTGATGCATCAGCTGTACAAGGTCAATCCACTTAAAACCTCGGACTTCAGCTAAAATGTAAAGAACATTTTATAAAAGAAGTTGGATATATTTTAAAGATCCACAGTGGATAAAAGTGGACAATGTGCAACACATTCTTGGGCAGATGGGAGATTTCTAAGCTCCATGTTTAGCATTATTGTTGTCTGGGCCTTAATCCAACCTGAGGCAGAGTTCATGTTTGCTAAGGGAAGGGAAGGGGAGGTCGTCCAAAAATCCCAGTTTACAGGACAAAAATAAGAAGAATGCGCCTCGACCAGATGTCTGAATCTGAACAAACTCTGTTTATGACCTTGTAAACGCTTCACCCGAATGATGAGGTGGCCCTCAAACGCAGCAGCGACCTCTGACATCCTGCAGGAGCTCTGAAAGCAAAGGTGACAATGTGTTTTGAATGGCCGCTTTTTAAGCAGAGTTGCAAGAAAATGAGGTGTTTCATTAAGGGGAAACCGAGCGCTGTGCGCAGCTAAGTGGTGCTGCAGTTTCCGAGAACTGTCTGTTTGACGTTTTGATTTGTTTTCTGAGGAAAAGCCTGCATTGTTTGCTCCAGCCCCACCTCTATTGTGTGTGCCAGACCTTGCGTTTCAGCAAATTCAACCAGCTCAACACAATAACAGTGTGAGGTCTTTGCTGCTGTACGTGTTCGGTCGCTCACATCATCTGGGCCTCTGTTTTTCGCTCCTTCTCGGTAGTAGAGGTTTATCTTCGGCTCTCAGTTTTCATTCAACATCAGCGCGCCCCTCCCTCTCACCCTGAAATCCAAAAGGAAATGACTCTCCAATTAGAGAAAGCGGAAGATGTTTCAAGGTCCCCTTTTCGTTCGAGTGAAACATGACACGATAAGAGGCTGAGGGGAAAACACTGCACTGTGGTCACTTTCACTTCCGCTTCAGGGATTTTTCAGCCACAGAGTTCTCTGCACTGACTCAGCCTCCTCCCTCCACATGAATCATTTTCCTGTGACAATCTGTTTAAATGTACAGAAGATTAGCACATCCTCCTCTTAAACTTCACTGTTTCTCGCCTGCATGGATAGTAAATCCCTGGAAGCTCAAGTCTCGAGCTACAGGATGGCCTAAATTATCAAGCCTCCTTGAAAACCAGCACTGCTATCTCTGATGCCGCGGTGCTTGGAGCAGGTCACACAGACATGAGAGTGGACAAAAACAAGTAGAAGAGACAGATTTCTGTGGGGTAATGACAGATAATAACGGGGCTCTAACATAGGCTCCACGGCTGGTTTAACCCTTCCTTACAACACAGGGCTCTGAATCTAAAAGAACTCAGTTGACTCAAGCTACTCTGCAGAGATGACGAGGGAAAGACAAATAATGTGAACGAGAAAAACAAAACGAAAAATAAAAAGGTTCCAAATCTCTAAAAGTCAGTAAAACGATTTTCAGATTCTCATCTGTCACAACAGTGAGAGGAATCTTACAGCGGAGATCTCAGCATGTGATGCCACAAGTTTTGGCGATACCAAGTAAATACAGGGCCAGTATTGCCGATACCAATACTGATACCTTTTAAATTTACCTGATGAATTTTCATGACAACTAAATCACTGTAATTTTTACTTTCCACAATAATTAACTAACACGACAAAACAAAAACACCCCTTTCAATCATTCAGCTGGGTTTTTCTGGATCTGGCAGGCAAATGTTCCTGTCTGTAAAGCACTTGGGGTCAACTTCTATTAAAAAAAAAGATACATGTGACAAACAACAAAATAGTACTTCTTCGTTTGTTCAGCTTTTTGGGTGGCTGGGCCTCCCTTAGAGAGAGTGAGGAGCTTGGTCATTTAAGATTCACATAATATATAATCTCTACTCACTGGAGAGATTATATCACTCAGCCGGCTTGGGAAGGAGCTGGAAAAGGTGGCCAGGGTGAGGGAAGTCTGTCGGAAATGCATGGACGGATATTCCATCCAGTGCTTAGTGTTTACAGTTAGATTTAAGTCTTGATGTTTTACTTTATTCCAAATTTCCACAACATCCTTTTGTGTCTTGTCAAATCTTCCTCTTAGGTTAGCTTTGAGTTTCTTCCTCTTTTATTTTGATAGTCATCTGTCTCAAGTGCCTCGTATTCACTTTTACAGTACTTCCTGGCATTGTTTTAATTCGTTTCAGCTGTGTCCCATTACCCTCCTGTGTCCACTTACCTTGATTACCTCACATGTAAGATTTTAAGGCCTGCCTTTTGTCCGTTTTCCTCCCAGTGTGTTCCTGACTATTTTGTTAGGATTCTGCTTTCCTTGTCCTGTGGACTTTTGTATTCTGTGGATTTTGTACCAGCCATAATAAAGGGCTTGCTTTTAGTTATCCTGCCTGTCTCAAAGCGTGCTTTTGGGTATTGTTGCGACCCTTGACAGTGGCCATTGCTTAGTAATGCCCCATCAGTACTGTACAGGCCTTCAACACAGTTTAAAACAAATCTGACATGTTTATAATGTAGATTTTTTTCCTCTCTTCCTTTTGGCACAATAAGGAGAGTGAATTACAATCTTTAAAAAGGTATAGCTGTAGAGTTTACCCTTTATAGTGACAATTACTATGTTAAGGATTGACAGGGTGAGTGACATTTGACTTTTTAAGACATGCAACAACATGCTGAAGTGGGAGAGTTCTTGGGGTTTTAGAAAATGATTAAATATTTCTGATATTCTCACCTGTCTTCCAACTCATTTTAACTCACATTAAAGCCAGTAGTGTTAGAATTAACTCTATAACCGTTAACAGCTACAGTAATGGTCTGACAGCATCAACTGAATGTGGAGCTGATAGCAACTCTCATCTCCTCTTTGTGGACCGAGCGATTGTATTATTAAGCGAAGACCTCTGGCACTGAACGCTCCGCTGCGTCCTATCATTGAAAAACGGATGACGTGTCAAAAGAGAGTCAGTGGTATGTTCTGACCCTGGAGGCTAACGTGGGACCACAAAAGGGTCTTTGGCGAAGATAACTCTAAATAGGGTCATAAATCAAGGTCTTAGCTCAACGAGATCAGCACATGCTGTAGTTATCAAATCCTAAAGATCCTCAAGCAGAGAAATACAGTCTTAAACTGTCCTTCAAAGACAGACGAATACTGAAGAACAGCTGCACACAAAATTATCATTAAGACTACAAATGTGATTAGTATCTTTTAAATGCAATACCCAAAACTATAAACAGATCCTCTGATGTCAAAAGGGCTTTGAGGCTCATTTTTATGCTTCTTTGGTTTCCTTGAGGAAAAGACAACCAGATTTTTCCAACAAAATCTAAAACCTATGGATTATTATTATAGAAAACACAGATTTTGTTCAATAAGATAATCTTGATAAACACCACTTTCATGATTTTTCAATGATATCACAGGAGGTTAAACTCTAATGTTAGGATACAAACAACAGCCAGGTCACATGA
Organism: Oreochromis aureus; assembly: GCF_013358895.1. NCBI lineage: Eukaryota > Metazoa > Chordata > Actinopteri > Cichliformes > Cichlidae > Oreochromis > Oreochromis aureus. The sequence goes on along the minus strand of NC_052948.1, from coordinate 21,730,973 downwards.
CTGCAGGGTCAACACCACTAAGCTTATATGCTCGCCATGATGAGAGTGCATGTCCCCATCTTCTCGTTTGGGCACAAGTGAGGTTTTATTGACATATTTCATGTCGTAAAACAAATGTTGGGTTAACTGTCTGCCTTCTTTTATACATCCAACCACAAACCCACTGAAAAAATGACTAAAGAGTTCAGGGAACCAGAAGTACAGTAATGATAACTTATTTCCAGCTTCTAGGACTCATTCTTATGCCACTGTCTTGCCACATCACAACAACCAAACCCAAAAATCATGTCCTCATTGACTGAGATACAGAAATGCTTCAATTACATCTCCTTCAGTTTTTCCTGAAACCAAATACCCAGTGACTATCCTTGGTCCACGAGGTTACCATAGCAACAGCTGTGTCTCAGTCACCCTGTGTGCCCTCCCGAGACCAATCCTGTACAGATTAGATGTGACCATCAAACGGAGGAACTGGATCCTCAGAAGATTAGAGCCCAGAAGCAGAAACTATGTGACAAACTCGCAGCTTTCTGTTCGCTCGTGTGACTCCGGACTGTCCTCCAAAACTCCTCAGAGGATGTTTTGAAAATGCTCACGTCGCCTGTAGCCCACAGATGTGTTTTATGTCAGCTAAAAGGGAAAAAAAAGAAAAGTGGCAGTTAAGGCCAAAGAGGAGAGAACAGGAAAAAACGAAAAGCAGCATCAAATTACTTTACAGCGTCTGCCAAATCCTGTAGGATGATGTCAGAGATGTTCAAACACATTTTTTAATACTGTAATAAGGCTTCATGGCCGCCAGCTATCTTAGATTATTAGCATTTAGACAGATCACATTCATGATGACATTTTAAAGAGCAGAGGTTTGCAGGAACGGCCGAGGGTCCGTCTGCAGTATCAGCCACCAGTCTGCTTCCTACGCAGAGCCCCTGAGGGCAGACACGAGAGCTGTTAAGAGTGTGTGCATGTGTGCGTTTGTGGCGATATCAGTGACGTGGGATTAGGTACACTCAATTTAGTCCCAAGAATGCAGCCATCAGGCCAAAATGCATCTCCCACAAGGCCTCAGGGCACGTTTTAGAAAACAGGGTGGGACCATAGACAATTTAACACTTACAAAAATATCATTGGCATGACTGAAACACATCATTGAAAAATCTAAACATGTGGCCACGTTCTGTGAATTTTAACGCTTTAATATAAATAATACAAAAGACGTGTGTGAATCCTCTCTGGGAACAAAGAAACCTATTACATCCTCATCAATAAATCACGTATGGATGCGATGGTGAAACAGATAGTCGGTTTCCTCACACAGGAGGGGGGATGAAGTGTGTAATTTAATGGTACAATAACATTTTCTTTTTTAAGTTTACGTTTCACTGCATCATGACTTTTATTTTTCCTCTCCCCCCAAATTGAGAGACAGCGTGAAGCAAGAAAAAAAAAAAGAGGAATAACTAGTAACATCTGCTTTTAGCAGTCTGCAAGTGTGACCTGAGTAGATTCATTTTCTGTACCAGCCAAGAGCAGCGAGACAAAAACAGACACAGACAAAGCTCTCTACACTTCCCTTAAAGTGTGACCACAAACTCTCACCACATTCAGCAGACACAGACACACTCGAGGTGAATAAAGCCACAGACTACGTCAAGATGTGCTGCAGAAAACAAATGCAAATCATCAACAGACACAGCCATGTTGAGATTTTAGCATGCCCTCAGTATCCTGCTGCACCTAAAAGCAGCTGTGTTCCTATCAGGGTACAAATAACAACAATTTCTTACCATACCCTGAACTGATTATGCTGTATAAGTGCATCATAAAGATATATTATGGCTGCCACTACAACATATCCTACAGGCAGGTATTGGGTAGGCTCCACTATGCTGGGATTAGCCCATAGATGGAAGTTATTATAAGAAGGATGTACAGCACCAGGACCTGATATGATCTACGCCAAACAGCACTCAAAACAAGGGGCTCCTAACAGCAGGTACTCATCCAGACTGGATAACACAGCGCAGAACAATCCTGATCATGAAGGATCCCTACATGGGTAAGATCCCATTGAACTACTGGCCAATTACCTGCCTCTCCACAACGTGGAAGCTCCTCTCAGGCATTTTAGCCAAGCTGAATAGGCACAAGTCTATACGTGAACACAGCTCAGAAACACATTGGAAATATCACCAGAGGGTCAAAGAATCAACTCCTGTTTATCAGAACAGTACTAGGACTACAAGACCAGACAGACCAACCTGAGGACTCCCTGGGTTGAGTACAAGAAAGCCCACAACTCAATGCTCAATGAAGACAACACTAGTGACCAACTTGAAGGCAATCACACAAGTTACCATCAAGTGCAGAATACACCCAGGTGAATATGCTGTCCCTGCTGTTCTCAGTAGGCCCCAATCCCCTAAACCAGCCCAGCACTAAGAGTAGATATGGATATAGATTCAGGAGGGGAGTGACCATCAGCCAGACATCGACTCACTGATCCATCTCACCAGCATCCACCAGTGTTAGAGCAACTGGAAGTATATAATAGCAGAGATACAGTGCAGCTACAAGTACCTGGGTATCCCGCAGGCCAAAAGGAACCCAGATACCCAACTAGAATAATAAGCTGGTCACAGGAGTAGATGGATACCACTGATGACAAGATATGAAAACTCCTGACAATGCACAGAGGTCTCCACGTGAAGTCCAGCACTCTGAGGCTCTATGAGCAACTGAAAGAGGGAGAGCAAGGAATACACGGACTTGGAGCATCCACAAATAACATCAGGATGAAGCAACTGGAGATAGACAGTGATGAGGAACAGGAGGGGAATCTCTGGATGGCCAACCACCTGTGTGGGATATACAATCGACAGAGGAAGGGCCTGAGATGAAGAAATCCTAATGAAGGCCAGCTTAAAGGACAGCACAGAGACTCTGATGTGGCGGCACAAGACTACATCCTAAGCAGCAGACCCATAGAGGCAGAACTCTAACAAAACCAACAGGACCCAAGTCTGTGAAATGGTGCTCCAGAGACCATCCACAACACAGCAGCACAATGTAAGATGCAAGGTGAGACACATACACTGAGAGGCATAACCAAGTGGTTGGGAAACCACTTGTGGTGCATATGGACTAGAAGTCCCCAAGTCCTTATGGAAGACCACCAAAGGGGGTCGAAAACAACAGGGCTAAGTTCCCGTGGGACTTCCAGACAAACTTCATGAAGAAAGGAATGATACAACTAAGCTAGGCTTTTTCCAGTGTGGGATATCCCCATCATTCATGACAAAAAACAAAGAAGAAAATGTGGAGCATTTCTCACTGTTTTTGCTACAAGTATACGTTCTATCATGGTGTCATCCATTTTTTAAAAAAATAAGGGGTCACTGGAGAAGTAGTCTAACCAGAGATGACCAGATCCTTCTCGCCCCAGCAACCACCTCCAGCTTTAGGAATACCGAGTCATTCCTATACTACCAAAGAGACACCTGACCTAGGAGGGGACCAGGAACATCACAGATGCTTGAACCACTTCAGATTAGATTGTCTTAAATTAGCTCTACTTGCCTACTTCAGTCATTCCCAAGTTTAGTCCCTTAGGAATGACTGAACCTCTCACCTGTCTAAAGCTGAACTCAGACAATCTTCAGTAGAAGCTGATTTCTCCTGCATATATAAACAATCATGTTCCTTCTGTCTCTAATCAGGCACAGTGGCCATAAATAAGGGTAGGAACATACACTGCCCAGTGATTTGACAGAATTGCCCTCGCTCTCAGTTATCTCTTAGATAACAGACAGTGTTTCATCAGATGCAGATACAAATACACCCTGAATTTAAACATGCACACATATTGCTTTTAGCTTTACCCACAAGGTCAGTTTCATCAGTAATAGCCCAGACACACAAACACAACACATCTCTGCAACCGTCTGTAGAAGCTTTACTGATCAAAGATGCTCTACACTTCAAAAGCTTTCTAAAAACAATGATAATAAACCACATTTTCTTAAATCACTATGATTTTCTATCAGTTAAATTAACACCAGATTTCAATGCTTGTCTGCATTAAATACACATGCATTTGCTATTAAATGTAACCTTCCTGTTAAAGCTCAATAATTTCATTGCATCGAATTGATTTGTTGGTGGAATGACCCAGTTTCCCCACATGAAAATTTCATTTTGAACAAACACGCATGTCCAACACATTGCTGGCAACACAAAATGACTGCACAGGATTAACACTCACACATCATGAAAACAAAAGGCACATCTAATCACACACACACACACACACACACACGGTCCACAAGGCGATCTAGACATATAGCGCAGACACCGTCTCCCCTCCCCCTCCCTTTTTCCTCCCTTTCTCCATCCAGCCACCAAATCCACTTAGAGGCCAGTGTGTGACTCGCTGATTGTTTTCTCTGTGGCAGCAGCTGCTCTGCCTCCCTCCTCTGCCTCGGTCACCTAATCAACTGTCAGTCAGCTGGAGAAGGACTGAAGAGGTCGGAGATTAAAATTTCCTTCAGTAATGAACACATCCAAGGTCTCTAATCCTTCAGAGCCCAGCCTACAGATGAATTCAAAGCAAGGATCCATCAGATTTTCATGTCTTTTATTTATACAAACCATGTCGGAGACGTGGAAAGCAGACTCTGCAAAGACTATTCACCAAAAACAAACAAATAAATCAAATAAACAGAAAAATAATGCAATCAGCAAGGCTCACTGGGGCTGGGGTTTGCTTGGATATCCTGTGTTTTTCTGAGAGTAACAAAGATGGAAGACATAATCTACAAACAGGAAGTAGCAAGTGGCTTTAGCGATGATGCTGAAGAGCTTTTTTTTTAATTTTAATAAAAAAAACAAAAAACAAACAGACAGCACAGAGTAACCTGGCACTTGATGTTTGGCTTTTGATATTTCCGGGGTTTGTGGTGGGGGAGACAAACAAGCTCAAAAAGCCTGAGTGGAGGTTGCCAATATAGTCTGCATGTACTAACGAGGATGATTGTACGAGCATGAACCACATCTAACCTGTATCTGTGCTCATTTTTTATTCAGTTCAGACACATAAACATATTCATTTATTAATTTTAAATATGCTTATTTTGATAAAAAGGATATCTCAAGTAGGCCTGCAATGTGCAATAACAATATGACTTGATATAAGTAAACAAATATTAAAGATTTACCTTAAAAACTAATCTAAAACATTTAACTTACATATAAAATATTACATGGTAACTTCCTCTGGTGGGTTTTTAGCCATCCAGCCACTTTCTGGAGTCAGCTGTTCAGCTCTGGAGACATCAGTGTACAGAAATCTGTCTTCTCTTTAATATAATGAAACTAAACTGCACTCCTCTTTTGGAAAACTGAAGAAAAAAAAAAATACAAACTCAGCAACCGTCTTTTTCCAGAAACTATGAAACAGGTTCTCAAAATAAAATCCACAAACCTCTCTGAGCAGTTTCAAATAGGAACTATTTACTTTCTGTTGAGCTAAACCCAGCTGAACACAACCCGTCCCTTTAAAGTGTGCCAAGTGCGTCGCCTATTTGCACACTTTTTGCTTTAATAAATACACAACTGACACAGACGTGCTTAAGCACAATTTTACGCAACAAGGTCAAACGTTTGTATGAGCTTGAGTGCGTGGCACATGCAAATCACATGACTTTTGTCATGTGATTATGTGCTAACCGGTGCTAGCCGGAAGATCTCATCAAGTTTGTGTAAAACTGACTAAACATCTTTTATTTGTATTTGGTTTTTTTACATCTACATACTCAACGATAAATGCAATCCAACAGATTAAAAATATATTGTGTAGTTAAGATACATGGTGGTGCAGCGGATGCAGATTCACATGGTAATTTTTCAAAATGCAGCTATGCAGGAAGATGGCATCTGACACGTGATTGTGGACATATGTTATTAGTGTAAATGTGTGGGTGTGTGTGTGTGTTTGCTGAGCGTGTTATGACTCAAAGACCCTTTATTCACACCCATGTAGCCACAGCGGGCCAGCTTTCACACCCTGCTCAAACTAAATTAAACCCCACTGTTTCCACCTTGATCTAAACTAGACACACACACACACACACACACACACACACACACACACACACACACACACACACACACACACACGCACACACAGTCATGCATCTGTCCTGAGCTTGATTTGTACACACTCTCTTTCTCTGGTGGACTTTTAAGCGCCGTGACAACAGCCAACCACAACGCAGCTACTCCGAACCCTCGAGCCAATCACTAGTCTCCCTTCGTTCTTTGCCGCCCAATGAGAGCGCTCCGTCCACGGCTGGTTTTATACCAACGGCTTTCATCATTGTTCCAGATGAGATTGTAGCTCTGCTGCTGCTCGGCTCTCCTCTTCGCACCAAATAGCATCTGCTGCCTGAGAGGAAACTGAGAGCTTTTCATTAGCGCCACAGCTGCAGACACGACAGACTCCCTGATGAATTCATACTGTACGTTTCACCAAAAATATTAACTGTCGCTCCTTCTTCATCGTCTCTGCAAGCTGTTTATCACTCGCCCTTGCTACGTTACACTGGTTTCCCTCATTTACAGTGTTCATCATGCTTTACAGTGTTCCGATACGTGAAAGTGTCCACTGCTCATTAGGAGAGCAGCACACCATTATATTTGTTGAGGATTCATCTATCAAGTCGACATAATCACATGTATCTCAAAGACAAAGACAACTAGCAAGCATTTACATTTTAGAAGCTGATACCTGTGAATATTTTGGCAGTTTTTCAAAACAAAAAGGATTCACCGTGGAGCGAATAAAAACCATTTTCAATTTTTAATTGGCCAGAAAAAAGAGAGAAAAATAACCCACATTTAAAGCTGCTGTCTTATATCTTTCTATCTGCTGATGCCATCATTTACTAATGGAGAAAGAGAAAAAAAAACAACCCAGACACAACTGGAGATTTCTTCAGGACAATGTGGAGGCAGATCTAAAAGCAGCACCTGAACGCAGTGAAAACATTTTTCATCACTATAACAGAAATTTAGGTGAAAACCCATCTTACCTGATGCACCTCTGTGAAGCTCATCAGCAGTGTCGGGTTATTGTTTCCAACTAGCTGCTTATTTGAAAGCGAGCGAGCGAGTCTGGCTCCTAGCAACTGCTGCCTGACAGGGAAGGTTGAAGGGGTTACGCTGTCACAAGGACCACAAGCCTGAATGAATGAACAACGTGCAGCAGAGAGAGGAGGAGGAGGAAGCAGAAGAAGAAGGACCGAGCTTTGACCGTCTGCACATCCAAACACTAACTAATTGCTTTATTAACATATAAATAAAAAAGATGAAAATGAGACAAAGGAAAGGGGAAACACGGGCGGCCATGAAAACACAGCGGCTGCAGGCTTTTGTTGTTGTGGCCAGTGTTTAGAAGCCCAAACAAGACAGACACGAGCTAATGAAGAGCATAATAGAGAGGACTAAGCTGCTTCATTGGTATGCCTTTATCAGTAACAGGTAATCATCAAAGAATCAGTTGATTATTTTCCAAATGTTACAAAAAGGTACAAAATTCTCATCAAAATCTTCAAAATAACCGCTCAGCTCTAGTTTCAACAACACTGACAAGTACATCTATCAGAAAACAATGATACTTGGATACTGTTAGTAAAAATTACTATCAGATTAGATACTTTTTTGCAACAGTATTGATACCAACGCTTCTGTGTTCACCTCCTGCAGCTGAAGCAGAACTTCAGATAGCCCCTCCCCTCACTAGCAGCTGAACACATCAATAGTAGCGCAACTAACATGACACTGACTCCCTGATCTTTAAGAATTTCAAGAGGTCAGTAAAGCTCTCATGTCAGCAACATTGAAGTATTAAATCTTTATCATAAATATTACCTGGTCAACATACACATTTAACTGTTAACTTTTTAAGTATTAACAATTATCCCATTAGCCATCTGTTCAGTTATCATTAAGATGATAAATTTAGTCTTGTAAATGTCACAAAACAGTACAGCATTCTCTTCAAAGTTCTTCAAAGTCTTCAAAATAACCAGTTCTGTTTGACTAAAGCTCTCAAATCCTCCCAAAGTTCTTTACGAAGGATTTCCAGAGGTCAGTAAAGCTCTAGTTTCAACAACATTAAAGTATTAAACAGTTATCATAACTGTAAACCTGAGCGAGGACTAACAGAATAGGTGTTATTGTGGTAGATTATGTAGCAGAAGAAGATGCAATGATCATTTTTTAAACATCAAGTGGGATTTATGCTTCTGTGGTAAATCTACACTGCAGGTGCGTCATAACCACCAACAATTTTAAAACTTTACACCATGACCGGACATGCACCTCCGCAGACATGGGGGTTACATTTCTAGGAAAGCTTTGACCAAATTCTTCTAACGTTGTTCATGTGTAAAATAAAAAAGCTAAATCTCATGTACATAGGACCTGTGAGACAATGTCACTTCCTGCACATGCAACACAGGATTTGGTAACTTTGGGGTATTTACAGCAAACTCCAGTACAGGACGATGACTGGACACTGAGACAGAGACGCTGTACAAACTGCAAATCTACAGATCCCGTGACTAAGGCAACCGAACCAAAGGATCCTACCTGCTATATTCGTATTGTGCCGTCCCAGTTTAGAGTCGTGCACCAAAGTAGGACAGGCTGCAGGACAGAGCAACTTTCAGACAACCTTGGCAAAATGACTACGCTTTTATAGCCACAAAGGAAAGTGAGACGCAAGAAAAGAGGCATGAAAGAAAATGTGACCAAGAAGAAAATGAGGGCAAAAAGAAAGAGACTGTTAGGACAGGAATAGTTTACATTTTTTAAACTGATCTCAGCAGGACACCTTTGACTTTTTTTTTCCTTTCAGAAACACAGAAAACCTGAATTTATGACTGAAACTAAAAATCATGTCAGGGGTGTTAAACTCGTTTCAGTTCGTGGGCCTCACAGAGCCTGGTTTAATTTTAAATGGTCCAATTCTGTGAAAGCATTGCACAATAACTTGCATTTTTAAAAGAACATTTTTCTCTAGTAGAAATGTGACCAGGACCAGTACTTACAGTACCTTTTGAACTGCTGAAAACACAAATCTACTGGTTTTTATTGTAGGGGTTTTTCTTAGTGTTCTCAGAAAAAATGACACTCAGATACTAACTGATCTTGAAATTTACTATCAGATTAGATACTAATTTGCAGGTATCGATACAAACAACTCTGTGCTCACCTCCTCCATCTGAACAGTCATCTGAAAGTCACATGGCCCCTCCCTTCACTAGCAGCTGAACACATCAACAGTAGTCAACAAGTAACTTGGCACTGATACCCTGGTCTTTGTGAGAAATTTCAAGATGTCACTAAATCTTTCCATCGTTTTAACAACATAGAAGTATTAAGCAGGCATCATAAATATGAACCTGCCCGGCATACATATTAATGTTAGCCGTTTAAGTGTTAGCTATCTTTAACTCGTCATTAAGGTAGCAGCCAGCAGCTATGGCTAATTATAGAATAACAACATTATTTCTGGGTTTAGGCATCAATTGTTATGTTAACAGAAAATATTAATTAAAACAATAACACAATTATTTGTGTCTAAAGAGTACTGTTTCTCTAAATCTCCCAGACTGAAGCTAAGGAAGGTCTACCAGCGACTAGACAAAAACAGTGCCAGCCTGTTTTAACAACTATTTGATCAGCAACAAAAATACAGTCACAAGACTGTGGCTAAATTTACATAAACCAGTATTGCTGTAATTTTCTTTTTTTTAATGATTTCTCTTAATTTTGGCTTTTTTAACTCTGTGGTATCGAAAATAGCATTGAGTACTTAGTATTTCCCTGGGTGCAGGTCTTGATTTTGACATTACAGTGCTGTGACAAGCACGCTCTGTAAAGTATCTTCTTAAAATGTTTACCTGGGGCATAATCAAGATTTTAAGAAGCCAAAACCATAATTCCAAGAGAAATACACCCGTTGCTCCACTCCCTGAAAAATATGACAGCATTAAGTGTTCTTTATTTTTTCTCATTTAATGAATAGCTCATGTATAAAACAGATGAGGGACAGCCTGAGATGTCTTAAGATAAATAAGTGTGATTTCTTATCTTAGTTTTTCCACAATCATTCAGTCTGCATGTAGCTTACAATTCACAGAGCACACTGGAAATGCAGTTTTTTGGAATTGGTAGGAAATTCATGCAATGTTTGGTGACCAGAAGAAGTGTTGAGTGTTGAGAGAGCGGCAATCCAGCAGCAAGGATCCCGACTTCATCAAACTGACTGCGCCACACCCAACTCTGGTCACAGACTGCTTTGTTCTGGCTCTGGCCACTACTGTCTCTTTCTCTCTCTCACACACTGCCAACAGCATACTGCAACAAAGCAGTGGCAGACAGTAGGTCACATGCTTGTTCTGCCTGCTTGTCGTACTGTGCATGTATTCAAATTCCTCTCGCATGTGTATCGGCTGCCAGCTCTCTTCAGCAGGGCGTCATTTGGCTACGAATCCCAACCCGCAGCCGAGGCCGCAGTGACTGAAGCCAGACTCTGCAGCCTGCAAACTAACTGACAGAACGAATATGAAACAAGCACTTATTATAGACGGTAGTTCAGCATTTAGGGAAGTGACACAAGCGTGGAATAACGCAGCCCCCCTTCAGTCTGTAGGCACCGTGTCAAAAACGTTTAAAAAACGAACCACTGACACACAAGTGAGATGTGACATTATCAACTGCCTCGGAACCCCAAAATGACACGGTGCTAATTGCAGAGGGGGGCAAGAGTTTTTCTTACTACTGATTTAACCTCACAGGCATTTTCACAGGCAGAGTCTGGCAGACTTTAGGGGAGAGTGGCTGGCTGAGCTAGATCTGTCAATCTGGGCAGCGACTCCATCAATCTGGTGTTAACACAGTGAGACAAACAGTGCAAGCATCAGCATCATGAGCAGAGCTAAAACACACGGCGGGGCCTAATACTGGCCACCTGAACTCACTCGAGGCCTTTAAGTGCAAGTTCAACCATTTTCAATTGCTGCTTAAAACTTCATATGAGAATAATAATAATAACTGAAGGAATTTGAGATTTTTCAGCATTTCTGGATGACTTCCTCTGAGGTGCGTCCATTGTTTCCAAGAGCTGAGGTTTGGATTCTGGCTCCCCTCAGCTGCTTAACACATAAACTCAATAAAACAAACACACAAAAAAAAGGTCAATGTGATATTTTATGGATGACTCCAAGGAAATGGCCTTTAGTCGCCCTAGTTACTAATCTACTGAAAAGCCATTGGAGCTCTGACACAGTGAACTTGCAATCTTAAGAAATTAATGGAACTAATGACTGACAGACCACTGTTCACTTAAATGCATGGTCTGGGGTCATGTGGCTCATGTGAGCACCAAGCCACACAGAAGTGGACAAGGAAAGGCAGACGAACTGGAAATGTTCACAGGGAAATTCCACTTTCATACAATTTGGGTTTTATATCAGTTGATATCAGTTGTGATAACTCTGCTCGCTCCGACTTGATAATCATTAAAGAGGGTAAACGGCACCAGTATTTACACAGTCCTATAGGATTTGTTTATAGGTTTTATGTACCCAAACTGTCAATTGTGATGGAGCTTTTCAGAGAACATGTTTCCATTTCATCTTTAAATGACTCAACGCGCCTTTACAAAGTATGCAAACAGTTTTAGAGATAATTACAGCATTTGAGTGTACTCACTACAGGCATAATTTCCAAATAAAGTGGTTAAGATAATCTGTGAACCAGACTCATTTGACTACTTGCGTATTTCGCCCTGCCAAGCAAAAGCCATAAAGTACAGTAGAAAATGCTACTTTAAAGATACCACAATTATTTTCTTAACTGTATGTGACGTGAAAGACGTCCTTTACTTTCACATCTTAGTGCCCGTTAGCATTTTGGTTTTCTGGCATACAAACTCAGTGTTTTGATCGTTCTATTCACAGAAATAACAGCCAGCTGAAACTGTTGCGTTTGGTAAATGATTTTACGATAATTAAGAGAGAAAATGATACACGTATGCATATATACTGGTATATGCAACAAACTCAGACAGCAGTATCTTATCTCCTGTCCCAAATTGTTCTTTGTAGCGGTTCAGTCCACAGGGAGTAAAATAAAACTCATGATATAATTCATTGGAGGCTGCCAGCTGCATTATTAGGACAGGTCTTTACTGGAGCCAGGGACAAAGCAGTTTAGCTAAACGTAACGTGTAGCTGGCGAGGATCGACTTGAGTTCTTGTGGTAAGTGACACTGTTTCCAGGTTCTTGGGCCAAGTCACATTCTAAGTGGTTAGTTTTTGCAGAACTGCCAAAACCTGAAGTTCCTCCAATGGCTACTTAAAGCTGTTTCCAAAACGGAATAAATCCCATTGACTCCCATGCTAAAATGCCAAACTTTAGAGGTGAAATAAACACTTTTACAGCCTGGTATAAAAATGGTTTTGGCCTGTATCGCTAATTTCACTCACTGTGACTGTTGGGTAAAGCTTAAAATTGTAAATTATTATAGGCAGTGCACTGTTGGTGATCGATGGGTGACAGTAGATAAAAACACTGAGCTGCTTGGTTTCTGTGATACGCAGGTTTTGTTTTGAACCCCTTTCTACACAAGCCATATTTAGCATCCTATTAATCAGCCTTAGCTGTCCCAAGCTCTACCCTCTCATGCAGTAGTTGACAACACGTTGACCACACACAGCTTTTAATATCAGAGTTCCACCAAAAATTCCTCTTTATATACCATAAATATACTGCCTTCAGAAACTAGTAGAGACATATAAAGGTAAGAGAGACAGTCTTAATCTGCAGAGGGAGTCTCACTGCTGGCTGATTTAAAAGGAATCCTTCAACATGTATCAACGCCTAAACTCGCTCGCTTAATCATCCTCGTTCCCTGTCAAAGTCTCTCTTGCTGCCTCTCCATCTGTAACCAGCTAGGCAGGATGGAGGGGAGCGGTGCGGTGCCGCTGGCTGCTCTTTGCCCCCGGGCAGTGCCAGGGGACTGATCCATGCCCTCACCGGCTGCTGCCTACTGTAAGAACCACAATCAAGTGCGCCTATTCTCTATGTCAAAATAAGCCCACCAATAAAACCAAGACATGTTTATTTCCACAAGGCGAACGCTCGTTAAATGGTGCCTAAAGCAGTGACAGCCATAGCATGAGGTTAATGAATAATACAAAGGAGATGTGAGAAGTGATAATGGATGCAGAAATCCACGGAAAGCCGGGCTTTGAGCAGCTGTAGGAATAACAAACAGCGGAGCCCCCACCAAGAATCGAGCCATGTTGGAATCAAAAGGACTTCTGCTATCATGCTAACAATCTGCGCCACTGACACTTCTTATACTGCAGTAAATCCTTTCAAGAAGCTTCTGGAGAAAAAAAAAAGTGAAAGGTATTTTAATCTCATCAGACAGCTGCACAAAAGAGAGGTAGGAATTCTCACCGGCTGTCTTTTTGGTTTGGACGCAGCTCCTTTGAATGTTTTTCTCTAAATAACACCTAACAAGTAAAATGCGCTCATGAATTAACCCCAGCTGCGGATGACGGATGTAATAAAGGGATAAACGTGTCTGTGTGAGGATTATTTGTTGGATTCAGGAGTTTGTGAGAAGAACTTCAATCGATGAAATGAAGCACTTAAAGACTCTGTATATCACAGCATCCACACTCTTAACAAGCCAGCTTCTGTCTTCACGGTGCACGTGTGTGACAGAGGTCAGCAGGTCACAAGGCGGCCTCCACTAACAGCAGAAGTGTGACAGCAATCGCGCTTGACTGAGTGATCCAGCCGACTGGAGCCTGCGATTCTTTATTTTAACGCACCCGTGTGCAGGTGTATGTAAAAATGAGTTTGTAGGGAGCAAATTGAAGGACACAGCAACATCTGATGCAACCAAGCTCAACCACCACTGATAACGGGATTTACCCAATCAATAAGCTGCCAGTGCTACATTGTATCTTCTTCGAATCATTTTGGGAATAAGACAGATTAGCTAAGGCATTAAAGAAAACCAAGACACTCTTTTTTTTATATAACATTTTAAAATGCCTTTATTCTCGTGGCATGAGCATGTTGAATCTAAAATGAAGACTTCCAGCATACACTCCTTCATCAGGCAGTGAAACAGATTTCATAAAAGCACTGGGTCTATTCTAGTGGTGTTCCACCAACACATTGTAGCAACAGTGAAATATTCCACCAGTGATGCACCACCAAGAGGAGGTCTCTTCTAAACATGGATCGAGTGTAGGAGTTTAAGAGGAAGTTAACACAACAACTACAAGCCTATTTTCTTGAAAATAGATAAGAAATGAAGTTTAATAAACTCCTTTTAAGAAGATCAACAAATATGTTGGTCTCTACTACATTTGTGCAGTGTTGGCAATGATTTCCCTTGCTGCGTTAGGTTTGTTGTAGATGGCTGCACATAACTGGAGAACTCCAAATGAGATAATGCTTCAGGTTCAGATACAGATGTGTAATCTGCAGACAATACACAACTGCAACAATGATGGGGAATAAACAAGCATGTTTCTGCATGTTTGCATGTGTTAGAGTCCTGACTTCAGGTCAGAAGATGAGGCTTGAGGTGAGGAGGAAGAGGATAAGATGTTATTCAGTTGGTGGTCACGTTGTCTGTTTTCCTATGTGTTTTTACTTTTTTGGCTCTCCGATGATAAAATATAGGTATGATTTTTCATAACTTGAGTTTGCGGGTGCACGCAAATGCCTCAGAGTTCAACATGGGAGTCTATGAAGACTGACACACTTTGGATCAAGCCAGGCTAACTTTTTTTTTAACATTTTCTGGACAACAGTTGAGGCCTAGGACACAACCACAACATGTATTTCTTGCTTTAAACAGACAGCTTTGGTCTTTCTAGGATAGCACTATCTTTTATATAATGGATTTTTTATCTAACAGATAAAAAAAACAAACATGACTTTTAATGTTCATCAGATTTTAAGAGTAAAAGCAAAACGTCAAACTGTGCACAGACATGCCTCAGTACTCCGCAATCCATCGCAGTGACTGATTTTTGAACGATGTCTGTAAAGGTTTGTTTCCTCTCACACCACAACCACCACAGTCCATGTGGGTGACACCTAAAATAAAACTGTGAGAAATCTCATACTATAAGTTGAAGCAGACAAAAGAGGGGTCTAAATTCAACTAACACATAAACAAACATGGAATAGAAATCAATTTAAGGCTTTTATATTTTCATTTACATTTGTCTGATCAAGGTTAGAAAATGTGAGGGCAAAGCATAACAAAAATAAAGTGCATAAACAGCAGATTTGAGCCATGGTAAATAAAATAAAACTAGTGACAACTGAAATCTGACTAGTTAACTGCAGTATCTTTTTAAAATCTTTTTGTCAGCGTGAATCCAAAGATAGATGCCTCACACACACGCATGCACACACACCATTCACACCATTGTGAATGGCTCTATAAATACACCTGCTTAGAGATGCACATAGCTGCTGACATGCTATATGAGGCCTTAACCTCATCCTGATATTGTTTTACATGAAACCTTGAGTATTTCTGCAGCAGGTTCAAGAATGAGTCAACACCTCATGCAAGGACAAAGGGGGTCCAGATTGTTCACACAGAAGCTTCATAAATGTAGTTGTTCACTGACTTAAATCCATTTGAACTGAATTAACTCGTTGTGCTTAAGCTATCAGTCAAACTGTCTGATCAACTGTCTTTTGAGGTGCTTATTTATGACAATAACTTGGCAATTTCACACTGCAACTGCACAGATTTGACCTGTTTCTTCTTTAAAAATTCAGACACTTGGCTTGGTAAATATTCCCTATTAATACTACCGTATAAGCCTCTCTTTTCTAACCCTTCCTTCACACATTTCCATTGGTTTTCCTGTTTCACATCAACCAAACAAACTGCAGATGTGAGAGCAATGAACCACAAGATTGTATGATTTGTCCATCCATTATCTTCCACTTATCTAATTCAGGGTCACGGAGGGCTGGGGCCTATCCCAGCTACCGTAGGGCGAGAGGCGAGGTACATCCTAGACAGGTTGCCAGCCTGTTGCAGGACTAACTCAGAGAGACAGATAATTTGGACTCCCAGTCTTACCTGCGGCCAATTTAAAATTACCAGTTAAGCTAACCTCACTACCTACACATCTTTGAATTGTGGGATAGGTTCAAGTTACTTGTGATGGTGGATTCAAACCCAGGACCTTCTTGCTGCACTAACAACCGCGTTGCCAGTATGGTTTATTATTTCTGATAATAAACGACATAATTTCAAGCTACATATTTAGTGTTTAAATAAAATTAAACCTTAGTGGAGAGCCTCCATATCATCAGGGACACGTGCACAAGTTCCCAGGTTCTGGATACAAGGTAGGATTCATAAATAGTGACCAGCTGTCAGCAGATCCCTGTCAAAGCGGTTTGGAAAATGGGCCCCAGTGAGTTAAACTGGCACACTGTGATGTTCACAAAGCAGCTTCCCAGCAGAAGATTGCATTTGCATTAAAAAGTCAAGAAAAAGCCAAATCTAGACACATTGGTCCAGAGCCTCTAAACAGCTGTAGAAAATAGATTAAAGGCTTCCACTGTTTATGAATTATTGAAATGACTGGTATCTCTCTTTCAGTGCCTTGAGTGCTCTTATGTGGTGTTTATATTAACTTGTGAGGAAAAATGGCCACACTGGCTGCTCTTCCGCTTTCACAAATGTCTTTATCTGCCACAGATTTAAAAACGAAACATCTCTGGGCCGCTTTGGAGCTCCTTCGCCGCGCTCACGAGCCCATTCGCCAGCCAGCTGGAGCTGTCAAAGCAATGTTTTCAGTTCTGCTCTCAAGGGCTTCGCCACTTACATAATGACCTGCATGAAATGTTAACGGCAGCAAAGTTGACACTGCAAAAAAGCAGCATGTTCCTTATCCCGAACCGGCAACGGGGAGAGTGAAACCAGACAGTACAGCTCAAGATCACCCAGAGGTGGTGAGGAGTGTTTGTCTCTCCTTGCCTGTCAAAGACGTCCACCCAAAATGCTGTTATCTGTTTTCTTGAAAGTCCCATCACTGTGGCATTTCATGCAGATTGCCACAGGGAGGGGAGGAGGAGGGTGGAACTAGTACTGGGGCTTTCGGAGCTAGTGGATGGAGACCTTGAGGGCACCGGTGGTCTGACTGAGGCCAAGCAGGCATGTTTTAACCTGTCAGCTGGTTTGAAATCACCTCATTTTGACTCAGAATCTCACTCAAGTGTTTTTTTATTTTCATCCTCAGCCTGACTTAACATCACAAAATGGCTCGTACTTTTTGGTATTACATCACACCAACATTTCCTCTACCTGCTCTCTCATTTCGATCTGTAGCAGGCTTACAGCTTAAAATCCCGCTCTGGTGTTGATAGCTCTACTTTTGCTGACAAGATCTGTGTCAGACTTGTTGATCGGATGGATGTGTGTCAAATTAGTGCATTCTTTAGTCACTCATTTGCATTAAAAAGTCGAATTGCCTACGTTTCGAAATCAAACCATTCAGAATCTACGATCAGGCCGGAATCAAAGCATGTTTAGACTACAGGTAAAGCAGAACGCTGCTCTAAGTGCACGCTGTGATCAACAGGACATAATACAGGATCTATACTGAGCCTCGTCCACAGCAGCTGAACATCCTCCTGCCCTGCTGTAAAAAAAAAAAAAAAAGCAGCTATGCCCCATCAGCAGCAGCAGCGTGATGTCAGCAAGCTGAGAGGCTCGCGCTTGACGAAAAAAAAATGTCACCACCGAGCGTCACGAGCTCACAGAGCGCGTTAGCGGGGAGGTAAATGACACAAAAACAAAGCCCCGCAGCTGCAGCTCCAGCAGCCCGTCCTCTGCGACACAGAGCCCGGCCGGGTCAGCGCCCCGGACCGTCTTACCCGTTTACACCAGTGCGTCACGTCTATCTGCTGCACCCCGCCAGATGTGGAGCCTCGCATCCACCGGCCAACATCTGTAACTGTACCCGCACATTTACTGCATTATGTAAGAAAACAGGGTGACATTCATCCGAGGCGGTGGCGGCGGTGGAAGAGGGTGACGTGAGAAAGGTGTAGGTGTGTGTGTGTGTGTGTGTGCAGGCATCATAAGGTGGAAGGTATTTTTGAATGATGGTGTGGGTTAGGTGTCCTGGTGGAACATCTGAACTAAGGTGGGGGGGTGGACAGGAGGCTGCAGCCGATGAGCTGACTGATCGGGGCAGCCAGCAGCTCCGCAGGACGGAGGTTTGGCATTCCTCACCCCGGTGTCTGCTCTTACTGACAGCGGGAGCTGAACAACACGGAGCTGAAAGAAAGGAGAAAAGGAAGGCTTACCTCCTCCACCGTGCCTTCAGTCTGAGCACAGCCCTCCGCCACAGACCGTCCTTTCTGAAGAGGAAGAGCAGACCTCCTCACCAAAAACACCCGTGCTGATTTTTTTTTTTTTTTTTTTTACCGCAGGGAAAAAGCCGCCGTCGTTAACAGAGCGCGTATCCGGCTGCTCAAATCTCCAAAATGTGCCGCAGATAAGATCCGGTCTTTGCCGTCCCTCTGTCCGTGTCGTACTCCCGGCAGCTTCTGTTTTGGGTGCTCCCGTCACGTCTGCCCTCCTCCCACAGCAGCTCCTCCAGCTCCTCTGTGCTCTCTTCTCGCTCTCTCTCCCTTTTTTTCCTCTACGAGCCGTGGTGCTGTTATCGCTCGTGTACTCGCGCTTGCGCGTTCACGTACACCGTAGGATGGGCGCTTTATAGCAGTGATGCTGGTGGGTGGAGGTGGGAGACTGCTATGAACCAACAGCGATTGTTTTCAAGAGATGACCTGAGCAATAAAAGTAGTTTTTGATAGTTTGTTTTTTCTGAGCAGAATTAACGTGTTCGATCTGAGAGTGTCACTCAGATCATGACGTGCAGAGGGGTGTGGCCAATGCTGACACACCCAATATATGATAAACTAACACGCACGCACACACACAGGAAGATGCATAAATTGGAGTAAAATATCTTTGTACTTCTGCAAGATTTAAGACTGAATTTAGTGGAGGGGTTTTACAGTATGGTGTTTTGCATTAAGCCAGTTATAAAATGAGCAATATACAAACCAGTACTACCTGCAGAATCAAGTACTTATTTTGAAGATGAAATCCAAACCAAGGCTTACCTTATTTATTTAATACAGATCACTGAAATGACACAGAAAGCTTAATTTTACTGTCTGTTTTCTATTATTGTTTTATAGATGCAATCATGCAATCCTAATCGACGTGTCACCGAGATTAAAAATCTTTTGTTTTTCCAAGACCGACTGGGCCAAAAGGACAGCAGAGAATTAACCATTAAAAGTAAAGAAAGAAACAAACACAACTGACTCACAGTACAAGCAAGTGAACGCAGGGCTGTGTCTGGGCCTTGATGTGCTTCCAGCTTCCCAATGTGTCCATAGTAGAACTGACTTTACTGACATGTTTCTATTATTTTGTGCATGATTAAAATATGCCACCAAAGATCTATTAGACAACGAGGCTGCATTTGTTTTAGCTGCAGAATGTGTTGTGGATATCTTACATCCTTCTATATGGGATAAACCAAATGTTGAGTGTGGAAAAAACAAACAAACCCAATGGCTGTCAGGGACTTTTTATAGTGTAGCATGAGTGTATCATTGATTTAATTACCACTTGCTGTCAGAGACATGTTACCAAGAGACCTAATTATGTGCAGACATTCTTGTGTGATGCCAGGATGGATTCACATCTCTCACGACCTGTTCTGTGACATCTCAGGCACTCCCAGTGTTGTCTTTGGGCTGTTTAGAGAGTCTCAGCGACGTCTCCGATGTCTGTCAGCCTACCACTTTGGGCCAAGCCAAAACATCTCGCCATCAGTTTGATGGATGGCTGCAAGCATTAATGATCCCCAGAGGATGAACCCTAATGACTTTGCTGATCTCTCCTGACTTTTTTTTTTGGCAGAAACCCCTGTGTGCTTTTCTTTGTGGTTAAAAGTTAAGTGTCTTAAAAACTAGTGAATGATTTCCTTGATGATGATATTTATTGGCTGTACATACGTTGTACTCAGGGACAGTTTAAAATATGTTTAAAATACCAAGGCGTCAAACACTGATTTTGAACTACAACTCACAATGAAAGCTGAAAGCAGGGGCGCCACCAAGGGGGGGCCAAGGGGGGGCACTGCCCCCCAAATTTGCTGACATTAGGTTACTCCATTCTGGGAAAGTGAATCTTAAGCTACTTCTGCTATGAAAAAATTCCAGAGGCGTCCCTGGCTGGAAGCTGTCATATTATTTTGGGTGTTTGTTTGTTTTTGGACCCAAAACTGATCATAAAATAGAGTGACGTGATGTTATCAGCCACAGGAGTCAAGCCTAAGGCCTGGGGCCAGAATCAGCACAGCAATGAATCCAATACATTTTGGAGTTTTAACTGTAAAAGTTTTACAAGTTTTCCTACTGATAAAGACCTCCCTTATGGCCAATCTTGCTATGCCAAAGTAACACAGTAACAGATAAACAATCAACAGATAGAAAAGTTGCTTTCCCCCCCACTGTTTTATTTTTGCTTTTTACAGTGGGTCAAAAAGAGGATATTTTCTGTAATTAATAAAAACTTTACTTTATAATAGGACAGTCTGGGCAATGAGCTACCGGAACGTTTCACTGTAATTTAACACATTTATTTCTTTAAGCCCAATGAGCGGCTTCTTTCATTTACTACAGCAACAATTATTAAAATTGCACATCTTTCTTATATTATGCTATATTATATATTTTAATAGAAAGCTCCTTGAGGTGACTGTTGTTGTGAATTGGTGCTATATAAATAAAACTGAACTCAAATGAATGAACTATTAAGCTATATCAGGGAGTAAAAGTGTAATTCAATTTTTTTACACTGACAGAAAACAAAGTTTCACTGTTTAAAATCAAAGTGGGCTGTATGTGGCCTACAGTGTAAAATCAGTGACGTCCCTGGTCTTCACTGGCAAGTTTAGTTAGCAAGGTACAGCCATAAACTGCACAGACACAATACCAAGGAGCACACTGATTAAATACTAGAATTTCACTCACCTCAAACTTCCATTGAGTTAGTATAGAGGGGAAAGTTATCTAATGGGGGGTGAGGACTGTTTTTGTAGCAGGTTGTGCTCATGATTTTGAATGCTCTAAAGCTGGAAATTTCAACACAGCAGTCTATGACCTCAAGTGGCCACTAGAGGAACTGCAGTTTTAGGGAGTTAGTTTTTGTTGTTGTGTTTTTAGGCTGTTACTAGACCTACATCATTTATAATACTTTTCTTTTAAATGTAAAAACAAACAAGATGTGTTTTACTGCTAAATGATAAAGAAAGTGATTAAGTTAGTGGTTGGAATGGATGAAAGGGCAAAGAAGCGACGCAACGGTGACACCAGTAACAATGGCATTTTTCCATTTCCAGCTAAAGACTGTCTTTTCTACCAAAGCAAGGTCTCCTAAGTTTTTTTTTTTAACTTAATGTGTGAAAAATGTCACAATAAGTAAGCACAATGGCAAAGACAGAGAAAGAAACTACTGGTTTTTATCAAAGTCACAGATCACCATGCTTGATCATAATCATCTGATTTCCTTTTCCTTCCCTGATAAACATTTTGATTTTCTAAGCCTTTATAAATCTTTTCAAACTAAACCTCACAGCACAGAACACATAAACCCTGTGCTTTCCAAAACACCTGAGCACATGTGGACAGAGCCACACCTCAAAAAACACCTAAAACTCTCAACATAGTGGCATCAGATAAAGAAAATGCACGTGTCTGTTATCAGTGACATAGTTGCTGTTTGTTTTTTTCTTGGTGGACTAAACATCTGTACATGCATGCTAACGAGCTAAACTGTATCTGGTAAGCATCAGTACATGGATGCAAAGTTGCCGTGAATTTGGTAGATTTGTGCATTAGTTGAAACTTTTAATAACAACAAACTGATCAAGAATTGGTCCCTGGTCGCAGTCGTTGGAATCAAGCAATAAATTATTGTCAGAGTTATAAAAAACTCGGAGTATACAGGAACATTTCTGCTACGTCATTATAAGAATTAATCACAGGTTTTTTTCTTCTTTGAGGCGTGTGATGACAGCGAGCTGGCTGTGAGTCAATACTGGCTTCACACAACACACCTCTGTGTCAAGTTGGATTTGTCATTGGAAAGGTCACTGTCGTTTCATTTTCGTTTCCACCGCAGGGGTGTTCGGTGAAATGTAACTCCTTTTGAGGTACAGACACACCACACACAGTAAATCTTTGAGGAATCTTATGAGAGAAGATTTAGCAGCCGATCTCAGATAAACTGCTCCAGGGCTGCTTACTCTTGACAGATAATACCTTTGCTGGCAGGGAACTAACTCTCTTTACATTCAAATATGTGTGTGTGTGTGTGTGTGTGTGAGGGAAGAAAGACAGATCACATGCACTCCTGTAGCGGGTTTGAAAACATCCCACCTGTTTTTCACAGGATCGGTTTCCAGCCCGGTGACATATTTACCAGCCAGACATGTTGAAAAGGAAATCCTCCCCTCGGCCCTGAAAGCTGGAATCCTACTCCGCGTCGTGGGGCCCTCGGCTCACGCATTCAGGCTAGCGTCAGCATCCAAAATGACAGTAGCTCCACATTAAATTGGAGGAACAGGAGCTGAGAGAAGAGGCCGGGGTGATGGAGACAGTCGACTAGAAACGTTTAAATGGAGGGGAGTTTAGCCAGGAGGCCGACAGGGCTCTACTGACATGAGAAACCTGAGATAGGATGAAGAAAAAATCGGTATCCTCGGGAGCAGAGGAGACAGTAACAAAGACACCTCTTGCTATTTGACACTTGGAAATTTTTCTATTTAAAACAGGGTGAAAAGTGGCCCCGTCTCACAGTGGCAACATCTGTGTACCAGCATGAACACACACAAAGCAAATAACATATATATTTTAGGTCAAACTAATGTTTTTTATATAAGATTTATAAAAGACGGGAATCCACTCTGTTTGTGTTTCCATTAAAGTCCTGTTTTCACAGCCAACCTGATGATTGTTTATTTCTTTTGCACTTTTACATCTGACTGAAATAAGACTGAAAGTGCTGAGTTGTGCTGGTCACAAAGAATGATGTAAATGTTGTTAAAAATTCTGTCTGGTGAACAATTGTTTCCCATACAGTACATATCAAAGATGTTCTGGGAAAATCTTCCAGTCTGACACCCACCTGAAATGACACACTGTCTAATACCTGTCTCATTTCCCAGCCGTGCAAATAAGTCGGACATCCCGTCTTTTCATAATCTTCTCTTAATTTTTCTTTGTGTCACAGTTAATTATATCTCATGATGTGACTTTTATGACTCATGAAACTAAAAAGAAAAACACTGCCGGTCTTTGCCTCATACTTTTTCTGGGAAATTCGTGGATGGAAGCATAACTGGATGAAAAACACGACATGAATCAAGTTAATCACAAAATAATCCCTGCTGGTACTGAAGTACAACGGAGAGAGAAGGAAAGAAACTACAAGCTTTCTTCAACAACATGGTTCACCATGCTTTATCCAGATGATCCATTTTTACTTTTCTACACTGAAAACAATCATAAAAATAATCAATAGCCTTAGGCTGTTGTTAATAAAAATAAACAATTTTAACTTCTGTTTTCAGGGTTTTTTTCAGTCTTTAACTTATTAAACTAATAACATTATTTATTCATACTTAAACATTTTATTTTATACACCTGTATATGCCTTCTCTAATAACTAGGGTGGTAAATATAGAAAATGTTTGCTAGCTACTTTTGCTAGTATTAGCCTGCTCACTAAAATGTTTTAGCTAGTTACTGATGCAAGATTTAATACAGGTGATATAAGACAATGCATTTAAGTTGCAACAGACTATATACAACAGCCACTTTGTTAGTTAAACCTTGTACTACTACCAGGTTGGACACATTTTGCCTTCAGGAGAGACGTAACTCTTTTTGGCACAGATTCAGTAGGAAAGCATTCCTCTGAGATTTGAGTTCATGTCCACACAATAGCATAAAATATGCTGAAGGTTTGCTCGCTGCACCTCCGTCATGCACATATCTTATCCAAATATCCAAATTCTGGCTCTACCATCTAAATGTCGCAGCAGAAATCAAAATCGAGACTTATCAGACCAGACAAGGTTTTTCTAGTCTTCTGTTGTTCAGTTTTATGAGCCTGTGTGAATTGTAGCCTCGGTTTCTTCTTGTTTCCTGACAGGAGTGGTACTTGGTGTTGTTTTCTGCTGCTGTAGTGCACGCGCTTTAAGCTTATATTAAGATCTTCAGAAGTACTGACTGATGGAGTTTTATGACAAATGTTTGGCTAGCTTTTAGCTACCTGTGTTTTTATTTAAGCTAGCTACACTGTTCTCTTTGTGCCAAATGACTTTCACAAAGTTTAAATTTTTGTTACCAGTTCTTTTCACTCACATTGTAACTTATTTT
Organism: Oreochromis aureus; assembly: GCF_013358895.1. NCBI lineage: Eukaryota > Metazoa > Chordata > Actinopteri > Cichliformes > Cichlidae > Oreochromis > Oreochromis aureus. The sequence continues at coordinate 21,706,367 of NC_052948.1, read as the reverse complement.
ACTAATTCTTTTAGACATATATTGATTTATGTTTATGACTTGTCTGATAATCTTTTAAGTTTGTAGTACTTTCCCAAATGGCATATCTTTTTCTGCAATGAATGAAAAATTCCCACAATCTTAAATACACCTGTCTCACACCTGCCTCAGCTCTGACTCCTTGGGCATCCCACCATTTCAAAATCCCTTGCTAATTTTGCACCGTGTCACTCTTTCCGGATTACGTCTGATGATCGGTGCTTCATGACTCACGAGATTAAGAACAAAAATAGAACAGAGCTGGTAGGTAGATTCAGTGGGCCACCATGTTTCCTGACATCTGGGAAATGTGGGGAATAAACCACATGCAGATATTTTGGAAGATCCAGAAAATCAGTTACCAAATACACTAAGCGATGTGGTGTGATAGTGGTGGAGTGGACCTAATTGCAAAATGCAGAGACAGTCGAGATAACGGACAGAAACAAGTCTTTGTTGGCAAAAAGAGCTAAAATTAAAGATATATATCAAAACGTAACAGTGACACTGAAAACAAAAAGAGATCATAAACAAGTACAACAAAAGACCAAAGGAAAAAAAATAATTTACACAAATTGTGTTTTTGCTTGTTTGTCTGTTTGTGACAGCATGATTTTAATTTTACTGGATAAACTAAATAATACATAAAATTAAATGTACACCAAAGACTAAAAAGATTAATTCCCACAGTTCAGGATAAAGTATTTTATTTGGATGTCCAAACTCACTGACAATGTGTCACACATAAAAAAGCTATAGAAAAAGTATACCTGATCAATGTTTATCGACCACAGGACTGCTGAGTTGAATTGTGAAAAATTATATTCTTTTAGGCCATGAAATTAACCCACAATGTATTTCTTAGCTTTTTAAGGTGTCTCATTAAACTATGAGCTTGTAGGCCATAATAATGAGAAGAAATGTCATCAAAGTCAAAGAATGGGAACATAAAAATCTATTCATACTGTTTGTGTAGATGCAGAGCTGTAAATGGACTGGTTCTACCTAAGTGCTTTGTAGCTAACATCAACACTCTGATAGATGAACTGGAGAGCAACTTGGGGTTCAGTATCTTGCCCAAGGATATGCACAGGCCGGAACCGAACCACCAACCCTCCGACTGGTAGATGACTTACTCTGCCTCTTGGTTGATACCTTTTGAGTCACACCAAACTGGTTTAAAAGTAATTTTTCCAATTACCTTCTGCAAAGTTGAATAAAAACTTCCACCACTAGGGGTCAGGATTTCTTAAGTGGGTTCTGTTGTTCTTTTAACTTATGAGACTTCCTTTATATTCCTACACCCATCGCTTCAATTGGCTTTTCTTGGCTGCTGATTGTAAATAAAAATGTGACCATAACAACAACAACAACAACTGTATTATGTAAAACTACAGCCAGGTCCATATTCAGCTTTGGTTGATATTTCTTCAACACAGCACACAGATGTTTTCATAGTGGTTGTTTCTTCATTGTCCTGATGTTGTTATGTAAGTTTGGAAGCTTTAGCATGATTTTAAAATGCTGGATATTACAAAGAACATTATAATGAAATATTCTAACATGAAACAGATTTTTTACAAACACAATGTAAAAGGCTCATTTAAACAGACTTTTAAACTGTGTGTGTTAATGTGTGGTTTCTGGTCTGTGGATCCTCCTCACAGTGACTGGTGACATGCCATGTCAGTCTCCTATATTTCACCTGGGTGCTGAAACTAAAATGCCACCACACTGATTTTTAGAAGAGACAATAAAAATCCCTTTGGAGCAGACTCCTTTAGTGATACCGTACAATTAAAGGCAAAAAGAGGAAACTTGATAGCTCAGAGCTGCCACTCAGCCAAGAGCTGGTTTGTCAAAACAATGTCAAAACAGATTGTCGTTAATAGAGACTCCTCCCAAAAAGTCACAGCGTGGTTGCTTTGGATTCAGCTCAGATGTCAGAAATTTGAAAAACAGAGCAATTGCAATATAGTTTTTTCAGATGAATAAACAGGGTGCCATCATTTATTTGTTTATTGAGATGTTGTGAGTGGTTGTAACTCTCTACTTTCCTGTGGCAATCCCCCGAGTGCAATGTGATGATGTGATTATATCTGATAACCTGGCAGACTTTCACAAAGCTGGGCTGTGCAATAGAGACAAAAACCTCAAACAGGAAAAAAGGTTTCTCCTAACACGCTACGGTGCTGTGTACACGATCAGTACATGTACTACAATCACTGCTTGTAGTGATCAGATCTGTAGAAGTAAATTAATCCCCCCCCCCCTGGAAAAACAAAACTTGAGGTATGTTTAGTATTTGTTTAGGGCTTTCAAGCTTTCATGGACTTTCTAAAAATGGAAATTTGACTGATAACATACAGTGAGCTGACTCATCGTACTGACCATAAATGTAGCCGGCTTGGGGGGATTTTTCGTGACTAAAGCTGATTTTTATCTGTCCAGTTCTGTGAAAAATCCCAAAAATAGTTTTGGAATAGATTGCACTTGTTCCTGCAGTACATGCACGTTCACTTAAGGCTTCTTCTTAAAGTCACAGACCTTTAACCTGCATTTGTGGATGGCAGAGTGAACTGTGTTTAAAGACAAGGATTTCTGGAAGTGTTCCTGAACCCATGCAGTGATTTCCACGACAGGATCCTGCCTGTTTTCGAGGATGGCATGCACGGATATCCATCACTGATTTTCACTCTTGTCCCTTGTGTAGAGAAATTTCTCCAGAATCTCAGAATACTGTGATATTATCTGCTGTAGATGATGAGATATTCAAAGTCTAGACATTTTTTATGCTGAGGTGCACGTTTCTGAAACCGCTGCACAATTCGTAGATACATTTTTTTGAAGACCGAGGAAGCTCTTCTGAAAAACTGATCTGACCTGTTGTCAGTTAACCTAACTGGTTTCAAAATGTTCCTTCAGCTGTTTCTTTTAAATACCACTTACCTTTCTAGCTTTTTTTCCCCTTTGTCTCAACTCTTTTGAGATGTTTTGTTTAAAATGAGCTTATATTTCTTATTAATGCCAGTTTAAACAGCATTTGATGTGTTTACTGTGAATAAACCAGCTTCATGAGATTTGCAAATCAATGATTTCTATTTTTATTTACATTTTACACAACGTCCTGTTTTTTGGGGGGGATTGGGATTCTGCAATTCTGTTACTGGTCTATTACTTTAGCTTGTCACTCCCCAACATTAGTTTCAGCAAACGCTATAGCTCTTCTCAAGAGCCACAGCTTCTTGAAGTTGCTTCAAGCACATAGGGGGAAAGATGATGGCGTCACAAGATTCCTGAGCTAATCTTACCTAAAAGGACATAACTCTTTCTAACACGCTGCTGTGTTTACTTTCACACAAAGTAAACACCTGCTAAAAAAAGCCATTTCCTGCATGTTCCCTCTCTATGCCCTCTGTGAAAATCCTCTTTGTTTCCCCTTGTCCTCTGTAAATGACTGCTTTTCCTTCCTTTACCTGCCTCCTTTTAATATACATCTGAATGATTGACCTGTCAAACCTAATATGGGTTTTCCACCCGTGACATCGATGGCTGCTCTCTTCATCACTTCAACGGATGTTGTGTCTCACTCTGCTTTCCTTTTCTAGTTTCCTGGCACGACTGCTTTTCTGCATTATCTAACATGTTAGGCCACTTAGGGACTCCAGCTGGAAACATATGCATGATTATAATCTGGTGCAAAGCAACATCTGGTTTTCATCACAGAAGGATTTGGTGTACTTGTACACTGTCCCAATAAAATAAACTCACAGTAAACCAAATGAATGATGTAATAATACCCTGAAATACCAGTTTATACTTCAGAGATTTAATTTCACTATAGTACGGTAAGTTGAACCGCTGGCTCAGTTTATCCCACAGCAGCAGCAACACTAGCTTATCAGTTCATTGTTTTGTGTGTTGGCCAGCAGCACCAGCACCAGCATGTGCTGTAAATAGTTTTTGTCACATTTGCTTTGATGTAGCAGGCAGAAAATCTGATGGGCTACAGTGTTTAAGGTAAACTGGTGCTTAGCATATACCAGCTAAACCCACTGGTCTGTACTGGCCCTCTTGCTCTTCAGCAGGCTTATTCAAGTGCTGTAACGGATTTAGAAGCTACTGAGCACATAAGCTGCAACCCTAGGTTGTTATTTTATGCAGCACCGCCATCTACTGTTCAAACCAATGAATTAGCAGATAGGGTTGACTAGCCTCTCCATCTTCTACAAATTAATCATTATACACCCCTTCATGTTTACCGGGCCACCTACACATTACACCTACAGGAGCTGGTTGACTATGGAAACCCATCCCATGAAGCTCCTGGTTCTCACTTACTGTGCTGGTGCCTTAGTTACCGAGTCAGCAGAGCTTTGGTTATGTTGGGGACTTTTACGCACCGTGCGTAGAGAGATGATTATGTGAGAAAATGTGAGAAATCCCAGCAGATCCCAACAACGGTGCCATGTTCAAGGTTACGTAAAACGACTTTCTGTCAGGTTCTGATGCTCAGTTTGAACTTCAGCAGGTCGTCTTGACCTAAATCACAATAGACATTAACAAGAGTGTTGCACTGCAAGCAATTAAAAACTGATTTTAAATTAAAAAAGACAATTGCAAGGCCAATAAAAAGAGTTAAGAAATAGACAATAATATTAAAAACAGCAAGAGGAAATAAATCAAAGGGATACCGACACAGTTAAACCTAATTTTAATGAGCAGTGGTGTGTTTTAGTCGACATTTGAAAACTATTACTGAGATAAATAATGAGGTCAGCGTATACACAAGTATGATGATGATATGGTTAATCGTCTCCTAGACAATTTTAGATAAATATAGTTTTGATGATTACCCTGGCTAAAAAGGAAAAGACTCGACATAGATGTTGTTAAAGTAACACACACTCTTTGCCTTAACTATATGCAGGCGAGTGCTTATCAATTTTGGGTAAAGAAAAACCGTGAAGGTGTATTTTTGGTCAAGATTTTAACACTAACCAAGGAAAAATAATGAGGCCCATGAAAGTGTAAGCAATCTCTGTAAGCCAAAAACTGTTCTGAACTCATAGAAGTCTTTTCTACTCTGAAATCTTCAGGACGTCAAAGAGAGACGATATCCTCAATATGGTTCTGCTTCTTTTCTCTTTTTTTCTTTTGCATTAATGTATTTATATTATGATAAAAATCAAATGAAATCCACAGTTTAAGACTGTAAAAAGTTCAGTAAAGGCATTAGCTATCCACAGTCAGTGAGCAATGCTGTTAAATAACCAAAATAATCATGCAGTAAAGGAGCAGCCCTGCCAAACAGAAACCTGGAGAAATGAAAATAAAATGCATTTCTAAATAGTGACACTAGAAGGCGCCACTGCGCAGTGTGTCTGGTAATGACAAAGACTGGACGCTCACAATAAGCAGACATGCTGTGGCCTACTTAGTGCTGACTCTTGGGGCAGTTAATTGTGCAACTCTAAATTCAGGCTGGCTTTGCTGATCTCTGCAGACAAAGGATTGTGGGTAACAGCCTCTGCTGTGCATTGTGTCCACGAAGCCATACAGTAACATGAGTGCGCGCAGGTTTTGTCCGAGGAGGAGAGACACCTGATGCTGACACACAGTGAGCTTGTATGAGAGTCGGCAGACAGTGAAAGTCTACATGACAGGATGAACGCAGTTTCAAAGGAAGCCTTCAGTTCTACATGTCTCTGAAGTCCAGTTTGCACACATCTACACATCTGTGAAGTCTGCATCACTAACAGGGAGGGTGATGGGTTTAAACTTTGTGATAACAGTGACAGTAAGAGTTTTTACTGTCTTTCTCTTCACCTACTCTGCTCAATTCAAGGCTGCTGTGTCAATGCTGCAGCAGGACTAGAGGGAGGGAGAGATTACCCTTTCCTTGGCCTTCACTCTCACCATGAAAGTGCTCAATAAAACCACGATGTCAGCAAGCTGTCTGTAGGGAGGTGCAATGTTTAAGAAATCATTTTTATTCAGATTTTAACAATTTAGCGGTAAAACTGCAAAAATAAAGCACCGGGGTAATTTTGGTCAATGTCCCCGACCAAATAAACATTGTAGCATTGTAACAGTTAGTTGAGTTACTTTGATGAGGTTAAAGTATTACATCAGTGCACCTTCCCAGATTACTCCATTATAATGGGCAGCAGATAGGACAGACAACTGTTTTCACAACTTTGAACTCCAGTCAGCGTAGTGAAAACTGTTGGGTCTAACTTATTTACTGAAAGCTGATTCGCAGTCGATTACAAGCTACAGATACAACTTTCTCTATACATGTGTTTCTAGAATAGTTGACTTGGTGATGGAGTAACATTTTAAATCCAGCAGTAGTTTGTTCTCAAGGCAAAGTTAAAATAAATAAATAACCATCGGTAAGATACATAGTTATGATTAAGTTCTTCTGACTTATATTTCGGGACATCCTTGTTGTAAAAAGGCAGTTTATGCCTGTGGACCCTTACTGACCAAGATTTAAACCCTCAGCAAAACCTCTGCTATCCAACAACAGGACAAAGGTCTTATGGGAGTGATGACTGACACGGAGGAGAAGATAGACGAGGAATCCCAGCTGACATTAGCATCACAAGGAAAGTAGACTGAGAAGTACCAGGGACTGAAGGACTAACTAGACAAGATTTGGAAGGTAAAATCCAAAGTAGCCCAGTGCTAATGCAAGTGTTAGGAGACACTATTGTCATCAGCATGTTTCTATTAAATTCAGCAGAAAGCAGAACCCAAGAAACAACCAACAGAACTCAAAACACACATGAGCTTAAGTTAGCAGACAACACAAGTTTATATACACAGGAGGTAATCAGGGAAAATGGAAACATAGGGGTAACAAGGCACAGTGGAAACTAACCAATGCCACTGACAAAAAAACTAAAACTTATAGCACGGCACAAGAGATTGAGGACTCACCAAAATAAAATAGGAAGTAACTGAACTGGAAAAAACAACCAAGTAAACTTGACAAAACACAGTAAACATAGTAGAATAAACTGAAACACGAGGAATTCAGTATAAACTGCAACTTAAGTCAAGAAACTAGATTTCATAAAGCAGCAATAACTAAAACTAGACTTAGAATACAATCATAACTAAAGCTTTTTTTGTACTACATACAAAGAATACAAAATTTACAGGGAACGAGGGGTGGCTGTAGCTCATGAGGTAGCACAGGTCGCTATTAATCAGAGGGTTGGTGGTTTGAACTCTGGCTCTGCTCCAGCCTGCATGCCGAATAATTTTGGGCAAGATACTAACCCCAAGTTACTCTCTGATGCATCCATTGGAGAACGAGTCCGTTTACCGCTTAACGCCATAAACACGGGAATCAACAGGAATAAAGAATAACTAAGAACAATGAAACACATGTCAGAACCCAAATATTAAGTATAGACATAAAACCCAGGGTCAATGATGCATGTGTCAGATTACAAAGCAAAATACACATCAGGTGATGTATGCTACTTAACCTGTTTTTAATAATCGTTATCAGTATTATATAAAGTCCTTCACTTTATATAATGATGGCCTGGATTGTTTGTCACCTTTTAGACCCAAGTGCTTTTTGCTAGTCTTTCAGATGCATTAAAAGCTTCTTTAGCTCTTTGATTTATTAGGATTTATGTGGATTTACAGTTGAAATCAATATGGGATTAAAGCAAATTCTGTTTTAGGCCAACACAGATGGACTTAATGTATTCTGCATGAATGTTGTAATGGATACTTTAAACTGTTATGAAATGAGAGATGGCAATTACACAGTGAATGATATGTTCACATTTGCTAAATGGGGAAATGCTACGTTTAGTCTGGATAAGAGGAGATGGTCGATCGGGACGTGATGTTTTTGGCATTCCTTGTTGTGATCGATATGTGGCAGTCACACTCTAATGAAGATATAATATTGTTAAACCTCCAGACATTCATCAGTTGAGTCTGCAGCTTGAGTCAGCTTTATAGTGATGTTTGTATCTTTTAGCCTGTCACCCTGCAGCTTTACAGCTTTTTAGTCACTGTTGCTGCTCTCATGGCTGCCTTTGGGTTGCAGCAAGAGAGCAGTTTTGGAGAACAGGCTCTATAATAAGTTAAGTATGTCCTGTTTTTGTTTGCAGGCCTACCAAAAAAGATATATCAGAATTTGCATGGAAAGTTTTAGAAAAGGCAGCCTTGGAACTTGGAAGTCTTTTAGTTTTGCATCTGCATCCTGGAGCTACAGTATTTGGACATTTTTGGCCACCACAAAAATGGACATTAAGTCATTATCTTGATGTTCTTATGTAGTGACACACATTAATGCAAATCCACATATCCAACAAGATCCAGGAATTCAGAAACACACTCCTGTGCACAGTGAATTTTCGGCCTTGGAGGTTTTGATCTGCAGATCATGCAAAGCTAGTCTACTGGAGTCCTAGATGATAAATATAAGGTTTTTGAGCCTAAACTTAGACAGTTAGTCCCTTAAAGTACTGAGAAAAAAAAAGACAGCGACATGATGAAGATCACTTAATGTGACAGAAAGGGCCAGAACAGCTAATAAACAGTGTATTTTTGTCTGCAGTGGTGAGAGTAGAGAAGCACAGAAAAGTAGATTTTATTAGAACATCCGATCTGCATCAGTTTAAATGCCTTCTGAAGGGATTAGCTGTTCACTGTCTGACTTTAACTCGCTAACCCAATGCTGGAAACTGAGATGGGAGGATGCAGCCTACATGGGCAGTTTCTGAGAAGTGCCATGCTGTGAGTGCAGCTGATGCTGTAACCACTTACTTGCCTCCATCTGAGGTGACTTTATGTAAAGTCAGCATAAGATTAAGGCCAGGAGGGGACAGCCTGCCTCTTGACTTTTAGTGCAGGGGATTAGTGACACAGCTTTATTTTAACATGTGAGCTGCTGTCGGCCGTGGAAGAGCACGAGCACTTAAATGGAGCCTCAACCAGCAGCTAAACATAAACAGACAGACAAAACTTTATAGACTATACAGGAGTGTAGAGGTTAATTTGGAAGTCTGACATCCAAGTTTTAATATACATGTCCATTAGCACACAAGCTACAGAGAATGTGGTTATAGGGTATAATATAAGCTCATCCTCTGTTTGAGCCCTTCTGCTTCCCTCGATTGGCTGCCCAACACAAACAGAAGGTGGGGATAGCGGGTGTGATGGGCCCAAAGACGTGTGGCTGAGATCTGTGGTAGGGATATCTCCTGTTTTTGACATCATACAGATACAGAAGTGAGAAACATAACTGAAACTGGACGTATGAAACAGCCTGAAGTCTGCGTTTGGCTCACAGAGATTACTGTGCTTATGGTGAAAATCTATCGCAGAAAAGAAAGTGAAGATCAGAATGTTGTGTTTTCTGCTTTAGGAAGTGTTTTGTATTTTGCAGCTCCACCACAGGTGAAAATAGTCCTCTTGATCAACTGACCTGAGAGCTGGTAGTGATTTTTGGTGAGGAACCAACAGTGATCTTAGCATGTAGGATATAAGTGTATGTGTCTGAAACTACTGACAGCTTAAATAAAAAACACAAACAAAAACAAACTTTCACTTCCTCAGATCAGCCTCATCACTGCACTGTCTCTGTGTTCACTAAGGTTTCACAGTTTAGAAAGCTCTTCTTGCCTCCTGTCTGTTCTCTCTGCAGTGTTTCTTTGCTTATACTATTACAGCAAGTCAGTGCATTTAGGCATGTGGACACAGTCAAGGGAACCTGCTGAGGGTCAAACAGAGCGTCAGAATGAGGAAGAAAGGCAATTTAAGTGACCGACTGTGGCTCTGGTCTAAATATTTCGGAAACTGCTGATCTCTGCTGGGACTTTCCAGCACAATCATCTCTGGTTTTTACAGAGAGTGGTCTGAAAACATCAAGTGAGCGGCTGTTCTTTCTTCAGATTAGAATGGCTGCTTCTAGACCACAGAAAGGCGTCAGTAAGTCAAATAACCACTTGTTACAACTAAGATGTGCAAAAGATTCAAGCCAATTTTATTTCTCTAGCACCAAATCACAACAACAGTTGCCTCAAGGTGCTTTATATTTTAAGGTAAAGACCCTACAATAATACAGAGAACATGATCTTGACATTGACAAGTTTAGGTAAAATCCACCTTTCTGATGCCAACAATGAACTAAATTCATCAAGTCAAATTCAGGTTTTATTCACTCTAACTTTAAACTAGTGACTGTTTTTTTTCCCCATAGATTTTTCTATCATTTCTCTTCAGTAAACATCCATGTTTTCTACGGTCTATTCTAACATCTCTGCAAGCAAAATGTGTGTTTCTTTGAAGGAAAGAAAACAGGAAGCATGTTTCAGTTAACAACCTTTATTGATTCCCCCTGCGTGAAATACAAGTGCGGATTGTCATTGGATGGTTGCCAACTAGTTAGAACAAAAAGTAAAACCCTAAAACTATCACCATAGAGAAATATACATAAAAATATACCTCTGAAAAACTTCATATAGACATTTCCTAACAGCTTATAGTCAGGGCTCAATCAGTAGCAATAAAGACTGGTATGATGTGAACACAGAAGAAAAAACAACAAAAACAAGGCCCTGCCCCATCTCACCCAGACATTGGACAGACGGTCATGTTACAGGAAGTATGGCTGGCGTGGGGAATGTAGGTTAATATTGCTGTACATAAACACAAGCTAGGTTCAGATTAGCTGGATTTGAACTGACTGCAGACAAACTGAGTTCTTTGGCGTTTTATTCAGAGTACTTAAAACCATAAAACCAAAGTCTGAAATGGAAAAAAGAAAGAAAAATAAAAAGCGCCTGCGTTTTAACCGTTCTTGCATATACGATAATCACCTGAAGAGTTCCTGCTTGTACCCCGATGGCGAGCTAACGTTCCTCTCACACAACATGCGTCTGAAACTGGGGTGAAAAATGGACACATTCCTTCAATAAGACTTGAGTGTAAGACGCATTCGCACTCTCCTCTTGAGGCACTGAAAACCCAGTTTCGATCAACACTTTAGGCGGCGCTGAAGAATCTGCGGGACTGAACGAGCGTCAGTTCCAGCCTCTCATTGCACCTTCATTATATTTGAGTCACAAAGCCGATTGTTCTGTTCTCAAAATGTGACATCTCCAGATCAGAAATGCCTGACACGAGTCTGCTCGGCTTGTTTGACAATTACGTCTGAATTAAACGCACAAATTATGGCTGCCCGTCACTTTCTATGAAAACCAGGACGCTCAGACTTAAATGTCATCGCAAATTGTGAGGATCTGTTTCTGTGAAGTGAAGCCGTCTCTTTCTCCAGCTTCTTAGCAACTTACTGACATAATTAGCGGGTGGGGGAGAGGTGAAGGCGATGGCATTGAACAGGCTCGCTGCTTCTTACTGCAAACACTAACAGAGTGTTTCCACATTTGTTGCTAAATCGTTTAGAGCAGGAAAAAAAAAAAAAGTGAGAGTGACGTGCTGGAATGATGCCTCGACACATTTGAGGAAGATTAAAGAAACGTTTACATGTGTTTAATGCTAAATGTAACAGATCATCGTCTATATTATAAAGTAAAACCATACCACACCCCAGGCTTCCCATTTTTTAACCCCCATCAACACAGCTTTAAGATAAACAGCACAAAGACACAAAGTCTCCTTTCTGCAACGTTACAAGCTGTCAGGAGAGATATGTTGAATTTTAACATCCTCCTGGATGTCCAGCAGTTGGTTGTCCTGTCAACCGCAGCATAAACAATGTGGCCGAGAGAGGAAGCAGGAAAAAACAAAAAAAAAAAGGAAAGAAAATCCCCACGTTGCATGTGACAACTTAGTTCAAGCTACGCTGCTTCTTCACAATGCGGTTATCTTCAGAGAAGGGGAGATAGGAGGGTGAAGCGGCAGTGTCTGTGCTCTCTGGCACAGACACGCTGCTGCTCCTGAACATCTCCTTAAAATAAGTCTAAGAAAAAAAATGAAGAAAAAAAAAAGTGACACCTCATGGAGGAGGGGGAGGAGAGGTGTGTCAGAGGGAAAGTTGAGGCAGGTTCGATTGTTTGAAGAGGAAATAAAAACGGTGGAAGGGAGGGGAGAGGGGGGTGAGGGTGGGAAAGGGAGGCGTCAGGGATACTGTGACAGTCACTCCTCGTCAGAGCTGCTGCTGTTCTCCAGAGAGTAAACCATGAAGGCCAAATCAGGCCGGGCAGGTACCATGGGGTTACCCGGCTTTACCATCTCAAAGCCCATGTAGTGGAACGTCTTGATGATGGACACTGGAGAGGAAATGAGTGAGAGCGCTCAGTGTATTTGTTAACATTTAAGCCCTAAAAACTGCAACCAAATCAATTTTATGCCACCTCCATGTTTCAGAATGTGAAGCTAAACATCTCATTTTGTTCTATGTCTATATCGATCTATCTTATTTCAATAGCAACACTGCTCCATTTAAAGATCTGACACAGGAACTGTGGATATTCTATCCATTTTTCTGATAATTCACTGGAGAAAACCTCAAAAAAGTTGTTTTGTATCTTTTAAGGAGCTGGGATAGACTGCTCAAACCATCATATGATAAGGTCTCCTTTTCATTTACACTGACACTCATACCAGCCTCATATTCTAGCTCTGATTCCTTCTTTAATACTTTTCTAATATAGGAAAATATAATGGAGCCGCAAACTCTGCTCCTTTTTGTAGGAATATTAAATGATCTGAGTTGGAGTGTTAGTCTTGACTCTAAGTGGTCCAGCCTTTGTGCCAGTTTGTGCATAAGCTCCTCTCAGTAAATGATGATTTCATTTATTTAGGCCAAAGAGTCATCCAGACTCACCTGGCCCTGTGTGAAAAAGTAATTGTGCCCTAATCCTAATAACTGGCTGTGTCACCCTTGGCAACAAAAACTGTAATCAAGCGTTTGTGATAACTGGCAATGAGTCTTTTGCTGTGGAGGAACTTTGGCCCACTCATGTTTGCAGAATTGTTTCAGATCCGCCACACTGAGTGGCTTGTTTAAGATCATACCAAAGCATAGGGTTTTTTTTTCCCCCTTAATAAATGAAACCATTTAAAAATTTTGTATTTACTCTTGTTATCTTTGTCCAAACGTGTAACTGTTAAAAAAACACAACAAAATTGTAGCACTGATAGCGTACGAATACTAGCACTGTATTCATACACTCTTACTATTGGCTGTACACCTGGATAAGGTCTCTGCATCAGTATACAATGGTTGGCAAAGGCAAATCGTGCTTCAGAAAGAAAAAGGGAAGTGCATTTTAAAATAACAGGGGCTCTTACATCGATCCTCTCTGTTTTTATGGAACCACAGGAAGACGTAGTTAACTTTGAGCTTCTCTTCTGCAAACTCGAGCAGCACGGTGAGCCTGTGGATGACATGAACACAGAGATACAGAGTCAGCCGCTAAGCGAGGGAAGAGACGAGCGGGGATGACGCACAGAGTATTTTTTTTCCTCTTTTATATAAGCACTGCAACTTTACATAATAATGCAGTGGCAGCTGCAAAGCTGGCTGTTTTTAGGACTGGCAGGGTGCCTGCACCAGGCAAGGTTACTCTGTCCCAGCATTGATTACAGACAAACACAAAGCCAGGCACTAAAAGCAGAAACTTATTAGCATAGCCTTTTATTTGTAGTAGATTTGAAGCACCATGATAAATAGCTTCTCATAAACAACTTACATCCTGGCATAAAACCTGCTCTGGTGGAGAACACTGGGACAGTATGTCAACATTTCTAAAACTAGACCAACATAAGAAATGTCCCATTTAAGCAGCTTTATGACCCAGAACTCCAGAAGAAGAAGAAGAGCTTGTGTTTTGCTCGTTTTTCTGCTGGTCTCAGTAAAATATGAAAACTTCACAAAAGCCATTTCTGTCTTAACAGTGTCCAGTTTTTTCATGTCACTCAAGGATGTCACGACTTTGTTTGCATTCAGCAAGCAAGAAATTGTTTCGAAAATGTACTCTAACGCAAACCCTGAGAGGTTTCTGAACCTAATCTTGTAGTTTCTAATAATAATCAACAGTTAAAATATCACAAATGTAGAAAAATGTGTCCTGTGAGGGACCCAAACTCTCCTCTCTTCAGCCTCTAAACTTAAACCTGAACTTCCACTGAAACTAAAAGTGGAATAGGAAGAGGCAAAAACAATGTTTTGCATTGTTCTAAAAATGCTTCTACACATCTGAGACAAGGCTGAAAAGCACTCAGAAATTTCTTCCTGATGAGACCGTTTAACAACAGCAAATAAAAAGCAGGGCGGCTTCTTAGTAAACCACAATAAAATGAGCAAAGTTGGAACTTAAAAGATCGTCTTATAAACTCTGTTCTCCTTTATTAAAGTCACATTTTATTGTCAAAGAACAGCGTTGGTCAGGTCTGGCATTTTGTGCTTTTCTAACAATCTCCCTCTTGAACTTACCCCTCCTTGCTGCCCTCCACCAACGGCCCAGCAGGAATCTCCAGAAAGAGGCTGTCTCCTGATAGAGCTGTATCCCAGGAGGCCGAGCGGCGCTCGCTCAGCTGGTAGTGGAAGCGGAGCAGAGAAGAGCTCCCACTCACTGAAGAGGCCTGAGTCACAGTTAACTTTTCATCCTGAAGGCACAGGGAGGAAGAACAGATTTAGAATAGATCCTAATCCAGCTTTGTGAAACCAGAGTGAGATGCTATATGTTACACTTTCTAAGGACAATAAACACAAACACCCCCCCCCACCGGTTCCTCCATAAAGGGGCATATTTTCAAGCTCCTACTCTGTTTTTGTGGGAATCTGAGTTCTAGCAGCAATATCACATCCACGTGTACACATCTTTATCCTGGCTGTGCATGCCAACTTAGAAAATTTGAGGGGTGAACGAAAGCTGAAACATCAAACTGCAGCACACGCCTCCAGCTGTGGTGTCACTTTTGGTGCGAGGGTGAAACAGCAAGTGTAAACATGCCAGGAGGCTGAAAGCTTGGCACAAGTCTGAAGAAGACTTCTCTCCATCTGAGAACAGTGTTGAAATGAAACCAGTTAAAGAGGAAGTGGTTAAAGAAGCAGCAGACAAGTGTGATATTCTGTGAACTAGCAAACCATTTGTCTTTACCAACAAGTAAGTGGCGCACAGCTCTTTGGGTCATGAAACTTGTGCCTAAACCAAAGCATGGTAAACAGCAAAGGTAAAGTCTTGGTTCGTTTTTTTAATAGCTGCCCTTCACAGGATCCTGTCCATTTCAGGAACTCTGATCAGCAGCGTCACTCTAAATAGTCATGCATGACTCTCGTGTGCCGAAATAGAAGTGAAAGTGTGAACGCGTTCAGCATTCTGTGCTGTTGCTGAACTAGTAATATTAGAAAGGGTTGCACACTCAGAGCACAGATGAAGATGTTAATGACAGTTTGTGACTGGTCTGCCTGATCCTAAAGCTCTAATCCCCCGGAGAGAGTCAGTCACATGCCTGGGGAGCAACCTGACATACACACAAACACTGTTGTTTCCTCTCTATTGTTTGTGAGTTTGTGTGCAACCCCACCCCAGAAGTTCATAAATATGAGATAGCTATAAAAGTATACATTTTCACTTGGGTGCTTTTTTGTGTGCTGCATAGCAAACATACCATTTGAGCATGTCCGGGGGAGAGGGGACTAAAAAAAATTTGTTAAATCCACTGCAGGTGCAGATGAGCAGATTAAAGGATTTTTTTTAGCTTTAAATAAAATAACTTTGGGAAATGAGGGTATAACTCATTAGGCAGGCGCTCCTGCGTTTGGCTCAGTGAGTCAGAAATGACCTTGAGCGGTGAAGCACTTAACAGTTATGACAGGAAAGCTTATAGTGAATTAGAGCAACACGTGCCAACCCTTTCCCCCAGTGTTTACCCCCTAAACCCCATTCAGTTTTATTAAACCCTATTTAATCTGAAATAAAGACCCTGATGACTACTAATGTAGGACTCTCACCACAGCACCATTAAGAGGCTGATATTTGCATCCATTATGGCACCACTTTGCATGTGTGTGGTTAGAGTGGCCACACGTGGAGAAGATGATTTACAAAACTGGACAATAGCTCTGTGTGAGATATTGAGGACCTTCACCTTGTGCAGTAGCACGCCGAGAGAGTGATCCCTGACCGTCCCTCGCCCACCCGGGATCTTCAGCTGTGGGTGAGGGGCATCAGGAGCACCACAGAGGCCCCGGAGCCTGAGGGATGGAGCAGGGCATCAGAGACCCCCCTAACCAGGAACTGCAGAGAGAAGCATGGAGAAACATTTTTTCAATACTCGTGTAAATAAAAAATTACAAACAAAAAAACAATTTTGTATAAATTTATACAACTGCCATAAAATAGTGAGATGGAAATGTTTTCGAGACATATGTTTCCTGCCTTAAAATTCTTGTTTACTGTGACTGCACTTCACAGAAACTTGAATGTTGAGCTGCAAACCTGCCAAACTAAACTGGATGGAAACGATTGGCGCTCTTCGATCTACCGTTATACCTGACAGAGCAAAACAGAAACCATCAGGGAATGAGGAGAAACCAGAGTGCATTATTAAAATCTGCAGAGTAACTAATCACCAAGACCACAGCTAGATAAATAAAGTTTTATGGGAATGCTTTCACGCACTTACAACACTGCAGGGCATCTCTAACTCAGACAGACAGAAGTGAAACTTGGGCACTCATGACTAATACCTGATCCACTGCTGATGTAAACTTTTTAGCTTGTTACTTCACACACACCTTATTTTAACTTCATTAAGCATGTTTATATAACTAGCAACTATGAAGCACCTGTGGCAACAAGCTCAAAGAACGGGATTTAACATGATACTGCCCGCTCGTTTGCTGGATCCATTTAAAGCCAGGGGTGTCAAACCTGCTGCCCAGGGGCGAGAAGTGGTTACTGGAAAGCCTTGTGAAGTGTGATCCAGCATTTAATTACTCAACATGCTTAGTAGACACACTGGAATGTGGAAAACCTGACACTGCTGACATTTCTTAATTTTTTTTTTTAACTATTCTACCTCAGAAATGTCAGGCTCATTAAAAACGAGGACGCTCCATTCCAACTTTTGATCAGATATCAGTGTAAAAATCCATCAGCTATAATCTTCACAGTGAAGAATCATGCCTGATGCTGCCTTAAACACTGCTTTACTAATATTACAAATTAAAATCTATAGAAATAATAAAATATACTAGAATAATGAGTTGAACAGGGCCGATAAAATGTGGTAAAATATTACAGCAACCTTACAGCAACCAAATATTAGCAACGCTTTTGTCTTTTCCCGAGGCTCCTCACACAAACAGGAGCCAAATGAAATCAGCTCATGACAGGTCATGTTACTGCAAGCACAGCAAGCATTTCCCAACAAGGGTCACCAGTGTCCTTCTTCTACTGTACTTCACGCTCTTATACTGAGCTACTTCAAAGTCATCTGATATTTGCTGTGCCAGTTTCACTTCATTCAGTAAGGCCTCAGTCACACAGGCATAGAGTCTGGTATGCAACACCCTGGCAACCAGTGGTTGCTATGGAAAAATGAATTCTGACAGGTGATTACTGGAGGTTGCTAGCAGTTTCTGGATGCAACTGGTTGTAAAGATGGACCCAGAACTGAACTTTGTCTTTATACCATTTTTCCCCATATAGGTTCTAATGCATGCGGCCAAATAAAGTAAGTTTTAACATTTCTTTGAGGTTTGGAAAAAAGAGAAACTTAAATTATATAACTAAACATAGCTTAAGAGAAACTCCTACAGTCGTCTTTGTATATTCGCATCAAACTCAGAAGCAGAAACAGCCTGACTGCAACACTGTGGCCTTTAACCTGAGACTCAGTGGTCTGCTTGGTTATATATAGAAAGTTCTTCATTGCTTCAAACCTGTTACCACAATTCAAAGTAAATTCAAATCACAAATGTCTGAATATCAATCATGTGACGCAAACCAGCTACAAACTATTAAATTGCTCGTATTGAGCTCCAGTTCATGGACTCTCCTCCACGGGCTGTTTGTTTACAGCGAGCCTGTCACTGACAGAATTAAAGCCGATGATTTATTACAGCTTCAAAGAGCCACCACATGCGGTGGAGGGAATGTATCATAAACAAGCGCATGATCTGTAAACACCTCTGCAAATAGCCTTCATGGCTTTCGGGAACGAGCATGGTCTGCGTTTCAAGTTACAGTCATGCATCTCACACCAGACATTGGCAGATGGCCGGCGCTGCCAGAGTCAGGCTGGGACATGGGGAGGGCTCCCGGTCATCGTGGTGTCAAACTTTAGGTGGACAGCTATGCTCCAGCGCCTGACTCAATTCTGTCCCCGATTGCTAGTGAAATCTGACACACTCTCTCTTAAACATGCATCAGATAGACTGACCTGTTTGTAAGTATACACACATATCCAAGTCATGTGCAACAGAACAGTCACATGTATCAAACAAGCTTGTGCCTTTCATGAGAGGGAGGTACCACAGTTTCCCTGCAGACCAGACAGGTTACCCCCACGACCTGATGTACAGAGCGACAAGCCAAGAGAGTGAGCAATGGAAAACAAAGCTTATTATGCCTGTTCATGTCTGCTGCACACACCCTCTGTTTGCTTGTCTCATTATTTGTGCTTAGCTGTGCACAGGAAATGTGCCACTGCATTATAGTGGATAACATTTTAAGACCCTCTACCCGGAGGTTAGTCCATTTCTTTAAATAATCTTCAAGTAATCTATAAAAATTGGTCATAGCCTCTGTGGCTTCATCAACAGAGCATGTCGATTCCACAGAAACAAAACTGATACCGACTGTATTTGGGTCAACAGGTAGGACACAGATGGAGGGAGAAAGAGCAAGATGCCAAGGCAGGCTTCTTTTTCCATCTTCCCTTTCAGACAGTCTGCCCTTGATGGAAATGCCAGCTTGTTTTGAAAGCCAACGCTCTTGTCCTCTGACATTTCAGCCACACTCTAAACACCCTCCTCTACACCCTCCTGTCCCAGTATGCCACTCAAGTTGAAGGGCTGTGGCCTTTAGTCGTCTCCCAACAAATCACAAGTGACAAAAACACCATTTAGTTTACATTTTTCCAGAAGGTTGACTTTATGCTTTGTAGACTACTAATGTGAGGACTGAGCACGTTCACAAGCCTGTGCTGCATTAAGTTGCTAGTGAGGATCATCTGTGTATTGCAGAGAGATGCGTCATCATCCCATTTTGGCAGGACTGGTGAGAGTATGTTTGTATTCAAGAGAATTTATTATTTTATTTTTAAAGCGGATGAACGCTTGGACTGCCAGTTTGCGCTTCCTGAGGTGCGAGTTGTTATGAGAACTGATTCAGGTGAATTGTTTCACGGGGATGAATACCCCGGGTTGGACAGGCAGCTGATGCAGAGTTTGGCCAAAAGCCAAAAAACACACAACTCAACCAAAACAGGAAGCTTTCTGGCAGGTCCTCCAAGAAGCCCAAGACACACCAAACCAACTTCTAATGCTGTAATTACAAGATTAGTCATGGAAAACGGCTCAACTCAAATCCACACTGAACATAAACAAGCTTCCTGGCTCCAGAAAAGCTTTGGGAACGTGCTTTAGGTCTTACACATGAACAACTATTTACTGTAGGAAAATAAGGACAGTCCTCAGACTTCCGCTGACCCCAGTAAGTCTGTCAGAGCAGCATGTCGGAGAAATATCGAGAAACAGGAAAGGCACGCGTGCTCTGAAACGTCAGCGTAAAAGGAGGCGTCTCTGCCAAAACATAGAACTGACCCCTGCACCTAACCTGTATGTGCCGAAGCCGGTAACTAGAAACTTCAGATTTAACCCAAGATTCATTTTAAATTATGTATTATCTATATAGATGTCTGTACCCCATTTCTCCGTAACTGTTGGACCAATCTCAATAACCCTTTCTGCAAACATCATGAAAAACAAACCTGAATTGTGACGATTTTCTGAAAATGCGTTCTTAAGTTCTCTGTTTGTGTTTGTTTCACATGTTACTTCCTACGTGCGTAACTTAGCAGTCATCAAAATTTTGTTTAAGTTACTACTGAATACAGAATCAACCTTGAGTTGTTTTGGCTCCCAGACGGGTAAAAACAATCTGGGCTGAACATCTAAACAGTCATTTACTGTAATCTATCAGATTGTCCTGTGTCTTAAAGGTAGAGCTATGATACTCACAAGTCTTATCTTGCACAGTATTTTTTTACCAGATTTCCTTCCTGGCAAAGATATGCTGGAGTTACGAGTATACTATCTCTTATCCCATCTCACTGTCTAAAGTGATTAAAGCTCAGAATATCATACAGCACTTTGTGCATGACAGTTATGTTCCGTTGTAAAAATAAAAAAATAAAAAATTAGCTGCTCTGCTAGCAGCAGCAGTCCCTTCTGTGTTTCTGACTGGTCATATGCTGTCCCACCTCCTCTTACAGGAACTACACTGGGAAATCCTGGGTTAATTTATAGATCACCTTTGTCTGACTGCTGCCCTCAGTTCTGATTTTAGGGTGGGGAAAGCCAGAAAACTGAAAAAATCCTGGATATGTTGAACATGCTTTACAGTACAATCATCAGACAAACAGTGAAGTACAGTGGAGACACAAATGCAATGTTTTTGTTACTCAGGAACACGACACATAAGGTCAATATTTAACCACAGTTCAAAACAGAGCTGAACGACACAATCTGATCAATCAGAAGATTTTAGCTTGTTGCAGATATATTAATGAATGTATCTGCTGATAAAAATGACAGGATGTGCATTTGAGATGAGATATGCATTCAGATACAAGTGTAAAAGTCTGTATCTGCACTAGCAGCTCTGCAACACTGAATTCAAGCATTGCAGTTGCTTAAAGATGACCCATTATGCTCATTTTCTGCTCCACATTTTTTATTGTTGGATTAGAGTAGCTTTGGATGCTTCACAGTTTAAAAATAATTCTTATTTATCTCACACTGGGCCTTGGAGCAGCTCTACAGTTCAGTGTGAAACAAGATGTCCTGGCTCCTCGACCTTCAATTCTTAATAAACTGAGCTATTTTAACCAGAAAAATGACAGTGGGCCCATTTATGTTTTATACAAATCCTTATTAAATTCTATTTGGAGTTATCATACTTGTAGTGTTGTCTTTATCCATGACAAATGCTCTTAAATGTTCAGAATGACATACAAAACTGATGCATGACTAAAGGGAAAAGTATGCATGCTCATGCCTGTTGTGCAAGCAGTTTGACATAAAACATCAACTCAATTATCCAACAGTAAAAAGGGTGTGTCTGCCTCAAAAGACTTGGGAGGGCATTTGTGTATTGGATGGGTATTTCATTAAGTGCCTGCCTTTCTGCTACTGCTGTATTTCTGTGGCTGACAGAGAGCGCACAGACTGCAGCTGAATCAGAAAGACTTTGAGACCCCTTACATGACGGAAAACACCAGCAGTCACTTTATCAGACCATATCTCTAATTAGACCTTTTACTTTTGATTTCAACTACAGACCTGTAAAGTTTTATGATACCATCACAGTCACAAAAATCAGTTGACCTACAAGCCAACAGACCAACACAAACACCTGCCAAAGTATTTGAGATTGTGCCAGCAGTCAAAGGCATCTACAGGACCACGAGTTCTCTCAACGATATACAGCCGCACAAGGTGAAAACAATACCAGCCATGCAAGTCGGGCTGGTAACAAACCTGAACAAACCATTGGTCCTATTATGAAGCCTCAAAATAACCGTTTTTCCCCGTCACCATCATATCTGATGAGACATGGGTGGATCTTCGGGGTGGGGCTGAGAACACAGAAAAATAAATACTACATACACATAATTTTATTGACAATTGCAATAATAATATATTTATTAGTGTAGGTAAATGCAGAGCATTTTCCAATGAGCCACTCCCATTGACATACTTGCATATTTGAAGTGTGAATCTACCAAAAGAAGGTGTCCGCAGCCGCAAGAGCTTTATAATACAATAGTAGTGACAGCATAATATCCAGTGACACCATAAATCAAGAAAATGCTTTAGCTAACAACTGACTGCCACTAGCCAATGAGCATATTGTGGATAATCCAACTTTTTGACATTTAAAATGCCCAAAATGTAATGAATCACCTTTTTTTTACTCAGTGTGACCCCCAAAAAATGACATTAGCACAGGGGTGGGCAACTCCAGGCCTCGAGAGCCGGTGTCCCGCAGGTTTTAGATGTGTCCTTGATCCAACACAGCTGATTCAAATGGCTAAATTACCTCTTCAACATGTCCTGAAGTTCTCCAGAGGCTTGATAACAAACTAATCATGTGATTCAGGTGTGTTGACCCAGGGTAATATCTAAAACCTGTAGGACACCGGCCCTCGAGGCCTGGAATTGCCCACCCCTGCATTAGGATAATTGGGATAGTGCATTTGCAACCACAGCCACTGCCCCCTGTTGGCAATCTGTAATTTAGGTTTTATTCCCACAGTTTGAGAACCACCAAGTCAAACAGTGCTATAACTGGACTGAAAAAAATCAAATCACAGTTAATGAATACGATCAATTATAAAACAATAAGAGTTGGTCAGAGATTGTGTTTCACAAAACCCAACAGACACAAAAAACCCCAACTGTCTCTGATGATTAATATCTTTGCACTAAAGCTGTAATTAATAAACAAATTAAGCAACCTTTCTCATCACAATCTCCATCTTCAATCTCATGCTTAGTCCAGCCAACAGTTCAAACCCTGTGGGTAACAGGCTGACAGTGACTGTGGTAAAATACTCCATGCTTAAATCTGAGAAGCGAGCACAAGCAAAGCAAAAAAATAAAAATCTTGCATGACAAATTAAGAATAATAACTGCTACTTATTACTGGTAAATGACCTATGTGATTAAGCATTTCATCTCCAACTGCTTCAAAACAATCAATGTCTGTTTCATGCTGGCAGTTAGGAATTCGTCGTGTTTATGTAACCAACTCCCTGCAGACAACTATAAAACCGGTGGCTGTTAAACCCAGATGTCAGCTGATGCTGCTTGGCACAGTTTTGGCTTTGTTACGGAATATTTAACATGACTGAGCCACAATATACCAGCAAGCAGCGCAGAGCCCAGAACCACTGAATTAAAAAGGCACTTAGTGCACTCAGGTAGCACAGGTTAGAAAGTCCAGCCGTTTCTGTGTGAATGTACTCCTAGACACTTTCCACATGCAGATTCCATTGATTCTTGGGAAGTGAACCAGGGGAGAGAATGGGGTTATGCAACTGCTCTAATGTAGGCCAGTGCATGCCTTCTGCTGACAAGGCCATAGCAGTCAGAGAGCTAATATAGTCACTGCTCTGGCTCACAGCATGAATGGACCTCTGCCTTCTCCCTGCTCTGCGTGTCAGATGATAAACACACAGGACAAAAACAGGCCTTGTTTCGCTCGCTTTTTGTTTGAGGGCAGAGGCGTACAAAGAAAACACACAGGCTACAATTAAATGCTGCAAATGCTCATTTAACCAAAAGGTCAAATAGTTATTTAAAGTCTAACATTGTAATCACTCCCAACAAGGGTTAAACAGGTGGGTGCTGCATAATAAAAGACAAGACACCAAATCCCTGTAGGACTACGATGATGCAATAGCAGGAACATAAGGTGCAAAACACCACCAGTGTAAATGCTCACTGAACAGCCACTGTACTACGCACTCCAGATAAAGTGAAGATAATATAATGCTCTTAGCGCTTGCATATCACTATGCACACAGAGGTGGGGAAAACCAGGCCCAAACAAAACCACACAGGCTGCCACTAATTGTTATTTTCATTTTTGATCAAGTCAAAATAACTATCCAGACTTCCCACAGTTCAGTGGGATTTAGCTGGCACCCTGGCAGTCTACACAGAAATAAATCAGTGCATGTGTCGGCTGATAAGGGAAAATATCAGAGTTCATGAAAGAAAAACAAGGGAAAAAAACAGTAGTATCTCCAATACATGGTTTGTCCACCAGAGAGCACTGATTATTTTCCAGCTAAAAAGCATCTTGCTTCCTACAAATGTGCTCAGTTATTTAATAGTAGGTGAACTCCCCATTAGGAAAAACGTCATGAGGTCCCCCCAATAAAGACCTTATCAGCTTATAAAACGTGATGTTTCTATTATTCAATTAAAACATTGATATTATTAGAAGTGGAGGAAAAGTTAGTCATCCAAATGATTCCAGTATTGGAAACAGCAAATATCCAAATGAATAAATAGCTGAAAAAATGCCTTCAGTAATCTGTTAGGGCTACTAACTTTCTACTGAAATAAGGTGAGGAGTGCATTACTTCCGGAAATGTAATCACTTCAGGAGTTGAATTAAAAAATTAATATGAATTATATGAAATCTGTGAAAAGCTAAAATAGTCTGGGTCTGGCTGTTTTTTTAAAGAAAATTTCATAGTTGGAGCTCATTAACTCCCAGCGACTAAGGAAGAAACGCTAACCAGAAAACACAAATTTAAAAAAAAAAGTGCAGATGCAGGCCTATAGTTCCTATATTTTCAATAACAAGAAGCAACCTGCTCCCGGAAGAAAGTTACAAAGTGGTGTAAGGGGGCTTTCACGGCCTTAAAGACCTCCACCTCCAACAATAAAACAGCGTACAATTTAATTCACTTATAGCTCACAGTTAGTGGATGCTTACCCTACTTTATACAGCGGGAAAAATACCGTGTAAATGTGGCATAAAGCAGCTTTAACACTGTTAGAAACGTCTGGGTGCACTTGTCCTGCTTATTTTTTTTTAAGACGGTAATAAAATACGCCATTAACCTGCTCGGCAAATATCATAAACATAAAACCTTCAGCTCCGTGTGTTTACAGTGGCTCGACATCTGTCAGGGGAATAATTTCTCGATGTTTCCAGCCTTGCTAACTGAGCTCCGTGCTAACTAGTTGTTTTTTTTTACAAACTAAGCACCTTTAATGTTAACAAAGAGACAGCGTTAATATGAGCAGCTGACAGCAGCGCAAACATCTGCTTTCAGTATCTCGGTAAAGAAAAACAAACATCCTCATACCTTTCCTCGGTGTTCAACATGATGGCTTCGAGGAAACGCGGATATTTACTTCTTTTATGACAACCGAAACAATCACTGTTCAGCAGAAACTCCGCAGATGTATTCACCATTCGGGGACTCGGAGCAAACTTGGTGTTTGTGAAGTCTGTAGTTCCACTTTCTACATATGAAAACACCACCCGACGCTACAACTACACTTCTACAGCCTGTAGACGAAACACGGCGCTTTTATAGTCGCGCGAGGCATCATGGGTATTCTTCGCCGGTTTTTTTTCCCCCCAGCTCAATAAAAGCGAAGTGAAGAAACCGACAAAAACAGACTAAACCGCCGAATAAAACTAATCACGGATGAAGTTAAATGAGAGTCGTGATGTGTCATTTCTGTTTCTTTGTTTTTATTCTGCTTCCTTCCCTTAATTCACCCTTTTCCCTGTAAGACATAGTCCAAAGAGCTGAGGAGCAATTTTAGCAATAATCCTCAAGTTTTCTCACTTTTTGTTACTTATCTTTCCTAAGACATTTTAAGTTCTTCACATATGGATGTTTTAAAGAAGAATTTTAACGGCCTTACACGCCTATAGATCTGTCTAAAAAGTATTTGCCCCATTTTCTTCTTTCTTTTCTGTTGGAAATTAAGCTTAGTTACATGTTTCAGATCATCACACAGATTTTAATTCTAGACAAATATAACCTGAGTAAATACAAAATGCAGTTTCTAAATAATGATTTTATTTATTAAGGAAAAATCTCTACCTAATAAATCTTAACCTAATAAGTAGCTGTGGCAACCTTGGCAGCTTGAGATAACTCTTTACTGTCATTACACAGTCATTCGTTGTACTATTGTACTAGGTACGACTGTGCAATGACAATAAAGAGTTATCTCTAGCTGCCAAGGTTGCCACAGCTACTTATTAGGTTAATAAGGGGCAATCACTTTGTCATATAGGTCTGCATAGGTAGAACAGCAGCTAAGCGTTTGCGATAACTAGTAATGAGTGTTTCACACTAAGGATTTTTTAAAACTCATGCCGAAGCATTCAACCAGATTTCCTGTGCAGCCCTCATGACGGTAAAATTGGAAAACAAAAGTCAATGAGTGAACAAGACTTGTGTGGAAATGCTGACCACTAAAGGCTCTTCTCTCTAAAAAGAACATGGTAACGTTAGGTTTGCAAAGATCAGTTCAATCCAATTCAATTTAATGCAGGGTAGTTTACATTGCCAGTGCCAAATTGCAACAACAATCATCTCATGTTGCTTTATACTGTAAGGTACACTCTACAGTATTCTGGAGAAATTCTTAACAACCAACCCCCCTTATGAGCCATCACTTGGCTCCTGCTTGACCTCCAGCACCACCAGGCTCAGGAAGAGGCGGCCGCCTACTGCAAATTCTTTGGGGGTTGGGGAAAGAGAAAACAAGAGGAAAGAAACGATCCCTGATAAAAACAGTAAAAGGAATAAAAAACTAAAATTTAAAAATGTCTTCTCTGAAGTCTCACCATCCAGTGTACGTGTAAAAATGATTCAAACAAAAGTGCTCATCAGATAAGAAGCTTATTTTCATGTTTTCCGACAGCTCGCTCAAACCAGTTATACCGCAAAAGTACACTGACATGTAAATAACACTTAATTTAGAGGTAAAGCACGCACACTGTAGCAGGTTCTCTCCTCTCCTCGCCCAGCCAGTTAAATAAGAAGCACACAAAGAAAAATTCTCCAGTTTAACAGAAGTAACCGCTATTTTTTCCAACCAGTGACTATATTTGCATTAAATATGTTTGCTTAACCAATAAGCAGAGGGGGAGTTTGAGACATCAGGATCTCACCATCAAAGTCCCTCTGGAAGCACGTGCTAGCACGAGCTGGTGTGTGCAGGCACTTTGAAACGCCATCGGATTTAAATTTGGCCTTATAGTAAAGTCTGGGGGTTAGAATTACTCAGGTTAATTTATTAGGGTCAGGTTTCACCCATCCAGTGTGCATCCTATCTGAAGAAATTAATGTACATTTATAGACTAGACTAGAGCATATCTGTTTTTAACTAGTTATGATACCTCTACATTTACTTAAGTGCAGGTTTTAAATATTTGCCTGATGATATTGTGGAATATTATAGTTTAAAATGTAGTTTAAATGTCCTTCAAATATCTGTATATACATTTAGTATTTCTTGAGTTGTTTTCCCAAAAATTAAACTAATGCCTTCTTGGATAATACTCCTCCCCGATCTGCTGCACTGCAGTGTATTGCAAAACTACAATGATAAAGATTAGTTACAATCATGAATCAATTTAAAAAAATAATATCACACAGTCTAGCTGGCTGAACACTGTTCACACTCTGGCAATTGAACCCTCATTCTTACAGTCGTAGTCGTGCTTTGATGCCTGTGACACACACACACACACACACACGCACACACACACGCACACACACACGCACACACACACGCACACACACACGCACACACACACACACACGCACACACACAGACCGAAAATACAGTATCATCAACAGCTTTAGGTCCAGAGTCAATAAAGCCATGTGGTAACGTGGGGTATAAGGAGATCCTACTTGTCATTGGTGCGGATCATGATGCTCCAAATCACCCTGGAGCTGTACATTATAGATGACTTTGACCTCTGACCCCTTCTGAAGAAAAAGACAAATTTAACTCACACCCCCTTAAAGTGACGGCAAAGCCCTGCTCTTCCTGTAAAAGTGATAGTCTGTCCCTCTCAGTGGTCATCTTGGCCCAGACTCAGTATGAATCCCAACATAGACCCAGTTATGTAAGGAGGAATGGAAAACAGCTCCTGTGCCAAACAGATTATCAGATTAGTAACAAGATAGTTGCAGCCAGGCTACTTGATCCTGGCACATCACAGCGTTGCTGTCGGAGGTCCGGCCTGCCTACACAGAGGACACGGGGGGTCATTGCCCCCCGCCAACCACCATGAAACAGCTCCATCGTGATGTAACCGTGTGCGAAACCCTGTTGTGGAGTCCCTGTGGTGTAAATGACAGTATCCAGAGTATTTTATGGCACAGCTCATTGCTTTTCTCGATAAAAATTCCAAGAAACACTAAATCTGAATGTTATATAAGTTGTAATGGCATTAAAGTGAAGGCAGCTTAAAATGTGGAGTTAAAATCTCAGGTGTGAAATCTATCTCTTAGTCTTTAGCTCCTCTTCTGTGAGTGATGGAGATTTAAAAAGAAAATTATAACCCGCTAAACATGGCTGAAATAGCACAACATTGTCTCCTTGGTCAAACCAGTTCTGGGTATGACGCCACAAACAGCGTAAATGGATGGATGCTGATGTTGTTTCCCATGTATAATATTAACTGATCAG
Organism: Oreochromis aureus; assembly: GCF_013358895.1. Classification (NCBI taxonomy): domain Eukaryota; kingdom Metazoa; phylum Chordata; class Actinopteri; order Cichliformes; family Cichlidae; genus Oreochromis; species Oreochromis aureus. The sequence goes on along the minus strand of NC_052948.1, from coordinate 21,677,917 downwards.
AGTGTGTTTACGTTTCGCTGTAGGTCACTTTGCATCAGTAATGTCTGTTCTTGTATTGGCAGCATTTATATGTGGGCTCATGAATTAATTTTTTCTTTTGGTTCTGCTTGAATGACAGATGAGCAGAATTTTACTTTGCTCATAGAAATTTGAATCAAGGAGTAGGAAAGCACTGACACTGGATCATCTCTGTTTCATTTTATATGTTTCTTTATCTTTAAAATTCCAACCTCAGTGATTAGGTGATGTTTTTAACTTTCATTTATTCAGGTTTTGTATACACATGACTGCTAACTATGTGACATTACCATGCCCATCAGTTTGGTGGTGGCAGTCTATGGCCACCTAAGTCTAAGTGCATAAGGCCAAAGTCACACCGGCCTGGGGAACAGTCAGTGACCCCCTGACTCCCTGAGCCTGGTTGTGCTGGAGGTTTGTTCCTGTTAAAAGGGAGTTTTTCCTTCCCACAGTTGAAAAGTGCTTGCTCAAAGAGGGTGATCTGATTCTTGGGGTTTTTTTCTGTGATTATTGTAGCTTCTTTACCTTACAATTTAAGGGGCCTTGAGGTGACTGTTATGATCAGACACTTTAAAAATAAAGCCAAATAAGGTGCCGGTTTAGCTCAGTGGGCCAGCAGGCGACCAAATGCCGCACAGTCAGAAAACAGTTCACCAGGTTCAAGTCTGACCAGCGGCACTGTGCTAAGCATCTTCCCCTCTCTCTAATCGCTCTCCTGTCCATTTCTGCTGCCACTGTTCAGTGAAGGCAACTTTTACTACCGCTAAGCTAGCAGTTAGTGGCAATCTGCCAGTGACCAAAACAATTATGGGAGGTGTTGATGCAATGCTCTCTTCACCTAGATTGTCTCTTCATTCTCTTGGATGTTTTGCTTTCATTTTCTCTCCATGTTCACTGGTGTCATTTGTTCTGCATTTCTGTTTCGTTTTTTCATCAGATAATAAACCTGCTGTTATTTTGTTCACGTAGTCTGCCTCCCGTGTCCTGCATTTGGGTCTTGCTATACATTTATAAAACATTAATGAAAGTATCTTAAGCAAAAGCAAAGAAACCACACACATCTGTGGCATTCACACTTACATCCTAAGAAATAAACATTTGAGTAATAAAAATATAGATAATATATATCAAACATGTTTTACAATATAAATCAGGCTTATAAATAAATCCATACTGTAATGAGACCCATAGACTGATGGCCTATTTTTTGTATCAGGCAGAAGTCGGACGTTTTCATTTCTTTCACACTGAGACGGCAAACAAACACCCAGGCAGAGCTCAAATTCTTGGCCTCATTATTTGTAATGCAAAGAAATGCGCTGGGACACTTTTCCCCTACTGCCCTATTTATGTTGTTTTCTGACTCAAACACTGGTGGGCTGCAGCTGTTTCCACATGACAAGCTAAGAACCAGTGTGACTTTATGGGGAATGTGGCAGAACAATAAAGTTTAGAGTCACACTGATTAGTGGTTCAACCTCACTTGCACGTCTTGTGTTTGCAGCTTCAGTTTAACTAAACAACAGTTCAGTCTTTTCAGGTAAAAACAGATAACTAACAGGAAGGTGAAGACAGAGGGAACAGAATTAACATATTGGATGATATTAGCATACTAGACTGAACTGTTCCTGTTTCACCACAGACTGCATGAACGATGACATGCTAGTCGCCCCCTGGTGGCCAAGTAGAAGTCATAAGCCATCTCTATATTAGCAGCCGGAAAATTCCCTCAAATATACTAGATTTTAGTAAATATGGTGATAATGACATATTAAGTTCATTTTATCAGTTGGTCAAATGTTCAAATTCCTGATTAGATTATAAAGAGTTCAGAGAACATTTACAGCTTTTTTCAGTAAGTTTTGTATTTTAAAGGATAACTTAATAAGTTGATGCTAATGTTACAGCTAGCAAGCAAAATTTCATGACTAGCTTAACCGGCTTCATTCTGACTGCTATTTTATACTCACTCTATTCACCCTTGTGAACTGTGGCATGCATCTCTAGTGAGCCAGGTTGAAGACATTAGAATGTGATTGTGTTAGTCTTAAATGCAATTTCAATTTGATACACTAAAATTAAAGGGACACGTTTTAATCAGAGTGTAGCATCAGTTCAGCTAACCTCTTAAGTCCTGAGGTGATAATCATGCCAGTTTATTAGCAGATGGGTGCCATTGCCACAAGGTTTGTTGTGTCTCCCAATAAAATTTTAAGATTGTTCAAGATTCCAGGAGATAGGCAGCACTCGAGGAGAAGGACTTTAGAAGGTCCTTAACCCATCAGTAGGACTGGTATCTTTGTAAAAGGAGGAACAGGATAAGAACAACCAGAGGCTTGGTGGTGAGTCAGTGATGGTCTGGGGATGTATATCCATGGATTGATTAACAGATCTCTACAGGCTAGGCAATGGCACCCTGACTGCCATTATCGGGATGAAACCTTGCAGTCATTGTCAGACTGGGTCCTGGGTTCCTCCTGGTGGACGACAATGCCTGGCCTCATATGGCGAGATGCAGGCAGTTCCTGGGGGATGAAGAAACCTCATTCAGTGGACAGACAGATTGGTACTTTAGGAGTGTTTAACGTGTTTTTTAAAAGTATTACATTGCATAATATAGAAAGAAAACAGGACATGCTTGGGGTAGATTGAAGCTTACTGGAAGATTTAAGAAATACAGGAGAGACTTATATAATATTTTGTCTTCTGCAATTAAATGACCTAACCAAAAGCAGTACTATATTAAAATACAAAAAACAATTTTCAAGTTTCTGTCTTTTATTTGACGGTCTAAAACATTCGCACAGCAGCAAAAAGGAATCTGAGCCTGGGCTCAATCTCAGATGACCTTTAAACATCTTAGTTTGCAGGACAAAATGTCCCTCCACTGACCTTCATGAACTCTGGTGCAGTATCACAGAGTTTCATATGAGAGTCTGACTGAAAAACAAAACATGTCTCGTGTTTCAAGCTGTTGTCCTGATGCTGTTTGAGACCGACACTGCTGACCTGGTGTTTCACTCCTCACACTAAAGACAAAGGGGGAGATCTTGTGAAGAGCTCGGGACACTCTATCTCTGCTTTGAGGATGAAATATTCAGCAGCAGCTCAGTGGGGAGTGAGTACTGCAGCTACAGGAGGCTCCTCCTGCTGCCAGATGTTGAAGTTTCATAATGAAAACAGGACCAATCACAAGTGGTTTGACTAGCTCAGGGTGTTTATGATTCACATAACATTTACTTAATTATTGGCATTTTGCATTTTGACTAAATTTGCAAAAAATGAAGAAATACACTAAACAAAAGACAAACTAATATAACCCTTTAGAAGACACTACAAGCAACAACATAGGGATTAAGCATACACTGTATATAAAAGATGTACATAAACACTTTTTTTAGTAATCAGCCAAAATGTTCAAAGCTATTTGAAATAACTTTAAATCAGTTTCCAGACTGTAATCCAACTTCCATCTTCCAATCAAAACACAGCTGAAACCATCAAAGTCAGCTTCTTAGCCCGCATCAGAAAACATGATTTTGTACAATAATTTCTCATGTTCCTTTGTAGGTGTCTCAGTGGTTCAATGTGGGCGTGGCTAAGTGGGAAACAAAGAGGATGCATGCTAACAGTTGAACTTACACATTCACGGATGTATCTTTTTTTCATGGTAATTAAAAACACGAGTTCTCGTTCTGACCTGACGTCTGTAAACACTTTTCTACTGAGGTTATGGACTCATGTCACTCATGTTATGTCATATGGAATAAAAATTTTAGTCTAATTTGTAAATATTGGTCATACTATGTTTCAAACTGGATCGTTATCCTTGGTTTGATTAGAGGATTTTTTTGTTTGTTGTTTGTTTGTGTTTTTTTTAAACCAAGATGATGACAGTGAAAACACCAATCTCAAGGCTTCAAAACGAGACTTCAGAAATGAATGTCTACGATCCACCTGTTTAGAAATGTTACTGTCAGTTGCTCATGAGTTACTGTACTGAAATTCTTTGTAATTTCACAATCTCACATTGCAGCCTGCACAAGGATCAATGACCAAGTCAGATCAGATTATAGAAAATATCCTGATCATACTTTCATATGTATGTTGTTTGGAGGCAAAAAAAAATCAGAACAGTGAATTTATGTACCTGTCAGGGTTAGTGCCTTTAAACTTGTTATTACAACCTACCAAACAGACAAGAATACAGCTAATGTCTTAATGGGATTGTGTTCTTGGACACACAGGAATGCAAGCGTGCGCGGACAATCCCTGAATAAAGTCTTGATCTAATTAAAGTTTCCATTGTTCCTCATTGGCAGCGTCCCATCTTTATGGGCGGAAGATTTACTTGTGTAGGGTATCACAACAAACACAACGACTCTATGAAGTTCAGGTTCAAATATGTAACTTTTCTCATTTTCTATTTTTTCTTTCTTTTGTCTCATTGTGTAGTCTGTATTTTCTGGGATCTTGGGACAGCATTTCTCGGAGTTTGGATAAGAACTCCGATCTTTGGCAGATCTTCCATGGAAATCGTGATGACAGTGATTGTTGTGGGCGAGGTCCTCGTCAACAATGGAGCGGAGCATGTAGGCGTCCGCAGGAAGCTGTATTTGTCCGCTTTTGTTTTTGAGAAGATGTTTCCAGAATGTTCTCTCAGAAAGTCACATGGGCTGGAAGCTGCCATCCAGAACATGTTATGAAATATAGACATTTGTGATGGTGTTTGACCAAGGGTGGGAGGGCTGTACGGCTTATATAAAGTAAGTGAAAGGCCTTATTGAATCCAAACATGATGGTTGCAGATTATAATAAAAATCTAACTAACACAGATCCACTTAAAGGCTTATATTGCCATTGAATCAAGGCTATATGTTGGCTGATGTGAAGCAGTACACTGATCGCTGATGAAACACTTTACAATGCAGCTGAGTCACTTCTGTCATTAAGATTCCTTCATGCTCAGGCTATTGTTTAGATTGTGTTACGTTAAACATGACCATACCATGAGAATAAAGGCAAAATGAAGGGAAATTATTGCATTTTAAATGTTGCATTATTTAAACTAATATCAATATGAACAAATTGCTTTTTCTATAGGAAACAACCCGCAAATCGAGATTTTATGACAAATACATATGACTTCTTATAAATGGTGTTGTTATGTATTACTTCCAAAGAGGTAGCAAGGCACCACTCAGGAAACCAGTGGATTGGATGCCCCAAGTGAGGGAAGAAGAGTAGCTCAGGAGGATCTGATGGTTGATTCTTGTGTTGTTAGCAGTAATGTGGGTGTTGTGACATACTGTTGTGATTACGCAAGGGTGGGATAGCTTAATTTTAATGGAGAGAGACGGAATATCAACCGAATACATAAAAGTTATAAATAGATTTGAATGTCACTGAGCGAAAAAAGTATTTAATCCCCAAGAAAAACATGATTCAGTACTCGGTGGAGAAATCCTTTTTGGCCAGCACATCAGTGAGATGTTTCTTGTAGTTGCTCACCCGGTTTGCATACATCTCAGGAGGGATTTTGACTGACTCCTCTTTACAGAAACTCTACTTTAGGCTTCTTGGCTGCCACTTGGCAACGATAAGCCTCGGCTCCCTTCACAGTTAGGACAGAGGTCTGGAGACGGGCTAGGCCACTCCAGGACCTTAATGTGCTTCTTCTTTAGTCACTCCTTTATTGAATTTGTGGTATGTTTGGGGCCATTGTCATGCTGGAAAACCAACCCATTATATGGAGAGATTATATCTCTCCATCTCCGTTGAAAGCCCTCCAGATCCAGCTGGAGGAAAGAGAGTATTAGTCAGAGGCCAATCTAGAATACTCTTAGAACCAGTCCACCCACACCTTAACCCTGCTTTGAATGAGACGAAAACAATGGATGGATTACTAGTTTCAAATTATGACAAATCTGTCATCAAATTAATGCCAAAAGGAACTGATCCCACTGCTCCAGGTTTGCTCAGGACGTTTCCTTTATGTGACAGAACTGATCATTATGTGCTTTGTGTTTACATCTGAGAGCCTCACTCTTCCTCCTTCGCATTCATACTCAGAGCCTTTATAAGCTGATTGTCTCCATGTAATGCAGACCTCCAAGAGTGTGTCACTGTTTCCAGCGAGGGCTGTCAGTGTGCCCTGCAGCTGATCTGATCTCCAGACACGTGTAATCTCACCTCATCAATTAATGACAGCTAGTGCGCCACAGTGCTAATCGGTTACAAGGAGATTGGACAGGTTCTTTCTTTGTTTCTCTAACATACTGACAGGATAGAATTGATGTCATTGTTTTGCAGAACAATTTCTGCTAATTGTTTAAAGGATATTTAAAATAATATTTTTTAATATGTCTTCAAAAAAGGAAAAAATATAAGTCAGGTTGAACGTTAATAGTAAGAGTTATAAGCAGATTGGACAGGTTCCTTTGTTACTCAAAGTGACTCTAACTTACTGACAGAATCAAACTAATTGCATTATTTTGTGAAACAAATTTTGCTAATTGTTTCCAGCAGAACTAAACAGTAGGTGCCATCAAACAGAGGAAATCAGCATCAGCATGTTGCCTATGAATACTTTGATAGTGGGACTGCAAGAGGTGGGAATTAATCTAACCACCTGATTGGTACGTGTTCTACCACTTGAACTCGCAAAGTATTCTAGCTCCTGCCAAATGCACCTCTGTTCCCTGGGCAGTGGCAGCAATGGCTGCTTTTAGGGAAGTTTAGTTGGTGAGGACATCTTGGGAAAACACTATATCCAGTCTATGGTTGGAGTCTCTGTTGTACTGAGTATGGAAGACCAGGAGAGTCAGCTACATCAAGGATCTCACAAAGTAATAATTAACCATATAAATGATTGATTAATCAATTTATTTGTGAATTAATTTTAATCTTTTCTATTTATTTGAGTATTATATGGTAATTCATTATTATTATTTAACTTCAAATGGAAAAGGGATTTACGTGACCCCTCCCCCCCCTCCCTTTTGCTTTGTATTGCAAAGGAGACCTTGTTAAAAAGCATTTGTGACATTTACTTTCTTAAAATGACATGTAAGCACTTTCTGAGGTGCAGAAAAGTCAAAATATAATGAGAACACATGAAGATCATACAAGCGTATAAATGTAACAGGACTTGGTGCTGGTTTGAACAGCTTGACCTGCTTTAGGTTTTCCATTAGCATGCTAGACACGGTAGCTAGTTAGTACTGCTGGGCTGTAATATGTTCACAAGCTAACATGGGCTACATACTTGAGTCCACAGGTACACAGTCAGAGGACTGGGGACGTATACCACGTTTATATGAAGAATATACAGTATCCCTTGATAGTCTTCATATAGCTTAAAAAAGTGAATCCTTATGCAGCACAAGCATGTTTTTAAAAAGGTCTCCTAAGCAGTGCAAGTCTGTGGCTGCCAGGGTGTTTCTCTTCTCTCTTAACCAATTACGGATCTCCTTACATTGCACCACATGGCTAAATAATGTAGAAGCTAATCCAATGGCAAGTCCAATAGTTCATTCACTTGCTAAGAGTTAATCCAGAAGCTAATAGGAAAAGAACATGGAACTGAAATGAATATATATTCTATTTATAAAGGAATTATATATATATATATTTTATATATATATATAATTCCTTTATAAATGTCTTTGGATATATAGCATGCTATATTTATAAAATATTATTTTATTGTGTAATTAGGTTTTAATTCACAAAATACTTTAGCCAGAAATATGTTGACATTTATGATTAGTAGACTCCATTAAGTAGTGTTGCTAGCTGAGGCAGACACAGTGAGGAAAGAGGACTACAGAGCAATTCAACTCATTACGGTTGCAAATTCAACCCTTCACAGAAAAATCTGGGAAAATCTTATTTCTTGACTTATGTAATAAGTCAAACATTGAGACCATCAAAGTATTTAATACAGCGTTGTCAAACATAAGGCCTGGGTGCCAGAACTGGCACACCAAAGGGAGGTAAATGACATAAACATTACAAAAACTTTTTTGTAATTACAGGATAATTTCATATTATTCATTCCCCCCCCCAAAGTTTAAACCGAAGAAGTGGTTGATGGTTTCTATGATTTTCTACAGTTGCATTTTGTTTAGATCACTGGAATGAGGACAATTTCAACAATACGTTTTGTATTATTGAAATTGCACTTCCTGAGGAGATATCAGGTCATCAATCAATCATCAATTTTATAAATGGATGGCATTTTAAATTTGAACATTTTAAAATGTAAAAGACAGAAACTATCTAAAGGTGATTTATTATGGATTATGAGGGAAAAGTTTTAGTGGTCTGGCATACCGAAGATCAATTGTGGTATGTGGCCAACAAGTTAAAATGAGTTTTAGTTTGGCTTTTTTAAATACATAAAATAATTTTAAATATCAAAATGGCCAGCAGAACATCACCAACGTTCTTTTTTTTCTTTAACTTGTTTGTTCCTTAAATGATGTAGGCAGTATTTGGACTACAGGATCACGGCTCTCTCGGGACAGATGACGCAGTCTGCAGGAACTGTGTAAGTGGGTAATCTCTCGGCGGGCTCCATATCGACTGTGTATTCCGTTGCCTGAAGTGCCAAGCGAGCGGCTCTTTCTAAAAGAAGCCCATCTCGCCCCTCAGCTATGAGATTTATTACGTAAGTCCTGCTGCCCCATTTCCACTCACCCATGTATGCACACCACAGAGCATGACCTGGAAGGGCTGAGAAGACTTTTAGTGCAAAGATACCAAGTTTTAGTCCTTATTTTTGTTTTGTGGGCCTATAAATATTACATTAAGATCCAAGCACTTACTTTCACTTTTGCTCTTTTATGTAGTTATTTCAAACCAGATGTGAAAATCTGGCACTAGATCTACTGCCTGCGGAACTACAGTTTGATTAATATTTCACAGGCTTACATAACTCCGTCAGTTAGCTTGTCACCATGAACCCGGTGCTACTACTATTACCCAACTCCATTAGACGAGCAGGAATGCGGCAGAACTTTTATTGTTTCTGGAAGAACACTTGATGACGTCCCTCCCGTCACAGCTTTATCGTTTTATCGTGTCCTCAGAATTCAGGCCAGGAGGTGGGGGTGCAACTTTAATTAGCTGAGCATGCTGGACTGAGGATATAGAGCATTAAGAACACTATTTAAGAGAAACTTGGAGACTTTGTCCTTTGTGATTGTCCTTACTTTTAATCCTGAGGCTGAGATGGAGGTGATAAAGATTATATAAAAATGTGTTTTAAGGCCCCAGGAGCTTTAAAAGAATAATAATAATAAAAAATACAGTGATAAACGTTTGACTTTAATTTTTGTAGCGGTATAACCTCTCTTGGGTTTTACTTGCCTTTCTCAGAGCCTGGTCCTGCTGCGAGGTTTCTTCCTCCCTGCTGTCACAAATTGCTGACCCATAGGGCACTAACAAATCTTACTTTCATAGGACGCATGACTGGCATAAAACTGTTTGCACCTTAAAAAGTAAAACACCTTATTTGTTGAATTCCCAAAACTCTCACTGTAAAGGCTTTTTGCTTTTGTAGAGCTACTGCTGTAGATAATGCAATATTGTAATAAGACTTACTGCTGAAATCTCTGTTTTATAAATGGATGGTTCACTGAAAAACAATGTTTACTGACTGTTTTACATTAAAAGAAAGGTAGATTATTATGATGTTGTGCTTGTTTGTATTTTTAACTGGTCCACCCCACTTCAGAAAAGAAATACAGTGATCCAGATCGCCAATAAAATGTTACATCTTCTTCTTTTGGGCATGCTCCAGCCAAACAGGCAGGAGAAGTGAAAACATATTTTTATCCTGTTCCTTCTATAAGCAGGAGTTAGTCACAGCTGATGCTGATGTGAATATCTGTGCAGGTACAGATAAACTGAAATACTGCAAACCAGTTTTAGCTTTTGCCATCATAATTTTTGAACCTTTTCTTCATAGAGCTATGTCATTTAAGGGGAAGGCGATAACCAGTGGATCTCAAATCAGCCAATTTTCTGCTCAACCTTCTTTGATTTGCCCATAAATGTTATTGTTTGGACACATAGAATGATTGCTGTGAAATCTTTGCTTCATATATGAAACACATCAAGAGATATTGGAAAATGATCTGTCCAACTAGTTTCAGACCGAATGAATTCAATGTTTGAATATGAATATCTCAGAAGCTATTGAAGATTTAAGCTTTAAATTCGTACTACCCTTTCTTGTAATTAAAATGAAAGAGGATATGTACATTTGGGTAGAGTATATATTCGTTAACATAAAATTCTTCTTGTGAGGCCAAGCTGTTGTGTTTATATGGCATGTTTGGTAGTCTCATACAGGATTCTAACTATAAACTCCTAATCCTAATACCTAACTCGCTAACCCAACCCTAACATAAATGCCATCAGTGCTACAGACAAGTATGTACACCACAGAGCATGACCTGAAAGGGCTGAGAAGACTTTTAGTGAAAATGAGGACTTTTAGACTTTTAGTCCTCATTTCTGTTTTGTGGGCCTATAAATATTACATTAGTATACAAACACTTACGTTCACTTTTGCTCTTTTAAGCAAATGAGAGACGCTCAACAAGAAGATCCGTGTTGAGATGGAAAGACCCCGCTCTCATGTTACCCATTATCTCTGACTGAGGTTTTAGGTTTTCTGAAGCCAACTGCCACAAAGCCAATGTTGAATTTGTTTGATGATGTTATGTTATAGAATGTACATATAATGTATTTTACTAACTTAACTATGTAACAATTTTAGAGCATAAATGCAACATGTACAACGTTATTTTGTCTCTGTGACAGAGATCTGTTCTTACGTTTTAACATTAGTGTAGCACAAGTTTAATCATTACGCCCATGTAAGGGTCCAATGGAAGACTTTATCACTGCACTGCCCCAACCAAATTTCATTTACTGGGATCCCTGCTGGAGAAACATCTTTGATTAATTGTGTTATATCTACTCTGATGTATTTGCTGTAGCTCTGCAACAGATTTATGAACCGCAGAACATGCAACCCCTGTCTCAGTCTGTGACAGCTGCAATATTTGTCTACAGATTGGGTTGACCAATTTTACATGAAAATTACAAGTATAGCTCTGTATTTTGAATCAAATATTCATATCCAGCTTCTAACAAAGTAACTCCACCTTCAGTCACTGAGAAACATATCAAATTGGCATCCATGTACACACACACAAGCTCTACACATCATGTTTTGTAATGCTCCCTCACCCACACGGCTCAAAAACCCACCAAGCTCTTGGTCTTGTGGGCTTTTGAGTTAGTGTCGTCTACACTGAGCTGGTTTGGGCCTACAGACATTGAAACTACGAGAAAGATGTGCAGCATGAAACTCTGTTGAGATATTTCAATTGCAGCCTAAGTAGCCCACCATCAGATTAGCACTGCTGGTCACTACATAAATACGAGCAGAGATTATGGAAAAATGAGACCTTGGGTTAACCTCCTCTGGAAATATTCCCACTATTTTTTCCATATTTGCATCCTTGTAGGGACATTTGAGTCGCACGAGCTTAGTACACGCTCATAACTTATATGTACTCTTAGTTACAGAGAAGGCACCAGCTCACAGTCTTTCACGTAATTCTCATGTAAGACAATGGAGAGCCAGCACAGTTGCTTAAATTAGCACGCACTCTCAGTGGCCTTGTTGCCCTGTTTTCCTGTCCGGAGCAGTGAGCAAGTAGTGACTCTGGAGGAAGGGCAGGAGATCGTGGGAACCAGCATGTCACCACAGGCTGAGCCACGTCCCGAAGAAAACTCTGACAAACTCTACAGGCTGCAAAGCAGGGGAAGAGAAACTGGAGGGGAAACTGGAGAACAATGAAGAAATTAATGTGACACTGCTGCTCGTATATAGGTCTGGGTGGGAACCCAAAAGTCTGTTGTCCCGGAGTCAGAGCCAGGATTTCTAAAACTCATTGACAAAAAATAAGCCCCAGTTCCCACACTGACCTTTCCCACGGCGCTGCTAGTACTGTATATTTATACTTGTGTTGTTGAACTGCTTCCCCTCTGAGTTGTACACTGCATGTTTGGCTTTCCTTATCTATGTGAACGTGCTTTGGCTGTTATTTTGAACTTGATCTCAGCTTTATTTACATCTCTTCGCCGCAGAGGTTTCTATGATGTTTGTGGCTGGGCCCACAGTTGAAGAGAACAAGCAGTGCCCAAGAAAAAGTTTGGCTTTTTAAAGAACATTTTCACTTGTAAACCCTGCTTCTTGGAAGAGAAACTCCCACTAGCTCCCAGCTATCTTTGGACAGCAAACTCATAATATGCATTCTGCTACAAACAGGTTTATCAGACCTTCTTGCCAAATGCTGTGAGCTGAACTATGAAGAAAGTTCAGCATACCCAAAATCATTTCTTCACCACTTAGCCTGACTGCTGATGTTAGGGTTAACATGGCTAAGCACTCGCATAAAGGTCTTCATAAACTCGATACATCAATCCAGGATTTTCCAGTCTAGCTACTAGTGTGTTACATCAGCGGCACATAACCAATCACAAACATGGACAGACCTCCTGCCAGCCGAGCAGCTGATAAGCTATAACATCAGAAAATTACGAAGAGTTTAAACACAAAATATGAAAAAATGCAAGGAATAATGTCGCTTCCAAGAATCTATTTTCTTACTGATGCTAATCAGAAAAAATGATGATGATGAAAATGATAAAAATACTAAAGCAATACTAAAGCTTTATACAGAGAGCGGATCACAGGAACCAAGACATGTGACCTCGGGCTGGAGAGGAAATTTAAATTCCTGGACAATAACAATGCAAAACACAAAGAAAGACGACACTAGAGTGTCTTCGGATGTGATCCCTTTCACATAAAGCCTTAGAGGCTCAAAACATGACAGTCTGTAAAAACTAAAAACAGTCAATGTCTAATGCTAGAAAAAACTCATCTTCCTTAAAATCAAATGTTTACTGAAAATAAAGTAAAATACAGCAAATGCAGGATGTTTAAGGAAATGCGATGCTGCTGGGTTGTGTTTTCTGATCACAAGAGACATGAAGAAACAAAAAAGTGGCGAAATTCTGTCAGAAAAATGTAGATATCAGACACAGAGTTCAAAATATTATTTATTACTGAGGGAAATCTGTCATAGTTACTAAAACAGTACAGTCTACTTATATTAGGATAAAAAAACATGCAGGAAATATCTTAAATTTTGTCAGTGTCATCAAATTTGTCAGCACAACCAGTCTGAGGAGCATATGGTTTATGTGTTTATGGGATGTCTGTGTGACTGTGTCTGTCCTTGTTCTTTGTTCAGTGTTTGTTGAGTCTTTGGATCCTGTTTTGATTTTGTTATTCATTCGTGTATGTTTTTAGTATTCAGTATGTTTGTATTTCTTGGTGTCTCCGTCTTATCTGCGTTAGTGCCTCCATCCCTCTTTGTCATCATGTTTCCCACCCATCCTCATATTGATGTATTCCAGTTTACACGGGTAGCAGGTTTTCTCTCATCTTCACCTGTGTGAAGATGAGTCTTGACTTTGTTTTTGTGTGATTGTCTGTTTCTGCTCTTGATGTCTCTTCTGCTCCGGCTCATTTTGGACTGCCGGCTTTGTGCTAGACTTTGTGTATTTGCAGAAAACAAGTTAAAGGCTCACATTTCATTTCTTTATTTCTCTGTTCTGCATTTGTGTCCTCTTTACAACACATCCCGTGACAGCATCATATGTTTGTATAACTGTAATGTTAGATGGTATTGTTAAATCTTACAGTCTGAGAAATACAATGAGTGTATTTGTCAGGCAAACAAACATTCAAACAAACATAGAAACTAAACTAAAACTAAACAATAAAGCCTAAACTGAAACAAGTTCTGTATTTTCTGTGTATTCATTTTTTTGTTGTTGTTCTTTTTAAACATATTTTAAGAAGAAAAACAAGTGCAAAGTGCAGGTTTTGTTATTCGCCCTGTTAAATAACTTGAGCTCTTATACAATATAATACTACAGTATATTTCAAACTGGGCTCATTCTCTTCCAACTGACAATACTTTCTTTGAAGGTATAATGCATTTGGGTTTCAACATGAAAGAAAGGCAGATGTGAAATGTAAAAGTGAGGTCAGAGGTCAAACATGGTCAATGTGACATGATATTTAGCATCTCCATATATATTTTATTCTCTATAAGCCTGTATGCTGCCAATACAAACAATGGCTGTAAGAAACATGGTTTTAAATAGCTCTATATGGCATTATTATCTGTTGACCTTGAAGGAGAGGTCAGAGGTCAAATGTGACATCATATTTTAATCATTATATGAGGCTTTCTATATGTTGGTAGTGCACATCACTTGTAAGAATCATAGTTTTTCAGTTATAAGGCTTTTTGTCAATTTTTAAGACCAATGAATCATTAAGTTGACCTTGAAGGTCTTGATGAATATAAAACAAATTTTAATGGATTATTAACATGATCCCGCTCTACAGCCTACAAAGTTTTCCCAGAAGTCATTCGAAACTTTCCAAGCTATCGTGCTTACACACAAGAAGAATGACACACACACAAACACACACTACCAAAAACGTAACCTCCTTGGCAGACGTAACTATACAAATGTGCTCAGACACTGATAGCATTAGCAGTTAGGTTAAGGAAATATTAAAGGGTGCATAAAGCAGAAAGTAATAGACGGGCCAATCATTCTTATATCTGTATTCACACCATAGAAGCTCATTTTGAGCCAGCAAGAAGCTGCTATCAAACCAAATTTGATGTGTTTTAAACCATCCAGCCAACTTTTAATCATTAAACACATCATCATGACCCAGTTCATTGATAATGAAATACTAAAGGCCCCCAGGAGTGCAGTGAGCTCTGTCATGAATACAGAACCACCGAGTTGTGTTTGACATCCAGCCAAACTGAACAAGAACAGCTCTGCCTGGCCAAAAGGTAATGACTACAGTCTATTCAATGCTTTATACAGAGAGCGGATCACAGGAACCAAGACATGTGACCTCGGGCTGGAGAGGAAATTTAAATTCCTGGACAATAACAATGCAAAACACAAAGAAATAAAGTACTAGTTTCTTCAGGTCCTGAGGAGGCATGGCCTGTGTAAAGACTTGATGTCTGTCATCTCAAGTGTTAGGGGCTTAAAATATGTCTGTTTGTATATTAACTGATAAAAAAAAATTCTTAAAAGTAAACAAACCTGAGGCCTATTTCAACAAAAACTCATCTGTATTCAGCAAAATGTAAAACACACACCTTTGACTTGTGTCTGTTAATCCACAAACCTGCTTTAAAGCCAACAAGTTTTTACTGAAAATATAAACAGAATATTTTTCAAAGGGCAAATAAAGCATATATGACTTCGGGCGATATTGCCTGGATTATGTTTTCTGATAACAAAGAAGTGATGAAATGCTGTCAGAAAAATGTTGATACCAGACATAGAGATTGAAAAAAAAATCTGCTTGATGAATGAAGTTATAGGTTACTAAAACTAAACTTAAAAAAATCAAACCAAAAAATTACTTAACTGAAATAAAATTTATGTAAAGTAGACTAAAAAAACTTGTTCAACTTTCATGCCAGGTTAAGCAAATATGACAAGCTGCACTTGCACCACAAAAACAAAGCTATCGGTCTAATCTAATCTAACAGAAGAAAATCGTGGAGTTTCCAGATGGGCCTTATAAAACATATTTTTTTCTGTAACTAGCACTGATATCATGGACTATATCTATGTTTCAATACTAAAAATGAGGGAATTTAATATCTGCGATTTAATGTAACATAAACAAGAAGGAATAGGAATCAAGAACCAGTCCCTGTAAAGAACTGGTTCCCAGTAGCTCGTACCTTGTTAGTCTGCTTGATTGCACTTGCAGTCGCACTAATCGGCAGATTTTAGTTAAGAGGAGGAAAAGGGTGGTGCAGTCTACAGAGTAGATAAGGACATTACTTTTACTTTTAGTCACAAATAGACGAGAGCGCGAATGTAAGAGAAACAACTGCATTAAGCTGCTAACACAACTTAGCTAGCATGCTAAGGCTAAGCTAGCCAAAAACCCAGAGTAACGTTGAAGCCGAGTGAATGCCGAGCCCAGCCCTGTAGCCTCAGGATTATACTGTTAAATGGTAATTATAAGACAGTGTGCTTCAGGTTATTTTACAGAGAAACGTGAAAGTCAAGTTGTGTAACGAATTACTTTTTCCTGGAAGTAATTCAGTAACCTACTGCGTTGCTTTTACGAAAAGTGTTATTATATGTAATAATTACTTTTTTGAGTAACGACACTGATCACAAAACTGAACATTTGACCACAGAGCAGGCAATTATTTTGCAGGAATGTAATGTTATTGATATGCTGCTTAGCGATGGTGGTGACACTCAAAGCGGAGTCAGTGAGAGCCCAATGAGAATCAATAAGAGAATCAATATTGAACTGAATTGATATGTGATATAGATAATGTAATCGGAAATACTAAATTCTTATAAATTCCCTCCCTATAAATGAGCACTGGTAACCTCAGTGTTTTATCTGTTTCTGGTAATTTACTCAACTTTCATAAATGGACTTGTCAAAGTAAGTTAGAACAACATTAGATCCTAGATCAGCACTCAGAAGCGCCTGGATCACAGAGGATCTTTCTTTTCAGATCTTTAAATAAAATGCCCCCATGTAGACCTGTTGTGTATTTCCTGCTGTTAAACTGTGGCAGAGAGTAGATAAACACGAGTTGATGGCAAAAGGGCAGGAGGAGGACGTTCGGTGCTCCTGTGTGACCGAAAGCTTCCATGCTTCTTGTTGTGATTCTCTCCAGTGTTCGTTTAATCTCTTTGACAAAGCCTCTTGCAGGAAGCTATGCCAGATATGTCCGGCCCGTCATGGCTTTTCCAGCAACGCCAGTAAGTGAAGAATAACACAGTTTCACTGAACAAATCCCAATCGTCACAAACAAGGCCAAACTGAACAACAGAGGGTTTAACCAAGACCACGGTTGTGCCAACTCTAGGGCATTCTTTCCATATTTTGATTCTGATGAGTCATACAATGCCTGAGTGAATCTGAGCAAAACAAGGACTTTAGGGCCCATATCTGCTATTTTGGTCTCCTAAAATATTTTCTCTTGGCCTGATTGTTGACAACCATTTAAAAATCATTTCCCTTAAGGAAGGCCTCGATTTTAGCACTGAAAGCTGTTTGGAGTCTGAAGTTGGAGGACTATAGCTTCACATTACAGTGATTTAATCTTAATTACACTCCAATCAAAGCTTTTCCTCACTCCTCTGTAATTATGCAACTTCACAATCAACAACATCTGAAAATCAGCTTTGCTTTCCTAGTCTTTACAGTATGCAGGTACGGGGTGTGTACCTGCAGTTTGTTTTTGTTCAGATGGCTGAAGCTGAAATGATAAAAGTTTATACTAAACTGGGAGCTGGTTCCACAGAAGAGACACCTGGAAGCTGAAGGCTCGGCCTCCCATTCTACTTTCACATACTCTAGGACCCACAAGTAAGCCCACAGGCTGAGAACAAAGCACTGTTTTGGGGTGATATGGTAGTATGAGGTCCTTAAAATAAAATAGGGCCTGATTATTCAAACCTTGTTTGTGAGGAGAAGGATTTTAAATTTCCGGGTTTAACAGGAAGCAAATGAGGAGAAGCAGAATGGGAGAAATATGCTCTCTCTTTGTAGCCTAGTCACTATTCTTGCTGCAGCATTTTAGATCAGCTGAAGGCTTTTCAGAGTTTTTAGGACTACCTGATAATAACATGAGTGAGTGAGTTTCACACACTTCTCACACTTGACAGGATTTTTCTAATTTTAGACATATTGTGCAACACAAGAAAGCAAGAAAGATATCCTGCATATTTGTTTAACATGTGCATTGAAGGTCAAAAATGACTCCAAGATTCCTCACAGGAAGCCAAAGTAATGAAATTCAGATTTGGTTAGACACATTGTTTCTAGGATCCTCTCCTTTCTTTCTTTCACTTTTCATAAAGAGATTTTTACTCTTATGTTTCAGGGTGTTTAGACTCCTTGTGGAAGAAAACTGTAAGCACACCATCAAATAAATCGAACAAAAGATGTGGTTGGCATGGATCTTGGAGCAGAAGTTGTTTTTTGTTCACAAGCATTTTCCCACTCCTTTCCTCTCTTGTTATCAACAGGAAAGCTGTGAAGCCTAATATTACTTCCCTTGTTTCCTTTCTACTCAAAATTGCAACCTAAAGCAACACAGTGTGGCATCGTTCAAGGACATTTCATATGCTGCTCGTGTATATTAATGAGCTATTTATGCACTTCGTACTCGGGGTACCTTTATGATGATTCAAAGCAAACACGCAATCTTTAATCTAAATGCAAAAAAGGTGAACAGCTGCTGGTAATTATAACTCAACAGACCACACCTGTCTACAAAGTGTTCATACGTGTTTAGAGTGTTGGCTTTGTCACAGGAGGGTTGCAGGAGCAGCGTGATATTAAAACACATCCCTACTCTGTGTACTGAGTGCAGCAGCCTGGTTTGATTCTCTCCACTGGGCCTCCTGCTGCTCTTTATTACTCTGCTTCTATAAAAGAAAAACAGTGGTTACTGGATATAACTCCAGATCTATGAGTAGCCAGTGTCACTGGAATCCAGAACTCAAGCAGATGATGATACCCCATGAAGGTAGAGAGAGGTACTTGATTTTATTTTTTGGAAACTATCCCATGATGCAAAATCTTCGTGCAAACGATGTTTCAACACATCTAATCAAACATTTAGTCATAAAACTTATTTAGGCAAAATTTAGTCGTCTTGCATTTTTAAAATCTCACTAGTGGATTTCTTATGCTCATTCCTGTTTTTTACTAGAGGATGGAGAGCCAAAATCAACTAATTAAATACATTATTAAATTATTAATTAAGAACGAGATCGCGGGTACAAGCGGCAGAAATGAGCTTCCTCCGAAGGGTGGCTGGCCTCTCCCTTAGAGATAGGGTGAGAAGTTCGGCCATCCGGGAGGGGCTCAGAGTAGAGCCGCTGCTCCTCCACATCGAAAGGAGCCAGTTGAGGTGGTTCGGGCATCTGACAAGGATGCCCCTGGGCGCCTCCTGGGTGAGGTGTTCGGGCATGTCCCACCGGGAGGAGGCCCAGGGCAGACCCAGGACGCTGGAGAGATTATATCTCTCGGCTGGCCTGGGAACGCCTTGGTGTTCCCCCGGATGAGCTGGAGGAGGTGGCTGGGGAGAGGGAGGTCTGGGCTTCTCTGCTTAGGCTGCTGCCCCCGCGACCCGACTTCGGATAAAGCGGATGAGGATGGATGGATGGAATTATTAATTAAATGTCTCAATAATTAACTACAATTACAATTTTGATTAAAGCCAAGTGTGGCACACAAATGCCGCCAGCTGCTGACAACTTTAAATTCCTTTAACTAGAAGTGTCTTTTAATTGTGTTTAGAGGTGAGGAGCAGGAGCACAATCACTTCCATGTATATCTAACACACATGACAATGAATGTGACCTTGAAGTTAATTCTCTATTTTTTCCCTTTTTAGGCACCGTAGTCACTTGTCTGTGGCAGTTTGTCTGACAGCTGCTTAGACTGAATGCATAAGCAGAGAACTATTCTGACTCAAAAATACAGTGTTGTGTAAAAGTCTTGAGCCACCCCTCACTACTTTATTTTGCATCCAATGAACCAGATTTTCTGTAACTTTTTAAAGGTTCTCTTGACGAATAGCCCTCCAGGTTTTCTAGAGGTCTTTCAAAGTTTTTCTTTGAACACTTTCACTCATTTCCAGTCCAGTCCTTGTACCTGACCAAAGGAGTTTGCAATGCATTTTGACTGTATATTGTAATATGCTCTTCATTTTAGGCCACCAGCAGCCTTGATATGTCAGGATTTCACAATGTGGATTACTATGGTGATGGAGACGCATCAGCTCCCCCCTCACAGAAATTAGCAGAAGCACTTTGACTTTTGAAAGCTTGTTTTGTGCCAGAGATGACGACAAACAAAAAAAAAAACAAAAAAAAAAAAAAAAAAAAATTTCCACCTGCAATGAAACCATACATCGCAGAATTTAACAGACTTGAGAAATTTCACAGTTAAGGCCTCATTTTCTTCAAGGCCACTGGGCTCGCTTTTGTTGAGGGCATCTGTAGATCATGTTTTCCCCATTTTATGTGGTGGCCTTTGAGTTTGTATGGCTGACAGTTCGGTTATCTTTTCCTTTGTGAAGAATTGACCTCAGTGGGGCTTCCTGTTATCAGCCAAACTTATTTCTGTAAAAACCCATACTTAGAGAAATTGGTGAAAAATATACTTTATTCCGTTCGCTCTGTGGTGCCGCACTGAGCTTCACACTCTGGTTTCAGTTCTCAGCAATAACAGCAGGCAAGTCGCTCCACCTAGTGCTCACAAGAAGAACTGACTTCATAAAAAAATCTAGTGTTAAAACCAAATCCATCTTTTATGTGAATGCATCAAATACATGAACTTCAAGGAGATCGCAATGAAATGTACACATCAGTTTAACAAAAACTGAAACCTTTATTTCAGATTTCATTTCCTTTTTCTTACAAAAAAGTGCACCTTGGAATGCTCGTTGTTAAATGGACCCAGTGTGTTGTCACGGTTGCTTTAAGTTGATACTTTTCTGGTGCATTAAGACAGCAGCCACTGAATTAGCCCAAACCCCTCCCCCTGGACCACAGAGCCGAGTGTTAAAACAAGGTGGCCTGCACGATATCTCCCTAAACCCACCCACTTGCCCCCTCCTTCCCCAGTCCGGCTCTCCCAGTTAACCTTATAGCAGAGCTCTACTCCTTGGCGACTGCGAATGGCTTCTCCACCTCAATTTTTCCACAGTCGTGAATGACGACATCTTTCAGAGGTTTGTCACGCCCGTCGGTCTTTGTTTCCTCGATCTTCCTCACCACGTCCTAGAAGATAAAATGATGAACGTATAGTTACACTTTCCCCCTGAACAAGACTAAGTTTAATTAAAAAAACAAAAACAAAAAAAAACAAACAAAAAAAAAACAAAAAAACAAAAGGGTTAAATTGAAAGACATTTACTTGAGCAATCTTATGTACAGTTTAACCTTGAACCACAAAATAATTGCCAGAAAATGCAATTTAGTTTTTATTGAAGCTTAATAAAAACATTTGCATAACTTGATGATATATTGCTACATGCAATTTATTGCCTAAAATGTATAGTGCACTTTATTTACAGTTTAAAGAAAACTTAAAAAAAATAAAATACTGGCGTAATGTCCTTAGTTACATTCCACTTGGTTAAACTGGTAGTTTTAAAACATTAATAAATACCAGTTAGAAAGAAACCACTGCTCAAGCCCCCTACTGTAACAGTGCAGGGGTCTTTGGGTGTTGCATATGCTTAACTTCCAGCTAATTATCACAAACTTTTGGTGACTTTGGAGTTACACACCACTTCCTCCCAGCTCATCATGCCCTGCTGGATGATTTCCCTTACATTTAACCATGCATTTTCAAACCTGACATGTTTAGAAGTTTTAAAAACACCCCTGTATGATAAATTATGTTGTGCTTATGTTGTGCTGCTTTGATGTGCAGAGCACACAGTAGTACCTAGCTGTAAAACGAATGGAAACTCACCACTTTCTACCTTGCATTTACTTTTCATCTCACACCCAGACACGTGGAAAGCTACTAGCAGTTTTCTACTCTTTGAGCACTCAAAGCACTTTCTTACAACAAGCCTCACTCACACAAACATTTAGTGCCTTTTTAAAGTAAAATGCCCAAACCCTTTTAATCTAACGGCCACACCCTCACACAGAGTTCAGGTATCTTGCCCAAGGATACTCTGACATGCAGACTAGAGAAGCCAAGGAGGGCTCAAACCACCAACCTCCTGATTAGTATACAACCCACTATCTCCCGAGCCACAGCTCCCCCATCTGGCCAGTAAGCTGGCTCAATGTTCTCATGTAGTCTGTAGTGCCACATTCTGGTTTTCTTGAAGTTTGTGAAAAGAAACCAAACTACGGGAAAAGTACCAAGTTTAGAAACTCAAACAGACTTCGCATGAAAATGCCCATAAGGATCAACTCAAAAGGACACAGACAAGCTCCTGCCAGCCTGCTGAGAATCCCAGGCATGTCTAGACTTGCGTACATCAGCACAGTGACTCCTTGGCGAGCCAAAGCTGGCGGCTAACTGTCACACACACCTAAACTGGGTCAAAGATCTGGGAACAAAGGCAGCAGCATGCAAAAACCCTTTAAAGTTTTAGGCAGATTTTACTGACTGGGGCTGTCTTAATTATTTCGGCTCAAACTGAACAACGCGTTTGAACTTTTAGAAATGTGCGTGCCTGATTTATAAGAAGGGATGTCATTTTATTGCAATTATTTTATTTTCCCCAATTGCTAAATCTGAGTAAGAAATTGAACAATAAACTGATGAACTGTCTGTTTTAGAGGCTCAGATCAGCTCCTAGAATTCATATTTCAGGTGATAACCCTCCCCCTGAAGACCTTGAGCCATTTACATGACTCAGTGTCACACTCACCATGCCCTCCAGGATTTTTCCGAACACCACGTGCTTCCCATCCAGCCATGGAGTCTGAACTGTGGTGATGAAGAACTGGGAGCCATTGGTGTCCTTGCCAGCGTTGGCCATGCTGAGCCAGCCAGCCCCGTAGTGCTTCAGCTTGAAGTTCTCGTCAGGGAAACGGTCTCCATAGATGCTCTTGCCTTCAAAGAGAAAAAGGTTTATATACAAGTTATTTCCACTCCCTCCCTGCACTGACCTTTGCACCTCATTTGAATGGCCTGATTGCTGCAAACGCTTATCTTCACTTTAATTATTCAGGAACGCTGAATGCAGTCGCTCTCTGAATGAACTCGACGAGTAAAGCCACAAAAATGGTAAACGAGTGTTTGTGAACTGAACTAGCTTTTAGCACACAATAGATATGTTGATGCTGACTGTCTGTGAATTTGGCTAGAATTGAACCAGTGACCTTTTGCTTGCCAAACCAATGTGTTAACCACAGACAGATTTAACTATGTCAGCACATTGCGATTATGTGCCCAACCCCAAGGTACATTGTAAACCTGGACAGTGAAAATGCAAATTAATTCCTGCAAAAACAAATCTGTCAAGTCCTGACATCTCACCTCCAGTGCCGTCTCCTCTGGTGAAATCTCCACCCTGGATCATGAACTGCTTGATGACTCTGTGGAATTTGCTGCCCTTATAACCAAATCCTTTCTGTTCAATTGCAAAAAACACAAATTTATCATGAGCACCACTTGAAACATCCAAAATGAATGAGCAGAGAAATACTGATTTTAGTTTCTGCCCATTTTGACCCCCCTCCCCCTCCCCCTCCCCTCCCCCTCCCCAGTTTGTTCACAAATAACAGGCTCAATGGTGACAAAAGGAAAAATGAATGGCTTCTCACCTCTCCTGTTGCCAGGGCAGCAAAGTTGTCGACTGTTTTGGGAACGGTTTTCCCAAACAATCCGATGACAATCCTTCCAACGTCTTCATCACCAATTCTAATGTCGAAGAAAACCTATTAAAAAATAAATTAAAAAAGCAGTTTATAAAATCATTCAGTCACACCATGTTTTTGAAAAAGATATTTTGATGGATTTCCATCTATCCATATTTTTCTGCAGGCATGACCGTAGCACTCTAAGCACAGTAACCCAGCCCTCACTGTCACAAGCTACCAGCGCCACGGTCTTCAGCACGGACACAAACAGCCAACATGTCCTCCGTCTGGCCAGAGAAGGAGGCGTCCAAATGCTTAAACATTTGTATAATTTTAGGCAAATGCCACGGCTCATCTCTGCAGTTCCACCGTTCTCCAGAAGACTGGATCCAGAACTCAAGCTGTGTGTGGAGGTGAGCCCAGCTACATCTAATTTTAGTTCTCAATCTCTTGAACTAGCTCTGCCTCCTTCCTGAGAGAGGCGATGTCCTGATCCGTGTCCCAAGAACCAGGTTGGGAACCGAGGATCAAATCTCAAAGGCATCCCCCTCCACTGCTTGATCCAAGTTACTGATATTTAACAAAAAGGGAAAACTGGTGGGTCAGAATACTTAAATAGCTAGTTTATGATCTTCACAACACTGAGAAGATTAAACTCCATGTAATTTAATTAACTGACAGCTGCAACCTAACCTCCTCTCTGCTAGATAGTTTGCCTGCAGACACTTCCATGTAAAATTTTAAGACTTTTAAACACTGTGCTCATGTAAGCAAAGCAAGAGCAATCATTAGATTCAGAATTTTTAGTGCCTTTCTTCCCTTTGAGGTTGTCACTTGCTGTTATTTGGTGGTTGGTCTGAACAACAGTTGCATGTAGTTAAATTTTTGTTTTTCAGACAGAAAAAAAAAAAAACCCTCAAGGACTTAGTTCATCAGTTTGTTAGTAAGATTAAGGTGAAAAAAATTAAATCAAAGTACATTTTTCTTCATCTAATGGCCAAAAACAGCAAAATGCAGATTTCGAGTCTGGGGAAATCCCAAAAGACAACAACGCTGCTGAAGGACAATTTTAATATTCAAAATATCCCTGGTGTTTGTTTTTTTTGTTGTTTCTTTGGTTGAATATCAGTCTTATAATACCTGCAGCATAGAAGTCCTGATGGTTAATGTGTTAAGTCGTGTAAAGACTAAAAGGATTTTTCCCTCTATTTTTTTTTTTTTTTTATTATAGTATAAAATATTATACCGAAATATCGTTTCAGCTGGCTTTATTATTGCAAGAAGTCAACATGTATAGCAGTTTATTTATTTTTTATTCAACTACGAAATCCTTTGATTGCATGATAAACTATGGGAAGAAAATTTTGCTTAAATTCAACTCTGACCTGATACCACATATTATACATTTATTTAATAATGAAAGCAACTACTTGATGTTACTCATCGGGTTTTATAGTCCGTCTGTTCCAGCATGATGGCTCAGTTAACGGCCAGTTCAGAGCTTCCTTCAAACTGTAGACGTGGACAAATCAGGCACAATATGCCAGACAAAAACACCCGAACCCCACACATAGCTGCGGTCTTATCTCTTAATATTAGATAAATAAATGCACAGATAAAGAAAAGCCAAAGTAAGGTGGGGCCATTTATGAACAATGTGTTTGGGATTGCATACAGTTAAGATAAAGGCCTAATATTCTTGTCGAGCTAGCTCCTTGGATCTCCATGGACAGCTAGCTCTGGAATATTAGTCCACCAGCGTCAGTCTAGTCCTGGCCTTACGGAGTGCTTTATTAAATGCACTCACGGCTAATATCGAAAAAGCTTAAATGTCTGCTAGCTTAGTGAAGCAGACGCCGTCCTGCAGGCCAGCTTGGTTGTGACGTGGCTTTACAAGCTGCAGCTTCCCGTTAGCATCAGCGGACAGCGAGAAATAAGAGCAAAGATTTTCTGCTAGCAAGCTAACACCCACCTTCGCTGTTACTTTGGGGCCTTTCTTCTTCTCGTCAGCAGCCGAGCCATTCGGGAAAGCGAGAAAAATCAGGGATCCCACAATAACTGTAACAGCTATGAGGAACTTCATCCTTCTCTCACAGAGTCTAACCATCAACGAGAAAAAAAATTAACAGCCCGGGAACGGCCTGTTAGCGCTGCTACGTTTATAAAGGGCCGGGGGGAAGGAGTGAGTGTGGTATCCGGGGGTGGAGACTGTGGAGGCGCCCTCTCCAAAGGCTACAGGCCGGCTCGACCACACAGGGGCGGGGCTTCAACCCTGCGCAGAGACGCACGGAGCTTTGATTGGATCACGTACAGGATAAGCCAATCAAATGTAGACGCGTAACAACTTTTTTTTTTGAGAGTTCAAGTATTCCTGACAATGGAAAAGAAATGTTTCCATAAGAAACCAGAGTCTGCCAGGCTCACATTGTTACCAATATCATTCATCATAAACAAAGGTTTTTATTCCTGCAGATAAAAATACAAGTGTGCCTTGAAAATGCGTTTTGCTATGTTGTGGTCTTTACTGTAGACTACTGAGACAGTCAACTAGGGTCTCAAGGAGTCTGACCTTATTAGACTAATGCATTTATGTATCAAAGGAAGAGAACGGAAAAAATATAAAGTTGGACTAGATTCAAACCCAGGACCTTCTTGCTGTGAGAGGACAGCACTATTCACCCAAAAGTGTAACACAAAACCACCTAAATGATGTCCTAAAGGCCACAAACGTGATCAACAAGACAGAAAACAATCACAAATACAGAAGAGACACAACGAAAAACATAAAACTACAAGGAAAAGACAAAGCATGCACACAGAAGCAAAAGACACAGAATATCTACAAATTAACAGAAAAGCACCAGTAAATGAATAAAATGACCAGAAAGCTATCCAAAATGCTATAAAACAATCATAAACTATAAATTTCATATCACATAACACCAGAATGGAAATCCAATCATGCAGTTCAAGTACAGAGGAGACTCAGATTTATTCGGCATCTAACACAGCACTGATCCATCAACACCGTGTTTCTGGACCCTTTACACATTTATTGAACCACAAACAAATGCAAATTACCTCACAACAGCATCTAATTTCCATTTTAAGACATACATTTTCCACTATAAGTTCATCTATTGATTTTATTTTAGCAGGTAAATCAAGAGAAACAAATAAAACAAACCCATTAAGAAATAAAGAGAAAAAAAACATCTTAAAATTCTGTCTATCAGGACTCATTAGCTCCTACAGCCAACACAAATACACGAAATATTCTGCATCACCAGTCGCACAACACACTGCTCTCTCTCCATATACATTTTAATGACAAACTACAAGCAAATGACAGTTACAGATGTTAAAAACATGCAAGACATAATATGAAGTACGTAAAGTTAAACAGATTGTACTTGCTTAGAAAAAAAAGAAAAAAAGCAGTTTTGAGAATTCAGGTTACATTCACCTTCTCGGCAAACCTGCCACCTCCGCTAGTGCAAAGAAACTGTCCTGCTAAACAAAAATGTCGCTCTCATCTGTGTCATAGGGTTGCATTAAGACTCCATTATTATTGCGTGCCTTTAGTGGCCGTCTGAGGTATACAAAACACATTATTTTACGTACTGTAAGTGATACAGAAACCAGTAACAACAAAGAACCCATGAAGAAGAATGTCCTTATATGCTAGGGCTGTAAGCAGAGGAGTCATACTGGCCAGCTTTCAGTGATTCAAGCCAATCGTGTGACATGATTAGAGGTTGTATTACTGAAACAGAAAAAAAAACTGCAGTAACCTTGACAACGTCTTTTATTCTAAAGTTACCTTTCACTTGTTTTATCTCTAATGAGGAGCTACTGTGGTAATTACAGTCTGAAACAAGCGCCATTATGTCCTTTTTGGATTGGCTGCCCCTCACAAATAGAAAGTTTCAACTGCAGGTCTAAGCCCTCAGTGACATCAGATAGAGCCAAGAAAAAAACAAAAAAAAAACAAACATCCGACACCAGGTGTTTAATGCAGCCCAAGTTCAGCTTTTATCTCACAGGGATTACCTGAACGTAGGACGTCATAATTTTTGCAACTTCGGCCCGGTTTAATATGAGCATCAACCCTTATTAACAGTATACATGGGACAGATGAAAGATAAGCAATAATAGGTCCATTTTTAGTTAATTAGCTGGTATCTCACTGTAAACAGAGCTTTACTGCATAAAGAAGGACCCGCTTCAGAAGCATATTTCAAGTTGCCATATGTAAGCGTGAGACTTTCTTATTCATTATTAAAAAAATACGGATGGTGCTGTGGAGGTTTCAAGCTTAAAATGTCATTGTATGCCAGAGTGTTTTGGTCAAACACTAGAAAAACAAAACACAAGTTGTCACAGTCTAGTGTTTTCTTTATGCTAAGAAATAATATAAAGTTAAAGTCAAGTATGCCTAGATAACACAGATAACAGTTCTTACGTGTAAATAAGTCAGACACTGAGGAATGCCTGATAAACATGACAGAATAACCCTTTAAAGCTGTTCTAGTGACTCAGCTCTATGCACCCAAAGTTGAAGAAGCAAATCTATCGCTTAACTCTACCACATGGTCACATGTGCATCAGTTTCCAGTTTCAGCTGTTCGTGTCACAGCTTCAAGGTCATTTTTGTTTGTTCAGCTCTATAATATGGATAAAATATTTAACAATAACTTCTCGTGTATTTTCTCAAGGCACAGCATACTGAAGATATGCAGGTCAGAAGGAAGTTTTGCTGAGCCGACAAAACTCTTTGGAGTTTGCGAAGATGGCTTTCGAACTGCATCCGGTGCATAGCCTCAGGCCACCTCGCGGCAAAGTTCGTCCTCAGTTTCTGTGTCAGCCAGAGCGAAATGAAGGAGGGACAACAGAGGGGAGCAGGGCAGGCTGGAGGAGTCCACGGGCCGGATTTAAAACCGGAGATCTGGCAACTCCATCCCGTTGACCACGGCAGGAGTTGAGACCTCTCCGGTTCTTTTAAGCTCCTCTCACCGTTTGCCATGCTGACAGTCCGCTGGAAGCAAACCTCAGAAAGGCTGCTGGGGAAGTAACTCTGAGTAAAGCAGTCCCTCCGCTGAGATGGCATCCCCGAGCCCCACTGTCCGAAGCGGGCGCTTGCAGACCAGCACCGGCGTGAAGTGAAAGGTGACGTTTCCGCGCCGCCACACTGTAACAGGCTCTGCTGGGTTCAGGGACAGCTGCTCCCGGGGCTCAATGTGGGAGCTGTTAAACTCCAGAGGGGCTCTGAGCTCCACCTTGCTGACGTCGACAGACTGGAGGCCACAGGCCTGATTGCTGGCCACCCGCGCTCCGGCCATCACCGCCGCCACCTGGTTCCCCCAGTATCCGTCTACTGTAACCAGAATGTGGTAGGCCAGCGTGTGGAAGTGGATCCGAGTGAGATCGGCTTCTGACGATGGCTCACTGCGGCCGTGCCGCTCCAGGATCCACAGGAGGATGTCGCTGACCCGACCCACATCCGGGATACCTTTC
This sequence comes from Oreochromis aureus, assembly GCF_013358895.1. Classification (NCBI taxonomy): domain Eukaryota; kingdom Metazoa; phylum Chordata; class Actinopteri; order Cichliformes; family Cichlidae; genus Oreochromis; species Oreochromis aureus. The sequence goes on along the minus strand of NC_052948.1, from coordinate 21,648,844 downwards.
CAGGCCACCATTTCTGCATGAGGCCCCTCTCCGGCCTGAGAGAGGAAGAGCAGCTCCTGCTCATTCAACCCAATGGAGCTGACAATGGGCATAACCTGCTAACAGGAATCAGGAAAAACAAACAAACAAACAAACAAACTTTACATATACAGAAGTCCACGGGGATGTGAAGACACTAAGCACATGAATCTTTGCTGGAAGAGATTTTGTTAAAACTCAGAGCCACAGCTGCGCTCCACATGTACCTCCTGCATTATGCTGTTCATGTAGTCTTTGTCGGTCATGCTCGCCAACTCCAGGTGGATGGGAATGTCTTTACGGATGTCAGATATGGCCGAGACAGCCTGCAGACAAGAAGCAAAGATCCCAGAATTAAATAGCATAAACCTTCGTCAAGGCAGCTCAGTCTCAGGCTGGTGTTTACGTCTAAGGGAACGTTCTTACACTTATTGGGATCCAAACTATAACATGAGATTTAGAATCCACATATATCATTCCCTATATGCCTACATGGTGTCACTACACACAACAGCAGTGAGAAACAGTTTTAAATAGATGTGTATAGCAATATTATCATTTGGATCTTCAGATCAATCTATTGACCTTGAAGGAAAGGTCAGAGGTCAAATATGACATGATATTTTAAATCTTTACTGTCTATATGGTGACACACTTGTAAGAATCGTCAGTCAGTTATAAGGCTTTTTATCAATTTATCAATCATGAAGTTGACCTTGAAGACTTCGGTGGATGGAAGCCGAATTTGAATGTTTTATTAACATGACCTCGCTCCACACGTCTACAAAGTTTGATCCGAATTCATTCAAAACTTTTCCAGCTATTGTGTTTACAGACAGAATGACATGCACGCACACAAATGCTGCCAAAATCATAAACTCCTTGGCAGATGTACTCAGATTATTTTAGTCATGACCACGCAGATAAACTGATGAATAATTGATACAAAGCATCTTCTATCCCCTCGTTACAGCAGTGCTTCAAACAGAACTGAAATAGATTTGTGTAAGAAGTGGGTGCAAGGCTATGTGTGTGTGTGTGTGTGTGTGTGTGTGTGTGTGTGTGTGTGTGTGTGTGTGTGTGTGTGTGTGTAATACAAAGAGAGGCACTTTTTACATAAAATAAATTCAATCAATAAATAAAAACATATACACTTCTTGCCTGCTGGATATACTGCTATCTCTGTATTATTGCAGGGTCTTTACAATATAAAGCGACTTGAGGCGATTGCCGTGAAACTGCATTATACCAAAACTGAACTGTGTAACAATAAATAATAATGAAGATTAAAGTTTAATAAACTAAACATGAAAGCAGAGGATGAGCTTAAAGCTGGGTGACCTCTTTCAGCCGCTCCTCCCACAGCTCTCGGCCCTGACCGTCCATCATGTGGAGCCCAGACAGGACGACAAGATCGGGCTGGAACTCTTCCAGGCTCGCCACAAAAGTCTCCAGTGAGCTCATCTTCCCGTTGGACATGTCGTGAGAAAAGATGAAGCGGTTGGCTTGAGGTGCCTGAGTTGAACCCCATTTCTCACCTGGAGACGGAGAAGAGGAGCACATACACACAGCTGTGATATTACTCATCCAGGCTGAAGTGAGGGAAGAAATCTTGTCCGGGCTGCAGCGTCTTCTTCTTTACCTGCTTTATACTCCAGGATGAGGTGAAACTCATCCGTCTCCTGGAGGGAATCTGGGGGAACAATTATCTGCTCATCCAACATCTCGTGAAGTTTAGGACCAACTGGACCACAAAGCAAAACCTGTTACATAAAACAATATTCATGAGCTCTTCATCCAGATACTCTAAACTTCCGCAGCCTGGCTACCATTTACTTATTTTTGTGCCACTTGCTCAGAATAAATTCCTGGATCTGTGACAGAGATGCTCTAATATCCAGAATTACAGTGTTATAGCGTGTTTGGAGGGCTACCAAAGCAAGAAGCTAATGCTTCTAAATAAATGAAATGTTGTGTAAGTGTTTAAGACAGAAATATCAAACTGCTGGTCTACCATCAGATCAGGGTATGTCGCAAGCTTCTGAGCAATCAGGGCAGCATTTCCTCCCACGTAGAACTGGAAGATGACACAAAGGCTTTTTGAGACGGAAGTATTTATTTTAAAAAATACTAAAAGAAATAAAGGAAGCAGCTGCCTGAGGAGTAAGGCAGCCCTCTTGCCTTTGCATTGGGGTACTCTGCTGCTGCACGCGCAATCCTCTGAAAAGCCTCCCTGTCGCTGAAGAAGCGCTCAGCAGCCGCTCCACGCCCCATGTAATGGACGAAAGCTTCCTTCAAGTCCTCTTTGGAGTGCAGCACTTCGTGATCCTGGCCGATGCCAGGATCCACAGCCAGAGCCTGCAGGAGTGAAACTCCCGAGACCACCACGTCCACGCAGGCATTCACCCTTAGAGAGGCAAGTACAGACTACGGGTTATTTCACGGGTAAAACCTCAGTCAGCTGTAAATCAGACAAAATGACCAAACTGGTGATGTTAAAAAGGAGGCAAATCCAACAGTGTGGTGTCAGTGTCACAAAACAAGTAACAGTTCCTTCATTAAAAACATCAGGGTTTTGTACAGATGCACGGAAAACTTGCTTTAAAGGTACTTTTTGTAGTTCCCCTATCACATTTAACTAACACACCAACAGGGGGCAGAATTACACCAGTGGGTGTGTTGATGTTTTTGAATGTTTACTAATTTCTTTAAGCCTTGTGCTCTTAAAGAAAAACAGAGGTTTGACGTTAATGGCACTTATGGAAAACTGTCATACCCCATGTAGCCTGTGGGTCACAGTAAATGTTGTATTCTTTATGTTAAGAGTAAAAGTAAGGGAATTTGAAACCTGCATATTCTAATCTACTAACACAGGTGAATAAAGTGCGAGTGGATACCAAACAGCTCAACTGTTTATTTAAGAGCAATCACAAATTTTTTTGGTATTTTGTTTGACTTTTCCTGATCGGTGGAGACAAAAACACAATAAGGGTTCTGCAATTAATCGAAATCATGGCTAGCAACAGTAATGAGAACACTCAATGCTGGCAAAAATTATAAAATGGGAAATCGAGAAAATTGTATTTGAGAATCATCGATGGACATCCAGATCAGCTGAATTGGTTTTACCACTCATGTTAAATAAAGCATCTCTTCCTGTCGTCACAGCAGTCCTGGATGCCACTATCCTACCACTTCAGTGGGACTTCCGGTGTATTATTTCACTTCTCCCTCTTAAAAAAAAAAAAAAAAAAAGGGGGGTTCCATCCTCCAGTGGGCTGTCCTTCAGCTTCAGCCAGTCATCTTCTGCCATGTGATAATCTGGTTCAGTTTATTGGCCATTGCAAAGCAGGCTACAGGCTGCAAATGACTTAATTCCCTAACACACCACCTCCTCCTCAGCTCCTACTCATGACAACACATTCCTTCGCACTGGCAGAGCAGACTACAGCCTCTCCATGTGCACAGCACAGCACCTTCAGGTGACACTTTCATGCCTGAGTAAATACGCAAATCTATTTCTTACAAAGACCTCTGTTACTGTTCAACTCTGTGACTCACCCCACTGCCACTCTGCTCCACTGCCGGGTTGGTAGAGTTATCAGAGCCTCCCAGGCGCCGGAGATCACCCGCTCCAAGCTGTTCTGACTGTTCAGGTTTTGAGATGAAGTCTGGAAGTTTGGCAGGCTGACGTACTGCAGGATCTGCTCCGGCAGCTCCGGGCTGCCGTAGAAATAGCCAACAGCTAGTGCCAGCAGGGCCGCTACCAAAGCCTTCCTCCACATGATGCTCTCCCACACAATCCTGAGACAAAGGAAGTCGGACAGTCCACGCGTTAATATTAACCATTAGTATTCAAAACTCATCCGGGCATGCAAGAGATGTTTCATATATTTATACGAGCTGTATCATTTTGTTAATCTTCCAGGTTTCTTAGCTAAAACTATTTAGTGTTATCTTATTAATGGATTGATTAAAAAAACAACAACTAAAGAACAGCTATTTTAATGATTTTTAATAAAAATCATTGCCAGTTTACCCTGACACAGTTTTTAAAAAAAAGTTATATAGAGCTGGGCATCATATCACCCCAATAATCTAAATGTCTTGTATCACACGCAACTGGAATTAAGCCAGGCGGTCCAAAAACTGCAGTTCCTCCAATGGCCACTTGAGGAATCTGTCCTCTACTAAAACATGCAGTTTAACAACAAAATAAATATGTTAATAGCCTGGCACAGGAGAAACAAACAAACAAACACACACACCCACAACCTTACCTCTGTGGGTAGTGTCCTTCAATCAAATCAACATTAGATGTTTTTTAAACATTACATCGATTTGCATTTTGCTAATGCTGTGTCCCTTTTTTCTGGTACATGTGCTAATTAATAATAATAATGCCTTTTCTCATAAATTTACCAATTTTTCTAAGTTTTTTTTAAAAGTTTCTTTCGCACAAATTTGCCATTTTTTAACTTTTAAAGCTGCAAGTTTGTTTATAGTAAATTTCCACATTTGTTTGTGGACATGTTTTTCTTGCAGATTTGCTGGGGGTTTGCCCATAAATTTTCCAGTTATGATTCGTAAATTGATTTATGTATAATGAACTATACTACTGTATAAGGATCCCCTTCTGTCCTCCAGCCTCTTCATTTTTATTTTATTTTTTAACCTAATACAATTCACACCTGATTCAGATTATCTCAGCTGATAAGATCCAGATTTAAACCAGGATGAAACTGCAGATTTAAACCAGGATGAAACTGCAGATTTAAAATATGATCTCCGTGTTTCGTGCTAATAATACTAAGAGTTGCTCTGCTGGCACAGGAAGCCCATTGCACAACACCCTCTTAGCTGCAGATATATCCTGCACATTAATGCACAGTATGCTGGGTTAACTTAGTGCAAACGTGGACACACAGAATGTGTTAGCTAACACGCTAGCAGCAGCCCTCAGGCTGTATGTTTGTTTGCTCACAGTTTAGCAAAGATAATCTGCATGTAGCAAGTAGCTTTAGCTAGTCGGGGTTATTCGGAGATCTCGTGTAGAAAGGAGGCTCGCAGCCAAACACTTGCTGTACAGTCGGATCAGTTTAACAAACAGCTCTTGTTACAAACGAAGTAGCCAAAGCTTGATTGTAAGTTGTCAGCGGCACGTACCGAAAATCTGCTTTAAAAGGATTCAAAGTCTGTCAGTCACGAAGAAGATCCAGCTTCCTGGTAAGTCACACAAAGTAGGTGCAGACACCGGAAAACTACCGGTGTATAGAGGGAGCGCCAGCTGAAGAAGTCGGTACAAGTCATTCAAGAAGCACGGAGTGGGAAAAGACGGCAGACCGCCAGCAGCGGCTTCCGTCTACCGTACTGCGCATGCGCTACTCCACTATGCGTGCTGCATTGAGGTGCTGTTGGTAAAGTGGGAAGAACAGGAGAAAAACGTTTCTACTTGGGAGGGTTCACTTTTACTCATCAATACGAGATGGCTATTCCAGCTCAAAGCCGTCAAACCCAGTTTAGTTTATAATCCCAAGTGACTGGAACCAGTTAAAAAAATGAATGTAATTTTAATTGCAGTTTTACTTTTATCTCAGTTAACTAACGTTTACAGCTAGTTTTAGTTTATGTTATTGTGTCACTTCACTGTAATAGCCTAGGCCGTGAGCCACAACCAAGACCACAAGCATTAGTGAAAGACACTCCTTATCAGACTGCTTTAAAAATCCCAAATGACAGACCGCATTATTTATCGTTAAATCCTTTTTGTCATTTAATGACTAATCCATTTACAAAACACATGACCGAGTCTGAGACGACTTAAGAAAAAATAAGAGGAATTTAAAGAACTTTCCATATTTATGCTTATTGTTTGCTACACCTAAATGAATTGTGTATGGTTTTTTCCTTTAGATGAATAATGTACAATCTCCAGCCTCCAAAGTTTGTGTTTATTTTTAATTTATTGCCACACAAACATACTCCTGTGACATTAACATGAGGAAGCATTGGTAGCTGCAGCCCCCAGGCTGGGAGACTGGCTCCAGCTGACTTCAGACACAACATCTGAGGTCTCTGTCCAGAAGACAGCAGTGTTAGGAACAGCTAAGATACTGTGGAAAACCCTCAAACTTACAGGCCTCTGGCAGAAGCTGGGGTGGTGAAGATATGAGAAATTCAGCAGCTTAGACATCTAATTTGAGAAAGTATGTTTGGTATATGACGTAAGGGGTATAACTATATGTATCTTGTTGTGCAAGTATTGTGTTACAGGACTTTGGGGTCTCCATGGAGGCAAATTATATTATGTTGTTTGCACGACTCAATAAAAGTTTGTGCCATAAGATCTAAAGTGGGTATCTCTTGTGTATGCTCTCCTTATCAGAACAGTGACCTGTGCTGATACTGTATTGCTCACTATGGCATTTACATGACAATGCCATAAATAATGCAAATAGAATAGTTTAGTTGTAAATAATTGTTAATTATAAAGTACGAGGTCACAACAATAGTCGTCTCAAGGTGTTTTATTTATTCCTTTTGAACAGCACTTGGCGACAACAGGAAGGAAGGAGGTCCTTTTCAAAGTCAAAGTCAACGTCAAAGTAAACTTTATTGTCATTTCTGCTATATCCACTGCAGCATATGGAGAGACGAGACGATGAGGCTCTGGTTACATCAGTGCAAAAAAGCTAATGAATAGATATAAAAATGAGTAAGAAAATAAATATACACTTAAGTCTTAGGGGATCAAGAGAAGTTACAATTAGAATTTACAATATACAATTTACAGTTTGGAGTGATTTAAAGTGACCAGTTTAGCAGCTTGTAAACCTGGAGTAAAAAAAATTGTCCATAGAGCAGCATGTCTTACAGAGGCAGTGGTGTGTAAAGTGCAAAAGAGTTGGTTAACAGTTTGTGTGTGGGTGTGTGTGGTGGGGGGGAGAGGGAGGGCTGGTAGTGAGTTCAGGAGCCTGATGGCTTGCGGGAAAAAGCTATTCCGCAGTCTGGAGGATCGGAGCCCGATGCTGCGGTAACGTCTGCCGGATGGAAGGAGAGAAAAGAGTCTGAGGGGTGTGACGGGTCCAGCATGATGCCGGAGGCCTTACTGATGCAGAGCTTGTGGAAGCTGTCCTGTAGCAAAGGGAGAGATGTTCCGATGGTCTTGGCAGCTGCTTTAACAATCCATTGTAGTTTGCTGAGATCACCAGCATTGCAGTTGCCGAACCACACGGAGATGCTGCTGGTTAGAACGCTCTCTATGGTGCCCCTGTAGAACATAGTGAGGATAGGAGGAGGGAGGTTGGCCCGCTTCAGGCGTCTCAGGAAGTGGAGGCGCTGCTGGGCCTTTTTGGTGATAGAGGTGGTGTTGGTGGTCCAGGTGAGGTCGGCTGAGATGTGAACTCCCAGGAACTTGATGCTGTTAACAGTCTCTACCATGGAACCGCGGATATTGAGTGGTGTGTGGGTGAACCGAGTCTTCCTGAAGTTGACAATCATCTCTTTGGTTTTGTCCACATTCAGGGACAGGTTGCTCTCGCTGCACCAGAACGCCGGCTGCTGAACCTCATCTCTGTATGCCGACTCGTCGTTGCTGCTGATGACTCCAACCACGGTTGTGTCGTCAGCAAACTTGATGATGTGGTTAGAGCTGTGTAGGGCGGTGCAGTCGTGTGTCAAGAGAGTGAAGAACAGTGGGCTGAGAACACAGCCCTGAGGAGCTCCTGTGCTCAGCCTGATGGTGCTGGAGATGATGTCGCTGATTCGGAACGACTGAGGCCTCTCTGACAGGAAATCTAGTATCCAGTTGCAGAGAGAGGTGCTCAGTCCCAACTTGCTGAGTTTGTCATACAGTTTTGGGGGGATAATGGTTTTGAATGCTGAGCTAAAGTCTATGAACAGCATGACATAGGCGTCTTTCTTGTCCAGGAGGGAGAGGGAGAGGTGAAGTGCAGTGGAAATAGCATCCTCAGTCGACCTGTTCGGCTGGTATGCAAATCCAGTGAGCAGGGGAGGTTGCTCTTCACATGTTCATGATGATGGGGGTCAGGGCGATGGGACGGAAGTCATTCATATCAGGAAGGGACGCTCAACAGGTCCAGACTCAGGGACCACACCAGGAGTAGAGAAGAAATGCACAGTGCATCATGAGAAGTCCCCAAGCAACACGAGCCTATAGCTGGATAACTGATGGGTGGTTTAGGCTCATCTGGTCCATCCCTAAATACAAGTATCATCAAAAAGGAAAGTTTGAAGCCTAATTTTAAAAGTATTGAGCAAGTCTCCTGAATCCAAACTGTGAGCTGGTTCCACAGGAGATGAGCCTGAAAGCTGAAGGCTCTGCCTTCAATTCTATTTTTAAATATCCTAGGAACCACAAGTAAACCAGCAGTCTGGGGGTGAGGTGCTCTATTTGGATAATATGACCAGTTTTGAAGATATGATGTAGGCTGTTCATTCCAGATTTTGCACATGAGGAGAAGGGTTTAAAATTCATTTCTGGATTGAAATGGCAAACCCCTGATCTCTGTGCATTGTATAAGTTTGGGGTTGTAAGGTCATACTTCCCATAAAGCACAAAGAAAGCATACTCTTCTGACTTGTTTGGTTTGTTTCTTTTACTCAGAGTGAAAAGGTTCAAACTGGTTGGAAATGAACAAAATAGGAAGCCACTCCAAACCCCAGCCACATAACATCTTTACAAGTAAGCACAAGTCCTGCCTGAACTGCTTGTTGTTACTTCCTACTTCTTGCTCCAAGCAAAGTGGGAGGTGTGGCAGCTGTGGAGAAAAATAAAGACTGCACTTTCTTACTGTATTTGCCACACTCAATCACTAAATTTTTATATATATATATATATATATATATATATATATATATATATATAATGATTGGGGTGTTTTTAAAGCCTTTGTGGCTACCACATATTGTTTTTAATAGAAACACTTGAACCCAAACCAGGCTACCATAAAGATTAGACTAGGCTCATATTTTCAGTCTATCCCCCCAACAAGCCTTTTCTGATAGAACGCAAAAAAAAAAAAGAATAAAGCAAAGGATGAAATAACTTACAAGTAAAACGCAAATAAGTTAACATGAGAGCCAACCTCAACAGCAGAATAACAGATTAGAAAGCCAAACAGAGAGCTCCTAGAACGGAGTGCTGCCAGAAACACTAACTGACCAAAGACACCAAAGTGCAGCTTCAGATGCTTGGTGCTCAAATATGAAATAAATATGAGTTAAAGATAAGGGAACCCAGAGACCAGAAACACAAACTAACCCTTTATATTCTTAACACACCTTAGGCAGATTTAAGATTTTCTTTCAAGTGTTGATAGAGGGGAAAAACATGGTCTCCCTTACTCACTCACCTTGACATAGAAGGTACCTGTGAGAAGAGCAGGAGCAAAGCAGTTCTTTGCATACTTTTACTATATCAATGAAGACCCGTGCAACAGTGTTGTGCATCAGCTGCAGATGGAATAGAGTGGATCCGGTAATGCCTGTTATAATGCAGTAGTTCAGGCTGGAGCAGATTGGTGCCGTCTTAAGCTTCAGTTTCAGAAAACTGTTATTAGTGCCAAGTTAGCTACTGTAGTATTTGGGGGACCAATAACAAATTCTTCTGCTTTGTTGTGATTTAATCAAAGACCGGTTTTCACCTCCTGAAAGCACTTGTTGTCAGTACAGTAATCCTATCTCTGTATCCACTGGGGGAACTGGCTCATGATTGCAAACGGATACATTTCCAGCCTAAAGATGGAAAGTGTCTACACAATAATTCTCCCCCTGCCTTCAGCTGCTCCATCAAAAGTGGATTTTCTTGTTCTACATGTTCATAAAGACAATTCACACGGGACCAGTTTGACACTTTATTACAAATTTACTATAAACATGGTACAAAAGTCACACATGCCAAACCTTTGGCTGAACAAATATGGCTTTAAAAATGTAACCTCATATTTAAAATATATTACAGTCAGGATATTAGACATTGTATGCACAAGCTCTGTGCTACTCCTGATTATGACTCTACAGGTTAAACGGTTACGAGCATATCCTAAAATATGTAAAGTGTTTTCCTAAAACATTTCATGAAACTTTGAATCTAGCCCTTTGTTTTAAAATGACTTCCCACTTTCTTAGACACAGTGAATTATACAGAACACAAGAATTGAGGCTGTGGTTTGAATCAGTCAGTGTGAACGACACATACTGACTGATTCAGTCCGTCATGTTCACAGTGTAAAAAAATTAAAACGACTCTGTGAGATATTTTGTTACTTGGTTTGAATACGAGAACATTAAATACATCTTTTCCACTGACGGTGCCCAATCCGGAACATAGTTTCTGCATTTCTACTTGAAAACGGAGATCTCTGTGGCGACAGCAAGAAATCCACTGATAATGGCACATTTAGTCTGCCATGATTTTCTTTCCCCTAAAATTCCATCAACTTCCACCATTTATGCTTTGTTATTTTTCCCACCAGTCATCTGACCTACTTCTCAAATCTGCCACAATGCGAGTTGGATTTCAGAAGACACTAAAAGAGAAATAAACCATGCGCCATGTCTGTGCTGTAGTAACAATGGGTGGAGCACTGCAGCGACAAAGCCTGGGTGACGGGTTTCAGTCCCATTGGGTCAGCCATATAGAAACTCTCCTTTTGGTTTGTCTTGTTGTGCTGATGGCTTTCTTAAAAAAACTATTTTTGCAACTCATGTGTTTTTAGCTATAGCGCACTTTAAGTTAAAACATTAGGCTTCTGGGTGGGGTCAGATGTGGGGAGGGTGGGCTCAGGTTCAGCGATTGTGGGGGCATTGAAGCTGACCCGGACGTCCCGGGGGTAAAAACCCTGAAGAACCCCGTCTACAACCACATCTGGAAGACCTGCAAGACAAACTTTGCTTTAAAGAAACTTTCCATATCTGCAGTAAAGCACCAAACAACAAACCTCATTTCTCTCTGCAGTTTTTCTCCATGCCGTGCGTTCATCCTACCTGAAGTGCTGTCGGTGAGATAAGGATCCTGAAAGAATCCCAGCACTCGCTGATTGGTAAACTGATAACTGAGTAAGCGAAAGCAAAACATAATTGATCAATTTCATGCAATGAGTGTGAGTTGGAACTCTGCTGTCATCATTCATGTGAAAAACTGCACAAATACTGAGAAACAGGAAATACTAGTAATACTCCCACCTGTCATCTTGGCTGTCAAGTTCATCAAGCGATCTGAAATCACAGCAGATAATTACTAAATACTGCCAAAAATTCCAAAATGAAATGCTTTGTGATGCTGTATAGTTGGCCATTTTATAAGATGGAGTTTGCAGGGATGGACGTCTTTTAAAATCTGCCACAGCTTTTGTCACTTGCTTCAGATTCCCAAAACCAACAGGTAAAAGAATGGTGGCTAGTTCCATCTTTTATATACAGTCCATGTTTTTAACCTAAGGATTTATTAAATTTACAGTATAATTTAAAGAGACACAACTAATAAAGACTAGTGTGCCTACATATAGCACACTAGTCTTTATAATTAGTTGTACCCTACACATGCTGTGTTCTGTAAGAGCAGCGGGGACTTAACAGAGCCTCATTAAATGCACTGTGGGGTAGAGTCAAGGTGGCTACTGCTCCAGATCGCTGTTTCTGAAGATTTATTATGTTGTCACATTGCCCCCCGTGACCATTAATAGAGGCGCTAAATATAGCAAAATGTCCGACTTCTCCGGACTGAAGGACTTACTCCATGCTGCTCTTGTTCCCCGTGTGGAAATGTCTAACGTGGAGGAAGTCCAGCAGCACCTGCGGCACATCTTCATTCTGGTAGATGACATCCTGGTGAAAAAAAAGAAGAAAAAAAGAGCATGTTTTCTTTAACAGTTGTTTTAAGGAAAGAAAGAAAAAACACCTTTCTGTAGACAGTAGTATAACCACATAATATTTATAAAGTATGATCTTTCATCAGCAGAAATATACATAACATTTACCCGGGAGCCCGTCACAGGAAACACTTCCTCAAATCTGAAAAGTTACCAAGGAATCTTTTAATGTTTCATTTTATATTCATTTGATATTAAACATTTGAATAGGGCCAAATTGAGTTTTTCCTTATTTGTCAGTATATTCATACTGTTGCAGTGGTGGATGTAAATTAAAAGTTTCAAGTCAAGGTCAGTGTAGTCGAAATCTCTGAAATCAAAGTGTTCTAAATGTTCAGTTTCAAGCAGTTTTTTTCTGTGAATAATGCAAAACTAAACCATTAGAGTACACAAATAAAAACATTTGGAGTTACAAATGAGAACTACAGATCCATTGAACCAATGTTTTGTGCGTTACTCAGTGAGGTCCTAGCAAATTTCTTTGATGCCGAGTAAGTGTCAGCTGATGGGTTTTTTTTTTTAATCTAGTCATGGTTGAAAAATAGTTCAAAAGTTCAATTCTATTCAGTTCACAGAGCACAATTTTACATTTGGTTCTGGATTTAATGAACAGATGAACATTAGCCAGTATGGGGGAAATCAGCTCTCTCTTTCTAGTCCCTGTCAGTACTCTCGCTACAGCGTTTTGAATCAGTGGAAGCCTTTTAAGGGAGTTTTTAGGACATTGTGATAATAACAAATGACAGTAGTCCAGCCTAGAAGTAATAAATACATGAAGTAGTTTATCCAGCATCACTCTGAGACAGGATGTTTCTCATTTCAGAGATATTGTGCAAATACACGAAAGCAGTTCTACATATTTGTTTAATATGCACACTGGGGAACAAGTGAAGTTGTTCGTTCTTTTTAACACTTTCTAGTAAGAGAAAGTTTGGGTTCAGGGATAGTTTTCTACTACTTCTGTATCAATATTAGAGATGGCACGATACCACTTTTTTATGTCCGATACCGATACCGATATCATAAATTTGGATATCTGCCGATACCGATATTAATCCGATATAGTGTTTTTTTAATCAATAAAACTGTTTTTTTAATATCTTGCTGCATTTTGTATAAGTTCATACTCAAGTTTAAATAAACAACAACACTAAAGCTATTCTGTTATACCTGTATGTAAAAAATACACTGCACCCAAAATATTTCATAGTTCAGCAACACTGATCAATCTAATAAACTTAAACCTACTCCATCCTCCCTATTCTGGTATTTTAAAGAGTACTTAGCAGAAATATTAAGCAACCTAACTAATAGGGTTGCAAACTCCCAGCAAAAAAAAAATAGGAACCACCCCCACCCTCCACCTCATGATGCTTAATCAACGTAATCAACTTTAATTTGATGCAGTGTGAAAAAATGCACAGAATTAAATTATTTTTCAAGAATAATTAAATAGATTCAACATCTTTCTTCAACAGAATTGCAGACTGCACAGACGGTACCTTCCCAAAGGAAAAAGTACTATAGCTTACTAGGGTATATTAGACTTAACAGTTACTATATACAGTAATGGACTTCTATACATTTTACATCAGATTAAAACTTTGGGTGTAAGATTCAGATAATTATTTATTAAAAGCTAGACATTTTAAATGAGAATAAGAAAGAAAAGTATATCTTTGTGCCCCCTTTTCCCTGTTCATGCCCTATCGGACCCCCTGGCTACACTTTGCTAGATCCGCCTGCACAGTTACCAGCCGTCAGCTACGTAGAAAAGGATCCTGGTGTAGAAAGTAATATTAAATAAATTCTAACAACAGCTTGTGAAGCTTAAACGTGCTGCTGTTGTTCAGCCGCTGGTTTCCTCTTTCTGGTGCAAAGTGGGCCAAAAACAAACAAGAGAGACGGACTTGCGACAGAAAAGCCGATCAGCTGATCATTAAGCAGTTTCACGATTGAAGTAGCGGCAGGAGAGAGAGAGAGAGAGAGAGAGAGGCAGTCGCTCCATATATCGGTTGTTAAGCTTAACGTGGGAACGCTTTACAAACATTCAGAGATGAACTTACACACTTGCTTTACCTCTCTCTGGGATAACTTCCTCGGAGATGAAATGCTGGATTGCTAGCGAGGCTACAAATAAACACAGCAGCTCTATGACGTGAGCGCACTGCTCCAACATGCTACGGTTATGAGCCGAGTTACGCCGTGTGGCAAGTTTTGTGAGGTGCTTTTTTGATATTTAATGGATCGGATTACATTTTTTATTTCTCACCGATATCCGATCCAGCAATTTACGTCAGTATCGGACCGATACCGATACCTAATATCGGATCGGTCCATCTCTAATCAATATTAGAATAAAATGAGATAAACAACACGTTCCAAAGAGAGGAAAGCACACATCAACGCTTTGAAGCCCGTTTCTCATCCTACTGAGCTGTTTGTCTTCACACTTAATCAGCCACATTTTTATGATGCTAACAGCAGGAACAGATGGGCAATTGTGGTGCTGGTCCAGAAAGGTTAGCTTCACTACCCAACAAATTAGAAAGAATTTAATTTAGAACATAAATGATAAATAATCTGATCTAGTTCTCACTTTGTAAGAAATCGTCAGACCTCCACCATCTACTCTACATGGAAATCATGTTGACATCGTTCCATTTACAGATCAGTTTTTGCAGTTATACAGTGACCAGCTGTCACCTGCGAGCAGTGTTGGTCAAGTTACTTGAAAATATTAATTAGTTACTAATCACTGATTACTTCTCCAAGTAAGGAATCCTATTACTTTACTGATTACTTATTTTCAAAAGTAATTAGTTACTTTATTACTTTGTTACTTTTTAAAAACATGACACACAACCTGAATACGTTATAAAGCAATCGACCTTTCAGCCCAGTTCTTTTTTTCTTCTATTTTATATTCAATATAACATTGAATCAAATGAAAAGGTCTCTTTTTAAAACTTGTTTTATTAGTTTTAATATTTTAACATTATGCACATTGCATGAAGCAAAAATTTAATTATATGCAACATTCTCCGACTGGAAGAAATTTGTTGAACATTTTATTTTCTGCATATTCCAGCATATAAAATAAAATAATTTTTGGTGTTTACACTCGCTCTTTCAAATAGATGCAAGTAGAGCTGGGCGATAGAACGATAACGATATGTATTGCGAAATAACTTTTTCTCGATAGAAAAATTAAACTATTGCGATAGGCCTCATCTCTCTTGTCCTCTTAAAAAAGAAAAGAAAAGAACAGCCAATCCAAATTAAGTAGCGCAGAGCCGAACCAATCACAGCCGCAGCGTCACCTCACGTGACTTGTTACGTACAGCACAAGTGCCATGGCGCACATGTGTATTTGTTTTTGCAGCCGTGCAGCCCGGGTAATGAAGGAAATGAGTGTGCCGACTAGAGAAAAATCAACCGAGAGCGTGACCGAAGGTTACCGAAGAAAAAACCAATGATGGTTCCAATGCCGGAGAGCTTGTCGAACGGAAGGGCCACAGAAGTTCCGTGAGTGTGAAGGTATTTCGCTATTTCAAGTCTGACAAAAACAGAGTAGCGCCGCACTGTAAATTGTGCCGAAAGCAAGTCTGGAAATACAATAAAGCGGTGCATGCTCAATCTCTGACTGAAAGCGCTAATTCGTCATTCGGCTTTTGTCAGACTAAAGTAACTGTTAAAACTGTTTGAAAAGCTAAGCTATACAACAAGGAGAGATTGAGAATTTCCTTTTAGTTCTCAGTTTATTTGATATTGACAAAAGTTAGTCAATTTTGTCTGTTCTTCTGTAAAACAAACTACGATTTATTTTTAGAATTAATATTTTGTTTCTAAGTGGAAGTGACAATTTAGTAGTCTGTTTTGTTTGTTCTATTTTGAAACTTAAACGCTTTAGCGGCTGCCTTTTGTGTAGTTTGCAATATTTACCTTTATTTATCTGAAACTGAAGTCTTATGTTCCTTAAGTACATCTGCCCTGTTGAACTTATTATGGGAAATAAATATTTAAATCAAAACAAGCTGCAGATTATTTCACATTTTACTCTTGAGCAACGGCACATTTAAATCTTACAAATATAGTTATTTGGCCTATATCGTGATATATATCGTTATCGCCTGAAATGAAAAAAACATATCATGATATGAAAAAAATCTTATATCGCCCAGCTCTAGATGCAAGTAAAACACGGCAGAAAATAAATAAACTTACTAAATTACTTTGATCTGCGACTAAACTGATGTCCACATCTCCTTTATTAGGCTGAGGTTTATTTTTCAGATGTCTCCAGTTTAAAGTCTCGGAGCTCTAACGTGCAGCTGTCACCTTAGAAATAAACAGCAGCAATGAGAGCACATTCAGCAAAAAAGGAATCCAATTAAAATGTTTATTTTACTGCTCTGTGCGCTCAATCACCAGATTAATGATTTGCTGCAGCATGTCCTTTTATAACAGTGTTGCATTTTACTGGTGCATTTTCTAATGTTCTTTAGATGTTTTTGATCACCGTTTCATTTTCATCTGATTGGAGCAGGTAGCACTCATAGGGATCATGTTCGGTGAAAGAAGAGTCATTTGATCTTTGAAATGCCCTTTTTTAGATGGATCAGATGGTGCCAACACACCTCTTTCACATGAATGTGCAGGGAAAGCTTTGGTTTTACTTGGCCAGTTGATAACCAGCTTTGAGTGACTGCATAACCTGATTTCCACTGTTGGGGTAAGTGAATCCAGATAACGGAGAGATACGTTGGTTATGTTGAACCCGCTTCGTAATCCAAGCCCCAGATGTCTTACCTGGACATAATCTTCCAGCTCTTGCCTCCTCTGCTCCAGAGGTTTGGTCCTCAGATGTTGGTTCCTTTTGCTCGGGAAATCTGGAGTCTGGACGATTTTCCTGAGCTGTATGTGGTAGCAGCACAAGAAGCCTCAAACATTTCAAACAGACAGATCTGGGTCCCATTTGACATCATTATCATAGTAAAAGCAGCTCTGGTCATAAAACAAAGATCATACTTTTCTGTGGAGATTTTGAAATTCACTGTTTCTTCTCAGCACAAAATGTTTCCTCTCGTTGAACAAGACTTCAATCCTGAAGAGCTGCAAATAAGACAGAACAGGACACACACAGAGGATTCATTCATTAGTCACTACTGAGGCCTTTGGCTCTTTCTAAAAGGTGGGAACTAAGTGGTAGAAGTTGCGTTGAGTGTTGTGGTTCTCTAAAATAAAATGATGAGCAGGGATTAGGTAATAGTGGAAGAAAATGCAACATGACAGAAAAATCTGAAGTTTCTGCTATTTTTAAATAATAAATTGACATTTTCAGAGATTCACAGAGTAAAGGCTCTTTGAATCTCTGAACAATCAGTTGCACAATTCTGGGATGCAATTTAAATTTCCTGTTTAGTGGCTTCTTCCATTGTTTTACACAAACTACAACAACATATACTATGTTGTTGTTATTGTTAGGAGCACCTGTTGAACTGCTCGTCAGTGCAAACCTCTAATCAGCCAGTCAAATGGCTGGGACCTCAATGCATTCACATATACGGACATAGTCAAGACAACCTACTAAAGTTCAAACAGAGCATCAGACTGGGGAAAAGGGTGATTTTGGTGCTAGCAGTAATCAAAGCTCGTCATCTTAACATGGTTTCCTGAACATCACAATGAGTTCACTGCACGCAAATGTTAGACCAGGCACCTCTGGGATGTGGTGTAACAGTAGATTTACATCATGGATGTACAGCAAACAAATGTGAGGCAACAGCGTGATGCTGTCACATCAATATGAGGCAAAATCTCTGAAAAATGTTTCCAGCACCTTCTTAAATATAAGTCTGCTCTGAAAGCAAAAGAGAGTCCGTCTGAAAATTCTAATTATTTTTCCTTACTAAGAAAAAGCATGTAAGCCAATTGTCTTAAAAAAACCAAACGTGTATGATATGTTTTAACAAATGATTTTTATTATAGTGCAGTTCACTTACACTCAAGTTTAAGAAACAGAAGAAAAACTGAGTGAGACGCATCCTTGAGTTACAAAAGTCTATTCAGAATGACACTTTTTAAACAACTAATGTGAAATTTCCTGCAACTTATGAAAAAATAAAAACAAAAGAGGGTCTATCCTGGTACCAGCAAAATGTAACTAATGAAGTGAAACAACAATCAGGTGACTGTGGGGCTCCACTTTTACCCATTTACTGAAATAAAGACATTTTCTTTTGTATGTCACAGACTGGCTCATAATACAAGAACATGACTTCTCCACTAGTCGGAGGCACAGAGCTTCTGATTTCACTCTGCAAATTCGATATATCCACTTTTTCTTTTCTTCGCAATGATGAGTGAACATTTTAATGGAGTTAGTATGCTAACATGTACATATCTTATATGACTACTTTGTATGACTGTCTTTTGCTATTTTCTAACATGGAAGTAGTCTAACGTCGTTATAAATAACTACCTGTAATTAAAAAAAACAATGTGTTAAATAACTTCAAAGAAATCTGAATTTAACGTGTGTAAGCCGTGATTTTACTGTAGCACAGGGAATTGGAACAATCAAGAACAATTTTAGTGAACATGGAAAACTAATTAATATACAATTAAAAAAAGAGGAAAGTTTAGTGTTTGTTAGTTTGCTAAAATCTGTTGTCACAACCCGATGAGCTGTCGATGGATTAATGAGACTTTGAAGGTCTACAAGGCTGCGAATCACCTGCTTTCAAAAGTTCTGGTTTTATTGTAGTGTACATTAATATATATCGGCATACAATAGCAATATAATAAAAATATGAGAGACTAAAACTAAAACTCTGGGGTTAATAAAAACTAAACCACTCTGGAAACCAAGTGAAACTAAACTGAATGAAAAACATAAAAAAGCTCGGGCTTCACGCGGCTCTAAACGCTCAGCTTCTTCTACTCCATGATCTGTGTGATGTCAGAGAGACTGGATATTCTTAATATGGTCATCTCAAGTGACCAGCCTGAGTCAGTGCTACTACATGTTTTAGCTGCGTAGATAGCATTAGCCTTTAGTCATATATGAAATAATCATCATCATAGGATTAATACATTCACACACATTTATAGTACACTTATTACTATTAAGCAGTTTGGTTAAAAGTGGCATTAAACAAACTTTATACTGGTCTGACTTACAGTTTGGTACCCTGCATCTTCTTTCTGAGGATATAAACCTCTTCATACTTGTGACGTGCTTAGACCAAGTCCTTTTGCACTTTGCTCTCCAATGTGCGCCTTTCTCTTGTTTTGTATATATTCCTCTTGGCTGTATATATACATTCTTCTGTTTGCTATTTTTTCCTGCTGTCTTTACTATTTATACTTTTTGACTCCTGCACAGTTGGCGTGGAACACCCATAATTCCGTTGTACATGTACAATGACGATAAAGGACTATTATAATCTATTCTTTCTTTGAGTCTGTGATGTGAGCTTGACAAGCAGAGTGTCACGAATATGGGCAACAATGGGACTGTGGGCTACTCTTGATTGTGTTTGAGCTGTTGTTGATCCTTTCATTTATGGCACAGAAACCATAACAAAAAGCTTCTTTGCAGTGAAATGAAACCAAGTGTTTAAAAAAAACAGTGTCTGCTGCCGCCACGGTCTGAGTTGCTGTTTCGATCTTTCAGAATTTTTCCACGGTTCTTCCTCTTCCAGTTGATCTCTACTGTCACTATATTTCAAGCCCACTTTTCAACCAATCAGCAAACTGCTTACACACAGCATCATCAGCCTCCTCAGACAACACCCTGTTACTTGTTTGGAGAAATGCATGGAAGCATGTCTGCTTAGGCTGCATACCCCAAGAAACTTCAGTCTGCGTGAACAGGGCACAAACAAGGTGCCATCGTTTCTGCTTCAGGCACACAGCGCTCCAATAACCTGCCGTTCAAACCTTCCGTTTGTGAGAGGCAGCCAATCACAATGAAACTGGCTTAAGAGAGAGAGAGGAGCTTAAACTGTTTTTTTTTTGTTTTTTTCCAGACAGAGTCATCCTCTGCCGGGGAATTTAGCTTTGAGGGATTTAGAATATGACCAATATACCAATAAGGATTATTTTGAACAGTGAATGCAACTTTAATCTAGAATCCAGGAAAATAAAGAAGATAAAGCTGAAATGAGCAGAATAGGTCCCTTTTAAAAAGTGCTGATGGTTTTATAGTGTTATTTGAGACTCTGACACCTTAAAGATGTTCCTGCAGCTGAGGGAGTATAACTGAAGTCCTACTTGTATATGTATCCATCTCTCTCTATAAGGAGCATTCTTCTCTCTTGTAACTAAATGTAACAGTTCATCGTCAGTTTAAGTTTCACACACAAATAATATAAAGATTTGATAATTATATTAAAGAATAATATGCAGAAGGATTGGATAAATAAATAAATAAATACCAGCTCAGCAAACTACAACCTCAAAGTGTAGTTCTCAGGTTAATGCATCAACAATTACATCTAGTCACATTGTAAGTCACAGCGGCTGGTCTTCAGTACAATGACTGCTTCAAGTACATTTTACAGTGTAAAATCACAGCAACTAGGGCCACAGTTACTGTGGGTTGCTGCTGCGTTTACTGAGGAAATCAACTGAACGCATTTAGTAATAAGGATAAATGTATTTGTTGTTGCAAGCAAAATTGCGTAATTCTTGCCACTCTGGAGTGGAAAAAACCCTGAGCTGAACTCACTGTCACTCTTCCTTCAGGTAGCCCGGCTTACCTGGCGTGCCCGGAAGACAAAGTTTTACTAATTATCAAGCGAAAAAAAGTGCTTGTGTCCAGATAAACCGCGGTCGTAATTTCATCCCGCTGGATTTGCGCAAAAAAAAACCCCAAAACAAAAAACCCGATAATACTAAAATGCCGCGTGCTCACCTTTTTAGTCTTTCCCGACTCATCCACCTCCTTCTCCATCGATGGTATCGACACTTGAATCATGGGGAAACTTTCCTGCAGCACCATCGGACTCTTCCAGCGGTCTATAATCTACTTGCTGCAGCTGACTGCAGACAGAGCGGTAGCTCCACGCACTGTTCTCCGTGTCCGGAAACTCCGGGATAAGGGTCAGCGTGTGCGCTCTGTAGGTCTCCGCTCGGTTTCCTCCTGCGCCCCACCTACACACTAATTGGACAAACCCATCCACGAGCTCCTTCTGGCACATTAAAGGCACAGACCAGATTTTAGGACCCGAAGCGAGACGGTGGACAGGGTTGACTTGAGTTTCTGCGCCAGTCACGTGTCCGTCACACAGTAAAGCAAGGATGGAGTGTGTGAGGGTTTTAGTGCTCGTGTAGTTTTCTGTAATTTTTCTGCTAACATCAGTATTACAGTATCTAAATAGTTAATAAGAGCGTCTCAGCTTAGTAACTTCTGTCTGTTTGTATAGCCTCACCATACAATAGACTGGCTACTTTGTTAAGTATAACTAATATAATATAAGAACCGCCATATTTCTTTGTTGCATGAATTCAACAAGGGGTTGAAAACATATCGCTGAGATTTTGGTCCTCGTTGACATAATAGCACCACAGAGTTGTCGCTTATTTGTTGGCTGCACATCCATAATGCAAATCTCCACCACCATATATCACAAAGGTGCTCTGTTGGATTGTGAAGGCAATCTGAGTCCCGTGAACTCACTATCATGTTCAAGAATCCAGTTTGAGTTTATTTGATGTGTTATCTTGCTGGAAGCAGCCATCAGAAGATGGATATACTGTAGTCATAAAATGATGAACATGCTCAGCAACAGTTCTCAGACAGGTATTCAGTTGAGCTGTTGTCCAGTTTTGGTGAACCCATGTGAATCGTAGCCTCGGTTTCAAGACTGATGCATTGTATGTTCAGAGGTGCTGTTCTGCATACCTTAGTTGCAACTAGTGGTCAGTCGAATTCCCGATGCATTCCTCCTCTGAACATCGAAAAGGCATTTTATACTAGAGAACCGCCACGCACTGGATATTTTCTGTTATTCAAACCTCACTCTGTAAACCCCAGCAGGTCAGCAGAAATACTCCAAACATCCCGTCAGGCACCAAAAACTATGCCATGTTTAAAATAGAATAGAATAGAATAGAATAGAATGCCTTTATTGTCACTATACAGTTGTACAATGAGATACAGAGCATCTCCTACTCAGTGCAAGCATGCTGGGGGGTACAGTTCTGTAGCGCTATATACATATGGACAGTATTAACATAGGAAAAATATATATATATATATATATATATATATATATATATATATATATATATATATATATATATATATATATATATATATATATATATATATATATATATATATATATATATATAAAAATAAATGTACAAATATACAAGCCGGTTTTAAAAAAAGTAATATGTAATAAATAGTGTTGTGTATATACAGGTGGGTTATTGCACATAGAATTGGTATTGCACAGTGGTGGTTCATAGAGGAAGTGGGAAGAAAAAAATTGGGGGGGGGGGGCTGTGTTATCGGTGCATGTGTGAGTTCAGGGTGGTTATGGCTTTGGGGAAGAAACTGTTTTTGAGTCTGTGGGTTTTTGTGCTGATGCGCAGCAGGCTGAACATGTTGAAACCAGGGTGGGAGCTGTCCTTGATGATGTTTGCTGCTCTGCTGAGGCAGCGGGAGGAATAAATGTCCATCAGGGAGGGGAGAGGGCAGCCGATGATCTTTTGTGCTGTCTTGACCACACTCTGAAGCCTCACTCTATCCGCCTTGGTGCAGCTGCCGTACCATACCGTGATGCAGTAGGTTAGCAGGCTCTCAGTGGACGAGTGGTAGATGCTCAGCAGCAGGTTGGAGTTCAGCTTGTACTTCCTGAGGACTCTCAGGAAGTGCAGCCGCTGTTGGGCCTTCTTGACGACCGCTGAGATGTTTTCTGTCCAGGAGATGTCAGCAGAGATGAGGACACCAAGGAACCGGAAGGTGTGGACCCTCTCCACACACTCCCCGTTGATGTAAAGGGGGGCTAAGTCAGTGTTGTGTCTCCTGAAGTCAACAATGAGCTCTTTGGTTTTCTTAGTGTTCAGTGTCAGGTTGTTTTCTGAACACCAGGCTGCCAACTTCAGGACTTCCTCTCTGTACTCTGCTTCGTCTCCCTTTGAGATGAGTCCGACTACCGTGGTGTCATCAGCAAACTTGATGATGAGAGTGTTGTTGTGGGTCGAACTGCAGTCGTGGGTGTAGAGAGAATACAGGAGGGGGCTCAGCACACAGCCCTGTGGGGAGCCGGTGCTCAGTGTGCGAGTGGAGGAGAGATGAGGGCCGAGTCTCACAGTCACTTAAATCACTTATTTCCCCCATTCTGATGCTCAGTTTGAACTTCAACACATTGTCTTGACTATGTCTACATGCCTAAATGAATTACTGCCATGTGATTGTCTGATTAGATATTCAAACATTAGGTCATTCTGATTAAGTTTGGATAAAACAATAACCTCACTCAAAAGTTTAAAAGCACCCCAAACTACCTTTCTGAATCAGCTGATTTTCACCTTCATAGCGACAGGATCGATGCATATAACAATCTGTGTTTAAACTAACTGTTTAATAAATGGATAATGATGTGAAAGAGGAGGACGCTAAGGATAGAGACATGGTGAGGCTGAGGCAGGTGATTTGAAGTGCCCACACCTAAAAGAAGAAGTCAAAACAAGAAGAAGAAGTTGTGCTTCATGCAAAAATCTGTGTACATTTTACAATCCCTGTGGTTCCACTTAGGTCTCTATGAACTCTTGTTAGAAATATCTGACTTCTCTAACCTCATGACTTTTATTTATTTTGTCACAGACAGGTAGATTACACTGGAGCTTTATGCAGGGCTGAAAACATCTACGTTAAAGCTTTCACAGTAATATAAAACTGTAAACTTGTAAAAGCCAGATGAGGGCATGCAAATGTATAAGGATATGCTTTTATCTGTGTTTTTACTGGTAAAAACTAATAAGAGGGCCATGAGTTAAGAGCTATAGCTATTGCTATAGAAAAACTATAACAGCTTTGGAGGTGGGTGCATTCCCAGTGTAAAAAGATTACTGCAGTCTAAGTCTACCAGCCCTCAGAAAGCGACACAGTCACATGTCACTTTCAAATCCAGGTTCACTTCCTGCTGTTTTCTGAAACTCAAAGTAAAACAAAAAACTGCTGGACATAAAAAGGGATGTAACCCTGGACCACACGCAGCACACAACTGTACTCAAATCCTCTGAAAATCACAGCTTAAACATGAAAACCAGACTGAACGCCCAAATCCTTTTTCCCTCAACAAACAACAACACCTCCGCCAAGTTCTTCCACCACATGCAGCTACGCTCCATGTTTTCATCTCCTCCATAATCACATGCTCTGTGTGTGACCTGTCATCATGGGATTAATATCTTCCCGTCTCCGTTGTTGCTCACTGCGTTTAAATGTAAGCAGACAGCAGAGCTGACTTAAGCAACATTACGTGAGGATGTGTGACTTACAGTCATAGATCAGAGTGGGGAAAAATATAACACACTCGTCTGCCGGTCACGTCATCACACGTTTAACTGTGGTGAATGTTCCGCCTGCTAGGAGAAACTCACTGTGCCTGAAATCCTGGCGTCAGCACACACACACACACACACACACACACACACACACACACACACACACACACACACACACACACACACACACACACACACACACACACACACACACACACACACACACAGGCCGAATACAATAACAAAGAGGAAGTGGTTGGTTTTATAGCTGTAACACCATTTTTTTAAATAGTTCTCCTGTTGGATTGAATTTAAAGAACCCAAACTCACTGAAAACATTCCGATGAGCTTTTGAATAATTTTATTTTATAGGGCTGCTTTTTATACAGGATTTTACTGAATTCTACTTTTACTTTAAACTGCATTTTTTAGGGTTTTACTTAGTGAGCTCCTTTATTTGCTGAAATTCTACTTTCCATCTCACGTATATTATCAAAGCTGCTTTTTTACATGTTCTTTTTAATGCTGTAACGCACCAACTTTTGAGACAAATAAAATAATCTTGTGCTTGTCATCTTTTTGTCAGCGATTGATTCAGTAAGAATTACAGTACAATATTTCAAACACCATGAAAACATTTCATTGATCTGTTCTGTGTAAGCCTGTTTTTTATGAATATAGTTTGATTCTTCTGTACGTTTTAATGTGTTTATTTACAGTTGTATACAGTCTATAGAAGGACTGTGTTTAAAAGATGGATGTAGCTTCTAGATCTGGGAAAGCTGTGTCTACACTGGACGCAAGTCGCTGATTCTGCATCACTTTGAAGCTCGTCTCTCACAGCTCGTCACTTGTGGGCATTCCAGGCTCCTGTTGCCGAGGTAATCCATTAGCATTTACGATCAGGTCATACGGTGAATATGGTCAATCAACAGTATTCTTTACCCTCATTGGTAGTCACTTCAGTCACTCGTGTCTCGCCACTTCACATCGTCAGCAGTTGCTTGAAGTTGCCAGATATCGTCTACTTTTTATGGTCTCTGGTTTCCATGTCACTGTGAAATTGTGACACTGGTTAAAATACGGATGTAGTTTCCAGGTTAGAAAAATAAAGCTGCCTAAAAAAGTGCTGCATTCTATCTGAAGGCCACCACTTTTGTTGCCATTTTAGACTAAAATGGCAACAAAAGAAATGCTCATCTCAAGGTTTCAAAATGGGTTTCAAGCTACACTCAACAAATATATATGTCCAAAATTCTTACTTTAAATTTGCAAATATTTCCATGTAATTCTGTTAAATAAGTACAATGTAAAATGTTACATTTAATGGAATCTGGTCAAATGAAATGTTCTGGGTTGGTATACAGCACAGGTGTTGAACTCCAGGCCTTGAGGGCCGGTGTCCTGCAGGTTTTAGATGTCCTTGATCCAACACAGCTGATTCAAATGGCTAAATCACCTCCTCAACGTGTCTTGCAGTTCTCCAGAAGCCTGGTAATGAACTAATCATTTGATTCAGGTGTGTTGACCCAGGGTGTTATCTAAAACCTGCAGGACACCGGCCCTCGAGGCCTGGAGTTCGACACCCCTGGTATACAGTCAGTCTTTGGCAAGCATATTTTCTGTAATAATTAAAAAAAACTTTGACTTTATATCATTCACTTACATTTTACTCTATAATATTGCCAAGAATTGGGGGTTTTTTTGTTTGTTTGTTTTTTGATTGCATGTCCATCTTTCGTACTGTCCGTGTTCCCAGGTCTGCACTGTCATACTTCAGGGTTTTATTGTTTCCTTTTTTCTGTTCCTCCTCGATTTTCTGTCTGTGACCCTGAAATCAAGCTCTGTCTGCAATGTTGAAAGTCGGCACGACTCCTGAAAGTCACCCCAGAGGAGGCAGCAGCAGGAGTTATATCGCAGAGGTGTATCCAGTGTTTTTATCAAAGAGACACTGCACACAGCTGCAATATACAAACCATGACATCCTTTAAATTATTTTCTATGTTGTTCCAATTATTTAACGTGATCCTACTTTGTGCCCTTCACTGTTCAATGATATAAAAAAAATGTAGCTAATGTTTTGCCACACTGTGCAAAGTTTACTTAAATATACAGCGTGGCACATACTGGCACATCTGAGGTCTAAAGTACAGCTCTGTTTGAGCTATAATAAATTTATACCATTTATGATGCACCTGTACCGCACCTTGTATTTAATTGTGAGTTGGTGTAGCTGTGGCCATGTTATGATGTTTGACCTTTGTAAACACCAGTTTTGAACAAACAGCAGGGGGGGGTGGAGCTTCTGTGCCCACAGCCAGATCTGTGTGCATGTGTTGACCATATTAGGAATATTGTCTTTTTTTACAACATACAAAACCAGGAGTAGAAACAACAATTTTTGTGCGTGCTGACCTATTTTTATTTTTAGAAACTTAAAAAATTAGGTTAGCACATGCACAAAAGTTGCAGTTTTATAAATATGTGACAGAAAAATAATATGTCCCTTTAATGAAGTAAGCATTGAGCATTTTTCACATAAAGGTTCATTTGGGGGAAATGGTGTAACTTAATATCATGAAAACAAACTCGTTTTGGCTCATGTCTGCATGGACTGAAATCTGAGCCTCTACATTTGGGTGCGTCAGTGTAAAAATGCTTTTGCACGTGATGTTTCCTCATGAATTTTGTGTGTTTTGTATCCCTCCTTTTGAAGCTCTCCGCTGTGGAATGTGGAGGCGAATCTCCACAACTTCACAAACTGAAGTTTGTCACTGACAGACATACCAGCTGGTCTTGGGAGCGTGATGCATTTGTGCAAACCAGTGCGTGAATGAAAGAAAGCACTGTCATCCAGAATAACTGTGTTAACTGACACATTCTTGAATTTTGTGCAAGGTTGGACTGGAAGCTGTTTACCGCTACACACTGAAAGAGCACATCCACATATACACCCGAGCCTCACACAGACTTCAAAATAAAACAGCAACACTTTGCACTTTGACCTGCTATTGAAGACTTGGTTCCCATTAGTGTCCTTAATGGAGCTCCTCTGTATGAATGTAAACAATAATGTTCTTTGTTACCCTGTAAGAGAGACAACACAGTTTTCTCATTGATTGTAATCTAACATTTCAGTCAGCAGTGTCATCGATTTCTCTAGGCTCTTGTTGTTTTTGCACTTCTAGATGTAAACATGCAACTGTTGCTCTGTTTTATAACTACTAGATAAGGCTTTTGTGAAATAATAAAGTTTTATGTATTATTATAAAACATTTTGTAGATTCCTCATTTAAGAATGGCCTGTTTTCTGCAGCTTGTTATAATCACTGTGAGATGATTTGAACTTTGTGAAATAGCACCAGTAGGATAAGGTGAAGATCTGTACACTGTGGGCATAAAGGGATGGAGATTGTGTTTAAACGAGGCAGCTCAGTTGACTCTACGGGGTGCAAAGTCTGTGAAGAATAGACAAATGCAGGTAAACTCAGTAATACTCAGACCAGTCAATCTGGCACCAACAACCATCAAAGTCACTTTCATCTTGAACATGTCTACATGTCGAAATCTTTGAGCAGCTGACATATGATTGGATGATTAATAAACAATTATCTATCAGTTGAACACGAAGTAGGTGGCCCCTGAGTGTATATTAGATCACTGTTCACGTGCCAAACAAGTACTTTTATTCTTAAAACTTAATTAAATAGTTGAATTGCACTTGTAAAATGATTCTTGGTGTACAGGTTGAGCCATTTTTGTATTCCGGTTGGCAAAGAATGGAGGCCCAAACCCACAAGTGAACTACGTACTCTGTAATTTGAGTCAAAATGTAGTTTAAGCACTTTTGATTTAGATTATATTTGTTTTAAAGTTTGATTTATTAAGCACCAATACACGTCTGATCGTGTTATATAACAGAGTAAGAACTACAGCAGTTTTATAAATGCAGTGAAGTCATGAGAGTTCACAGAGTTAATTGTTTTGTGCATTAATTAGATTTAATTTTTCATATTTATCAGTTTGGTTTCAATTAGTTTATAAATACAGCACTTTTCATGTATTTGACTTCTCTATAAAGTGAATATCATATTGTAATTATTGTTCCAACTTAGTTCTGTGTTATATGTCAGTTCCAGTCTAAGAGGATCAAAATCTCCTATGAGGTGCGCCACAGGATCCTAGTCAGAATCACTTTATCATTCTTCTGGACGAGTTCAGACAAAAGTGCCGCATAAAATCGACTCTGTCAGTAAGATGGACGTCAGGGAAGAACTCGAACAAGTAGTAGAAAGTATGGAGTCAGAAGGGCAAGCACCCACCCTTTGCCTCCACCCCCTCCTCCTGCTTTGCAGGCTGGACTAGTGATGGTTACTCCCATCAACATGGTGCCAGCTCACCTGAACAGTCGGCCAGGGACTGATATCCAGAAACAGGTGAGACACCCAGAGGTAGTGACAGAGTCATTAGAGTTGTATTGATAAAGGTGCTTAAAAGTGTTGGATGCTTCAGGCCAAATGAAAGAAGAACAGTTTTGTCTGAATGTAAAATCAATCTGCTGTCACCTTCCTTGTATTTTACCTTTGTGTAACTGTGCTGTGAAGCTTTGCTGATCAGTAAACTTAATCACTGTCAGTAAATCATAATTCAAAAGAATAACTCAGGAGAACAAAGTCAAGCTATGTATGAATGTAGTTTTGTGCACGTTCTCCTACCACTGATCACTTCCTCCACCTAGTGGATAAATGATAGTATTGCAGCTTGTCTCATCACTACTTCACGTGTAAAATCCTCAAGATTCCCGACAACATGGTTCAGTACCTGCATCCGTATGTAAAACACACTAACACACAAATGAACACAGCTGCTGAACATCTGCATCTTCATAAACTCTTTCTGTTATCTCACATCTGTCTCTTTGCATCTGTGTAGATGTGAGAGAAGATTTCTGAGAATAGCAGCGTTTTTTCATGTGATATGTGATAAAATTGAGACAAAAATGCGTTTAAAAAGGAAGACTTATTGTGTTTTTGTTTGTGTTGCAGCATCGGCATCTAAACCTGAACAGGAAGTTCAGAAAACCAAGAAGCTTTCCATGAGGCCAGCTCAGATAAAGCCATCATGTTCTTATTGATTTGTGACAGAGCCGCATCAGCAGCCACAGACACAGCCAGGTGTTACTTACCTGCCTCACCTGCAGTCAGTGTGTGTGCAGCTGACAAACACGCAGACACTAAACAACACACATCTACACCTCCCTGCATCCACCTCCTCCTCTGCTGCACCCCTTCAACTCCAGACAGAGACCACCTTTATCAGAAACACTGGTGAAGACCTGCTGTCAGTGCTGGAACATCATGTGCCTTCATTAACCAACCTCTCTCTCTCCGTTCACAGAGGCTACATGCCAAACATTCACTCCCTGTGCCTTAGTTTTACACTGTGTCGCTCAATAAAGTTTGTGAGAACACCTTACTATTGCTTCCTGTATTTCAATCTGCTTTTGGGTCCACATACTGGCCTCCAGGCCCCTTAACAGGTGAACCTGAATCCTCCTTCAGTTGCATTGCAATAAGTCTAGGCTTCTGGTTCTTCCCATGATGCATCGAATGTTTCATCTTCACTAACCTTTTTCACTCACTATGTGATTATACACCACCCTGTATTTAATAATTAGTTATTATTAAACTCTGGCTATTATTAATCTCCCCAACCAGTCGAGGCAGATGGCCACCCCTCCCTGAGCCTGGTTCTGCCGTAGGGTTCTTCCTATTTAAAGGGAGTTTTTCCTTCCCACTGTCGCCAAAGGGCTTGTTCACAGAGGGGTTTTATGATTGTTGGGGTTTTCTCTCTATTATTGTTGGGTCTTCACCTTACGATATGAAGCACCTTGAAGCAACTGTTGTGGATCGGCCCAATATAAATCGTTATTATATTGGGCCAATCGGTGTGTTATTACTTTTTATTTTGGCCTCTTTATTTTTGTAATAAAAAAAACAAAACAAAAGAGGCTTCTGTTAATGAGAGGGTACAGAAGAACTAATTGTCATGTAGATTTTGTTTCATGAATGTTATACAACTTATTTTATTTATGCTGTTTCATTACACAATTTTTACTGATCCTATGAAGCGTTCCAATAAAAACATTTTTTCAAACACTTTAAATCTTGTTTACTTTTTTCTTTTCAAACATAATTATGATGTACCACACATGTGTCAGTGTCCACTAGGTGTCAGTGAAAAGCTAGATTAAAAACATTGTAGGGTCTGTGGGAACGTGCTCATATGATTTACTCATAGATATCATAAACTGGTTGTTTTGTATTCAAAAGATGCACAACTGATGTTTGTAGAGTGATTGATCACATGCTGGTTTTCAGGCAGTTGAACTGCAGCACCTGAAGGCTACCTTTGCTAGAAAAAAAATCTTTTTTATTTGAGTAAACTGTCTCAGGCAGTCAGACAGGTCTCACTATTAGGTGTAACTAAGCCCCACATGATTGCTATTTAACAACTGGTTAGTAATTCCTTGGTCAGTTCCTAGTGTTTTCCTAGTTTCAGATATCTTCCTTTAAAATCCAACAATTAAGCTATTCTGTAGTTTAGTTCTGCTCAAAGTGAAAAAGGGGCACATAGAACCAGGCTGAATGACAACATCACCTCAAATTTCTACAGGTGTGCAATCGAGAGCTTGCTGACGAGCTGCATTACAGTTTGGTACAGAAGCTGCCCTGCCAGCAGCCATAAATCACTACAGAGGGTGGTGAAGGCAGCAGAGCACATCACTGGCATGAGGCTTCCTGCCATTCAGGACATCTATCTTCAAAGGTGCCTCCGCAAAGCACACAGCATCATCAAGGACCACAACCAACCAGCACATCATCTGTTCTCCTTGCTACCATCTGGCAGACGTTACAGGAGTCTGTCTGCTCGGACTACAAGACTTAAAAACAGTTTTTACCATCAAGCCATACGACACCTCAACCACAACACTTAAAGACACACACCACACTCCACAGGACGCACTCAGAATCTATCCTACAGTTTCCGAAGTACATTGTACACTCTGCACTGGTCACTTAATTCTTATTAGTATTTAAACAAATAAAAACCTTACTACGTGCAATACTGTACTAACTGCCACTCAAAATTTTTGTACTGTTCAGTTTGTACTGCTGCTCACTCCTGCCACTGTATCTCATGTGCAATGTCCCATTGCCCCCCCACCCCACCCCAAATCCATGTCAACGGTCACATTCCTATGTAAGATTTGCTTTTTCTATTCACAAGTGTGTACATATATTTAGCCTGTTAACTTTTTCTTTTTACTATATTTTATAAACATTTTGCTCTTACTATTTTTTACTTACTATACTGCTGAGTGACTGTCTGCTGCTCGTCAAATACATTTCATTGCAATGTTGACCCTGTGCTAACTTGCATATGACAAATAAACTGAAACTGACATTAAAAAGTCCATAGGAGTGTTATGTAACAGATTAATTATTAATTTTTTAAAAAAAAAATATACACACTACAAATTGTCACGGTCCTGGGTCAGTGACCCAGTGTTTGAGTTTTGTATTATTATTGAACTTTGATTTTCATCATCATCATCTTTATTTATAAAGTACTTTAAAAAGTCAGTATTTATCATTTCTAGTCTTTTGGTTTCAGTGTTAGCGTTCTTAGTATTCTGGTTTTTGTCTCTGTCAAGTCCGCATCTATGTGTTATGTTTCCTGTTTTACTTTGTAAGTCTGTGCCTCATCTCAGTGGTCTAGTTTGGCTAGTGTTTCTCTCAGTCAGTGTCACGTCGTCCCCTGATGCTGTGTGTGTGTGTGTGTGTGTGTATGTCCCCTTTCCTTCCTTCCTTCCTTCCTTCCTTCCTTCCTTCCTTCCTTCCTTCCTTCCAGTCTCTTGTCTCCAGGTTTTCTACTGTTTAGTATTAGTTGTTAGTTTTTGTTTGTTTTTGCAAGGTTATTGTTTATGGAGTTTTTTTCTGCAACAAAGTAGCCTTTTTGAGTTTATTCCTCCGTCTGAGTGTCCTACATTTTGGGTCCTACATCCTGCCTGCCACAGCCGTTTCATGACACAAATATAATGTTATAATTTTCATACAAATATATATATTATATAAAATATGTTTGAAAAAATATGTATATATGTATGTATATATATATAAAATATTGGGGGGGGGGGAATCCCCGGAAAAGTCACGTGACCTCACCCGCCCTCCTCTGAGCCGAGCATCCCGGAGATAACGGCGGTGTGTATGCGCCTTTAAGACCCGTGTATCCCGCTGCCTTCTGCACTGAATCTCCGTCGCTGCTGCTCTTTGAGAGCGACAAGAACAAAAACACAAACACACTGAAAGCCACGGCTATGTCCGCCAGCTCCGCTTTTAACGATGAGAAGGGCGGCTCGTCCAGCGTGGGGGAGCCGGAGTACGGTCACGATCCGGCGAGCGGAGGGATTTTCTCCTCCGACTACAAAAGGTACGAGCTACCTGCCTCGGTGCTGCCTGCTACTGTTTCTGTTTGTCATATTGTGGGGAGGGCCAGCTTATGGTGGGGGAGGGGCAGCCTCCTGTCCGCTAACACGTACATAAAGTATGCTGTAACGTCAGTAGATAACGGACAGCATGTTGAACTTAGTTTGTTGCTACAGGCCCGTGATTGAAAGCAGCGCCTTCGTTTTCTAGTTCTGAGTCTCGGGCTGTGATTTGGCCGCTATAAGGCTGCGGTGTGCGGCTCGCTGCTGTTTGTTGCTCGCTCCTGTTATTACATTTCTTTGCTCACGTGTGTGAGGCTTTTAAGGTTACGCTGTTTATACGTCATGTTTGTGAAGTGAGATGCGAAAGGCCTGTCACAGGGGGGATACGAGGCCTGAGCTCCAAGGTTTCAGCACCACCCCTGCTGGACAGCGGCAGCAGCTCAGCCTGGTGGCGGCACACAGGCCCGGACCGGAAGGAAGTTCCACATTACAAGAGAGAGTACTAATACATGAAAATAAAACATCATGAGGTCATCACAAACAAAGCAAAACCAGCTAAATAATCATCAGTCATCAGTCCTGACTGCAACTACATTGATTCGCATATTTCAGGAAAATTGAATCCTGAACAACTGTGAAAAATGTGTTTAAAAATGTTTTTTAATAACATAGGACATAATAACTGGTAATCTGGATAACTTTAACCTTTACTGGGGCACACAAACAGGGAAAGGGGTACACACAGCTGTACAGAGGCAGTCTGCAATTGCACATTAGACAATGAACTTGTTAATTAAGCCATTTTTAATTTAATGGTATACACCTGTTTCCTGGTCAGCATGCTCCAGCTCCTTCTACATGTTTATTTAATTTAAGGTTAGTGTTTAAAGTTACAGTGAGTAATTTTTTCAAATTTTTAATTGAAAAAAAAAAAAAAAGAATGAATTCAAGATAGTTACTTATTGTCAGCAGATTAGAGGAGGGGTGGGGGAACTCCAGGCCTCATGGGCCGGTGTCCTGCAGGTTTTAGATGTGTTTTTGATCCAACAAAGCTGATTGCGGGGGTGGCTGTAGCTCAGGTGGTAGAGCAGGTCAGTTACTGATTGGAAGGTTGGTGGTGATGCCAAATATCCTAACCCCCAGTTGCTCTCCAATGCATCCATCGGAGCGGGAATGTGTGTGATTGTTAGCTAAACAGCACTAAAGTATAGAGGGTCATAGAAGAAAGTGCTTGTATGAATGGAGGTGATTGGGTGAATGTGGCATGTTGTATAGAGTGCTCTGAGTACTCCGGGAGAGTAGATAAGCGCTATATAAATGGCTAAATTACCTCCTCAGCTTTCTCTCTGATAAACACTCTCATGTCTTGTGACAGTTTGTTCACCAGTGTCCAAGTCCAACAACGTTAGATCCACTTTAAAGAAAGTTTCACTAATACCAGCTAACAACATCTTATAGACGTTTCACCTCTCATCCGAGAAGCTTCTTCAGTTCTAAGGTCAAATGGCCGAGAGTCCCAGATTTAAACCCAGTGGGAGTATCCCCAAAGAGGGACAAAGGACCCCTTTGTCCTTTGTCCCTCTTTGGGGATACTCCCACTGGGTTTAAATCTGGGACTCTCGCCATTTGACCTTAGAACTGAAGAAGCTTCGGATGAGAGGTGAAACGTCTTCAAGCAACTTAAAGAAGTCCAGACGCTTTTCTTTGCAAACTCCTTTGACTACGATGACCTGGATGACTGAGAACCTTCACAGACAACATCTTATAGAGGCTCATAGCTTAAAGCATTTAGTCATTTAACAATAGTTTTTTTCTTTCTTTGTTTTGTTTGTTTTCATTGAATCTACTGTTTAATTACAGACAAATCTCAGAAAGTTATTATTTACAAAAGCATTTTTTTCACTAGCATGCAAAGTCAAATTGTCATGTGTGAAAAATACCTGATGGGATGGGATTAAACGGTGCAATAGAAATGCACACCGTGCACTCCTACAGTTTTATTTTTGCTTTTTATGACTTTTCCCACCATGAAAGCCTGATGGGGTATTGTTCTCATTCTGCCAGGGCAGTGATGAGGCACTGTAGGAGTTTCAAATTGATAACATAGGTGTATCTGCTAAAAATCTCACATAAGTTTGCATCTCAGTGAACTTGTCCTCAAGGTTAGAGGTCAGAGGTCAAGCTTTCTGAGAATCTTGTGAATGCATTAACTCAAGAAAGAAGTCACCTAGGATTCTGAAATTAATACCTATGTGTATCTACTAGGAGGCTGAGGAGTACCACTGGCTGCTGAGAGTATTTGTCATTTTGGACATGATGAGCACAAAGGTGACACATTAGTGCAGTGGTTAGCACTGTTGTGTCACAGCAAAGACATCCTGGGCTCAAATTCACTGGCCAGCTGGGGCCTTCCTGTGTGGAGTTTGTATTTTATCCCTGTGCCTCTGTGGGTTCCCTCTGGCTTCCTCCCACAGGTCCAAGACATACATGTTAGCTTAGACTAGGTCTCTTGGATCCTAAATTGGATGTGAGTATGAATGTCAGTGTGAATGAATGGGCTTTACTAATTTCACTGACGTATACCTCCTCTGTCCTTTTGCCTGTGAACTAGATATCAATCTCAGTATGCCATGCTAAAGGGTCTATTAATCTGTAAAATGCATCTGGAGGCGAGAAGAAAGAGGAAGCTTGCTGCAGGAGCTATAATCAAGGGTGGGCAAGCGTACCTGCACGAGTCGTGCAGGTACACGAGTCGTGACACCTAGCTGCAATGTACAAACCACTGCAAGAGGAAGACTCACTGAATAACTTGTTTTGAATGTTGTTTCCATTATTTAAGCTGATCAAACTGCTCTGTGTTTGATTAGAAAAGGTAAATCTTTCACATTGTGCCATGTGGGTCCTAAATAGAAAAAACTCCCATGTGCACTATTAAATCTGATAGCGTGAACGACAACAGTAGTCGGGTTTTAAATAAAACAATTCATGACGCAGTTGTGCCACGCATCAAACTCAGCAAGGCTTTTAAAATGAGGCTCCAAAGCAAAGGATGTCTCATTTATTAAATCCCTGTTACCTTGGTTTCTCTCTCCTCGTGTCTCTTCTCCTTCTCTTCTACTCACATCTTTGGTGAAAAGGGACAGAGACACAAGGAGAGGAACTGAGGATACAAGATACGATACAAGAAATGAGGATATTGTATCTGTGTTAACCCTGATTGGCGACTTGTTGCTTCAATGGAAAGGGCAGTAAGCATAAGAAGACTGTGTGGGTGAAGCAAGAACATCCCCCGCTCAGTTTCTAATGCCTTCAGTGTCACCATAATTCACCAGCAGAGGGAGCCGTGTGTTTATGGATGGCAGAATTTCAGGCTCTGAACTATGACCTTTGGATGTGGAGGAGGAGGTTTTGTCTCGAGTCTGTCTGGCAAACATTAGTCATTAGTGCAAAACTACTTGTGATTAAATTCCACCCTCATTACTGTTTTTTTCCAGTGTGGGCTGGACATTGTTGATATAGAGTTGTGTGTGTGTGCAGAAGTCAAAATTTGCTCAGTGAAGGTGGATTAACTGGTTTGTCTGCAAACATAATGGTGGAAGCACACTAACACGACCTTCACTGTTGTTGCCTTGGAGACGTGTTGGATGTGAAACGTTGCTTCGGTCCTCAGATCGTGTCAATCTTTTTGTATATTATCATCCAGAGAAAAGATCGGCTTTCTTCCGTTTAAAGGTGTACACTGTCCTTCAGCACTTAAGACAAATAAGTTATGACTTTGAAAGGACCAGTGACTGATGCAGGTGACTATTTGTTTGCAAGACTTAACGAAAAAAGCCTCGGTTTCTTTTTTTTATTATTATCGTAGGGCGGTGTTCTTAAGCAATAAAATCAAAAGTTAAGTGTTGGATGCCAGTTTAGCTCAGTTGGATGAGCAGGTGACCACATACTGCATGGCTAAGAGCCGCCGGCCTGGGTTCAAGTCTGACCTGTGGCCCTTTGCTGCGTGTCTTTCTCTGTCAGTCTTCACTGTATCTGTCTAATAAAGCCAGAACAAGTCAAGTCTTACAATTTCATATTTATGGGACCGTTGCCCTTCCTGACTGATGCATCCGCGGGATCACCTTTTTGGTTTTTACATTTCTGTCGGACAGCAAAAATCAACCCTGTGATATAGGTCACATAGGGAACTTGAACTGGACTGCATCTCACATGGACACAACTTCAGCTTCACTTTCTTCTTGTCATATACCAAACACGTCCTCGCCAACCGCTGTCTCTGACACGTCAGTGCCGCTGCTTCTCTGCAACGCTGCCTGCTGTTTCCTCCATCATCCTGGCATTAATCTGAAGTCTCCAGTGGGATTTTTACTCATCATTTCCAGTTTCTACATCTCAACAGGGAGCATTGTGCAACATGAGATTCAAACTGTAATTGTGCTACTGATATTCTTCTGGTCACCAGGGTTGTCTCTGGTTTACTTGCCCCCCCCCCCCTCACAGTTTATTTTAAAGATTGTTTGAAATACACTTTAGCTTATCATAGAAGATATATTATCTTTTATCACCATGTTACATTTCTAGTTGTAGCATTAGTTGTTCTCAGCGAGTTTATATCCTGCTCTTCCTCGGCTTTGTGTTAATTCTTTCTTGTTTGGATGGCTAATAGGAGTGACCCTTTTTTTCTCTTTCTAAACTGAATGGTTTCTGTAATTTTTCAGGCCTGCTTCTATAACAAAGTAAATGGGTGTGCCTCTGAAGTTACTGAGATTGATCTGTTCCCATACACCTTACCAGGGCTAACCTTTGAAAACCACATATTCTAATAGTTGTCAAGTCATGTTTTCATTGATGTATACTGAGTGGAGGTCATCAAATGCCATCTTTATGGCAAAAAGAGTGAAACAGTTAAACTAAGATATGAACATGATATCTTCATAAAGCAAAAATACGTGTTTCCTAAAATGTGATGTTGTAAAACACAACCAGTTTGTGTTAATACTGCAATGCTCACCTTATATCCACAAAGTGTTGTCTTTAAAGTTTTTGTTCAAACTGAACAGTGTTAATATTATTGTTTGCATTTATTATACTATACTGTACTACTGGCTCTGAATGGGCTTCTGGGATTTGACTTGGCACAACTCTGGGTTGTTTGACAGAATTCTT
This sequence comes from Oreochromis aureus, assembly GCF_013358895.1. Classification (NCBI taxonomy): domain Eukaryota; kingdom Metazoa; phylum Chordata; class Actinopteri; order Cichliformes; family Cichlidae; genus Oreochromis; species Oreochromis aureus. The sequence goes on along the minus strand of NC_052948.1, from coordinate 21,610,747 downwards.
TGTTTTCCATGTAAAGCAACTTGATTGTTGTGCATCAGAGCTAACGTTGTTACATTCCAAGAATTTCTTGGTTTGAATTTCTGGTTGACTGGAGCATTTCTGCGTGGAGTTTGCATGTTCTTCCAGTTCTTCCTTACGTAGTTTTCCTCACGGTTCATCCGTTTCGTCCCGCAGTCCAAAGAAATGCATGTTAAGGTAATCAGTGACTGGGATGGCTTCGCTCTTCCCCTTGTAATTAATTTGGATAAACAGCTATGAAAATGAATACATGCTTCTTTTTCCAGTTTGGATTTGTTAAAAAAAAACAGCTCATAAATTGACTGACTGTCAGGCAACACAAGTGCTATATCAGTGATAGCCAGTAGTGACCAGTGCTTCCTTGGATTTTAAGGCTTGACTACTGGCAGTAATCTTATATTTAGCATAGTAATGACATTGTTAATAATCTTTTCATCTAACTCGAACACAATGTAGCTACCAGCCTTATCTCCATTGTGGCCGCGCAGAGCATGAATATGAATCATCCAACTTTAGACTATACGAGAGTTTATTAATTTATGTCTTCATATATAATTTTGCTCTCATCCTCCTTCATTTAGAGGGTGTGATACCACTGCACTGCACCTAAAGACCAGACAGAGAAAAAAAGACAATCTAAGTTAAGAAAAGGCAGCAGCAGTGCTGTGTTGTTGCTGTCACAAATCAACTGTATTTGGATGTTTAAAAGAAAGAAATGTGATGTTCAGCTTTTGGCTTTTTTGAGTGCTTTAAACTGAGAACCAGGAGATCAGAGTTTGAAATGTGTTAAACTGTCAAATCTATTTTCTGAAAAAACTACAGGAAATTGCAGATATCTGTAAATCTTCTCGGTTTGTTTTTGTTTTTTTGTTTACTGTAAAGATGCTGCCGGCGCAGCAAGCCCAGGGTTTGCTCTTGATGACATCATGGGTAAAAATCTTATTAGTCTTAAGCAAATGTCAACAAATTGTCACTGAGCTACTGCAGATCACAGGAAGCGCGTTATGTCAGTTGTGCTTCAAGGCAGTTTCGTTTTTTGGGGGGGTTTGAGCCACATAGAAATATAACTGGGAGAGAGAGAGAGAGAGAGAGAAAGAGCGAGAGAGATGTCCTCATCACGACACTGCCAAGAACGCTGAGTCATGTAAGATGAGAGAAAAAAAGAGGCACAACGATGGCTATAAAAAATGAATAGGACGGAAGGTTTTTAAACGTAATGCGCGAGCGGAGGGAGGAAATATATCTGCTAAGGCTCGCTGGCGTTGAGTCTAGGTGAGGGCAGATAAAAGAAGCTGTGATAGACGGCGAGATAGCGAGGAGGGGAGACGTGCAGTTTCTAGCTGTTAATGTGAGGATTCGGAGCAGTGATGACACGCACGAGGAGAAGCGAGTGATAACGTGGCAAAAGGTGGGGAGAGGCTGTGTCATTGTTGGAGAGCTGGGATATAAATATATTGTACACACACACACACACACATGCGTACAGAGGAAGAGAGTGACTGGTGCGGCAACAGGAACCACATGAGCAGCAGGGAGGAGTCGCGAAAGGAGAGGCGTCACGGCAGATAAAACTCCACGCCCCTCGCTGCCGAGCATCCATTTACTGAGCAGCTGATGTCTGCTGCTTCACTCAGCAGTAACAGAAGACAGCGAGGAAAAAAATACAACAGAGCTCTGGAGCTACCGCTGGATTTTTAATGGGGAATAGGCAGCAACCTCTCCTCAGGATGGAGCATTTATGAGGAGGCTTGCTGTGCCAGTCTTGCAGGAAATGTCCACATACTTAGCCTTAGAGGGAAGGAGGATTTCTAACAGAGTAGCTGACGCTGCTCTTTGTGGCATGAAAACTGTGTGAGGAGCTCCAGGAGAATTTCCTCCGATTAACAGGAAAGCTTCAATCTTCTTGCAGCTTTTTTTTTTCTTTGTTTTTTCTCTCCACGTGATCCAACCTGTGGTTCCGCAGGTCAAGGCGAAGTTTCAAACATGACCGCCATGCAAAAGCTGCTGCAGCTGCCGGTGAACGCGGTGAACATGGTGAAGACCGTGCAAAGTCAGGTCCAAGGCCAGGAGGAGGACAAGAGCCCAGTGCTGACTCCTGATAGCGGGCAGCAGGCTTGGTACAGCGCCCTGCAGCCTGATGAGCTGCGCCACCTCCGATCTGGAGGTACAGGTGGAGGAGGAGGAGGAGGAGGAGGAGGTGACCAGGAGGAACGAGCCCCACTGGAGGAAGGAGGTGGAAGTGGTGGTGGAAGCAGTTTCCAAACTCAACCGCTGCGGTAGGATGAGAACACATCAGTGCTAGAGTTAAATATGAGAGTATTTAGCTGCTTCTCTTCCAGGGCAGATTTCAGTGAATGCAACTTGAGAACAAGCTTAAAATGTCAAAAATGGGCTAACAGGGTGCTTAAGAGTGTAAAAGTGAGTGTTAGCAGCCCGATCCAGTCTTTTTTTCTCATGTGAAATACTTTGTTTGCCTCCTGTTGCTTAGACGTCCTGTAGAACAAATGGCATGGGCTTTACACCCATGGAAAATTAATCGATTTAGCCGAACTGATCTAAATGTCACCTGACCATGTTGACTCACTCAAATACTTCTCCATACTTGCCACTTAGCTGAGCAGTAATCCAAGCTTCATGTTCTTTAAAGATCTGATCTTTAAAGTTTGTGTAATATATCATATATTTATGTCACCGTTTTTGCATTCATAAGCTTCTGGCTCTTGTCTATATATAGACACATTTACATATTTTGGTTTTCTTTTACTCTCCTTAAAATCCAACAACCTGCCAGGGACTGCAGATGAAGATTACTCTGTGTGGCTAAATGTGGCATATTTAAAGCTTGGATATGACTGTTATGCGTTGCCACTTTTTAAATAGAAATAAATAAACATGCAGTACTGTGGAAAAGTCTTGAGCCACTGAAAAATGGCAATAGGTGCAGCAATTTATAGAAACGTACAGATGTACATGGAAATACAGTCTCTGATGATGGTTTGGCAAACGATAGATGGACCAGTTGAAGGACCAGATGTATCTCTCAGGTCATGTATTAGCTCTTTGTTGGATTTTTGTCCTATTTCTTAAGAACATCAATTTCAGATATTATTCAGCTGCTGTAAATAGTTGTTTCCTCAATTTTTGGTAAGACAGAAAGCACACCGTCCCAAAATATACCAAGTTTTAAGATAGTAGTTCTTTGGAAATCACCTTGTGAGTGCAGTAATGCTATTTAATGACTGTCAAACTATGTTTTCTTTGGCATTTTTCATAGATCAAATAATGTGAAGTGCCTAAGGATGCAACTTCAAATTTACTAATTTGTCTGGTATATGTACACTGTAAAAAGAAAATAGGTGAACCAACTTAATTGAATTATTTCAATTGGTAACACCTAATTTAATTAAGTTCTTTGAAATGAAGTTAATACATTAGATAACACAACTGATTTATCTAATGTATTAACTTCATTTCAAAGAACTTAATTAAATTAGGTGTTACCAATTGAAATAATTCAATTAAGTTGGTTCTTTTTTCAGTGTAGACACAACACTGGTTCATCCCTGGTGCCTTTTTAACGCTCAAGTGATTTAGCGTTAAGTGGCTTAACAAACAAAACCATTCCCTTGAACATGGTCAGCTACAAGGACTGGACAAAAAATGTGTGGAAAAGCAGCTAATGTCCAAAGGAAAACTGAAGAAAGTCTGGAGAACTGCTCCTTAAGAACTCCTTAAAATATTACAAGAAAGTCTGGCTCCTTTGACACAAAACATATGACATGGCAATACTTGTGCACAGTATTGTGCAGAAAAAGTTTACTGCACATTCTGAGATAGCTAGTACGTAGAGTGAATAAATAGACTGTAGGTCTGCTTCTGAAAATTGGCATCATTATCATCAATCTGCTGGTTGTTTTCTCCACTAATGGCCTTGTCTGATGGCCTCAAATCAGACGATATTCAGTTTACAAAAACATAAAAAAAGAGACGAGTAGAAAATGCTTGACCTGGAAAAGCCGGAAACAGAAAATGTCTAAAGGAATTAATTATTAAGCTAGTTACTCGTTAATTTCCTACTGATGCACTAATGAAATAAAAGCGTACTATCTAGGTTCGAGTCTATAAGAATCATCAGGGAGCATTTCATGGACATATGCAACATGTGCAGTGGTGCAGTGCAGAGTAGACTTGGTTTCAAAAAGATGGGGACTGCTATCAAATGTCATGGTGCCCTGGGAACCTGGTCAGTATAAATGCAGATGGATTTATTAAAGAAATAGAAAAAGGAGTGCAGTTGTTTATTGGAATTAGACTGAGTGTATGAACTAAAAGCCATGGAGCTACTATAAGTAATTAGACTGCAAACTACTAAAATGTAAAGTCAGTGCAGTGCTCTTCAGAAGCTGTTTTTTCTTCAAGGGAGATGTAATTATACTTTCAGATTTTTATTGGGTCATACCTACCAGCTACAGCAGTTTCTTTTAATTTTACAAGACTGGAGAGGCGCAGAAATTCACTTCTGGTTGGCTTTAAGAGGCAAATTCTGCATCTGTCACTGTGGAAAATCAAGACGCGGCTCTGCTAAGAGAGCCGGCTTATGTAAAACAGCTTCTTATAAATTCAAGCTGCAACTCCTCAATCTTTGACTCGCCGCTGATTCATGCAAATACATTTTCATATCTTTTGCTTTTGGTGTTATTGCACCCTGTTCTTGATGAACAAACTGACATTACACCTAAAAGTGTGTCATTAAACACATGAAACACTGGCCCAATCCCATGGAGACTTTCCAGAAGGAGTCCCGCTGATGTCTTGGCGATGGTGGCAGGTAACCTGACCGCCCGTGTGCTCTGTTGTACCACACTGGGCTAAATAATTCAGCGCTGGTTTGTAAATTCATCTGTTGTTCAGCAGGACAGGGTTTCCAGAGAAATGAGAAACCTAGTGCTGGTATTGAATTACTGCAGGTCCTTTGAGCTCAAGCTGGGACGTCTAAAACCAGTTAGAGGTTTATTTGTCCTGCAGTTTCTCAATATAGTCTTTTAATTTTATGATAATACACAGAAATTGCTCATACAGTTGGGCCAAACATTTGTTATATAGCACTATGAATACTTTTGCCTTCCAGTTATAACTTTTCAGCTGGGCTTTGAATCTGACAGAAAATAACACTGTTAGATAGAAAACCCTCCCTCCCCCTATGAGTTTGACCATATGTGCCGCCACACCTTCAGCCACGTCTATGATTGCTAATAGTGCATGTGTGACTTGTCACTGTGTGTGTGTGTGTGTGTGTGTGTGTGCAAATAACTGATAATTCCTGTTTGACACATTCAATGTTTGGCCACAGCTACAGCAAATGTAATGAATGGTGCAGGTTCAGTTTTAATTAGATCTTCTAAAGGCTTATTTGTCATCAAACAGGCCACATTAATCCCTGTCACTTTATTAATTAGTTAGGCTGATCGGGGGGGCTAACACAAGCTGGAAAAGCAAATTGAGCCTTTGATAGGGAAGTTTCGCTGTGGCTGCTACATTTAAAAATTTATTTTGTCTTTAAGTCATAATTTACTGATTTCCTGTTTTCTAGAATTGTTGCTGATAACAATCAGTAGAAGTACCATCTCTTTGCTTTCAGCCACAAGCTTTAATTAGAGGTAAAAAGAATGTGTAATTTAAGCAGTGGAAATTTGTCTCATATATGGTTAATTTCTGTTATGAAAATACAGAACTTCATCTCCCATATGAACATATTTACCTTCATACTCCAATTCGACTTGGCATTATGTTGCTGTACTGTAATTTACAGGGTCTTCTATCAATTTTACCACTATTGTGGTAAACATTTTTTTTATACAAGAGTCCATATCACATGAGAGACTATAGAGAATATGAAAAACATTATTGTGCTTTGTTCTTTTACTTTTACTTAATAGAAAATGTGGTTATGTGTTATCTCACCATCAACTGTTGGTGCAAGACTTGGTGAATACATTCATGGTTCCCAGAGGATAAATCCCCGTGACTTTAATGATACCTGATATTCTTAAAGTGGCTTAATGAGATTCATTTTTCACCCATCCTATGGAATATCCCTTTATGATTTACATGGATTAGCACAAAGTTTGTTTTGAATATGTGTTGTTCCTGAGGATGTCCTTTCCCTGAGTTTTTTTTTGTGCCATCTGTTGTTTCCATGTTTACTCATAAAATATGAGTAATGTCAGAATGATAAGAGCATAAGCTGTACATGAGTTAGCGTAAAAGTTGGTGCAAACATTTGTGGTTGCTAGAGGATTAATCCTAATGACTTAAATAATTTGCTGACTTTCCTTTTGTGTCACCAGCAGGTTAAGGTTTACTTTTCCAGTGAAATATCTCTGCATCCACTACTTGGATGGTTCCCAGAGGATGAATCTGAATGACTTTGTTGATCCTCTGGTTGTTCTTTTCAGCACAACCATGAGGTTAACATTTGCTTCATATCCATATGTGACAATTAGACAAACTGATAACTGATTTGAAATCAGTCGTACCTCCCACAGGATAAAAGATAATGACTTTGATACCCTGTGAAGTCTTCATTTAGACTCTAGACATTTAGACAAATTTACTCTGTCATGAAATCAAATTTTTCACTTTCCAATAAAAATTGCAATAATGCTGTCATTCAGATTCAGCATTCAATTTTTTTTTTTAAGCAAAGTTGGCAAGAGTCTGTGGCCATGACTGTACAAAAGCATACAAAAAACAATTACTCTTTGACTTACTATATTTTTAAATGTACATTGTTGACACATTTTTGTGATTTATTTGCTTAAAAGCACCGTTATCGACAGTACACAGTTATTGCGACAAACCTGTTTGCTCTATGCCCTGACTGTGGGCATGATAAACCACATATGTGGCCTAATGTGTGCTCTGATAGCACTTGATAACTGTACGTAAGGTACATATTGTGCCATTAGACGCTTTTATAGCTGTTGGATGTCTTTTGAGGAGCTAGGGCAGGTCATCTACTAACCGGAAGGTTAGTGGTTCGATCCCCGCCTGCTTCAGTATGCTTAAGTATCCTTGGGCAAGATACTGAACCCTGAGTTGCTCCCACTGCATTCATTGGAGTATAAATGTTAGATAGAAAGCACTTAGGCATAGAAAATATTGCTTGTATCAATGTGTTTGTGAATGGGTGAATGAGACATGTATAAAACAGTTGGCATTTTGTTTTATACACCAGTTTGAGTCCTCAGTTAAAGCAGAAATAAACTATAAAAGAACCAGTGCATTTACCATTTTGAGACTTGCCTTGTAATATTTTTCTCTATTTTTCACTTTTAAAGACAAAAAGGTTTTCCCCACATCAAAGTAAGTGGAAGTGGAGGTTTCAGGCTGCGTTGATAGAAATGATCACTTGTTTTAGCCAAAGGCTGTGATTCATTTTCATTATTTTAAAGGATGAAATGAGCCACTTCTGTCCTTTTCTGCTGTAAATCAACATTAGGCTCACTCATCCATATACCAGTATTTTTGGCAAATTATATATGCAATGTCCATTCATTTATTTCTTTGTTTGTTTTGACCAAAATATTAAAAACCCCAGCAAGAGTTCTGCACTTGCATCCAAAAATAATCCTTGCTGTAGTGGCTTAATTTGACAGTCTTTGATGAGTGCAGGTTTTTGAAGTGTGTGACAGAGTGAACTATATTATTCGCAATGCAGTGCAATTATTAACACTTTGATGCTTGGCGGAGCAAAACGCAGAGGCTTTTCTTAGCACACAGACACACAAACGCCTGCGCACACACACACTTTAAACTCGGGGCAGAGTCGTGATAAACCGACTGTGTTCTGCAGCAGCCACCTCCTCACAGACTGCAAGCCTCCATTCACTGCTGTCACATGACCAAAACAGATGAATTATATCGTGCACCCCAGCAGCCTCCCACTCTCACAGCAGAGTAAGTAAAAGTTCTGCCTGCAGTTTGATTATTTTCTTTAGGAAGTCATTTGTAGCACTGGTTGGAGTCTGATTTAAATAACATGCACAGTGTTGGGAGATACATTCACACTGCACAGGAAGATGATAAATTAATCACAACATTGTTTTAAGATCATTTCCTAATACATTCTTTGATTTTTGAATCTTTCAGGCTCTCCTGGCTCTCATCATGCCTGTTCTGATTCATTTACCTGTAACAGATATTCTAAAATGTTTACATTTGTTACCCTTGACCTATTTTTGTCAGCTGAGCTGTTTACATTGTCACTTTGGACATTAAGCATCTGCCTCAAGGCTTCTGCGGCAGCAAATATTTGCAATCTAGGTGTGTAAGCCACGGTTAATGACAAAACATTTAAAACTATGATAAAATGTACAATGAAAACACAGGACGCTCATTATCCTTGTTACACCAATGGACCAATTTCTTACTTGTAAAAAGAAACTATGAAAGGTTGTAGGAGAAGTAGACTGACACATTTCTGGTTGGATATACTTTTTATGGCTAAAAATATCACAGATGCACATATAAATTTATGGCTCAATCACTTGAAGGTTAATGCCAACACCCTCATAAGGCTAAAATTTAAAGTCATGAATTATAAATCTCCATCCCCGAGTCTATCCAGTTTATTAACTGCTTCTCTAGCTCAGGATCATGTGGCGCTGGAGTCTATCCCAGCTGTCTTAGGGCGTGAGGCACCCTTGACAGGTCCCCAATGTCTAATGACTGAGAGACTATATAAACCAAGGTGATCCAATATCTTAATAGCTTTAATTTTAATCTGAAGGAAAATGTTTTGATTTATTTATTTATTTTAATTCAAAGCATTTTGGACACAACTTCACTTACGGAGAAGAGGACAAGATCTGAGGAAGTTACAGCTCTAGCAGTATTTGCAGTACTGCTTGACCAACGTGTTTTGACTTGTAACTCAAATGCAGAGCACACAGTCATATACATCCTTATACAAATCTGCCAATGAGGCACCAACAAGGATGGGCTGAGTCTATGATTGTGTGGTTTACTGTTCCTGGCAACAAGGAGCTCTAGCAAAAACTTTGTTGGCACTTTAGCCGAAAGCTGGAAAAGTACAGGCGAGGGGTGGTGTTTTCCAATTGTGGCCATAAGATATGGAGAATACATATAACTGCAAATCAGTAATATGTATGCATTTACTGTAGTAATCACTGAATATCTGTTGATTTAATTTATTAAATTGAAGGATCTCACATGTGGGTGAGCCTCTACAGAGTGTACCACCTAATACACCTGGGATAGGCTCCAGCCCCTCAAGTCTGAACTGGAGAAGGATGAATGGATCTGACATGAATTACAGAAGAGTAATGATGTCTTTTAAAAGCTCATACAACTAATAACATATTTTAACTTTGGTAGCAGAAGCTGTATATTGCAACTTGCATGTTGTAGCGATATAAATAAAGAAAAATTTTTTACATTTGCACCTCACAGTTTAGGAGGTATTAGCCAAATTCGAATGCCCGCACTATAATACTAATTTTTCAGATATACTTCAGTTAAAAGAGAAGCTCTAAGAAATACTCTCAATGGCAGCAGTGAGGTTGTTTGTGTGAGGGGAAACCCCAGTTTTGCCACATCTGAACCTCCCATCTCTCACCTGTTCCAAAACAAGTGTGCAGTCACTCATTTATCAGAGACTCTGGACTCGGTTGTTAGAGTCGATAATGATCCCACGTGGTAATACTGTCAGATGCAACAAAGGCTCTCCGGGAAACCGGGAAATCACTTAACTTCATTTTATTGCATTCTTTGTTGCCTTGGAAACTCGCTGGGGGAAATGTGCAGCAATCACTCCACCCACCACCAGCTGAACTCCACCCTTCATTTCCCACACCACCAAATGACAAGGCCCTGATTCCTAATGAAAGGTCTGTCTGCTGGGAGAGTTGTCCTGTTTGGTGGTTTTAGAGTAGTTTAGGGTTTTCCTTTTGTGCTAAGTAGGGTCAGACTTAAAGAAACTTACTGTATGAGTGTAACTGATTCCACAATTAGACGTGAAAACATTTCAGAAGCTGCTTTTATTGAATCATATTGTTATTGTGGGTAATTCAACAGCTGGCTGAGGGGCAGAAATTGAATAGTACCCACTTGGCTAACACTGCCAAATTTATATCTATGTACACTGTTACTATTAAAAGAAAATAAGACTTACAAGTTGCTTTCAAGTGGTTATGATTGAAGGTATTATATAGACGACTCCTCAAAGTTGTCATGCATTTCTGTCTTTGTGGAATGAAAATACGTGAAGTCTTTTTGTAGCTTAATTATGGGGAAGCAGCAGAATGAATGCTAAGGTTGCTTGAAAATGCCATCCATCAGTATTTCAGAATTCAATTAGCCTGGTGTGTTTGTCTTGACAGCTGCAGCAGTTGTTCCTGTCTGTACTGTTGTGTTGTCTCATTGAAACCAGTGTTTGCAGGTTCTCCTACAGGCAGGTTTGGTGGAAACTGTCAGTGCCGTTTATTTGTGTTTGTTTTGCAGCTGGGTGGAGATGTCGGCTTAGATCTACTCAAACTGCTGTGTGAGCTGACCGCTCTGTTGTTTCTGACAGCAATGATGGATGAGCAAAGCTGGAGAACAAAGCACTGTTATACAGTAGTCTGTATGCAGATACAAAGCACAGCTGTTAGAAAATAATATACAATAAAACAATCAAAAATATATATACTGGTGATAATACAGTAGAGGTGCTTTTACATGATATACTTTGCCAAGTCCAAGTTAGATGGAATTTCATGTCACCCACATATGGCTCCTGGATAAAAACTAGAGAATGCGTTTTCAGTTTGCTGTGTCAGTATTTCGTTGGCACTCAATGATGGACAAACTGTACAACAGATGCAACAGGTGATGGAGGCAAGTATGCTAGCAGAGCTTATTGCAAAGCCAAAAATAGTATTATGTCTAGATGCAGCAAATGTTAATAAAATATATAATACACATTAAAAATTGTAAATATTACAGTATCAGATGACAGAAACTACGGAAGAGGATTAGGGCCACTGGGGAAAAAAAGTGGGCACGTCTATTTTTTCTTCTTCCAGAATTCTGAGAAAAAAGTCAGAATTCTGAGATTTAAGTCAGAATTCTGACTTTAATCTCAAAATTCTAGAAACGAAGAAAAAAAAAAAGATGTGCCCACTTTTTTTTTTCCAGTGGCCCTAATCCTCTTCCGTAAAAAACTGATATCAAAAGTAATAAAAGTAGTAAAAACTAAATCTAAAACTAGCTTTAGCTTGAGTCCTACAAGCTAAATCCGAACACCTCAAATCTTTATTTGGTTTCTGTTTAGTAATCTAAAAACCTGAAGTGGAAAATGAACATTAGCCAAAGTACAGCTTCATTTGAATAAAATAAAACAGCAAAAGCTTTTATACCCAAAGAACAAGTTAATAGGAAAAAGCGAGCAGACATTCTCTGCTATGGTTTAAAATCTTGTGGTTTAATAGCAAGAACCATCATTAAAGTTTATATAGAGTCAACTGGAAAAGCTTTACAATTTTATGTTTACATTGTTTGGTCAAGTAAAAATATTATAAATTATAATTTTTATGAATTAGTAATACTTTTCAACTCTGCAAATGATAACAAAATATTTTACTTGATTTGGTCATCGTTTTGTTGATTTAGCGTGGTAATCATATGTTCTTTACACGGTGACGTCAAAAATCAGGATGCTTATAAAAAAGCAAAGTACCTGTATGAAACCAAAGAACAGCGATAAACCCTTGCATATGACGGTCTGCAATTAGAAAATGCTGAAGAAATAATATCATTTATCAAACAAGCTGCTGATTAATTCACTAATCAGCTGACTGGCCCATGATTTGGCTAATAAAATCACTAGACTGTTTATTTAAATAATAAACAACTGTCTATGATACTGATAGACCTAATGTATTCTATTTTATGTATTGTTCTACTTCCAAAATATTTCTTCACCCATTTATAAACAGTCTGTGTTTGAGAAGTCATTTTGTTTTAGCGATTATGTCACTTTCTAATTATCCAAGTATTTTATGTTCAGATGTTTCTTTATTTTGTAAGGCTTTCCTACTTCAAAGAGAATCATTTTGGGGTCACAGCTGTAGTCTTTGATCAATTTTGAGCTTTAAAAGTAAAACATATCGGTACTTCTTGTTGCATTCTGGGTGTTTTGTGGTTTCCATGCTGTGAAATATATTTTTATAATGTTTTCTTCCCACAGACATGACGACTTGAAAGAGATGCTGGACAGCAACAAAGACTCCCTGAAGCTGGAGGCAATGAAGCGGATTGTAGCTGTGAGTATAAATCAAATGGACACAATGGGAAATTGGGATCACATCAAGAGTGAGCCATGAAGTTTATTATCATGCTTTAAAAAATGTCATGGATAATTCTGTTGTATAAAGCTATTTCTGAATAGAGAACAGAACAGAATAGCCCTTTATTGTTGTTGTATATGTACAATGAAATTGTGGGTGCTCCACACCAACTGTGCCGTAATAGAATATAAATAGTAGACAGGAATAAATAGCAAACAGGGGAAAATGTACAGTCAAGAGGGATATATACAAAACAAAAGAAATATATACAAAAGTAAGAGAAAGTCATGTTTACTGTGGACGATAAACAAAAGATCGTCATAGCCACCATGTCTGTCATTACTTCAAGAAGTCCTATTTTGAAGCCTCGAACTGAGCTGAGTGTCTTTGCAGTCTCCATCTTGATGATTAGCAACAGGTAGTGTTAACTGTGAAACCAAGGGACACAGCTGACATCTGATTAGCCAGCATACCCATAATACTCCTGTCTGACTCTAATAATGACCATAATTTTTAAAAAATTACTTCAGTTATTATATAACTGATCTTTTCTGACAACTATGTCACTGATGCTCTAACGAGCTGTTGAACAGTTAACTCAGTGGCCTAATGAAGTGGCCAGTGGGTGTAGATTCACATATAAACCTAGAAATCTTTATATTTTATTTTATTTTTTTAACTAAAGTAAGTGGCTAGCTGGAACAATAACATTGCAGAAAGGGGCAGATTTCCCCCCCTTGAGATTTCACTGATCAGCAGGTACACAGGTGCACAAGTTCAAACCTTTGAATGCAAAACACACAATGCATCAAGTTTTACTTATTCTGAGACTAAGAAAAGGCCAGAAGCATGCTCTCTATACCAAAACTGGCGATTAATCTCATGGTATTATTGTCAAAATGCAGTCATTTAAAAAAACTATGCTCTGAGCCATAAGACAAAGGCAGCCTCCAATGATTTAACTACTGTGATAAGAGATGCAAACTGTGCAGTCAGCTGTTAAATATTCATACTCTGTCAGATTTCTACTTCTGAGGCTCCACACCCATCTTTTCATTCATCATTCCTGCCAGGCCAAGAGCACGAAGAAAAAGCATCAAAAGACAAAATAAAACATAAAAAAATGTATTTTTTCTCGCCAGCGATTGAAATAGTTGAAAAATGCCATATTGTGAAATCTTTATTATGCTTTTTGGGTGCGTCTTTTCTCTGCAGATGATTGCCCGAGGTAAAAATGCATCAGATCTCTTCCCTGCTGTGGTGAAAAACGTGGCTTGTAAAAACATAGAGGTTGGTAATGAACCTAGTCTCATGTTGCTTCATGTGCTACAGGCTCTGCATTCTTTATTTTCCTTCCTATTATCTTATCACGTTTTCCAAACCTCCGTGGAGTGCAGTTTTATCTCAAATAAGCAAAATTGCAATTTCCTTCTCCACTTTTGCATGTTTTAATAACTGTGCTTTACTGAACTCATCTCAGTGAAAATAATTAAGCTAATCTACATAGGTTGGATGAAATTGTTAAAATTTAAATGATTACATTTGTTTCTTCTTTCCCTCTTACTGTTCGTCTTTCCAGGTGAAGAAGCTGGTCTATGTTTACTTGGTGCGTTACGCTGAGGAGCAGCAGGATCTTGCTCTGCTTTCAATTTCCACGTTTCAGCGAGGTTTGAAGGTACAGCAGTTTATATATGTGACAGTATTTCAGATTTGAGATAATATAACCTATTTTTGTAGAGCCTCTTGTCTTAATATTATATAAAAATTAGCTGCAATTCACCTAGCTTGCACGATAGTCCTCGTTAACTATGAGTGAATGGCTCTAAAAGCCTAACTTGTTTACAACATTTGGACAAAAAAAGCTTAAATGAAACTGAATTGAACGCATTAGCGCGGTTAGCTCGTTAACGCGTTAGCACCATCCAGCCCCATGCACGGAGCGATCCGCGCTAACTTGCTAACGGAGATTCGCCGCGTTAATGCGGTTATGGCGTTAACGTCATTTTAACGAGATTAGTGCTGACAGCACTAATTTAATTATTAGTTATGATTCATCTCTGGTTCTCTTTCACACCACGTCTCTCTCCTGTCTTCATCCACTTACCCCCAACTGGTCACAGCAGATGGTCGCCCCTCAGTGAGCCTGATTCTGTGTGCAGTTTCTTCCTGTTAAAAGGGAGTTTTTCCTTCCCACTGTCACCAAAGCACTTGCTCATAGGGGTCATATGATTTTTGGGGCTTTCTGTTTTCCTTGTATTATTGTAGGGTTTTTACCTTACAAAATAAAGCGCCTTGAGGCAACTGTTGTTGTGATTTTGCGCTATAAACGAAATGAAAATGAATTGATTTAAATATCTGGAATTACTGGATAATTTGGCCTGAAATCACGACCAAATAAATAAAATTTAAAACTTTTTATATTAGAACCAGCTATGGCAGTGCTGTGTTTTAGTGCTAATTTCCTAAAAATGGTAAGCTACTTTACTTAACAGTGTTGTATTTCATTACTGACTGACCTTTATATTATTCATTGTGATCATGTTAGCATGCTGAGTTTAGCATAAAGCTGCAGGAACTACTAGCCCTGGCAACAGCACCACAGAGGTGCTAGCATAACTACAGATTCCTTTTTTAGATTTTATTAGTATTTTGCAATGAACAAAATGCAACATTTCACCACCTCTAAAAGTGTATTTTTCCACCACTTTGTATTTCTCCAGGATCCGAACCAGTTGATCAGAGCCAGCGCCCTGCGAGTCCTCTCCAGCATAAGAGTAACAATCATTGTTCCAATAATGATGTTGGCCATCAAAGAAGCTGCTTCAGATATGTCTCCGTATGTCAGGAAGACCGCAGCACATGCAATCCCTAAACTATACAGGTACAAACCCAAAAGGACAGTTTTAGGATTATAAAACAAAGTTATCATGATTTATTGAGTTGCTAGCTCTTAGTGTGTCAGTTATTATAACGACTGATGATCAAATCTTTTCCTTACAGTCATTATAAAATTATTATTTTTAATAAAAATTGAATTAAGATTGAAGAAAGCAAAGAACAGAAAAATTGGCCGTCTCTCATTTCAAACAGTTATTTTGTGCATTCCACATTATTTACGTCATAGTTATATCCCTTATATTCCCATAGTTATTACCTCCTTTACAACATTTCTTCACTTCATTGAGTTTTTTGAAATTTGTTTAGCCACAGCTGTCCAATATGGAACGCCAGGACTGCCATAATGAATTACTTAAATACACCATTAAATAATTAATTAAATGTGGCAATAATTAATTAAAATGGGAATTAATTAATTAAATAAATAGTTATGACACATGTAATTAATTAATTATTGACACATTTAATTAATTATTTATGTATTTCATATTTTAATTAATTATTGACACATTTAATTAATTAATTATTGACACATTTAATTAATTATTTATGTATTTCACATTTTAATTAATTATTGACACATTTAATTAATTATTTAATGATATATTTATTTATTTCATTTTGGCAGTCCTGGCGCCTGGCTCTCATCATGAATTAATTTTATCTGTCAGCCTCACCCATCAAACTCACGGGGCGGGGTTAACGCTGCCCATGCAGCTTCTCTAACATTTGATTGGTTGCCGTGCAATGTAAGTCAAAACAGGTCGATCCTAGATAATCGATTGCTTCTGTAGACTTGGGGCAGCCAGGTATCCCAGAATGCGTTTCAAATCACAGGCAGCAATGGTGGTGGTGTAGTTTTAAATACCCCGTTTTTCTGTCACCAGCTACACTTTTAACAGTGTTTTAGCCGTGAATGTCGCGCTGTAATCTTCACATGTCTGGTCAGGTTGTCAACATAGAACATGTTTGCAAAAGTGCTCAGATGTTTTCAGAGATTTCAGTAGCTCTGCTAACAGTCAGCATGCAGAGTGCACCGAGGGGTTACGTCAACCGGTTTGTTTACATATTCCACTCTCCGTGTTCCACATGTTGCATTCGCAGATTCGCATTTTCACCGAACGATCGTCTCTTTCCGCCTGGTCTTGTGTCTCTGTGCTTCTGTAACATAAAGAACGAGCTGACATGTTTCTCAGGACACCAGCGATCAGCTCAGCAGGCCCTCAGTTTACCTGCATGCGTCCTCCTCACCTGTCAGCTGTTTAACACCTGCTGCTAATTCAAGAAACACGCCCACGTTACCTGGTGATAGTCACAGTTTAACTGGGCAGCCGGTGCTTGATATAACGCAATGTCAGCGCATTTTTCTGCACAACATAAGTAAATATAGTATTTTTCCCGAGCGCAGAGCTGCTGGAGCTTGTTTCCTTACAGAGGACTTTATAGGCGAACCCACTTTATCGGCAGCTGATGTCCAATCACCGCACACAGCTTTGAAACCTCACCTGAGTTTTAGCTCTCAGTGGTTAAACGCTGGACTTAATTCACTCAGGTTTTGTCTGTCGGGTCACGTTTACTTCGCTGTTTTATTTACAACTGAGCAAATCGGTTTGGCTGAGGTTAAAGTTACGTTTCATAACTGCAGAGTTTTACAGACGTTTAATGATTCACTGGCACATGTGTTAGACTGAACTATTCGCTTTTCTTTATCTGGTGTGTTTCGGATTTAACAGTGAATTTTGAGATTAAACTGACTTTTAAAATGTTTTTATACAAAGAGGAAAGAGAAGGCGCATTTCCACCGAGAGGAGCAGAGTTTGCAACAGCATGTTCAAGATGAAGACTGCAACCTGGACAGAAATATTATATCATCTGTTTTAATAGTTATTTAACTGTATTCTAAGCACCAGCTATGTTAGAATTTTTAGAGTTTACTTAACTAAAAATAAATGAGGTTAACATATAATTTGTGTGATTTCTCTCTCTCTCTCTCTCTCTCTCTCTCTCTCTCTCTTTTTTTTTTTTTTTTTTTTTTTTTTTTGCTTTTTCGGTCATGTTATGTTTAACTGTAAAAGGTTTGTTACAAACTATGAAACACATCGTGCAGACTTGTTAGATGTTAGAAGAAAACTAATACTGCTCATGAATGAGACTAAAGGCAGGAAGGTGTCCTTTAAAACTAAACATGTTAATAGGACCTCCCTATTTATATCGTAGTTTATGATATAGCACGTGTATTTCAGTAATAGCCTACTGATTTCAGCAGCTCACATGGGCGTTATCTGTGATACTCCTTAACTATAATTTATCCAAGTTAACGTCAGTTAACCATTCAGACAGTTCTTTTGCAATGAAAACATAAACACCCATGCTGCGTAATGTTTACATTATAGCTGCTTATGCAGTAACCATGGTAACCACGGACTCTGCGCGGCTGGATCGACGGAGGTCAGACAACAATTTTACATGTATGATCTTAAAACAGGACACAGCCAATATCCGTGCTGGCCTCATATCAAATGTGACCGCAGACTGAGTCTATGTTTGATGTTTGCTTTATATCTAATCTTCCTCTCAAACATTTAAACAGCAGCGAGTCTGCAGCTGAGGGAATACAAACTCAAATTGTCGGAACAGGTTCGATCGTGGATTCATTTGGTAATTTATTAAATGTATAACTGTTAGTCTAATCTGCTGCTGAGTCTCTGACGCTGATGAAAATGCAGATAACACAGATCACGAACACCTGTTCAACCAATCACTTTCATTCCACTTTGATCTGCGACAAACTGACGGTTCATCTCTGTTACAGTGTTGCGTTAGACTGCTGTATTTTTGTGTTCTTTATGCTGTAGATTTTCACGTCTCTGGAATAGTTGGCAGTATTAAGGATGCTTTTCTGTAAAATCATATTGATATGACCCGTGACATATTCGTAGATGACAGTTAGATAGTCAGCTGGGAAACTCTGTGTTAACTCAGAGATCTGAAGATATCGTGGAGAGATGCTGATCTTGCTCCGTGGTGTACAGGTCACCCTCATGATTAATATTCACAATAAAAATATTAGCCGAACATCATGAAGTCTGTATGTGTTTCATAGTGTCGAACAACCTTTGTACAGTTAAAGCCAGCAGTTACTACATGACGGAAACACCAACGTTTTCTCTTTTATACGTTTATACACAGGTCACGCTGATTACTGAACAGAAACCCAAAGATCAGCTGTTAGTCGAATTTATTTGCTCTCTCTCCTCCTTAAACATGTTTTTAATGTTAGTTATAATTCAGAAATGGCGACTGAAACACGTAGGACACATAAGAACATCAGGAAATAACACCCCGATAAATATAACCTCAGTAAAAGAAGTCAGTGTCAGCGGGGGTTATTACAGCTGTGTAACGGGGCCTGCGCTTTGTCGGCGGTAATAACAGCTCGATTGCTTGCGAGGCGAGCGGGTCTATCCCACGCTTTGCCGTGAGACTGGGCAGACATCTCCGAAATCATCGAAGCACTTTTGCAAAGAGGCTGTATCTTGACAAACCGATCACACATGTGAAGATTAAACCACTACATTCTCGGCTAAAAACATATTAAAACAGTATTTGGTGACACACAAACAGGGTTTTTCAAAGTTCAGTTCTGCCGGTTGTTGTGGGCTAAAAACAATGGCCACCAGGCCAAAGCAATGGTTTTGAGTCGATCAGCGTTAACCCCGCCTCCTGAGTTTGATGGGTGAGGCTGACAGATAAAATTAATTCATGATGAGAGCCAGGCGCCAGGACTGCCAAAATGAAATAAATAAATATATCATGAAATAATTAATTAAATGTGTCATTAATTAATTAAAATGTGAAATACATAAATAATTAATTAAATGTGTCAATAATTAATTAATTAAATGTGTCAATAATTAATTAAAATATGAAATACATAAATAATTAATTAAATGTGTCAATAATTAATTAATTACATGTGTCATAACTATTTATTTAATTAATTAATTCCCATTTTAATTAATTATTGCCACATTTAATTAATTATTTAATGGTGTATTTAAGTAATTCATTATGGCAGTCCTGGCGTTCCATAGTCCAAAGGTCCCACCTCTGAATTTGAATTGGGTTGAGGTCTGGACTTCACTGGCTCATTGCAACACCTCGATTCTTTTCTTTGTCACTCATCCTGATTTTCTGGTGTGTTTAGGCTCATTTTCCAAGTTCATGGTCCAATTTGGGACAAGAGTTTGCTGTCAGTCAGATAGCCTCATAACTGACCATAAAATACGTTGACATACAGAGAAGTAAATGGTCGACTGGAAAGTGCTGCAAGTCTGGTGGCTGCAAAACAAACCCAAATCATCACCTCTTCACCAGCATGCCTGACAGTTGGTATGAGGTGTCCAAACAACGTTGTTCCAGAAGTTCCAGTGTAGTCTTCGGATTTTAGCAACTTCTCTGAGCATTGCACGGCTTTATTGTATCAGGATAAACCCTTTGAGATGTAACGTCTTGTTTTTTAGGAGTGGCCAAACAGACATTCATACAAAAGAGAACAAATTTGCTGGGGTGTCGATTTCAATATTGTGTTAACATGCATCTGAATTCTCCAGACCAGCAAACTAACAACTTGTCTGCTTTTATGGAGGTGGTCATAATTCATCAAGTGAATTTGATTAGCAGCACCTGTCTGCTACTTACCCTCTTAATTCCAGTGGAAGCAGTAAGAGTGTGCTTAGTTTTTCACAGGACTGCGTACAGTCCTATAGAAACTTTATTTTTCATGTGACCATTTCTCTTTTTCACAAACTTTAACACAGTAGGAAATGTATAAATTTGATAGAGAAAAACACAGTATGTGTAGTGATTTTTATTTAAGACATTTAGAATCAAACAATCATTAAGTAATAATGTGATTACATTCCAGTTTTTATGAATTCTTTGTTGTTTTTTCTTTGTGGGAGCCTTGATTCCCAGTCTGAGAACTGCTAGGCCTGCTAGATCAAATGTTGATATGACTTGCTGCCACTATAAAACTTTAGCAGTAAAAAACAGACTCCTGAGAACCCATTGCTGCTCTAGCAGTAAAATCCATTTTCTTTATACCCTTGAGGATGATTACTTACAGTTCCTGGAACAATTCTTCATGCATTTTTACTGATTTATTCTTCTCTCCTCTCAGTTTGGATCCTGAACAGAAAGACCAGCTGATTGAAGTCATAGAGAAACTCCTCGCTGACAAAACCACGGTGTGTTTTTCCTCTCTTCTCTTTGTTGATTCAGTGTTTTCTCCAGATTTTATTTCCAGCAAAGGCAAATACAATTTTGCAAACCACACAGTGCACAAAATATCAGGGACCAGCTGCTGTGCACAGCACCAGATTGCATTTAATGCCCCGGTTGTTTCAAAGCTTATCATTTGTTTAACCAGTCTCCTTTTTCACCTTGCAGTTTTTGCATTAGCTCTTTCTCTGGGAAATGCACCAAAACCAGAAACAGATTGCAGATGTCAGTCAGTCGTTACAGGTTTTTTGTACCGTTGAAGATTTAATTGTACAATGCATGGATATTGTTAAATCCCGCAGGGCTAACTTGTAACCTCCTAAAGGAAGATTCATGAACTTTATCTTAATATGTGTGGTCTGAAATGCACTGCAGTTGGTGGCAGGAAGCGTTGTGATGGCTTTTGAAGAGGTGTGTCCAGAGCGCATTGATCTGATCCACAAGAACTACAGGAAGTTGTGTAATCTCTTGATTGATGTTGAGGAGTGGGGGCAGGTCGTCATCATCAACATGCTAACCCGCTACGCCAGAACGCAGTTTCTCAACCCAAACATCAATGTAAGTAAGAAACACACAGCACAAGAAAGCAAGCTGGCCAACAGGTGTTACATTTTTGACGAGTAACAAAGTAACAATGGAACAATGGAACATATAGCCTAATGTGAAACAATAGATTTGGTTAGTTACAGAAATCTATTACCATTGTACTGTTCTTATTATCCTAGTTATTCTCGGTTCTATGTCCCCCTTTGTCTGTGTGAGTTTTTTCCGCGTCACTCTTTCACTCTGCTTCTTGTTTTATTTTGAATGTGTTTTTCTATGTTGTGACTTCCCTCCTTCGATCTGTTCGCACCCTACTTGGTTCAAGTGTTCCTTACCTAACCTAAGCTCGCTTCCTTGTGCAAATTTATTCTGTAGGTGCGGGTGAGAAATTGAAGAGCGGTCCAAAAAATTTCCAATTTCCAACTTTGCTCTTTCCAATCTTCTTCCTCCTTTTCCTAATCACGTTTACTTGACTTCATTGGAAGAGTTTATGAGATCAGGGAGCACTTGGGTTAACCAATTCCTCAGTTTGACAGTCTTCAGTTTTTATTTAACTGAGAGTGAAGTAAGAAACAGAGAAGCAGCAGATGTTCACACTGGAACAGGTAGAATAAGAGATTCATAGGTTAGAGCCTCATAGAATACGTTCATGACTAATTTGTGTGCCACATAAACATTAATTTATACTGAGCAGCAGTAACACTTTACATGCAGACTCTACTTGTATCGATGAATTTTAGTACATAATATAAACAAAATATCGCCGGCTTCATCCCTGCGTGTTGCGACACTCCATGAAAACTTACAACCCTAGAAATGAGTTTAGCCATTATGTTCTGTCACTACTTTCTAATTTGCATATGAATTACATATTGGGCGACTACGGTGCAGCAGAAGTTTATAGGTACATGTCTTGCAATAATACATCTTTAATTTTCTACTATTGTGACTGTGCAGTGGTACAATCACCCTGTCATTTATTTTCCTCTCTCGCTGCCACCTTATTTCAGTATATTTATCAGTTTCTCAAACACACCTGTTGACTTATTTTTGTCAAAAGTGACTAGGCCCAAATGGAACAATTTTTTTTCACAACATTGTTATTGTAGTAATTGCCCATAAATGTGCTGCAGCCATTTTACAATAAGGACATTTTTCCACACTGTCGCTCCTTTTTTACCATTTCGTGACTTGCATAGATTATTTAAAAAGGACCTATTATCCATCCATCCAATTTTCTGCTGTTTTTCTGGGTCGCAGCAGCAGCAGTCTAAGCATAGACATCCAGACCTTCCTTTCCCAGCCACCTCCTCCAGCTCTTCTGAGAGGACACTGAGGCATTACTAAAGCCAAAGCCAAGAGATATAATCTGTCCAGCATATCGTGGGCCTCCTGACAGGACCTCCTCCCAGTAGGATAGGTTCAAAATACCTCAACTGGCTCCTTTCAGTGCTGAGGACTAGTCCCTCTAGTCTGAGTCCTCTAGTCTCCTGAATGATGGAGCTCTACACCCTATTGGTAAGCTTTGTTCCCGACTTATGAACAAGACTGATATGTATGCCAACAAACCTGATGGCTGTCCCTCCCTGAGTTTGGGTCTGGCAGAGGTTTCCTATTGTTAAAGGGAGTTTTTCTTTTCCCCTGTTTCCAGCTGCTTGCTTGTGAAGAATTATCTTGTGGGGGTTGCTCTCTGTTAAGACCTTATAATATAAAGCACCGTGTGGCAACAGTTGTTGTGATTTGACATTATATGAATAAATTGAACTGAGATCAGTTCTTCATGAGGCCCGAAAGACCACATCATCTGCAAAGCACAGCGATGAGAATCCTGAACTACCAAACCAGCTGTATAATTATATGCACGGCTATAAAATTTATATTGGTATTGAATTGTTTAGATTTAGGTTTAAATGGAGACAATAAAGTAGGAAAAAAGCACCCCGACCCTGACTTGTTGTTGATCAGTGTAGTTTTTCTACTGTATATTTGCATATTGCATATATAATTCATTCAAACGGACCTCAAGATTTAAAGTGTTATTGAAATGCAGATGGTTTGTTTTGCAAGAGATAACATGCAAGGTATGTCTAAATAATATCATTTGTCTGATATAATTTACATTTTTTAAGTCCTTCTAACATAAAAAAATATTAAAAACCAAAGTCGGTGTCATTAGAATATCTTGAAATATGTTTCATATATAAAGGAAACAGTATAGGTTCACTACAAACCCATTTAAGAAGAAGATATAAAAATAAAAGTATTTAATGAAACCATTCTAACAAGTAGAAGTTTGGTTGCTTGATGGTTAAACATGGCTGAAGTTTCATGTAAGGTCCAAGTAATCCCTGTGAGCCAAAACCCCAGACTGCTCTTTGAGCTCAGTTTCAGACACATTCTCTTCTCTTGCCTTGGTGTGATATCGATGAGCGCAAACCATGTTTTTGCAAGGGGCAGCCAATCAGCAGAATTTTGGCTTAAATGAAGGATAAAGAGAGGAGGAGCTAAAAGCATACAGATGATGAACTGAGAGTAGTATAACATAAGCAGTCGACAGATGAAAAGAGCCAGCTAAAGAGCAACAGCAGCTAGTTTTAAGCTAACATAATGGTAGCTAATGATAAGCTTGAGTATCATAAAATTCACACTGGTACATTTGATGCTCAATATACATCTGATAAACAGTTTGATTACATTGTCACACTGTATGAGTTTATCCCTAAGCATCAGGGTCCAACAAAATTGCATCCACTACAACAACAGTTTCACTAACACCGGCTAACAGCAGCTAACAGTATCTAACAGAGGCTAAGAGGTTAACAGTAGCAAAAACAGCAGTCTTTCAAGTATCCTTAACATTCAACTCAGTGTCGCTGTCATCGGTCAGATGGGAGCTTCTCTGACTTATTGACCTTAAACTCCTTTCACAAAGTTATACAGCCTTTTCCAGATTAAATAGATGCAGACACCTCTCACACAGCATTGACAGCTAAGGTAAAGCGTGGGCTGACAGCCTTCTAGAGATAGAAGAAAAAGTCTGGGGCAGAAACATGCCGGCTGGCCACAGCTATTAAGGGGTGCAATGTAAATTGAATGCTTTTTATCTCTCTTAATTGACACATTGGTCCTACAGTGGCCATAGTAGCTAGGATTAAACACTTGAATTGGGAAGGATGAGACAGCAGAACTCTTAAGTCTACTTCTACTTGCACCTTGCAGTAAAAATTTTATTATAACTTGAAAGCACTCCTCAAGAATCACTTTCTCTGCAGGAGTCCCTGCTGGAGGAGGGAGGCAGCGGTGATAAAACCTTCTACGGCTCAGATGAAGATGAGGATGAAGACGAAGAGGAGAAGGAGAAGAAGGCCGAGGTTGCTGCCATGGCTAAGAGGAAGCCATATGTGATGGATCCAGACCACCGGCTGCTGCTAAGGAATACCAAACCACTCCTGCAGAGCCGCAACGCAGCTGTGAGACCTCTGCTCTTTTAAATTATACACACACATTCCTGCAGTAAAACTCAGTCTATTGACTCACTACCATGGAAAGTGACTGTGCCCTCTAAAATCATTTCTTAATGAGTAGACGAGGTCTTCATTCAAGTTATAAAGCCTCTGTCACTTAAGCATTTTAATGGTTAAGTGTCCTTGTGTACAGCATTTAATCTGAGCTGACCTCTCGCTCAAAAATGAGGGCAATTTCCCCAAGGAAATTAATAAAGCATCACAATGTATTAGTGCTGCTGTGGTCACCTTGGGTGGCCTGTTTTGTCTCATGTTAGATATTGTAAAATTCTGCCGTCACACACATTATCCAACCTTTGTACTGCTGCAGGCGAGCTGGTTTCTTCTGCTAAAATAAAATATGAAACACTTACCCCATTCCTGAGCCAACAAGTGTTTGCTTATCTTGCATGAAGTGGAAAAGTCAATCATGGAGCTGTAATTGCTCTTTATGTGGTTACCTGTTTTGCATCAAACCAATGAAATGGGAAACCAAATAGTTTTCTTTTTCAGTTATGACTTCATACAGTTGCATTTTTGTGGGTCTCAGTTCCAACCAATGACTGTATATAAAGTTTTCTACAGCCATCGGTTCAAGTCTGACTGCTTTGACTTTGATGCAGACCAACAACCTGGTCTTTTTTACTTTAAAGTTTCCAGCACTGAAGCTTAGTCTCATGGTGACAAACCTGCAGACTATCATTTGTTTCAGCTCTTCATGTCTTTACAGCCCATAAATTTACCAGTAAACAATCAGAAATAGTCTGTGTGAATGCAGATTCCTTTCATGAATATCAACTGAGCATCAGGTGTCTACCCATGCAGCTGCCTTTCTTGAAACAAATAGAACATTTCCAGTTGTCTCCTGCTGTGTGCTACATATAAGAAAAGACAAGGACAACACTCTGACCTGATTCTCCCAACATTGTTCTTGTTGAGTTCTTGTTTAAAGGTGGCTGAAGTGACTGACTGACTGATGAGGAAGCATGCTGTAAAGGGTTTAGGGACAGATTTACTAACACATTGCACCAACGCCAACTGGGTTTTGGTGTAAAAAACAAAAAAACAAAAAAGGATTATCAGCATGTGTAAGAGGTGAGAACTCAAAACACAAAATATAAGGAGGAGAATCAGGTCCGCATAGTAATGTTTGTGACATGCAACGTACAGCTAATTGTGCTGACATTTAATGCTGAACTAAAGAATCTATTAATATTTGAGCTTGATATGAAACTAACTAAAAACAGAGCAAGTTTTGTGAATTACACATAAAATTAACCACACCTATGAGCGCCTCAAACATTATTTTCTCTCAAAAGACCAGCATGGTTGTGCCTTGGTCCTGTGTGATCCTTTGTCCATCATTGTCTACATGTTGTAGAGTCAACAGGACTCATTGTTAAAAATATAGAATAGAATAGAATAGAATAGAATAGAATAGAATAATCCTTTAATTGTCCCAAAAGGGGAAATTTGGTTGTAACAGCAGCCAGAAAGACACATATACAAACAAACAGTACACAGGACACAGAACAGAAACATACACAATTTTTTTCTTACATATTTACATCGAGGACAATGGTTACTATATACAGAGTACTGTACAGTTATTAAATAAAATAAAATTAACTACAGATAAGAGGCAAACCCAGGTTGTAGTGCGAATCGGTTGATTAATTATTGCAGTTACAGCGCAGATGTAAACATCTATGATTGTTGGGAGCAGTTTTGATTGTACAGTCTGACAGCTGCAATATGTGGAATGGATGATGATGTCTGCGACACAATTAGAATAAAACTCAATGTAAACAGAACAAATGCCACAAAATGTCACAAGAAACCTCACAAAACATAAAAGAAGTGTTTTTTGGTGAGACAATATCATCACGGAACAGCTGCAAAAGTGACAAGCTAACAGCTAAACATTCTTCAAACACCTCTCGTGTTTTGTGAGTTTTTGTTTTTTTCTACTTCCATTGTTTGTTATTCATGTTCGGTTGTGTTTTCGCAGCATTTTTCTATTTGCTGCTGTTTTCTTAAGTTGCAGTGCATTTGAACTCTCAGGGCCACCATACAGGAGTCAGAACATAGGAAACATTGTCATAAAGTGAAACAATTAAGCTGTCCACTGCTCTCGGTGATTCTCATGCTACTTTTTTGAGCTTTTTTGTACTTTGTCTCCTTCATAGGGAACTCCACTATTGCTCCATTTCCTATTCAGGCCCACTTTTCAACCAGTCAGCATTCCAGTGCATATTTGTTTTTGTTTTTTTAACATGCTGCATTGGATCTACACAATTAATTCTGCTTCGTAAGAACTGTTTCCAATGCTGGTTGAGCATCTTAAAACGCCTGCCTCTTGAATGAACTAAATTCATTTTTACTGCTAGAGCATTAAAATGAGAGCAGATCTCTATTTGCTTTAGTTCGTTCATGTATATTTAACACATGAGCAGAATAAATCCAAACACATTCGTCATCTCCAGTGCAACATAAGAAAGCATAAGGTAGTGATGCCATGCTGATTGACTGCTGAAAATGAGTACATTTTCAATAGAGACCAAAACTCATTAATGACCCAACACTCACCATTACAATCCTTTCTTTGTTTTACATTGGGAGGTTATGTCACTGTGTGAGATTTAAAAGTTTCTGTTTTCTCATTCTTTACACAATCCAGGTGGTGATGGCTGTGGCTCAGCTGTATTTCCATCTGGCGCCTAAAGCGGAGGTTGGTGTGATTGCCAAGGCCCTGGTCCGTCTCCTGAGGAGCCACAGGTGAGCTTTACAGTCTATAATTTCAAAGTAAATTGCTTTCAAATCACTATATCGCCATTTTCCAAAATTAAAACAGCCTCCCCTCTGGAGAAAGGAACAGGAAACAAGTTGAAATGTCGAAAAAATACACAGCTAAATGGGAGGGAAAAAAAGATTTAACAACCACAAAACTCAGCAAAGTGGAAAACAGTGTGACAACAAAATAACAAGTGAGCGTAATAAAATGGATCGCTAATGCCTAGAAGCAGAAAGTAAAATTAAACAGGGAGCCCAGTGAAGCTGAAGTAAGCATGAAATCATAAACCATGAGGAGTGATGATCGCACATCGGTGGCCTGTTGGCTGTAAGTCCTGCACACTGTCAGCTTTTATTGAACAAGTGGTCCTGTGGCTCAGGGTGTGCTGTAATGGGATCATCATTCAGCAGCGACCAAACACCAGCGTCTCTCTGTGGGAGAGTCGTCCAAAATTCATTGTACCATACCTTATCTTTCATTAGACTTATTGCTATTGACTCTGTGGCGTCCGGGCTCGCATAATAACCACATGGATTTACTGCCTTAAATAATGCGCTGATGTTTAACAGGAGTGTTTTTAAAACATTTGTACTTGTCACGTTTTGTGGCGTACAGGGGTAGCTACAAATGTGCCAGAAGTTTCTATCTTCAGTTAAAATTTCAAGTAGAGGCCAATTATGAAACGTCTCTTGGAATTCTTTTAGTTTTTGCATAAGATTATGAATTATTGCTTAAAAAGCAAGCTAGGTCACGTTACCCTCAACATTTTTATCAGCTAACATGAACTTAATTTTGAAATCCAGATGTTGAAGCTGTTACTACCAATAACAATATGTTCTTTCTGACAGATCGGACAAAAAAACGTTCTCTCAATACTCATGATTTCCTTGATACAGCTGCAGAAGAGTTTTGTTTGTTTTTTGTAATGACACACCAAGGGAAAAAGAACAAGTCAGAGGAGGTCCATGTAAAATCTAAAAACTCTATCAGTCACTTAAAAACTGAGAGGTACAGGTAAAGAATACAATTCATTTGTTTAAAGTGCCATGTATTGATGGAGAGAGGTCCCAAACGAGGCACTAAAGTGGGTTAAATAACAACAGGGGAACAATTTAATGGCCGATGCACTTGATGCATGCATCCTGGGTCTATGATGGTGTGATTTCAGTCATGATCAGTGACAGAAAAGTAATGAGGATGTTGAAATGATGATAAAAAAGAATCAGGATTGCATATTGTCAGTTTTTTAGAGACCCTCTGAAAGCTCCTCCTGGTCCCTCGCTTCTTAGGCTATCTCAGACAAAAGTTTTTTTCTTCTGACAGCAAAATAATTACCAATTATCAGGATAATAATCCTCGATCGCTACTTACTCTGTGTCTTCTTCTTCTAGTGAAGTCCAGTATGTTGTTCTTCAGAACGTGGCAACAATGTCCATTAAGAGACGGGTAAGCTAAAGCTGGTGTTTCTGTTTTCTTCTGTTTTATATTTATGTGTATAAATGTTTTTGTTATTCTAACGAAGCTTCACGGAGGTTCTTCCTGTCTTTGTGTGTCACAGGGGATGTTTGAACCATATCTGAAGAGTTTCTACATCCGCTCAACAGACCCAACTCAGATCAAAGTCCTAAAGGTTGCTTTCTGTTCTCTTTTTTTGAAGATGGTCAGAAGTTTTTAGCAGTTTGTGGAGATATGAGAACATGATGGATCATTATTATTGTTATTTGCAGCTGGAGGTTCTAACCAATCTGGCCAACGAGACAAACATTTCCACCATCCTCAGAGAATTTCAGGTACAATGAAAAAATATAAGTCATGTTTTAGGAAGAGCTGTCTGTCAGCACCAACTTTGTCTTCCTGTATGAATTAATATGCAGAGTGGCTGCTTTTTTCTGGCAGACATATATTAAAAGCATGGATAAAGACTTTGTGGCTGCAACAATCCAAGCCATTGGTCGCTGTGCTACCAACATCAGCGAGGTGAGGGACACATGTCTGAACGGTCTTGTGCAGCTGCTCTCCAACAGAGATGGTGAGTCTTTTTATTTGTTATTATAAGACACTCTTTAAACTGTACATACTGCATGAACAGATGGCAAAATAACATCAAAACCAAGACTTAAAAGTAAAGAGAGAAAAATACATTCCAAAAAATCAAATCAAATAGATTGAGACCTGATGACTGTGGAGTACAGTGAACTCATTCTCATGTTCTAGATATGAGTTTGAGATTGTTTGATGTGTGTGAGGGCATGTTATCCTGCTGGAAGCAGCCATCAGGAGACGGGTACACTGTGGTCATGAAAGCGGTAGACATGGCCAGCAACAATAACCAGGTAGGATGTGGCATTTAAATGGTGCTCAGTTGATACTAAGGGTCCAAAGTGTGTCGAGAAATTATCCCCCAACACCATTTTACCACCAGGATCCTGAACTGTTGATACAAGCCAGGTTGAATCTGTTTCTAGGTTTGACATCTTGTGCATTCAGAGATGCTCTTCTGCATAACTTGGTTACTATTGCTTTCCGATCACCTTGAAGCAGTTTGGCCATTCTCCTCTGACTTCTGGCATCAACGAGGCATTTCCATCCAGAGAGCGGCTGCTCACGGGATGTTTTTTCTTTTTCTGACAATTCTTTGTTCTACAGGTGCTTATGCAGTAAAATCCCAGTAGATCAGCAGCTTCTGATACTCAAACCAGCACGTCTGGCATCAAGACCCATACCACGTTCAAAATTATTTAAATCACCTTTCTTCCTCACTGCATTGCTCAATTTTAACTTCAGCAGGTTGTCTTGGTCATGTCTTAATGTCTAACTGCATTGGAGTTGCTGCCGTGTTTTAGGCTGATTAGATACTTGCATTAACAAGCAGTTGAACAAGTGTAGCCAATGAAGTGACCAGTGAGTGTATTTCTACTGTGAATGAACTGATAATTGAACCCTGAATACTTTCCACTCATTGACTCGGAGCATTAGAGATGTTTAAAAGTATATATTTATTGTTCATTTCTGATTTCAACGAGTGACTCTTCTTCCTTTTGTGCAGAGTTGGTGGTTGCCGAGTCAGTGGTCGTTATCAAGAAGCTGCTGCAGATGCAGCCGGAGAAGCACAGCGACATCATAAAGCACATGGCGAAACTGACCGACAACATTCAGGTAAGAGTCTCTTTC
The DNA here is from genome assembly GCF_013358895.1 of Oreochromis aureus. Classification (NCBI taxonomy): domain Eukaryota; kingdom Metazoa; phylum Chordata; class Actinopteri; order Cichliformes; family Cichlidae; genus Oreochromis; species Oreochromis aureus. Next base: position 21,580,187 of record NC_052948.1, on the reverse strand, counting down.
ATGACCTGCAGATGGTATCTTACCTCAATGCCTCATTCAATATCTATTATTATAAACCAGGTGTCAACTAAGTGTCCACTAATTGACTCGGGCTCTTGAACCACTGTTTACATGCACGGTAAACCTGTTTCTGCCAGTCTGCCCCTGTAGTAGCAGTGCTATCAACCTGTGTTCTCAGGTGCCAATGGCACGGGCCAGTATCCTGTGGCTGATTGGAGAATACTGTGAGCATGTACCTAAGATCGCCCCAGATGTTCTGAGGAAGATGGCCAAGTCCTTCACTAATGAAGAGGACATTGTGAAGCTTCAGATCATCAATTTGGCAGCCAAGCTATATCTGACCAACTCCAAACAGGTGGGAATGGCATGTTTTTCTGTCACTAGTATTTATGGGTGTCCTTTTGTTCTGTCTCACTTCCCTCACCCACAAATCGGTCACAACAACACAACAAATGGCTGCCCTGCCCTGAGCCTGGTTCTTCTGCAGGTTTCTCCCTGTTAAAAGGGAGTTTTTCCTTCTCACTTTCACCAAGTGCTTGCTGATAGGGGGTCATCTGATTGTTAGGGTCTTCTCTCTTATTGTAGGCTCTTTGCCTTACAATAAAAAGCACCTTAAGGTGACTGTTGTTTTGTTTTGGTGTTATAAATACACCAGTTTCAACCCCAAAAGTCTGAATTTATTAGAAACAAAGTCTGACCCATTTGTATGAACATTTTAGAGGAAGAGGAATTTAATCCAGAATAAAAACATTTCAACTCACACATTTAATTTCACTTCACAGAATAAATTACTCAAATATCCACTTTGTCTTGAAAATTCAAGTCAGCAGTGATATTTGTGCTAGTGAGCAAAGACACCGTCGTAAAGGCCAAATCTAATCTTTAATTAAATTAGGCTCACTGCTTACAGCAGCAGAGTGCAGCTGGGAGGATTCAGGAGGGTGATAGTCTGGCTGCCTTTCCCTGATAATAACTGTGAATACACAGAGTCCTTCTACCACATCAACAAGGTCTGCTGATTCAAATCATCATCATCAAAAAAAAGAAACATTTGAGATTACATTCAATATCCAACCTGTTGTTTTTAAAAATTATCTTGCAGTATTGTGCATAAATGACTGAGCATGATGTTGGCTTTCATTTAGTTTGTGTGAACAAAGCTGCTGTCAGGTGACAGAGCGCACTAAACACACCTCTGTGTCTTCCACACACACTCTTCTTTCTGTCTCCTCCAGTCTCACCTGGGACATTGTTGCCACCTACACTTATGCACTGTGTAAATTTGCAGTCTAGAAATAAAGGCAGTGACGCTCTCACACAGTCATTACGCTGCATATCTTCATTAAAAGTGCTCTTTGCAATGCAGACCAAGTTAAAGAAAAGTCAAATAAACATGTCGCATTCAGAGTCAATTTTCAAATGATTTCCAAAAAAGTGTTGAGCTTTATCATTTGAGTAAGCTTTCAATCAGGGACTCTGTCTTTTTATAAATTAGTTGCAGACTAGTTGCCAACCTTCACCAATCTCCTATCACCAATTATGTTTTTTTCTTTTAATGTGATGAGGTCTTACAGGAATCCATGAAACCAGAAACACGTCGGTGTATCCAGATATTTACATGCTTTTGGTTTTTCTTTGTGGAAGGTTCATACCAGGGAGTCTGTTTGTGTTTAAAATGTTTTAAAATCGTTTAACAAACAGACTTTGAGTTTTTCCACAGAACACCTAATTCCTGTTTCCAAACAGTCAGTTTTTAAAGTGGTTTTCAGCAAAAGTTCTCTAGACTTTCTGGAGGTATTTCTTTTTCGCTCATTTTCAGTCCAGCGCTCGTTTCTGACTACTTTCAAGTACCTGTAAAACATCATGGAGGCTCTGTCATGGTATGGGGCTGCATTTCAGCCAGTGGTGATGGAGCTCTTCTTAAAACTGATGGAATTACGAACGCAGAAAAGGACTGTCAACTTTGATCCACCATGCAGTACCATCTAACTGTCTGACCGGCAATGGCTTAGTTCCTTTTAGCAGGACACCAAATACATTTCCTGTACAGTAAAAGCATACCTGGATAAGAAAACACACAGGTGTGTCCTTGTAATTGTCAGTTATGGATTGGCCTTCCCACAGCTTGGGCCTCAGCACTTCTGAAGCAGTGTGAGATCATCGTGACAGAAAACTGCACCAAACGTCAGCCAAAATCCATAGAAGGGCTTTGAATGTCCTTCAAGAAGCAAGGAGAACTATTCTTGAATAGTGATACCCAATACTGATTTTCAAGCTTCTTGTTTTTGTCTTATATACAGTATTCCCATGTATGTTTGCACATTTCAGTGAGTCACATCTTTTTTTTATGTTCTAATAAAATATTAGAGGTGACTCAAGACTGATGCAGTAGTCCTGTCCTCTTAGACCCTCTCAAACAAATCCACAGCTACATACATTCCCACACTGCACATGCATGTAACGCAGTAGATAAGGTGTTGTTTTACTGTTCTCATCTTCCACCTTCCTTTCGTGTCCCTTCACCCCTCAGACTAAACTGCTGACGCAGTATGTTCTCAACTTGGCCAAATACGACCAGAACTACGACATTCGCGACCGGGCACGCTTCATTCGCCAGCTCATCGTGCCCACCGAGAAGAGTGGAGCCCTAAGCAAGTATGCTAAAAAGCTGTTCCTCGCCCTCAAACCTGCACCCGTCCTTGAGTCTCCTTTTAAAGGTACAGAAGCAAGTCAACAGTAAGTTTTGTCTTCTAGTTTGTGAACTTGTATTGCAGCTGTTTGAAAATTATGATGGCAGAAATAGTTTGAGCAATGTTATTAGGGTTTAATTACCATCAGTCGTGAACCCCATAACAAAAATGAGACAGTCACAATCAATTAAACACAAAATTGAGCCATAATTTCCTGCTGCTCGGTGTCTCTCTGTACATGGGAGACACCTGAGGCAAAAACAGCTAAAGTGAAAGAAAGAGGAAGTTATGGGCTGTTTAGGTCTACACAGCCAGCAGATGCAGCTGCAGCAATGTCTCTGCATCAAATATAACGTATCCTTCTCAGAGTCATAACTCAGTCAGATATCAACACAACTAAGGCCCTTTTTTTCCACAAGTATTGTGATTTAAGCTTCCGGGGATCATTATCTCAATTTATTCCAATTTTAAATCTACAAAACAGCTTGGAAATCATCAGCAAGTGATTTTTTTTCCATGTCTCCAAGAGCTGTTTGAGGATATAGTTTTACAAAATTACAGGTTATCCAAAGGTCATCCAGAGCATTCACACATCTTTTTTGTAACTGTGAGTCTGTCCTTACACCGGGAGCATTTTTATTCTTCACATGAACATTCTGTCCATCTTTTTATTCATCTAAAGTACATCCAGCGGTTTTGCCTACAGCTCAGCTTTCTGATCTTCACGTGGCAGCAGCCTAACAGTAACCATAACACAGAAAGGAGAATCCACTCATCATCATATTACAGAGCAAAGTCTTGAGATTTGAGATTTTAAAAGTTCATCCCGATTTCCTCTTTGAGCTCATCTCCTTGTGCTCCTCTGGATCACTTCCAGGGTGTCTGTATTTCAAGAACTCTCCCTTGGTTTAATTCCCTGTTTGCCACTTTGTAACCTCTGTGATACACACTCTTCTTCTTTGAAACAGCAATCCTCCAACTTCAATTTTATTTTGGGACGGAGGACACAGTTAACACTTAGACACTCTTCTAGCTGTTGGTCCTTTTTTCTGTCTCCCTCCCCTCTCCCTCAACCTGTCAGGCTAAATGGCCGTCCCTACCAGGCCCTGGTTCTACCGGAGGTTTCTTCCTGTTAAAGGAGTTTTTCCTTCCCACTTTTGCCTAGTGCTTGCTCACGGGGTGTCATCCAGCTGTTGAGGTTTTCGTCTGACTTTTGTACAGTATAAAGTGCCTTGAGGTGACTGTTGTTGTGATTTGGTGTTATATAAGTAAAACTGAATTCCACTAATAACTCCTGTTTGGTCACATGCACATAGTCAAAAATAGAAATGGGTCCAGAGGTGCACAAGGAGATGACTTTGAAGTGGAGCTTAACTAAATTTAAGGCTGTTGAAGTTCTTACACAGAACTTTGTGATTCTGTGTTATGATAAGAGTGACTCTGCTCTTTCTGTTGCACTGATCTCTGTGTGCTTGCATTTTTCTTCTTCTTTTTGCAGATCGAGACCACTTCCAGTTGGGTTCACTCTCCCACCTGTTGAATGCCAAGGCTGGGGGCTACCAGGAGTTGCCTGACTGGCCTGAAGCTGCCCCTGACCCCTCCGTGCGCAACGTGGAGGTGAAGGAGTCTGTGCGTGCAGTGGGAACAGTAACACACAGAGACACAGGGGCCCTCTGGGGGCCCCAAAGAATGGAGGGGAGCGAGAGTTGCTCCTTCCCCAGAGCAGTGCCTCAGAGGGGTTGGACAGAGTCACCAGAGCCTGACACTAACTCCAATATAACATTGATTCCTCTTTCACTGGTCATCATTCATTTGCTTACAGCTCATTAGCATTAACAGCTCATCCTTTTTGGTCTCCATCTACTTCAAAATGGATGCTGCTTAACAACTTCCCCATCCATGGAGGAGAATGAGTCACAAAGGAGAAAAGAGGATTATTTTCATATTAATGAGAGAACATGTTAGACAGAAAGTGCCTAATTTGAGAACCCCCGAATCATTACAGAAACAGTCAGTAGCATGAAGCTCCACCTCATCCTCTCTGCTGCACTCGCTTCTGTTCAGCAGCAGCTCACTCGCCCCATCCAGATGTTTCCTGACAGCTGTTTGAGCCAATAGCACATGTGATAGAGAAGAGAACAGATTTTAACAGCAGCATGCTGACAGTAGTGTTAATGTTTAGTCATTACTTAAAACACAAAAGTCTGTCCTTTTTAAAGCATCGGCCCAAATCTCCAAAGCCTCCTCTTCTTCTCCATCCCATTCACTCCATGTGCCATCGGTTCATCAGTTAAATGAAGACATGAAATCAAGACTTGAGTGTTTTCACTACTCCATCTAAAAAAAGGAAGAAAAGGAGTCAAAACTTTAAATTTCAGTAGTGACCTCAAGGCTTGATTTTGTTGTGACATGTGTTTGGTAACAATAATGTTGCTTTTTAACACACAGCGCAGAAATCCATGTCGTGTCTCTTTAAATGTGAAGCACATTTCAGTGTGGTGCTACAGGCGCCTTTCATGTTCTTGACCATGATTTTTGTACAGTTTAGCCGGCTAAACACATCAGTGTTTTCGAGTGTTTTCCCAAGTGGATCTTTACTTCTAGAAAATTGTTGTTTTGTCATCAGGATGGCCTTTTATCGTGTGGTAATGCAGCTGAAAAATGAGCGTTTGGCAACCTTCAGTGACTAGGGAAAAATACGTGTGTAGGCTGCTGACTGTTTGCTTAGTCTGTGGAGGACTTACTCGCACGGTGGTAGTGAAACATGAACCAGAGACTGTTTGCCTTCAAGGTAAAAGCTGAGCCTTTTGAAATGTGCTGGTCACAGCAGTAAGGCACAATTTTTTACTTTGAAGGAGAGTTCTCTACTTTTCCAGTTCGCGTCATATTTCTCACAGTTTCATTGCTGCTCGGCTAGTTTTCTCCCTCTGAGTGATCTGGGAATCTCTCAGCGTCTGTGTTTATATACACAAACTGAGTCGCACCCAGTCGCACCAGCTGTGACACCTGCACGAGGTTGCAAACACGGAGCCGTGCACGACCAGCTGAAATGACAGCTTTGCCAGGGCGAGAGCGGCGGGTACAACAGGCTCATCACTTGAATATCTATATCGAAAATATCTATATATAGTTTTCAATGTGCAAATGTACAAAAAAAAAGAAGAAAAAATGAAGATCTTTTTTAGGGGGGGCATTTTTGCCTTTATTTGATATTGGACTAAAACCACAGCATTTCTGCTGCATTGCATATGTCACCTGCTCAACCAGTGGGCTAAACTAGCACTCTGTAAGTGTAAAAATTAAGGACTCACTAAAGCAAAAAAAGTAAAAAAGGTTATGAGCAGTAAATTACTAGAGTGATTTATGAGCTGTTACATGAAGATATAAATGCATGCAAATTAGTCCACAAGTTATTTTTTAGCTATAATTCCAAACAATATTTGTGGCCAGCCTTCCAAAAGCTAGGATCTGCCAGTCTTCCTTGTTTTAAGAGTATATTTAAGCTAATTAATACTGATTAGGTTCAGTTAATGCTGTGTTTTTATATCCAGTCAGACTCGTTTGATTCCCCTCTTGATGTCTCGTGGCTAAAACGCAGTTGTAATCAGCAGCAAAGCTAAATTTCACAAATTTCAGAACATAGGGAGTGCTCAGGGAAGGAATCAGACCGAAAAGCTATAGTGTGCTTTTCAAATCATTATTATACATCATTTGTAGTTAAAGAGCAAAAGCAAGCAGAGCTGTGAAACACTCAGTACTGTCCTTTGAAGTTCAGCTGCTGGAAAAACTGCTCTGGGTTATTCTGAAAGTCTCCCATTACATCCACTCATGTTGTGGCTGTTAAAGCTGAGAGGGTCAGTGAATCCTCTGAAGCCTCAGCCTCTCTGACAGACTCTCCTTCTGCTATACGGTCCTCCACAGACAGAGGAGGTCATAACCACCGGAGAGGGGCGGATCAGCTTACTAGGAGACTGGCGAGAGGTGCCCCTCCCTTTGAGTTTGGAAATGCAGTGGTGTTTGCGTTGATGACTGCTCTCTCTGTTTCTTCCCTGCCTGTCAATTAATGTCTAAACTGCTGATGCTGGCATTTATACAAAATGATTTAGGTGACATCATAGAAATAAATCCTCTGTCAGTTCACACGAAGTAAGGCTAAATCTGACCACTGTGTATGTTTCAAGTAGACAGAGGTCCAATAAATTGGTTAGTAATAAGCAGTGGGATAGAAGTTACTTTAATTTTTAAAAACAAAGCTGATTCAAAATTGTAAATGAGACCAGTCAAAATCCATTCTTAATCTAAGGAAAAGATCTTGTAGTCTCAAGATTTACTTAATCATTAAGCTCCAACAGGGGCTTCCAAACATATCACACTGTCTTTATCAGCAGTTTTGGGACTTCTCTTTCATATTGGCTGAAAATTTTAAATATACAGCGAGTTTCATGAGAAACAATCTCCATGTTCTTATCTTAAACCTCTTCACCTGCCAGCTTGGAAAACATGTACCTGTGAAGCTTACAGGTGCACGCTGTCCAAGCTGGATTCTCCAAACCCACCTGATGAGTTCCTCCCGCTCATGAGATTTTTGTTCGTTTGTCCAAACACTGCCCTAAAACGAGTTTGAAGCAGTAATTTAGTGGCAGGAGTGAAATTAAAGGACCTACAAGAACTTGAAAAGATTAATATTTGGCAGGAAGGTATATCGTGAGAGCAGAGCTGTAGAAGTTAATCGTCTGACAGAAAGTTATTCATTCTTAAAGACTTTTTCCAGGCTTTGCTTTAGAAAGCAGAAGTGCTGATGCTCAATGCCAGGCTAGTTCTGCCTCAGTGCCTTTTGATAAGCAGCCAACAATTAGACAGGGTAGATTACTGAAATGAACATTATGCTACATTGTAGAAGCTCAGGGAGCTTCCATAGGAAGAAAGTCATGCAGAATCTCCATCTATAGAAAATAGACATCGTAGGAGTGGTCGTGTGACACGTAACGCTAGTAAAGTAGTGGAAGGATGAAGGGTGTTTCCCTTTGGGGTTAGCTAAAACCTCCTTTTTTAAGTTTCTAAATGTTCAAGAAAATGTATGAATGACGCCCAAATCTACACTACTAAGGAACAGATCTGTTTATTTTATTGTTTCTCTTTCACTCAGTTGCACTTTTTAGTGACACCAACATAGAACAGAAGCCTTGTGAGAGCAAAACAAAATATTTACCGTCTACTGAACAGATTTTGACCCGCTGACGGGGACTCCTCCAGGTTTCCTCCTGTCCACCTGCTTGGTTTTCTTCATAAAGTTTGTGACTCGCTTGCTGAACGCGTCACAAATGTTGTCACGTGATTTTTTTAATTTTTTTTTTTTGATTGATGTGATTTGTTCTCAGATTTCTTCCTCTACCCCTCTGCTGCTCCACCTGTGCTGCTCTTCATTCAGCCCATCTAACCCATGCTAGCATACCATACTTTGTTGCTGGTGAAGACTAAGTGCATTTTCATGTATTTTTTTTTTTTGATGTATTGGTGAAGTAGTGAATGCTAATGTTGACTTTTAATTTGACAGTATGAGTACGTATTAAGGTATATCCAGTAGTTATATTGGAGTATGTTGATTTTTTTACCAATAGAAGTTGTCCTTTTGATTACTTTGATCAAATACTGTGTTTAAAAGTTATCATGTAATTAAATTTAGGATTATTCTTATTATTTTGTCTCTGTGATATCCAAAACTGTTCTCACACATTCTTATTTTTTAGCCCCTGAAACCTTCCTGTGCCTGTTTCTCTTGCTCTCCTGACTTTTATTCTAAAAGAAACCTCTTCCTTCTTTTTTCCTCATCTCCATCCCAATCTTTTTTTTTTCCTACGTCTGCCAGGTTTTTACGCTGCTTGAAAGAGTCACAACATTAACAAGTGTGAGTCAGTTAGCGGCAAACAGCCACATGTTCTCGAGCCTAAACCCATATAGCCGCAAAAACCCAAGTGCTTTTAAACTGAACGCCTCCCTCCCGCATATAGTAGTCGCTGTTCTGTGCTTAGCTCAGCCAAAGCTACCTGAAACACAGCACCCTGTTCCTCAGTCTCTACCATTAAAGAAGTGATTCTTTCAGCAGGCAGTGTGGTGCTCAGGCACGTCACGCAGCATTAGGCTCCTTGTGGGTATTAAGTGGGGCTGAGATGTCCGTGCTCATTAGCAGATGGCTCTGGTTAATGAGTTTGGTCACAGAAAAAGCAGATGGCCTTTTCTTTTTAAGTGTAGGAGGATAGTTACTGCTCCTCAAAGATATCACTTCTCTTAATGGAACTGCTCCCTTATTATTACAAGAAAAGCATTTCTGCAACTGGTCATGAAGGCAACACCTGGTGCTAACGTCTCTGTGTGCAAAAACAGAAAACTCGAATCAAAACAAGTAAAGCATTGGTGTAAATTTGCTCCCTGACTGTGGGATCTGAGAGCAGATCTGCAGCAGTGATGGCTGGCTTCTTTTGGCTGCATCACGCCCAGGCAGAGGCACTCATGGCCATGCTATCTGCCCACGTTTCTGCTTCTGTCTGAGGGTTTTCTCTCTGAGGCGGGGCTGGAGGCTTACTGTTTGTACTCTTGCTTTTTCTGTTTTGTTTTATGCCAGGTGCCTGAGTGGACCAAATGCAGTAGCCGTGAGAAGAGGAAAGAGAAGAAAGTAGAAAAGCCGTTCTACACCGACTCAGAGGGAGAGTCTGGTCCTACGGAGTCTGCTGACAGTGGTAACTTTAGGCTGCTGGCACTGATAGCATGGTCCCTTCTTTGGCTAAATGAGTAGTGCTCACAACAGGGGTGTGTGTTTGTGTTTGTGTGTGTTTTTGTGTGTTTGTGTGTGAGACTTTTGAGTCAGTGTGAATGATCTTGGTAGGGGCTGGTAAAATGAGACAGTCTCAAAGAGCAAGCTCATTATCAATTGAATTTTATTAGTGTGTGAATGTTTGTGTGAATGGGTGAATGACTGGATATGTAAAGCGCTTTGGGGTCCTTAGGGACTAGTAAAGCGCTATATAAATACAGGCCATTTACCATTTACCATTTATTACAAATCACAACTGTTACCTCAGTGTGCTTTATACTGTAAGGACCCTACAATAATACAGAGAAAGTCCTAAGAATCATATCACCCCCTTTGAGCAAGCCCTTGAGATTTGTGTTGTTGACCATTTCTATAAAAATCTAAAGAAATAAGGTCCATCTCTCAATCCTTTCTAACTTTCATACCCTGTTTGTGGCACTCAGGTCCAAGTCCAGCTGTATAAATCTTTAAAATTGGTCATAATGCCCTAAGACAACTAAAGACTTCAACAGCAATAACAATATTGGCTGCAGACTATTTCTCAGGGGGGTTAATGCACATTTAATGTATTAACAGAAGAAATGTATTCTACTTTGATTTATTGGCAATGGAAAAAAATATAGAATATTACCAGATGAAAGCATCAGTACTGAGTTTGAATTTATTGTTTAAATATGTTGCATAAAAGTAAACACAGAGACCAATCAAGGGTTGATGGTTACAAGTCGATGTGCAGCGATTTTCCAGCAAATTCAAACGAGTGTGTGATGATGAGGATGTGGAGACAGACAGCAATATATACAGGAGTGTGTGTGGAGAGCTAGTCAAAGCCAGGGGTGGTGACATTGTGACATAAATGGAAAAAATGTAATTAAGAATTGCAGAATGTCAACGGCTGCTTTTAACCTGCGTATATATGGTGCTGTCTCATGACTTCTCATGAGGTTTCAGGACCTCATGATGTATTGTGAGGCTTGGGTCATGTGAAAGCAGCAAAAGTCACATCAATTCTGCTCTTATTGAGGACCATTATCTGAGGACCACATACAGAGGTGACTCAAGGCAGAATTGAAAAAAAAAAGGAAATTTGTGTTGTTCATACTGGACCTCATTCACTCCCAGTGCACAAATCTGTTCATCCAAATGTTTTCACCTGCTTTATTCTGCGAGTGGATTAACAGCAACATAGGTACAAGCACACCTGTCTATTTATACTGATCCAGATTTTTTAATGTAGTGCATTATTATCTTATTTTAACAGGTAAAAGCAGTTCTGTGAACATTAATGAAGCCACTGTGTTATTTAAAAAAATAGATCTGAATCATATGAGTAAAATGAGAAACTAGGTAGCAGTTTATAATGCTGTCTGTGGAATTTTCCAAAATGTTTTCTGAGTTTAGTGTGGAATTTTCAGTACATAAAAATATTCCCCATTAATTACAGTGTGAGATGCGGAAGTAGAGCTACTAAGGAATACAGCCCTCGACCTTAAAATAACTCTAATAACACCTTAAGATGGGGAAATATAGAAAAGCCCCATTACTTCCAGGATAAATTTTGTCTCTTATTGTCTAAAATACACCAAAATCACTTAAAAATACAAATAAGGTGAGGTATATCGCCAGTTGCTGCATGTCTTCCTCCTGCTCTTACTCCCAGCCTTCCCATCTTCTGTCCCCTGTCCTGTTTAAATAAAGGCTAAAAAGCCCAAATAAACATATTACAAATTTGCTTCAAGAGTTATTAAGCCTCAAGTTTAGGCACTGAAAATTACATCCTACATCCAGAGTTTAGTAACTTTTGTGAAATTGCAAATACTGTATGAAGTGCTAATTTGGATATTATCCCTGTACTCTGAATATAGTTTTATGTTATTTTAAGAGCTTCATATTATTCTTACTTTTAGCAGTACTGACTGAAACATCACTGCTGTTACTAGCTTTTGAATATCTGTTGACCTCAACAGTGTTTCAAATTAAACAGAAAGTAAACCCCTAAATGTCTGATTCCATCTGATCAGTTATCTTTAATTGATAATCTTTTAAGAAGATTATCAATATTCCTCACTATTACTGCTGCAGAAACTATCATCGGCTACAATAATATTATAGACAAAACATAGTTTTGTGAGTGTGGGTGTAGCATAAAACACCTCTGTCTTTAGTTCTTTGTGATGTGTCTGCCTCAGCTTCACACTGAAAGAAAATCTGAGAATGTCAGTTAAAAGTTTTGCTTTATCTTTTTTTCTTTTTCCTCGTCTCTGGAGGAAAAAAGTGTCTGAGGCATCAATAATACAAAGGATAATAAAAATTTGATCTCCTCTCTGGTGAAAAACTTTTGATGATCTCGACTCTTTTTGATGGTAAAACAGTTTAAAACGCAGACGTCTCACTCAGTCTCAGCTGCTTTGTTTGTCAGAGGACGCCGTGTGAGATGTGAACACCAACAGCCTTCAGATCACACTTACTCTGTGCAGCCTATCTAACCTGCTCTCCCTCTGACCTCTCCCTCCTCAGAGTCAGACTCTGCCACTGGCTCGGAAAGCAGCAGTGGCAGCGAGGAGAGCGGGTCGGGATCAGAGAGCGAAGAGAGCAAGGAAGCCTCCGAGTCTGAGGAAGAGGAGGAGGAGGAGGAAGAGGAAGAGAAGAAGAAAAAAAAGAAAGATCTAAAGAAGCCAGTGCAAGAAAGCGAAAGGTAGACTGCTTTAAACTGCATGCCATGTCAGGGCATATTTGCTGGACTATGGATGTTATTATTAGAATAGGTGGTCGCTTTGTTTGTAGAAAATAAAGTTTGACTCCTTGAGGGAAGTTTGACCTCTGGTTTCCTTTGACAGTGAGCAGAGCAGCGAAGAAGAAGAGAGGAAGCACCAGAGGAAGAGTAAACCGCGCAAGAGCGAGTCAGAGTCTGAATCTGACGAAGATGAGGAAAGCGAGTCTGAAAGCAGCCAGTCGGAGTCTGAAGACTCCGAGTCAGAGGCTGAGGTCAAGAAGAAAAAAAAGGTGCAAACCAGGGTTAACTACAGAGGAAGACCCCAGGAGGAGGGTGTATCATTTTTTTTTCATTTTTAAGTAATGGACATAGAAGCTTGCAATAAATATAAAAGTACATGACTGAAAATAAAGTTTCACACAGCCACTGCTGTTGTTATGCTACCTACCACCACCCGTGTGAAACTAATGAATCCGCTCTTTCCATCAGTGTGTGTTTCCATCGTTAGCGGTGAATAAAAGCACTTTGAAACCAGATTATTCTTTTTGATACAGCCTGTATCTAAGAAGGTGCTAAAATTCTTATAACCTTAGCATTTCAAAATACAAGAGAGCGCAGTTGTGCCCCATTTCCTATACAGCAGCATGAACAGCGTCTATTCATGACAGCTTTTCTTTGTTCTCCAGCTGGCTGAATCTAAACCTCCTCCCAAGCCTGTCAAGAAAGAGAGCAAGAAAGAAAAGAAAGAAATGTCTCTGCTCGACCTTGATGATTGTAAGTTGTATTTTTTTTTTCGATCTTTCCAACTTTTCTTCTCAGACAGTAGAACATTTATGGCACTCTCTTTAGCAAGGAAAGCAGTCTAAGCAGATGTCCACATCTTCCCAGAACCGTCTTCATCTCTTTCATCTGAGAATCTCATCCCATTTCAAAATGCACGAACCACTTCTGAATTAGATCTCAGAGGTGCCTGAACCATCTCATTAGCTCTTTTTGAGGAGCAGCAGCTATAATCTGAGCCCCTTGTGGATGACTGAGCTCAAGGGTTTGGTCACCACCCACAGATGTGTCCACAGGATAGGTAGGAAAGTAGAGCTTCCATTAAACCAATGCTCTCCTGTCATTCATGTACAAACCGTCCAAGATACTTAATCTCTCAACCAGACTTGGAGATGCTAATTCACACCTAAACCCATTCACAGTCTACAAAGAGCCAAAGGGAAAAAAAATCCATTAGATGACTGCACTCTGGTCTGAATTTGGGAACATCCTCCCGTGTCTTTCTTTCTTAGTTGAACCTGCTCCCTCACCACAAGTCACACCCGTCAACACCTTCCTGTCCAACAGCCTCGTGACCGACCTGGAGGGGCTGTCTTTGTCTGACTCTGTCCTCTCCCCAGCAGTAAGTGTTTCATATTATTTGCTTGTTGACATCTTTATTCTCGGTTAGTGAAGCGATGAAATGAAAAAGAAGAGGAGGGGTGAAAAAACTAAAGCAGATGACAAACCAGAGGGGTCTTTTTACAGACCATTGCTCCCTCCAGCACGCTGAAGAGCTACGAGCTGCTTCACCGGATCACGGGTGAGGGTCTGTCGGTGGAGTACTGCTTCAGCCGGCAGCCTTTCAGCCCTGACGCCAACATGGTGGCAGTGCAGATGCAGTTCACCAACAACGCCTCTTCCGACACCAAGAACCTGCACATAGAGGACGTGAAGCTCCAGTCTGGGATGAGGGTCAAGGAGTTCCCAGAGATTGGTGCGTGAGATCGTCCACTGTGCATGAAAAATACAACCCTGCTAGCAGTGCTTGGAAACTGCACTGTTCATTACACCAGATAAAACAGACGTACTTGTTGCAGATGTCGGTGTTTTTTGTACTGACAATAATTTTGCTTCAGGGAAAACTGTAAATTAGATGCTGAATTTTTGTGACTATGAATTTAAAAATGCTGCAAAGCTGCAAAACCGCATTAATATGGGCACAGTGGTTACAGTTCAGTGACTTGAATGGCCCTACCTGAGGCCTGACATCAGCTACACATGCACACATGCCATGAGTTATGTGCCCTTAAATTTAAACCTTTAAACCCAGTCTGTAAATTATGTTGCCTTCATCACTCGAGTTGGGCATTTTAACACAGGAGTCCATCAGAGTTTACTTGACTTAGAGAAAAACAAAGTGTGGCAGTTTTAAAGTTGTCAGCAGCTCCTCCATCTCAGTTTTCTTCTTAGAGGACACTTTTTATACAAGGTCGTCTCAGATGTTTCAGTATGAACATTCACATCCTAGTCTTTGTCTCGGTTTTTCATGTGACTTTTAAGACTTGTGCCTGTTTTTGTGTGGAAAGACTGAAGGCTTTTTCCTTCCTCCATTTCCACAGAGCTACTTCCGGCAGGTGAGACAGCCACAGCCGTGATGGGCATCGATTTCTGTGATTCAACGCAAGCAGCAAACTTCCAGCTGTGGTGAGACGGACTCTTGATTACAGAGGGTAGACCTGTGCAGTCCTGCTTCTGGTTGCTGGTCTGCTTCATTTTGGGGATTTGCTAGATTTGCATTTGAGCTGCAGCAGTTAGTCTGCTAAGCCACTGATACGTTGATACACAGACATGAAGTTAGTTAATTATTTTGAAAAACTCTTGATTTGATTCAGTTCGCGTTTAATAAAATCAGAGGAAACACTCCAGTGGTTTCTGAATTTCTTTAAAGCTACAGGCAGTCATTTTTTGAGGTTAATGGGAAAAAAATAGTTGTACTTATAAATATACACAGATTATTGTGCAATCATATCTTCCAACAAACTGATGCACTTTTCATAAATTAAGTATATAAGACTGGCTCCGGTTTGTGGATGTCCTGCCAGTCTAAATGTAGTGGCCGAGGTGGACATGATTGTTCTCTCTGATTGAGTTTTAAGTATGCAGCTAAAGACCAACCACATATGTGGTACAGCAAAGGGAGAGGAGAAGAGAACTCACAGGCGTTTCTGTGCTATGTGGAGGCAAATGTTAACTTGCATCTGCACCTTCAGACTAAAGATATGAAGGATTATACCTGCGGTTTATCATCTAAGAATGAATCCTCTTCATCAGACAAGCAAAAACAAAAAGACAACATGACAGGCATCTGGACAAAACGTCATCCTCTTCCTTCTGATCTCAAGAATCAGAATCAGATCTTTTAAGTATGTGTAGATATACAAAGAACTGGGCCCTAGCTATTTCTATTTTCTAAGTGTATATAACAGAGTAGACAACGGAGACAACATGTTGCAGACAATAACAACACATAAAACAGATTTATAGTGCAATGGTGGAGCATCCAGAGATGTAGGAGTATAATTCATACATAAGGACTGAGTATATATAGATGGATATGTACAACATCGCCACTATCCTCATCTCCTGAACTGAATTCAGGGCTCTAATGTGCATGAAAACGTGCATAAACATCCCCATTTGTTCTAGATATTATCATAACTACTTACTGTCAGCAGATTAGACCCTCTATCCTCCAATCTCTGGAGAGGTGATATCAAGCCAGCAAAACAACAACAGCTGCTGATTATAAGCTAACATTATAACAGCTAATGTTAGGCACCAGTATCTTAAAGATCATACTTCCTTCTGATAAACAGTTTGATTACTTTCTTACATCATATGAGAGTTTATTTGCAAAGTGTCCAAGCCCAACACTTGGATCTACTTCAAAGAAAGTTTCACTAACACCAGTTAACAGCAGCTAACTGAGGCTAGCAGCAACACTTAACTAAAAAGCTCAACAACTCGCCCAAGTATCGCTGTTATCGGACACAAGTGAGCTTCACTGACTCATCGACTCCTATTGGATTCATTTTAAAGCCTAATCCAGAATAAACAGATGTGGACACACATTGACAGCTGACATAAACAATAGATTCACAACCTACACTCACTACAGGCCACCTTAGCTAGGATTGTGCGCTTGAACTGGGAGACTTAAGAAAACAGAACTCAGTTGACTGCAAGCTACAATCTACTGAGATCTAGTGGTGAGACTTTACACGCTGTACCTTTAAAAAAGAACCAAAGTTGACGACTACATCCTTTCTGTTGATTTTTCATGCCTTTTGCTAAGTTTAAAGAGAGCGATTGAACCTACCGATGACAGAGATTGGTAGTGACTAAGGTTTCTGCTTTAATAGTTGCAGCTTTTGAAAGTGTGCATTGACTCTTTAATAATTTTTACTAATTTGAATCTTTGGGGGGTTTGCATAACATATTTGATGACACCTACTGAAGCTTTGAGAAATACTGATGAACATTTTTCAGTTTCCTGTTGTTTTGAAAACAGTCATGAAATTACCATCAGACTGTCAGATCAGATATTTTACTTGTATCATTTAAAAAATCTTATTCCAGCTCCGTCATCCCACCAGGATCGGTGCTCTTTGGGAAACTTTGAAGTTTAAGAACAAGAGACAAAATAAAAATCCCTGACACTACCATTCCTCCTTTTTCAGCACTCACACCAGGAAATTCTTCGTGTCGATCCAACCACCGGTCGGGGAGCTGATGAGGCCCGTCTTCCTGACAGAGAACGAGTTTAAAAAGGAACAAGGTGAGTGAAAATAGGCCGTGAAATATTTCTGATGTCCTGAATGATGCGACCCTAAACCACTGTCTCAGTTGCTGCTTTAACACCAACACATCTTTAAATGTTGCATAGTCCAAACAGGGAGCTTGTTAACATGTTAACCACTGAGCTAATGCTGCAGCGCTGCAACTCGTAAGTTTTGACCATGAGTGTTAGTAATCTACTCTGAATATACACTTCATATATTCTGTTCAAATATAGCGCTCATTTCATTAGACTGTGAATAACTGTTGTGATGGGGTTAAATGTTTGAAGTCATGTGGGAACCACGTGCTGAATATCTAAAGTTAAAAAGTTAGCACGTACATGAAACTTCAGGAAAAAGCTGACATGATGGAGGCCACTAGGCTTGTTCTGTCATTGTGTTTGACTTGATTTGATAGGCCTGAATTTTTGAACAGTCAATCAATGAAAATACAAATGAAAAAATTGCTGCTGATCAAAGACATTGAGATCTGCACTTTGATCTTTAACAGTTACGCAGAGAGGAAAGCATGCAGCGATGTCACCCGGTGATAATGTGCGTCATACAGTGTGACACGATGAAATCAGGACCTTTTAATTAGAAAGTATATTTCACTTTTCAAATGTGTGTTTTGTTTTGTTTTTATTTTATAACATTGCGAGCAAGTCATTTGCCACATGCAGTAAACATCAAAGTAACTGCCTGATGTTTCTGAGTCTCAACATCATCTTTCCTCCAGAGCAGGAAACAGTTTTGTCCATCAGCTACGTTAAATCCACCAATACAAACCAAAGGTTTGCATTAGACGGTGTATAGTAGAGCAGCTGCAGACAGCGGTTACCAGCATGTTTCTGGTTTCTGGTGTTCGTTTTCCATCCTAACAGTGATCGAGTTTTGAGCTCTAACAAGCCCACAATGACTCTTTAAACATGTGTCATATCCACGGTTCCTCCCTCTCCATACTCTCCCCCATAGAGAAGCTATTACACAATCTAGGTAAGTTGGCTTTAATAGATTTGTTGTTCCCAGCTGTCTGTGTGCCACCTTTCCTATAGCCAAACTCATCCTCACACAGACCACCCCCTCCTCCCATTCCCCTCCTCCCTCCTCCTTTAACACATCGTGCTAACTCCCCCTCCCCCCTTCTTGCCTGGGTAATCAACACTTAACTGCATCTCCTGGTCTGTAGCTGCAGACACCTGCAAACCTGCCGCTCACACTCTCCTGCTCCACCAGGAATGGCTGGAAATGCTCATCCACTGATCCTCATTCACTCTTCCACATATACATCTGGCTCACAGCAGCACTCAATCATGTGCTTTCTGATAACCACCAACCATGCTGGGAGTTTGAACTGTTGGTCATCTGTAGTGCATCGGTCTAACAGGCACTGAGTTTTGTTTTGCAGGTCAAAAGAGGTCTTGACATCTCAGTTAAAACCAGGTTATAGTCATTCAAGAGGAAATTATGTCTTTAGTTCGTATTGAGGTCTAGTTTTTAAATCAGCAAATATTTGATTCAGTTCAGACTTTTGACTTTGGTCACTTTTAAACAAAACTTAAACCCCTTTTTAGCCAAAAAGTTCCAGGACCTAAGATCAGGAACTGGGAGCTGAAGGAACCTTGGTGCACGTTTCAACTATTGTTAATACATTTAGTGATTTAAACCCTTTCAAAGTGAACCAAAGATATTGACCTAATCTAAAGAAACAGATTAGCTGTGACTTTAGGTCCAAAACATCTCTGTGTGTTGAGTTGAGTTATCAGTCAAAGTTGAACTAGTGCGGGACCTACTCTCCTGTAATACCAGGTCATACCACAAGATGGCGCAATAGGGCCGCGTAACCTTTCATTCCTTGCATTTTTATTTACATTGGCAGTCTGATTCTATACACTGGTCAGTATATTCACTCATATACATGAGAGATCAAGCATGTGGATCCATCTGTGTGACTCCTTGAGAAAAAGGCCAAAAGTAGCTAAAGTCTGAGAGAGCAGCACACATCCAAAAACATTTCACCACACTCACTGGTATAACACTGCCCCCTGGTGGTGACAGCTTTAATAAAAATGGGAACCATTCTCACAGCAAAATAAAAGTACCCAGTTAGGGGGAGGGACTCTGTGGTTGTTCCTTAAATATCTGTTCTACAATGCCTGTGCTGTGACTTGAAACAATCCTTATGCAGGTTTAGTTCTTAAATACTACAAAAAGTTCCTGCTGTGGAAACGCTGTATATCTACCTGTAAGTGTGATACAGAAAACATAAATATCTGTGTGGGGGGAGCAGTTAAAGTAAACATTTGACTGGTTTTCTGCGGGACCCACAACATTTTGTGCAATTTTAATTTTTTTCCCCTATTTTGTTATTTTGTGCTCCCTCACACAACTTACTGCACAACCTCTTGGCAAGAAGCTACGATTGTATTAAATTTGGGTTGGCATTGTAAAAAAGTTAAAATGAAGCATGCATAGACACTAACACTACGAACTGATTGCAGTCTGTTTTAGCTAAATTTTCTGAGTTTAAGTTTTCTGTCACTTAACTTATTATAGGACTTGTTTTACATCAGAGCAGTATTGATATATAATACTGAAATACCAGTTTTAACCTGGACATCCAGGCGTCTTTTGACCAGCAAATCACCAAACAGTTGCTCTCTACGAGCCATCTTCGCACAAGTGAGAAAATTAGTACTGAATACATCTTTCACCCAGAATTTCTGTCTTTGGAAATACACTGAAAAATGGTGACTCGAGTTGGTTAGCAGTCAGAAATTTGCTTTTTTGTGCTGTAAATTCACCAACAAAATCCTGTGTTCAGTGGGAAGCATGAGTACATTCCCGTGTTAAGTGTTAGTAGCATTTACAGTTCTTGATGTACTGAATATTACATCAGTCCCTCTGAGAACTTTAGCCATGTTCACTGCATTGTACAGTATATGTATATAATACTGTACATGTCTGAAGCTAGCAGATACCCTGAAAAAGAATAGCAATGGTTAAAAAAATGAACTCTGTTACTGTACATGTTGTCTTCTTCTTCTTCTTATTATTATTATTATTATTATTATTATTAATACTATTATTATTATTAAGATTATTAACTGCTTTGCTTGTTTTGCTGCTGGGAGGGAGAGGATTCCTGTCTGACCGGTGCTCTGCTCCTAAAACCTCCACAGGTCAGCTGATGGGCATGAACGAGATCACAGAGAAACTAACTTTGGACGTCAAGTGCCGAAACGAACACACCATCGTCCAGAGAGTGACCACCGCTGCCAACCTCAGCAGAGTGCCCTGTGGGTCAGATAAAGAGTGCAGGTGAGAAAAATCACTCCTGAGCAAACCGTCTTGTTATCTGAGCCACCTTTTAATGCAAATTGCGCTCTGTGTGGCGTTTGTCTTCTGCAAGAAAGGACACGGAATCATTTGGGAACAAGATCTTTGCCAAGATCAGCTTAAAAGTGTGGCTTCACGTATTTTACGCAGATTTTAAAAATCCACTAAAGGAATAAATTGTACATTTTTCAGACACCTATAAATTTTAGTTCCAGCTTGAGTAAAATAAATGATAAAGAAGCACATGCTGTCAGGAGGATCTACCTTGACATGACAATAAGTAGGCTGTGTGCTTTATTCCTCCGTCAGATCCACTCCTCCTTTTTGACATCAGGTCTCAAAAATCACCGACATTATCTACACCACAGAACTAATAACATTTAGTCCTATTTAAATTACAATGTGTGTTTGAGTTAGAGGAAATCTGAAAATGTTAAGGTCATAAGTAGTTGGACTGTTGATAGTTTAAGCTCAGTTCGGTTTTATGTATATACCATCAAATTATAACAACAGTTGCATCAAGGTGCTTTATATTTTAAGGTAAAGATCCAACAATAATAGAAGGAAACACTAGAAAAAAGTTGCTTCCTGTGTGGACGTTAAACATGATGACAGAGACCAGTGTCTCGATTCGTGATTGAGGTGTGAGACAAACGACCACGTCCAAGTGAGTCAAAACAATGATTTTATTAAACACACGCGTGGGAAGATACACACCACTACACTGTCAGCATAGCTCTCTGCTAGAAAGCACACTTCAAATGGTTTTTAAATATCAGGGTTCACGCCCCTTCTTGCGTCAAGCAGATACGTAACATGCATAAGTTACAGTTAATGACAATTAAAGAGACATTTTCACCATCTTCACTCCAGGTGTTTCCTGTGGTTGTTCTTCTTCACTCTTATCTCTGGAACACCATGACCACATCCTGTACAAAACTGTTGCTTTTGCAGGTACAAAATGCAGCTACAAGCAAAACATATCTCACCTCTACCCTAGAAATGAATCTCCGTGTGGTCTGTGTCTGTAAGCGTGTTGGCGTTGACCTTTACTCCATTCTGTGTCACCTTTCACCACGGATCATCTAGACCACATGTGTCAAAGTCAAGGCCCGCGGGCATAATAAATACGATTGCTGATCGGGTTTGTGAGATGGCCACTGATTTAAGAACACAGTTGTGTGAAAGAAGCAAAATTATGCACTTTATTGCTGTGGATGAAAGTATAGACATGATGGAAATTGCACAGCTGGCCATCTTCATCTGAGTGGAAATATTGAACATTAAATTGATGCACAGGACAACGACAGGAAAAGACATTTTTTAAAAAGTATTGTAGCGGGTCAGGGCTGTTTTGGGGTTCTGTTATTATAGTTCTCTTTCTGTTGTCATGTTGTTATGGTGATGAGTGACACGCTCTCTCGGCGACTGTGTTTCCGGTGAGAAGGCGCCTTTTTTTGTTGTTGTGTTGTTGTTGCCGCTGAGGAGGGAGGTGGCGGCAGTGTTCTCGGCAGAGAGAAATAAACGGGTGCTCCCAAGAAACCTCTGTCTCCTCCATGTCTCAGCTCGCCACATTGGTGTCAGAAGTGGGATTAGCTCACCCCCGCCATAATGGAGAGAGACATTCGGAGGCTGGAGCAAGCTGTCGAGGAGAGCATCCGCTGCTTGGGAAGCTGGCGATTGAGGAGAGAGGAAGCGGGCGGCCATGTAAGTCCCCCGACGGGTCCCGACGGCGCGAGCGCACCACGGCGGCGGCCCGTCGCGACAGACGCTGGGGCAATGCTTCATGGGCTGCCTCTGTCGACCGACACACCGAGCCCCCGACAGCGAGCAGTGATGCCTGCAACGCCAGCTAAGGTACCGAAATACAACGGGCTAACCCCACTAGAGCCCTACCTCTCACAAGAACGGCTAGCCGCGAGGCATAATGGCTGGAGCGACGAAGAGGCTGCTACACACCTAGCGCTAGCATTGGAAGGAGATGCACTGCAGGTACTCCTTGACCTAGCCCCGTCAGAGCAGCATAAGCTCCAGGCCCTCACCATAGCACTCGAGAGGCGATTCGGGCAGCGGCACTCCACTGATCAGAGCAGAGAGCAGCTGACCAACCGGAGCCGTCGGCCGGGGGAGAGCCTGGACACCTTTGCAGCGGACATGTTGCTGCATGCTCGTCGTGGCTACCCGGAGTTCCCAGCAGCAGCCCGTGAGGAGCTTAGCCTGCATGCTTTTCTGCGAGGACTTTTTCCAGAGCGATTACGCCAACACGTCCGCCTGGCCATGCCTCAAACTCTCCGTGAGGCGCTCCTTGAGGCTGAAAGGGCCGAGCTGGTGTTCACCTCGCAACCTAACCAGCAGGTGCCCCCCCTAAACTACCCCCAAATCAGAGTCGCAGACTGCGACGGGGAGGGGGAGGTCGCCGAGATATGCCAGCTGCAACCCTCGGTGTCCCGGAGGCGTCCTCGTTGACCGACCGACCGCTGCTACCGGTGCGATGAGCCTGGCCACGTGGCGCGTGACTGCCCAGCCCCTGCCCCGAAGACCAGGACTACGCAGCCTCAGGGAAACGGGGAGGGAGCGGTGTAGCGAGGGGACCACCGCTCCAGCTTCCTGCCCCCCTCCAAGGACGATGCACGGTGGTGGGCCGAGTTGGGCACCTCAAGGGACTCTACCTGAGCTGCTGTGTTGAGGACCAGCCATGCCAGGCCCTGGTGGACACGGGGTCTACCATTTCCCTGATACGACCTGGCGTGCTCCCTGGAACGTCCGGGCCGTTGGTGAAGGGTTGGTCGCCCACCGACACCCAGTTGATGACAGTGACGGGTGAGAGGGCTGATATGCGGGGGAAGAAACCGTTGCGGATCCGAGTGAAGGATCTGGAGCTGGTGCACGACTTCTGGCTTGCTGACATTCAAGACCAGTGCATTATCGGCCTTGATCTGCTGACCCGCTGGGGGGCCTGCGTCGACACCGCAAAGCGGGCGATCACTCTTGGCACAGAGACTCTTGCCCTCCAGTGCGGTCAAAAGCAGGGAACGGAGGGGACCAGAGCCAGACGAGACAGGCGTCGGGCAGCTGCCGCTCAGCAGATTTCGGGTGCCGGTGGCTCCGGGTCATCTCTACTCACCTCAGCCCCGACCTCTCAGCCCGACAAATCTCCCTCGACCGAGACAACCGAAGCTGTTGGTGACCTGTGGCAGCGCAGCAGCGTAGGTCTCAACGTTGACCAACGCCAGCGGTTGAGATGCCTCCTGGTCGAGAATGTGGACATCTTCGCCGCCAGCGACAAAGACTGCAGGCAGACGGGGCTGGTCCAGCACACCATCGACACCGGCTCTGCTCAACCCATCCGTCTGCGCCCACACCGGCTGCCCCTCTCAAAACGGCAGGTGGCGGAGGAAAAGATCCGTGAGATGGCTGTGGCTGGGGTGATCGAGCCGTCCAACAGCCCATGGCGGCACCCGTGGTCTTGGTGGGGAAGAAGGATGGCAGCCCAAGGTTCTGCGTGGACTTAAGCCGTCTCAATGCAGTCACCAAGAAGGGCTCGTACCCGCTTCCACGGATCAACGAGGCCCTGGATTACGTTACCGGCTCCAGCTGGTTCAGCTCCCTCGACCTACGCAGCGGTTACTGGGAGGTGGAGCTAGCCCCTGAAGCAAGGCCTAAGACTGCATTCACCATTGGACAGGGGCTGTGGCAGTTCAGGGTCATGCCATTTGGGCTCTGCAATGCGCCAGCAACGTTTGAGAGGCTGATGGAGAGGGTGCTCGTGAACATCCCTCGTAGCCGCTGTGTTGTGTACCTGGATGACCTGTTGGTGCACGGTGGCGACTTCGAGAGTGCACTGTCTCACCTGGGCGAGGTCTTTAGCGCCATTCGTCGAGCTGGGCTGCGGCTCAACCCTGCGAAGTGCCGGCTGTTGGCGAGAGAGACTACGTTCTTGGGCCATGTGATCAGTGCTCAAGGTATCGCCACCGATTCCGCAAAGATGGCTGCGGTCCGGGACTGGCCGACTCCCTCGAACGTCAAAGAACTGCAGAGCTTCCTGGGCCTAGCCTCCTACTACCGTCGGTTCATCAAGGGATTCGCGACGATAGCCAGCCCCCTCCACCGCCTGACTGACAAGGGCCAGCCGTTTGGCTGGGGTGATGCCTGCGCTGTGGCTTTTGCACAGCTGAAGGAGGCCCTCACCAGAGCCCCAGTTCTGGCCTACCCGACGCCCGCAACCTTTCATTGTGGACACTGACGCTAGCAATGTAGGAGTCGGGGCGGTCCTTTCCCAGCAGGACGAGGCCGGAGAACGAGTGGTGGCATACTTCAGCCGTGCTCTGGGGCGAGCCGAGAGGAACTACTGCGTGACCTGGCGGGAGCTGCTAGCGGTGCGGCACTTCCGGCCATACCTGCACGGCTGCCGGTTCCTCCTGCGCACTGACCATGCATCTCTGACCTGGCTCCTGAACTTCAAACACCCAGAAGGTCAGGTGACCCGCTGGCTGGAGGTCCTTCAGGGCTACGACTTCGAGATCCAGCATCGGGCAGGTCGGCAGCATGGCAACGCTGATGCCCTCTCTAGACGGCCCTGCATGGCCGTCGAGTGCCGCTACTGTCTGCGACAGGAGGAGCGGGCCCAGGAGGCGCTGGGGGTGGCTACTGCTCAGGCCACAGCCAGCGGAGGGGGGTGGCTCCCATTGACAACGCAGCAGCTGAGGCGGGAGCAGGAGGCCGACCCGACGTTGTCGGGTCAGGAGCCCAAGGTGAAGGCCTACTACTCCCAGCACAACAACCTGGAGACCCACGACGGCCTCCTGTACCGGAGATGGCGGGCCCCCGGTCAGGGCAGAGATCTCCTGCAGCTGTTGGTGCCTCGGTCGCTGCGGTCGCAGGTGCTTGAGCTTGTCCACGGCTCGGTGGGGGCAGGCCACTATGGGAACGCCAAAACTCTCCGCCGCCTCAGGGGACAGTTCTACTGGCCTGGCTGTCGACGGGATGTGGAACTTCACGTGCACTGCTGTGACACCTGCACGGCGCAGAAGGGCTCCACTGCCCCCCTTCAGCAGTACTTGGTGGGGACCCCGATGGAGCGAGTGGCAGTGGACGTCCTAGGGCCTTTCCCCGTTACGGAGTCAGGGAACCGGTACGTGCTGGTGGCGATGGACTATTTCACAAAGTGGCCGGAGGCCTACGCGGTGCCGGACCAGAGGGCGACGGCGACGGCAGAGAGGCTGGTGGAGGAGATGTTCGCCCGTTTTGGGGTCCCGGCTGAGCTCCACAGTGACCAGGGGCGCAACTTCGAATCGAAGGTCTTCGGGGAGATTTGTCGGCGGCTGGGGGTGGAGAAGACAAGAACCACACCGCTCCACCCGCAAAGCGACGGCTTGGTCGAGCGTTTTAACCGCACACTGGCTACCCAGCTCGCCATTCTCACCAGCCGCCACCAGCGGGATTGGGACCGACATCTGCCCCTGGTCCTTTGGTCGTATCGGACTGCGGTTCAGGAGTCCAGCCAGTGCACGCCTGCCGCTTTGATGTTTGGGCGGGAGCTCTGGACGCCTGTGGATCTGGTGTTTGGGTCCCCCCCCGAGCCGGAGATTGACGGTGGGCCAGAGATGGACTACTACAGGAGGCTGAGGGAGCGGCTGCAGGTGGTTCACGACTACACCCGCCAGGCCCAGGCCAGCGCCGGAGTACGACCGAAAAGAGCCTACGACACCAAGTGCCGGGGGGAGGCTTTTGTGCCTGGCGACAAGGTTTGGGTGTACTGCCCGGTTCGCAAGAGAGGAGTGTCCCCGAAACTGTGCAGTCACTGGCAAGGGCCGGCGGAGGTCGTGGAGCGGCTAACGGAAGTGGTGTACCGTATCCGCATGCCGGGCCCGGGGTGCATGGTGGTGTTGCACCGGGACAGGCTTTCACCGTACCGACCGCTCGCTCCGGCAGACGCCGGGGCAGGGGATGCTGGTGACACCCCACGTTCTGATCCGAGTGACTTTTCCCCCGCCGGTCAAGACCGGCCGGTGCGCCAAAAGAAGGCACCTGGACACTTACAGGACTTTATGTGGGGTAATGGGGCTGTCGGGGACGACTGACCCCTTAGGTGGGAGCTATGTAGCGGGTCAGGGCTGTTTTGGGGTTCTGTTATTATAGTTCTGTTTCTGTTGTCATGTTGTTATGGTGATGAGTGACACGCTCTCTCGGCGACTGTTTCCGGTGAGAGAGCGCCGTTTTTTGTTGTTGTGTTGTTGTTACCGCGCTGAGGAGGGAGGTGGCGGTAGTGTTCTCGGCAGAGAGAAATAAATGGGTGCTCCCAAGAAACCTCTGTCTCCTCCGTGTCTGAGCTCGCCACATTGGTGTCAAAGTGTAACCGACATGAAACTGCCCTGGGACAAACTTGTTGGACTTAGAACAGATGGAGCGCCGGTGTTGTGCGGTGAAAAAAGCGGACTAGTCAGCAGGATGCGAGTAAAGATGCAGGAGGAGAACTGTACCGGTGAGTTATCAGCATATCACTGCATCATACACCAGGAAACGCTGTGTGGTAAAGTCCTAAAAATGGAGCATGTAATGATCACCATAACGCAAACCGTAAATTTGATCTGAGCTAAAAGTTTAAATCACTGTCAATTTCAGTCTTTTATGTGGGAAATAGATTCAGAGTTTGCCGACATTCCATATCATACAGAGGTCCGTTGGCTGAGTTGGGATAAAAATTCTCAATAGAGTTTTTGAGCTCAGCAAGGAAATCTGTCAGTTCATGGACATGGCATGTATGATGCGGTGAAGGCATTTCAAGTGAAGCTGTCACAAATGCACCAGTGCAACCTGCCTCACTTTCCCTGTTGCCAATTAATGTTGAACCAAGTCAGCGGACTTTGCTGAACTGCACCTGTGCAGATTCAGATGGAGCTGCAGTGTAATGATACACTCAAGGGAAAGTACGACACTGAATGGCCCGCACAGTTTATTAGTTCCATTCCAGAAGCAATGCCCCAGCTCGTCTACATGCGGCTCCAACCTTGTGTATGCTTTCATTTATTTTTTCTGGGGGTTTTGGCAGCATGTTCATATTTCTAACTTGCATAATTTTGACAGGATCTATTTTTATGAAGAGCAAAATATTTAAAGTTAAATTTTATTTTTTTAAGTTTATTTCATCTGGAATAATATTCCTGTCTGTTTTTATTCATATTTATGTTTAAAAAACATTGTTTTAGTGTGTTCAATAAATGTTTATCTTGTTTGGCCCGCGACCTAAAGTGTGCCTTGAGTTTTGGCCCCCTGTGCAATTGAGTTTGACACCCCTGATCTAGACAGTCTCGCGAGATGAAGCTTATGACCCTCAAAAGACTGAATGCTGATTCTTTTTATGAGCACACTTGCAATATGTATAAGAAAATGATTATAATTACTTCATTTAATAAAAGTTTTACCAAAATGCCACTACTCAAGCTTAATAAAAATGATATAATTCACACACTCCCCCCTCGACCTTCGAAGAAGGTCATCATACTTCTCTTTGTCTTACTCCTCGGTCCATTCGGCCACCTCCACCTCCAACAATGGCATCATAGACCCCGGACCTGTTGGCCCCGAATCCACAGCCCTCTCTATTACCTTTTCCAGCACTCTTCTGGCGCAAGGAATGAGACAACCTGTAACCAGTATTCCTATGAAAGTAGCAAGAGAAAACATGGCAGACATAAACAACCCCTTCCATTGCCCAAAAACAGAGGCCATCCAGCTCTCCAGTGCATTGTTGACTCCCGAATGTTCATGCATAGTTTTGGATAAAGTTTTCAGGCCCTCCAGAGCCCTGGTTACAGAGCCATCTGGAGCGGTGTTGTTGGGAATGAAGGTACAGCACATGTCACCAAACATGGCACACACGCCCCCTTTCTCGGCCAACAACATGTCCAGGGCCATCCGATTTTGCACTCCCATTAAAGAAGTCGGCCCCAGTTGCTCTGCAAACCCTTCCATGGCGTCTCTGGTTAGGTTAGAGAGTCTCAGCAAATTGTAATGGACATAATTAATGCGATCACCATTTTTATTTGTAGTTACCCATATGATTATACTTTCAAACCCTGCAGCTATTTGATCAACTAATTTATACTCATCAGGAACTCCCCTTGGGACTCCTATTGAGTCAATCCAGGTAGGCAAGTCCGTTCTGGGGTCATAAGCGTGTGTACCTTTTGTGCCTCTCTTTACCAAAATATGTCTCCTACGTCTGGCTGCCAGTGTGCGTGTGTCATGTTGTGGTGTGGCTTTCACCTTACTCCCTATCAGCATCAGTGGGGCACCCAACCGCACCATTGCGCATGTCCCCACACTCCCCAGAGGAACACGCACCAAAAGGGTGTGATGTCCACAATAGTAATACAACCCACTTCTAGCCCAGGTGCTAATTATGGTGTTTGCGTCACTTACATTGTTTGTAGTTCTCCCTGTAAGTGTGGTCGTGCACCAACTTGAATCAATTTCTCCTAGAGTGTACTTGACGCTGTCCGTTGAGAATTTAAAATGTGTAATTATTTTGTTTGGGTATGAATGGTCCTACTTGTGTGCGCTTGTCAATTGGTGGATATAAACTGGACAGTGTGGTGCAGTTGCCGGTGCTCACTGCTTCTCTAGTTAGCCTCAGCATACAGTTATAACCCCACTCGTCCTCCGGGTACAGTGGCGTGGGCTCAGTGAACAAACGGGGTCTAGCTGTGGCACAAGCAACACAATCATCTACCTGCTCTTCCCTAGCATTTTGAGCTACCCAATCCAGCCAGAGAATACTGTCACCGAATCCTGTGGCACGCTCAATTAAATCTTGTGGTTTCAGCCGGGTGTAGTCGACTACAACTGCTTTCCCGTCTGATTGGCGATTGTCTTTTATCAGTGATGTCCCGTTATCATTTACTTTCGGCTCTTTTGACCTAGCTTCCTTAGCGTTCCACAAAACGCAGAAGAAAGTAACAAAACCAACAAATCTAACAGAGACACAAAACACAAGAAATACACGACAAAAGCCTGTGACTGTGACATTCAGGAACCAGTACATCATCTGTACAAACCTGATACAGCATCAGCCGTTCAATGTTTTAGGGGGGGAAAGGGTGCACATATATTCACAATAAGCTGACTTGAAATAGGATGTGATGCAGTTCTAGAATATTGATCAGAGTATTCTAGAAAATTTCTAGAAAAAACCCCAATTTTTTTGCACTAACTTTGCACTCATTGTTGTGTTTCACAGATGATATTTTTGTCCCGCTGACTCATGTGATGTCTATCCCTTCTTTGTTCTGTGGCTTCATCTTTACTTCTTGATCTTTACCGCCTTGACCTCAGTCCTCCTCTTCCTCCTCCTGATCATCCTGTCCACAGGTTTGCCGGCAGGACGGTGACCAGTGGCAGCTTGGTGCTGGTCACCGTGGCAACCAAAGAGGAAGGAGCCGCCCAGCTGACGGTCAACTGTGAGAAAATGGTGATCGGCACGATGCTGGTGAAAGACATCCTCCAGGCTCTAACGCAGTGACGTGAACCAGCTCTCCAGCTTTGAACTCCACCCCCACCCGCACTTCAGCCATCCCTCACATATCATCTAAGACTTGTCAGTGTAGCATCTCCTGCAAGCCGTGTCAGTGAGGAAGCTTCCACAACATTTGTTTTGTTAGAAGAGCCCCAAACTTTTAGAAGTTACTCCCAGAGACAGTGAATGCCACACCCGGACCTGACAATTAAAACTGAACCTGAATGTTTTTACTTGACTATCCAAAAATACTAATTTCCGAACGTTTCAGGGGTTTTTTTCTTTCCTTGAGGAGCTAATTGGATTTACTGGACTCACATTTATTTAATCAAAAACTTTTTTCTTTAGTATAAAATTGATGTCAGAATTTGTTTCCTGGATAAACATTAATCGAGGCTGCAGGTTTATTCTTGGCTTTGGGGAAAAAAACAGTGGCTCTGAAGCATTCAGCCACAGCCTGTGATCTTCCCCAGTGGAGGCAGTTGCTCAGTTGTCATGGACAAAGACTGAATAAATTGCATTTTTCATCATTTGTGAAATCAAAATAAGCTACAGCGACGACTAGGATTAGGACAAAGTCATTCGTGATATTCGAATCCAATATGTGATGCTAGATTTTTCTGTGCTCTGACCTGGTACACAGTAAAATCTGGAGTAGGACACATCTTAAAAGAAAAATCCAGAAGAATCTTCAATCAGTAGCAGAAAATAACAAAAACATGTGCAGTAAGATGTTCACTAGGTTCAGGCTGGCGGCGGTGAAAGAGGTATTAACACTGTGCAGTAAGAATATGTGACTCTTGGCAATCAGGACACTTTATTTTCCCAATAAAGTGGCCCTACACCATAAACTTTGCTCACTCAAGATCTCCCTTGATTTTTTTTTATTTTTTTTTAATCTCAGACTAGATTTAATCCATGTGTAGGAAACTGAAATAATAATACATTTTCATTGTGACTGCTGGTTTGATATATTTTTTGCTTTTATTCCAACTTTATGTATATCAGGTAATGACTAAACCATCTCTATGACAAATGAGCAACGTCATATGCTGAGGAAAGACTGGACCTCCACAGGTTTTCGTCAGAACCGAAGGTCTTTCTATGGTGTTAACATGAAGATGTAACAACTTTCAGTTCATTTTATTTATATAGCTACAATTCACAACAAAAGTTGCCTCAGTATGTTTTATATTGTAAGATAAAAATCTTACAACAATATAGAGTAAACCCCAACAATCAGATGCCCCCTGTGAGCAAGAAAAACTCCCTTTTCCTCTGGCAGAATCAGGCTCAAGGATGGGCAGCCATCTGCTGCAACTGGTTTGAGGGGCTATCAAACTGTTTTAAGATGCAGAGATACTCTGAGATACATGAAATGGGTAAAAGACTATCATTATATTCCCTCAAATCAGGTGGCACTGTCACAGTTATTTAAATTCATTACAAGATACAAGAAGATAGCTGATCTAAGACGGCTACCGTTTAACCTCAACTATGTGATTTTGGTATACTATTAATGAACAACTCCCCAGAGTTTTATCTCATAATTGGTGATTTTTAGCATGTGGTTAGCTGTCAAAGTGCACATGTTCATCACAGTAAGTGGGGCACTGATAAAAGCTGAAACGTATACATGCTGTTTTATTGCAACATGTAATGCAGTACAACTGTAAGGTGTGGTGTGTGTCTGTGTGTGGAGGTGATGACACTGAATATCAGCCTAACAATATGAAGTAGCGCTTTTCATTAAAAACTGTAACACTTGACTTGACATCATCATGAAGCACATTAAAATCACAAAAATCATCATGCTTGATAATACAGAAATGTTTTTTGGGTTTCTTTTCTCTGATTTCAAATTTCTGTGAATTAAACCCAGCGTTTAACCCCAACTCCAACCGAAATACTTAAGAAATATCACCAAATTATTTTCTTAATGATCATTTTGATAAATGATTTATCTACTAGTTATATTCTCATATAAGTGAACTGTGATTTGGACTCTTAAAAAACAGGATTTTCGCCCACTAAATTCTCAACCGAGTCTCGTAGACAAGCGTTTACTGCAAGTCATTCTGCATGGGTTCAATGAGGTGGTAGTTTTGGTGTCTTCTGTTTGTTTATGTGCATAAAGGAAGTAATATATTGACCATAGAGCTGTAGCATATTTTTCTAATTTTTGTTAGCTTCCGAGAAGGCAAAGCTAGCAGTTTTCTTCGGTTTCTGTGTCAAGCTAACGGGTTGCTAGCTGTAGCTATAGAGTTAGCTTGCTTAAATGAGACTTAACTGACTTTTGGCAACATAGCAAAGATAAATCTTTGTCAAAAATATAAAAGCATTCATTTAGATTTCTATTTTCAGAAAACTCAGCCTATATTTACTAGTAAATAACACAATGAAGCTTTGAAGTGAAAGGTTCGCAAAAGCTTATAACAAAACTCAACCCATTCAGCTTTCCATAAAGTTGATTTAGTAAAGAAACATTTAGATTATGTTTGAGTATGTGCTGAAGATAATGTGCGTGATTTTCAAGTTAAGTGTTGCTTTTCATCTCAGTGGTCAGGCTGGTTTCGTGGCTAATTACATTTGATGCCCCTTTTTTTTCTTTTAATATCCTCATCTGTGCTGCAGACGCATGTTTCTTAACTCTAGCAGTATCTGTGTACTTCTTTTTACTGTTGGAAACTGTCATGTAATCTCCCAAAGCTACAGCAGTAGTGAACAGACTTTATTTTGGCCTTTAACGTACCTCTCGCATTGTCTGTTGTTTGCCCGTTCGCTCCAGCAGCCATGATGATAAAGGTAAACAATAAGAAAGTCTACTTTCAAAAGTAAAAATACAGAAAAGCGTGAACTCTATTCTCCAAATCAAGCGTAGGGCCACCTGTTTCATCTGCTTTCAAAATATCCAAAGTACAGCTCCTCATACCCGTGTGTGGTTGTGAAATGTGGTCCTGAGGTATTACAAGTATATTTATTATACAAATAAAAGTACAGATATGGTGTTGCGTGTGTCTACTTTTTTATGGTCTGTTGACTTTAGTTAAATCGACCACAGACAGCTGCCGTAACTGAAGGAAGCAAGACTGGCAGTTTGAATAATGACGAGTAAAACAGAAGTTGTAAAAAGCCTGCTGTATTTGCTGAAATCGAACTCGTCCATCTGTTTTGCATCTTTGTAGTGACAAAGATGCAAAACAGCGCTAAAGTTAAAAGTAACAAAAAGCTGGTAAACAAAGTGGTATTAAAGAGAAACAGCTGGAGGAACAGTTTGCAAATAATGAGGTTAGCTAGCAACACATTAGTAGCATGACTGCTTCTCTTTTCCTAACACCTTATAAACTTTCCTTCACACCTTTCCTTGACCTCATGAAGTTGTTCATCGACGTCGTGGTAAAGAGACGTAGGAAGGATGCAGGAAGTCTTTCTTGTTTTTTTGACACAACAAAACAGCAAAAACACACACATGTGAAATGAAGAAAAAGCTGCATTTATTTAAAAACCTGATTAAGGCGTTACAAAATAATTGTAAATCTGCTTTAAATTTTTACAAAATCCCTGATAGGATCATCAATGTAGTCTATCAGGCAGATATTAAGGTAGTCTGTAAATGATTTGGTCCTTTTGCCATCACTGCACTCCGAAATCTTTGGTTTTCTACTCAAACTGAACTAAACTTGCCCGATCCAGTTTGACAGGACAATATCAGACTGAACCTACTGAAATCTATTCTGTGCATAAGTATAGACTTTTTGGAAACCATTTGCTATGATGGCTGATTACACCACCTATGCAGGTCAGGAAACTCCAAAAACATCATAAAAGGCCATTTATTCAGCCATATATTTGAAGGCCACTTATTAAAACGCTTTTTTCTAGCTTCATGGTTTTATTCTTAGATTGCACTAATGCAGCTTAGCATGATTCACAGTTACAAATCATTTAAAAAAACTAATAGCACTTATCTTACACTTGGCCTTGGTGCTACCCCTCAAGAGGAACTGTGATATGAGAGGAGGAACGGAGGAAGAAAAGTAAAGGTGTAGTACAAAAAATTATAGTGTACTGTCAGTTTCACTGAAATTGCTCTGTTATTGGTGTTATTAGCTGATAAACTTGGTTTTTCACAATTCAAATGAGACATGGCAAAAAACTGCTGCTGCTTTAAGTCAGCCTTGTTCGATTGGCTGAACCTCACATCCAGAAGATGTGAATGCAGCCTGAGTAAGAGTTTGTGTGCTCAAAGCCAGAGCCGTGTCCCTGAGTAGATCCTATTAGGGACAAGGCATAAGACTACATTTGAGCATCCTCCACTGTGACATAATATACATTCACTGGCCATATTGAGTACACTTGGTCAACTGCTTCTTAAGACAAATATCTAATCAGCCAATCACATGGCACCACCTGAGTGCATTTCAGCGTGTAGACATGGTCAAGACGACCTACTTAAGTTCAAACTGAACATCTGGACAGACAGCTGTTTTAATTGATTTTCCTTTCAGATAAGAACAGGAAGCTGAGGCTATATCAAAAAAGGTTCATCAAAATTAGAAAACAGAAGACTGGAAAAATGTTGGCTGACCTGATGAGTCTCAATATCTTCTGCAACATCTGGCTGGTAGGGTCAGAATTTGGTGTAAACGACATGAAAGCATGGATCCATCCTGCCTTGTATCAACAGTTTGGGATGGTGGTGATGGTGTAAACATGTGAGGGATATTTTCTTGGCATCATTTATATGACAGAGCCTACCTGAGTATTGTTGCCGTCCACATTCACCCCTTTATGAGCACAGTGTACTCACTATACCC
Organism: Oreochromis aureus; assembly: GCF_013358895.1. Lineage (NCBI taxonomy): Eukaryota > Metazoa > Chordata > Actinopteri > Cichliformes > Cichlidae > Oreochromis > Oreochromis aureus. The sequence continues at coordinate 21,545,705 of NC_052948.1, read as the reverse complement.
AACTAGTTTCTTAAACATGACAGGAAAGGAAAAATCACAAGACCTACAGTCGAGCCATCACTCTTCAGTAAACCAGATAATAAGGCCCCATTTTCTCACTTTGAATATGGGTTTTGTCATTTACATACAAACTTTTTACAGGTATCCAGGATTTTAATAACACACTGGCACTTCTTTCTCAGCTTCCAGTAATTCTTGGAAGGCAGAGAGAGCCGACTATTTTTTGACAATTTGTCTTAGCGGTGGAATTTTTAAATTAGGCACCATAGAAAAAAGATGACAGAAGGCACAGGATTCAGCCAGAAAATACAGAGATTACAGAGCTTCAAGTCGCTTTACCCGTCCATGAGGATGTTAAGAGGAAGCTGAATCCATTTAAAACAATGTGAGTCTTCACGTGAGCTCTGTCTGCCTGGTTTGTGGGAGCAGAAGACTCACCAGTCCTCCAGTGAGCAGCAGGGCTGACACCAGCAGGATGGGGACAGCACAGTTTGCGTCCACCAACCTTCCAAAGACCAAGTTACCCATGATGGCTGCCACTCGGCCCACGCCTGTGAAGAAACCAAGAGCAGAGGACCTGAGAGAAAAATGAAAAGAAAAGAGATTCAGTATATGTGCATGTGACCTCTCTGAGTTAGAATAAAACACCTCGATGGATGAGTTAATCGATTAAAAAAAATACAAAAAAGAAATCTTAGTTTGATCTACATTTCTATACATGGCTGAATCTGAGTTTCAAGACCGGTTACCGTAGCTTTGTCGGGTAGAGCTCAGTTCCTACGACATCCAGCGCATTCCAGGCAATCACGGACACCCCGCTGAAGACGCAGGACAGGATCAGACTCTGAGCTTTGGTCTGAACCACATAGATGAAGAAGACACTCAGACTGGACAACAACAGGCTGCCGGCTGGAGAAAGTAACAAAGAGGGAGAGATTTATTTGTCAAGCACTGACTTAAAGGTGGGCGTTCTGTAGCAGCTCGGTTTTCTGTGTTTTTACATTTGTTTGTAGTGTGACAGCTTCTTTAATCATGACTCAGAGCTTTTGAAGATGAAGATGGAGCGTTTGCTTAACTATGAATGGGTTGTGTTAAAGACAGTGATATGCAGCGATGAACTCTAAGTGTCAACTCATTGACAAATTCAGAGAAAAAATTATATACAAAAAACAAGCCACGGAAAAATAAAGCTGAATGTTTACTGGAGGCTGGCTCCAAACGTGAGTCAATCCTCTCTGACTTCTATGTTACAACGTTACAGCAGAACAGACTGTCACGATAATAGAATTTCCTATAAACTTTTTTTTTTTATTCTATTAAGCACGATTATGGGTGTTTTAATGACAGCTTAATTCATGGACTGAACTGGACCTCTCGGTTGTTTCTGGAGTATCTTTAATCCATTCATCTAAAAAAATAAAATAAAAAAAAAATAGTAATAAAAACACATGTTGCTCTATTTTGCCTTGGATGTATGATTGGTATTAAATTTAAAAAAACCTAAATAAAATCTAGCAAGATGTCAATTATTTTAGCTGTGTAGCTCCATTCACTCCATGGACTGTTTCTTGAGCACCACTTGCTGTGGCCACAATTTCTGTGGTTACTGGTTACTGGTTCAGGGTTCCTGTGAGGTGGAATGGCTCTCCTGGATTGGCTCTGCTATGATCTTTTTTTTAATATACAGCCTATGATTATATACAACATGTATGGGAGACTGTTAAGGCATGAAAACATAATGATTTGTGAAAGAAAAAAAACTCACAAAGCAGAGCCTTTCCTCCAGTGCTGTCCATCACAAGAATAGTGAAGATGTTACCCGGCAGGTTTGCCGCAGCTATGATGAAGCCATCCCTATATACTGTGAGGTAACAGACAAATACAGGAAGACGAGCGTGGACAGGAGAAAGACATACGGTGAGAAATGGATGGACCAGAAAAAAACAAATAAAAAACAACTCGATATAAACTGAAATAAACCTTCAAATTTGATTATAAAAAATAAATACTGCAAAATTTTTCCATATTAGATTAACTTGGGTCTTTGAGCAAACATCATTTGACAACCGTGCACTGGTAAAATATAAAGCTACTGATACAGCAGGTACAGGATTAAAAGACAAAGCAGAAGAAACAAAAAAACCAACACATTAATGGTTTCCTGAGATTTCCTGAGTGAGTCCAGTGTCAGCTGGTGCTTTTAGCTTGTTAGGAAGTCACATTAAAGCAGGTTAAAAAGTAAAGCAGAAGTGTCCTGCACTTGTTGTAAGTTTCAAATATTTGCTTTTCTCTTCCTTTCAAGTATTGTAAAAACTGACTCCTGTCAATGTTAAAGCTGATTTCTTGGCCTCCGTGAGCAGTGTTTGATGCCTGGATGAAAACACTAATATGAGCATGAATCCTCTGAAACACACCTGCTGCTGTCTTGACCAGGTCACAGGTTTCATTCTGACCTGCAGACGGGCGGGACACATTTGCGCAGGGCGAGCCGCCGTCTTCGGTTCTCTCAAACAGCTCAGGAAACCACATCCACAGCCCGTAGTAACTCCACACACACACACACACACACACACACACACACACACACACACACACACACACACACATAAACAAAAGATTTTAACTTTTGATTTAGAATAAAGGGTGAAGTGTGAAAGTTTTAAAATGTAAAAAAGAAGAAATAAGAAAAAAGAAAACCACAATAGAACGTGCAAATATGAGTTTGCCATTTAATTGTTCCCTATCACCTGATGTGATGCCTATCAAATGGTTATCTCACATTAGTAGTATTATTCTTATAAGTCTGATACAATCCCCCAGCGGCTGAACAGTGTGAACAGAGCTGAAGCAAAGCCTGAATGTATAGGTGCCCATTTCTTACCCAAAAGATATTGAGTAGAAAATGATGAGAAGAGGGAAACTCCTGGATTTGAAAGGGCTCCGAAATATCTTTTTAATGGGTGCCAAAGCCTGCAAGTTAACAAGAAAATGATTCATAAGTAAACCAACAAAACCAAAGGAAATGCCTAAACTACTCATGCACTGTCAGTGTTTTCACATTTACTCAATAGCTTAACAAACAAAAGCTTGTTTCCCTTTTGTTAAGTCAAGACTTAATTCAAGGGATTATATTAACTGTTTAGGAATTAAGCCATTTCTATACAAAGTCCCCCATTTACAGATGCTTAAAGCAATTTAACAATTTACTGCTGTGCAGTTTTATTGCCAGATAAGGTCTCTTCCCTCATTTTTTCGTGACTAATTAAGCAGATAAACTATCTGGTAACTGTTCAACGTAATGTTCAATGTGAATTCCAAAGAGAGGTCTTTGAAAGTGAAGGCAGGGATCACTTGGCTACAAAAAACCCCCCAAAAAACAAAACAAGATAAACCTATTGAAAAGATGGCACAAATTTACGAGTGGCCAAATGAACAGTCTGCTGGATTGTTAATTCACTGAACAAAAGGCCGGGAAAAATCACAGAAGACAAATCAAGTGAAGGATGACACAACAGCTAACCAAGTCAAGAACACACCCTCAAGAAGTTAGGCATATAATTTTCATATGTACAAAAAAGGATGCCGTCATTAATGTAAACACAGAGGGTTTACAACAAGGTGCAAAGCACAGGTTACGCTCAAGAACTCAAGGCCATAAATGGGATATTCTTCAGTGGCCAGGTCAGCCACCTGATGTTAGCCTAAAACTGTATAATTTACAGTTACTGATAATAATAATACTATGGCAGGGAAAGGGCTAAGAAGGTCAAATCCAGTTTTGAGTATTCCTAACAAAACAGTTCAAATTAATTTACAACTATTTCTGGTAATTTTTCAAATCAAAACACAAAACAATCCTCAAACGGGAGGATTGTTTTGTGTTTTGCTACTTTTCTCTCCTTTTTAAAATCTTTCAGGATTGAGTATACTCATATTTTACCATTTTCAGCCATTGTTCTTTAAAATAAACAAAACCCTAAATCTTGAAACCAGTACTACCAGACATTCTAAAAATCAGTTAAACTATTAATAATAACAATTACATCACCTTTTTCAAAATATTTGCAAGACGTTCTTTACTTGAGCCCAAGCTTCTGGTCTTGCCTTTGTCACCTTTTTGGGTAGAACTTGTACGCAAACCAAACTCCTACAAAAAGGTTCAGAGGACAGTTGTTACACTTACAGTACTTTTATACAATTGCATGAAGGAAGGAAATGTTGACTGATGACTGATGTTTCGTAAAGGCAAGCAAGGCAAGCAGTGTTTGCCCAGTGAAATCTAAAAATATACCTTACAAGTACATTGTAGTACTTGCTATTGTCAGCTAATTTTAAACATTTTTTAAACATAACTATAGCAGCGCTAACATTTCACAATTTTTCAGCCAGGAAGGAGTTCAGAAAGGTGAAGATGTCTGTGCAGATTGCAGCAATATGTACCAGGATGTCAGAATATACAAAAAGATAGTCATGCAGCACAAAATCATGAATTGGTATTTCTAATCTGGTCCAAGTTTTCTTGCTGTTGTGTTGAACACTGGAGAAATGTTTGTTCTCTTTGTTTGGAGCTGGAAAAGGGGCTGGCCATTGTTTCTGCTCACCTTCCTGTAAAAGTCACTGCTTGCTACTGATTCAACAAAACTGTAGAATACCACACGCGAAATATAAACACACATGGCAGCTTTCACTTCTATTTGATTTCACCTTATCTTTGTCAGTTGCATCACTTTGACTTTGCTTTTTGTGGACTTAAGTTGGTTTTATTTTTGTTTAAAAAATTATTAGATATGTGCAGCAAAAATTAAACATATAGTAGTATACTTATTTCATACCGGAGGAGTCTTTTCTTTTCCTTTCATGTTCAGCTTAAACATCAATCTGAAAACATGGATTGCTTCTTTCTCACGGTCAGCCTGGAAAAGACAGAACACAAAAAATCATCCTAAAGACAACTCAGAAGTAAAAGCGTCCAAGCGACACAAACATTATTTTGGTCTTTCAATACCTCCATGAGGAACTTGGGGCTTTCAGGCATGAACAGCTTGAAAATGAGTGCCGACGTGATGCTGGGAACGGAGCACAGCACCACAAACAGCCTCCAGCTCTTGAACTCCAGTGTTCCCAGAGACAAATATACCCAGGTTCTGGGGATCACCAGCCAGGCCAGACCTGCAGATAAAGGCAAACACAGATAGTCAATATTTCACAAAAAAAAACTACAGTTTATTTTAAGAGAAGTTGAGTTTAACATTTTGTGCAAGTCTGTGCAAAATTTTAAACACCAAAACCAAAAACCCGGTAACAAACACCACTGAGTACGTGCTATCTTTTTTGAAATCCTCAAGAAGCAACATCAGGAACTTAAAAGAAAATCAAGCTGACAAAGAAGTACCAAAAAAACTGCAGTTAACTTGAGTCTAGCTTAACTCCCATGTTAAAATTTCAAACTTTATAGAATTTTAAATCTTCTAAGCCTGTAGTTTCTGCCTTCATAACAGTCGTCTCAAAAGTGAATTTTATTATAGCTCATTCACCTGGATACTAACTGCATACATAACTGCATACACCTGCAGTGAGGGGTGTGGTCACTTTCAATTCAATTCAATTTAATTCGCAGCAACTACTACAGACCCACTATGAGGAAGCACTTGGCGACAGTAGGGAGGAAAAACTTCCTTTTAACAGGAAGAAACACTGATAAGTGCCACGACACAGGAAGCTGTTGTCACTGTGTAAGCCTCACTTTTTCAGTTACTGAACTGAACTCCTTGATTGTATTTGTGCTCTTGGAGCCTTTGGAGCATTTAAATTGAATTCTTGTTTAGTGGTACAGCCTGTTTAAGAAGTTTGTAGTTCAGTTTTGGTGAGTGAAACATGAGTATTTTCTGGTCTTTTACATAGCAATGTTTAGCACTACCTGGTCTCTTTGGACTTGCACATTGCAACATATGCAACATGGTAACTAAGCTTGCTAGCATTAGCTGATAACCTAACACCCCACCGTTCATTCAAATATAATAGCATCTCGCTAAAACCCACATGGAGGGGGTTAAAATGCTAAAATGTTAAAATGCGGCATAACCACAGTTATATTCATTTTTTATATGGAGAATACTCCTTGCTCCCACCTGCAGCCAGGATGTTTCCTGCCATCCAAAAAGTGGCCAGACAACTGATCATCGCACCTCTCCTCAGCCGGGGCATAAACTCTGAGAAGTAGGAGAAAATGACAGGAATCGACCCGCCGACCCTGCAGAGGAGAACAGCATGGTGTTTATTCTTTAGCTGTTTTAGCTGTTTAACAAAGGAAATTTAGATGGTTTTTAAATACAGCGTGGAGGGATGCTGCATGTCTTTCGCTATATTTGGGTATTTCAAAAATGATGACAGTGTTTAAAATCAAACCAGTCAATTATTAATCTGACTGACCTTTGTGCCCCAATAGAGGCATTTTTGTCCTCTAATGACACCAGAGGTACATTTAAAACAACTAAAAGAAGGATGCAGCTTCCCAATGTGGAACTGCCCTAAACTTGAATGTTTTTTTAACAGCCAACAGAAGGCAACTCTTCTGGTTGTAGTATATATGAAAACTGCCCTCAGTTATTAAGAATTTTTTTTTCCAAAATGCCCTCCACAAAGTAAATATTAGGCATTGTAGCAATACAAGTCACATCGTAATGCTTCAAGAATTATTGCTCTAAACATTTAAACATATTTTGTTGAATGTGTGTTAGCCAGTTTTAGGAAACTTTGCACACCTGAATCAATGACAGGTGCATAGAGGAAAAATATATAAAATAACCTCCGCACAATGTCCCACTTACCGTAATCTTTTCTTCAGTTACAACATTTCAGTCTGTGTGACCTTTATCAGCTACACAGAAACAGTCTTCATGCACATTTGCACATATATACAGATTCAGCAAATTAAGGATTCTGGCTATTAGACATCTCACATGTGCATACTATCAATCAGGCAATGAGTCCACTCAAAACGTCAATGCCATTATCATCAAAAAGCCAAATACCTTTTAACATCACCACCTGATGTCAAAACAACACCACCTATGTCTCCTATAGATTCTAAAATTATCACTTAAATTCATGAATTACCACCATTATCAAACCATTTTACAACAAATATTCATTTGCACAAATCAGTGATGTATAATATTCTAAAATAGCAACATTACAATATATACAAATCACATATGAAAACATATGAAAACAAATCCACTCAAAAAAAATTTGAGTGGATTTTTACCCAGTGTTTTTACCCAATGCCACTGATGAACCGCATCAACAGGAAGAGCCAGAACCATGGAGCCAAGCTAGCCAGACCCCCAAACAGCCCATTGACTGTCAGAGACACAATCAAAACCCTGCGACGCCCCTTCTGGTCAGCCAAGTAACCCCACATGTAGCCACCCACCATCATTCCTGGAAAACAGGAAAAAAAAGATGAACTTGGTTTTCCAGATGTAATCAGTGGGCTCAGTCAGTTGCCCAAAACACTGAGTTACAGTCAGGAAAAAAAGTATTTGGACAATGAAGCTTTGCTCCGTATACAGTGGACTGTAAATCTGACAATCAACATGTGAATTAGGCGCAGATTTTCAGCTTTGATTGAAGGGATTTAAAAATATTACATTAAAGTGATTTTATTGATAGTTCAACATTTTCAGAGGCTTAATAATTTTTATAAAATGGTCGTATATTCAGTTATGGTTCCAGTTGTATAAGAAAGGTTTACAAAAAAAGCAGAGAGCAGAGGCTCATAAGGTCTTGTGTGTTTGGCTTGTGTAAGGTCTTGTAGTGTTATGTAACATAAATCAGTAAACTGTTTAAAAAAAAAAAAAAAAAAGCTTCTCATTTCCAAGTTCCACTTTAAACAGTTGACCTATTGCCAAAAAACAGTGGCTTCATTTTCTGTGAAGGGGAGTTTAGGTGGTTGACTAAATGATTCACCGAGGAAAATGCTTGCTGTCAGCAGGCCCATGTCTGAGGAGCTCAGCTGGAGATCACAGCGTGCCGTTGGCAGCAGAAAAGAAACACAAAGAATCTCCACAGCATCGCTGGCATTGGCCCAACCACAAACCACCAGCAGCAGCCAATGGAACAAACCAAAACCTGAGAGCAAAGTGAATAAACAAAGGGGAGAAGCTATTCATTAATGACTCGTTGCATAGCTTTGAAAATCTTTATTTTAGTGTCATAAGCAAACACCTAGGTATTACACCTCTAAAGGTAGCTATTTATTGGTTACTTATTAAAGCTTAAGTCATTCACAGTCGCTTAACCACATATCAGGTAATTGCCATATACTTGCAGGCCAGGCTTAAATTACAAGCCATAACAGCTAAATGTTTCATTTAGCCTTTTAGGTATAAAGTGTATGTCTAAAAGCTTAAATAAGCTTATTTTTCACATGCGTTTCATCTCATATTTACGATGACTAAGTGCAAGACAAAAACATTAGATTACCTGCTCTTTCCACTGCTTCCTCATATGTCAGTTTCTGCAGTACGTGCCCACCAGCTTCTGCTGTTCTGTCAAAAATGACTTCACCTATAAGGCAGCCAAATACACACAAATATGTGTAAAGTTTACAGAGGGTGAAGTGCTTTACTTTCACTGCACTAGCATAAATCGAGCCATAAACTTAATAAGACAAAGAGGCTTGGCTGGGCCATGTAACTGGCTGATGAGGCTTTTTGCAGTTAGACAATTTCTTTCATTAAAACATATCAATGAAGTTACACCAGAGTTGTTGTTTCCATCTGTTTTATAATTTGATACATCTCTATGGTTGCAATGAAAATGTAATTAGCAATTAACTAACTGTTATAATAATTATCTGGCTACAAAATATCACAAAATAATGAAAAATCATTAAAAAACAACAACAACATCACAATGTAGTGCAAAGTGGGAATGAAAGTTTCATAGTAGGATGAAATTTTTTAGAGTGATACCAAAGTATTACCAAATTTCTGTAACGTTTATTATGTGTAGATATTTATGCAAAGTAGCATTTGTGGAAATAAATTAAAGTTAAATGTAACTGGATTATATAAAATATTGTAGTAATTTTAAACAAAAAAAATCCCCATCCCTTTTTTCTGTTTGTAAGAATATTAGCAGATACATCAATATCAGCATTTTTTTACTTCTTAAAAAACAATACATCAGCTGTTCACAATACATCAGTCATCCATTACTTATCAGGCACAGATTTGTTTACCGCTGTAAATAAATGTTGAGGATTAAGAAGTAAAAGTACAGAGTAATCAGAGTACCAGAAAAGGAAATTCTTATCAGGGCCATTTCAAAGTAGTAACATCCTAAAAAAAAATTATTTTAACATTGGATCTGAAAGAAGGCTTTTTAAGGCTACTACAAAAATATACTGGTCCCGTAGGATATTATGCTATAACAACTTGACCAACTGTCCAAATTTTCCACATGCGAGGTGCGCAAAATGTATTTCACCTCTGTTACTAGAATCATATTTACATTTTATACGACCTGAAATGTTCCTGAATTTACCCAGCAAATGAATTTATAGGAGTGTGTTAATAAACACGTGTTATCAAAGAGAAGGTATGATCTGTTTAAAACTAAAATGTAATTTGAATTAATTTCTTCTAAAGAATTTGTTAAAGACATTTGGTCATTTTTTAAATTATTCAGTTTTGTCATATTATTCTTTTTTTTTAATTCAATTAATTTTGAAACAAACAAACAAGTAAAAGGTGGAGAAAGTAGTAAGTAAGTCATTTTTGCAGCTGGAAGTATTTTCAATTTAAATGGACTTTTACAAATAGCATGCTTTATTATGTATTTTAAAGATTTTTGTTTTGTTAATATTTTCATAATTTTACATTGGCTGCACCATGTGCCCTGGAACGTATACCATACACGTGGTGGTAAGCTATCCATATCCAGCTAGAGCTGAAAAACCTAACCAGCCATAAAGATAGATATATATGTATATATAATATGTATATACATATCACTCAGATGACCAACCTGCGTAGTGCAGTAACAAGGAGAACGTTTTATGCTGAAGAGCCATTTTTACTCATGTGATCCACAGTAAGCTTGCGCACGAAGACCACAAATATTATTTTTGACATCTTTATAGGCCAGATGACCAGAATTGTCAATAAGGGTAAACCGAGTGGAAGCCTTAAAACATCAGAGAAATATTCTTTTGAAAGGTTGATGAAAGAGTGACAGATGGTTTCCTAAAACAAAAAAAGGAGTGGTAACTAGAGGACCAGTGAGGGGGATCAATTCAGGTGCACAACTTATTGTAAAGACTTAAAGCATTTAAAAAAAAAAGTCTAATTAAAAAAAAATAGGTGTAAAATATTAGTAAGCTTATACAGCAATAATAACGTTTAAAAACCCCCAACTATATTAGGTAACTGAATTTGAACAAAAAATAGGAGAGATGCCACTTACTTTAATAAAAAATAAAATAAAATAACAATAATAAATAATTTTGACACATATAATTACTTTTTGTGTGGAGGGGGGGTATAGGAATGACAGTCAATGGAATGACCTCTTTATGGATCTTCGTATGCAAGTAAACAAACTGTCTGCCTTTACCTTCATCCGAGTCCAGCTCGCTTGCGTCCAGGCGATGTCCCGTGAGAAGCGGCTGTCGTGCCTCCGTATCTCCGGCATGCTTGTAACGGGACATCTCCTCCAGAGAAGTCGGATGTCTCTAATCTGGGCACTTAAGCTTTGGGTAGATTAGCTAACTTCTCTCCAGATCCGTCAAATCTTCGAGCGCTGCGCGGTGTCCGGTCCTATGACTGCCAAGTCTACAGGCTACAGCTAACACTCAAGCTAACCTGACAAGAAGTAGGAGGAGTAGGACCAGGAAGTGAAAAGACAGCGGCGGGTTTGCACGTCCTGAGCAGTGTCTGTTCTCCACTAGTCAGCCCAGTTTAGGTGTACACCCCCGCCCCGCCGAGGTAAACCACACGGCGAAGGTAACGTTAGCTGCTAACCGAAGGAGACACGTCTGTGTGAGAGAGAGCAGAGGGGAGCAGTTGACGTTACCTCCCCTTGTGTTTTGAAAGAGAGTGAAGATGGCGACCAGCTCGGAGCGTAGTCCTCCCCCGTTCCCGGACTCCGAGGACCAAGATGTGCTGGACACTGAAGAAGTCCGAGGCCGCGACAGTGATGAAGACGAGGACCTCTTCGGGAGTCCGGTATGTACTACTGGAGTCGACCTAGCTGTTAGCGGTCAGGTGTGGATAACTCGTTAACTTAACGCAGAGTTAGCTAGGAAAGCTAATGAGGCAAAAGTTTTAGGAGATGTTGGCCAACGTTAAGCAGTTGCAGAGGGAAAAAAATAACAAACAATGTTGACATAAGCTATTGTCATCTCCAAAACTCTTAGTATTTGCTCATGTTTCGAAGCATTTGTTGTAGAAACTCCATACCACCTGCCTACGAGCTTTAGGAGTTCTGCAAACGCCCTCGCTGGTATTGATTTCACCCTGAAAGTTGCTCTTGAAGTTCTCCCTCGCAGTGATTCAGTTAACCAAACCAGGTCACGCCATACTTCCTGTTTTGGTGCACGGAATGTGGGAGTTCTTTTAATCTTCAAAAACTTTCTCGAGCTAACATTTAAATCTGAAGGTGTCCTCATTTTTTTTTTTTTTTTTTTTTTTTGACGTGCAGACTTTTCACGCCATGCGTAGGTGAGGTGAAATCTGCAGACAATGAGGTCTGTGTGTGGTTTCTGTGAGAGCTGACACAGTAAGGGAGGTGATTATGTTATTGCACGATGTTTATTAGTGGGTTAAGTCAGCTTCCCCATTTTATTTACGTGTTTTCCCCCTAAAATAAGGATTGTAAGCTGGCTCGGGCAGCCTCCTGTCATGTGAGCGTGGTGTGGTCACATGGTCAGAACCCGGATGTTTTCCTACAGTCAAAGTTCAGAGGATACATGAGAAAGTTGCTGTCTTCGATTTTTTTTTTTCTCCCAACACTGAACTCGCTGCAGCACGGAAACCCTCAGTCAGCATTTTATAGATGTTTTAGGTATCAGAGCTCATGCCTGAAATTATGTTTGGAAATGGATCAGCAGCCAGAGTGACTTGACTTCCTATAAAAGGAAGTTTTGGTGATGTATTACTATTTTTTAAGCATTTTCTGTCTAAAGAGTATAATAGGACATGCACATTTTTCATTTTTAATAAGGGCCGACAGATATACAGATAAAATGGAAATATTTTTGGCACCACTAAATACAGTTATTAGTCATTGTACATTAATTTTCCACTAGTACTGAAAAAAATGTAACACCGGCAGTTTCCCTGTATGTCACATAATAATAATAATTATGCTAAGTTATCAGCTAAATGCTAGCATTCTTGCTTGACAGGCTTATTCCTTAAACTGTATAAGTATGCAGATATTATAGACTGTATGTAAAAGATGGACACAGCCAATACAACATCATACATTATTTAGCAAAACTCTGTTATAAAGCCTTGAGCTGAGAATTTTCTTTCTTGGCGATAAACATAGTTCATCATGTTCCTAAATTGGATCTGATGAACCAGGTGTGCATCTGACTTTGAAACGAAAGAAACTGCACAGTCATTTGCTAATGACACATCGATAGCAAATGGCGGTAGCCTTTTTGACTCCATTGATGACCATTACTTACAAAAATATCCTGCATGTTTTATTCAGTATGACCTGAAACCATCAAGCCCATTAAGTCATCAGAAAGTTGTCTTTAATCCAGCGAAGGTCACAGAGTAACAGATCCAAGGGTTGTTTTCGTCTTCTGAATCAGCAGCCTTTAAAGGAAGTCATTTAAGTTTATTTAGTCATTTTGTTCATTACCCTGTAAACCAAAACCTAAACACTGCAATCGTTGTTACATTAGACTGTTACATTAGTCTAACCTAATGTAAAGGCATACCTAATAAAATGGTTACTGAGGAGATTTGCTTTGTGTTCTTGGCGAGAACATGTCTGTTAAATCTGTTTCACAAGCATCATAAAATGTTCCCTGCAACTTGTTTTAGCTTTTTACAGTGACAAAGTCCTTGTGTTTTAATTTGAAAGCATTGTTTCTGCTGTCAGCAACACACCCAGTAGCTGGGATGGACATTGGATGTTTAGATGTTACCCAGTATCCAATTTGGCTACCTAGAGACCAGATTGTGTAATGTGAAGCTGTTGAGATCTAAGAAAAAAAACCCCCAAAGGTCTTTAAAATTTGTAACTTCGATCAACTTGTTGCATGAGGCTTGGATTACTTTAAGAATTGTCTGTTGTCTACACATATGTGACATGACATCAATTGACATTAAGCATCTCCTTTTGGCCTTCAGAGCACATCACCAGTGACCGGAATGGACACCACACTGACCAGTGATGTGTCAATGAAGCCTCCCAGTGACATCATGAATGATCCTTTAATCGAGCCAATGAGCAGCCAAACAGAAAACAAGCCAGCGAGTGAACCCTCAGACGATTTTTTTGACCTGACAAACAATGTTAGCGTTGTAGCTGCAGCTGCAACAAAATCTGATGATTTCGTTGACATATTGGGAAGCGAAACTGGAGCTCAGAGAGGGGAAGTAGTAAAGGCAGATGTTACTGTTGAAGCAACAATAGATAAAAGTGAAGTGACTGCTGGTATTACAGATCCACTCAGTCAGCAGGAAGCAAAACAAACGTCCACCGCTCCAGTTATCGACCTCAGTGGTGACTCACAGCCTGTTACTAGCAAAATTGCCAACCCTTTGGTCGACCTCTTTAGCGATGCTCCACCAGCTGCTGAAGCCAAAAAACCCAGCAGCGCAAACGTTGATCTCTTTGACGATGAGGAAGGGAGTGATATTTTCGCAGAGCCGCTGCAGACCAAGCCTGCCAAGCAGCTGCAGAAAAGCCTCTTCGGTGAACCTGACGAGGACGTGTTCGGCGAGCCGCTGGGTGCCATCTCAAAGAAACCCGTCCCTAAAGAGCAGAAGGAGAAATCTGTCACAACCAAAGTTACTGCTGGGGGGCCGCTGCAAGACAGTAAGCCAGCTAATATCTTCAGTCAGGCAGCTGCCTCCACACCCAGCGTCACCAGCACCGTTAACTCCAAGAGCAATGGAGTCCACTCTGAGGAGGAGGGTGATATATTTGCTGGTGGGTCCACCTTATTTTATTCTTTTTTTATTCTCATTTGGTTTATGTTACCAAAGTTTCAAGCCTAGAGTTGGTCTTTATACTTAAATCGTGATTCAAGACAGCTTCAGTGAAGTTCAGATGTTTTGTGCATTAATGGGAATCACATCTATGAGCTCTAGACTGGAAAAATGTTGATGAACGCCTCCTAAAGTTGAAACAACAGCATGGAAAGTAATGTTTACTTCATTGTAAATAACCGTTTTGCCAGCATTGAGTTTGAAACTTTGTACTGGGCTGTGCCTGTTATGAGAGAGTGGCTCAGATTACTTAGAAAAAAACCTTTGAGTAGTAGCCCTCTTAAAAGTCAAGTACAGCAGTATTTAACTAGAAGCAGCGATCATGATTTTCAGTGCATCACGCTGTTACCACATGCTGGCACCAAAGCCAGGATGAGGACATCTCAATTAAGAAAATGGGACCATCTGAATGCAAAGTTCAGTTAAATCCACAGGTTTAACTTAACCCTTGGTGTATGTTTGTGTCAGACACCTGAGATGGAAAACACAAGTTTCAGTCTGGTGTAAATAAGTGATTAAGAAACCAACAGAGATTGTCCTGTTGAGGCATGACCAAAGCAGCTCCAGTTTGTGCTCCAGATCACCACACATGGAACAGAACTCAGAATCTCTGTAAATACTTAAAGGTAGACTTTGGTAACTGTGGTAAAAGCAGCTCCACTATGCTAGGGAAATAATGGATATCTTACTGCGCGTTTCCCCTCTAGCAGAGGCCACGGTGGAGCTCTCTCTCGACAGTCCGAGGAATGAGAGAAAAAAGGAGGCGATAGCCAAGCCATCTGCTCCCACCCCCACCTCTCTGCCAGCAGCTGCCAGCCTCACCAAGCCACAGCCTCCTGCCCTGGAAGAGGTGAGCTCAGATTTAAACCCAGACAAAGAATTTTAAGTGTGAGCCCATGAAATAGTTTCCAAGTATTTCATGAAACTCTCTGCCCAAACATCAGAATGAGAAAACTGGGGCAGCACGAGGTTTGTTCTAGCAGCGGTTTAACCTGTTTAACATCCCACCACAACAAACTGCTGAAAGAAAATGACTGTTCAGCCATGGTTTTCATGTCATGTTTCACTTTCATGCTCAAAATTTGTTTCAGTTGGAAGAGGAGGAAGAGGAAGAGGAGGAAGACAAATTTGACATCTTTGTCTCTGTCAAAGATCCCGAAAAAATAGGTGAGGCTTTTTTTTTTTTTTTTTTTTTTGCTTAATGTTGCTTGCCTGATGTTTAAAGATCAGTTAACTGAGTAATCTTTGTATGTATTTATACAGTCGGGGACATTTAATGATGTATGTATTGTTTTTTTCAGGGGACGGTATGAATGCCTACATGGCCTACAAAGTATCCACACAGGTAAAAATGCGTCATTATTCATCATTTTACTTGAGGTTGGTTAAAGTTTACCAAAGATGAAATATTGACGAGTACATTGTTGGAGACACACCCGTGCTCTGCTCTTAGAGGGAAAACAAAGGTTGCGACACACATTTAGTGGAGTAATGGAGCAAACACAAGCCTGCTGGGTACATAAATTCCATTAATGTCTGTTTCAGACCACACTGCCCATGTTTCGCAACAAGACATTCACAGTGAGGCGACGCTTCAGCGACTTCCTCGGACTTTATGAGAAGCTCTCTGAAAAACATGGACCAAATGGATTCATTGTGCCTCCACCACCAGAGAAGAGCCTCCTGGGTAGGCTGACGCACTCATCGCATCTCACGCTTTCCTTAGAATTATAATGTAAAATCTGCTCTCAATCATAAGTGGTGATGATCGTTATCTTGCGCAGGGATGACAAAGGTGAAAGTGGGGAAGGAAGATTCATCGTCTACAGACTTTGTTGAGAGAAGAAGAGGTGCTCTGGAAAGGTAAGACAAGAAAGAATGGCATGAGCCTGCCAGTTAGCGCAGCTAACACAGAATCCCAACCGTTGTACAGGAAGCATGATGTGACAAAAATATAATTAAAGCAAAAGCATCACCACCACTTCCCCATTGATGCTCTCGTGCTGTTCTGATGTTGCAATTTCCAGACTACTCGTGAAAATCAAGCGTGTCCCTGTTGTCTGATTGAACAGGTATCTGCAGAGGGTGGTAAATCACCCGTCGCTGCTCCAAGACCCCGATGTCAGAGAGTTCCTGGAGAGAGAGGAAGTAAGAGGATTTTGTTTGGTTTTAGCTCGAGTTACTGCACTGAAGAGGTGTAATGCAGTTTTGTTTCACTTCTGTTTTTGTAGTGGATGAATGGTGTATTTGTAGTTAGAAACATTAGAGCTTTCACCACACTAGTGTGCTTTACCTAAGCATTAGTGGTTGGGTGTCACTGTGCAGACGATGGAGGAAGATGGAGTTGCAGTAAAATATTGAAATTGTCATATCGCAGTTTGCAGCCTGAGTTATAGAATCATCACAGCTAACACAACTAATGCATCTGCAGTTGCCTCGAGCAGTGAGCACTCAGGCTCTGAGCGGCGCCGGCTTCTTAAAGATGATCAATAAAGCGACAGACGCTGTCAGCAAGATGACCATCAAGATGAACGAGTCAGACGTGGTAAGTTCAGCTGTAAACGCACGCGCATGTTCTTCACTGCATTTTTCAGTCTTTATACTAAAGCAGAGAGTTTCTGTGGAACTTTCAGGCATAAACAGAGCTGCAGTTTCATGGTTTGATTTTTGACAGTTGTGGGATTTATCTTCAGTAATGACGCTTGTAGTGCCGTAGAGTTCACAGCCCTCGCAGCTAGTGTTGGAGTTGTACTAATGGTGCGTTGTGCTGCAGTGGTTCGAGGAGAAGCTGCAGGAGGTGGAATCTGCAGACCAGCAGTTCAGGAAGCTCCACGCGCTGGTCGAATCCCTGGTGGTCCACAGGAAAGGTCCGTTGTCTTTTTTCCCGTCTGTAAAGTGACTCATCAGTTATCATTCAGATGCGTTTGTACAGTTTTTGGCCACTTGGGGGCACCAGAGTGAAATGTGTTCAGATGTTAAACATTGTTAATTATAACACTTCTTAATTACTTTTCCTCCTCTAATAAAAGCTTTTATAAAGCTTTGAATGATGCCACCTAAAATAAAATGTGTGAATGCACCTTTTAGCCCATAATTTCTGCTTTCATTTCTTGTATATGTTCTCTTATTCATGTTTGTGTGAAAAACACTTGTCTTTGCATTGAAATCTAGAGCTGTCACTGAACACAGCGAGCTTCGCCAAAAGTGCGGCCATGCTGGGCAGCGCAGAGGACAACACCGCCCTGTCCCGTGCCCTCTCCCAGCTGGCCGAGGTGGAGGACAAGATGGAGCAGCTACACCAGGAACAAGCTGCAAACGACACCTTCACCTTTGCTGAAATGATCGCAGATTACATCCGCCTGCTGGGTGCTGTGAGGGTGCGGAGAGAATTTGTTTAGCTAGTTTCTGTAGATTACAGCTGTTTAAGTTGTTTTGCTTTTTTAAGTGTTTTTTTCCCCATAAGAAGTGAAATGTCCAATATTGTTAAATGTTAAAAAGCACGTACATGAAGGTGAATGATGCGAGTTTTGTGACCTGCAGGGGTCCTTTGATCACCGGATGAAGGCGTGGCAGCGCTGGCAGGATGCTCAGTCCATGCTGCAGAAGAAGAGGGAGACTGAGGCCAAACTCCTGTGGGCCAACAAGCCCGACAAGCTGCAGCTGGCCAAGGAGGAGATCGCTGAGGTACGACACGGGCCAAAAACAACCAAGTAAAAATAGCTCGGATGTGGCTGAAACCCTCGTTTGATGAGGCCTCTTCAAGTTTGGAAACAACGTTGTAGTAACTTTAATTTTTCTGATCCTTGGTTCATTCTTAGCTTGATGTTAATCACTCCATAGCTTTTACTGCACAAACTCTGTTTGTGAAGCATTGTATTTGGTTTAAGACTCCTCTTTGATTTATATCTTTGGAAACAGTGGGAGGCCAAAGTGACGCAGTACGAGCGAGACTTTGAAAGAGTTTCTGCAACTGTTCGCAAGGAAGTCATTCGCTTTGAGGTACCAGTGTTCATTCTTTTTGGTATCTGCATCAGTAACTGCTCAGACAGCTGAACGGGCTGAGAGTGATAAATCCTTCTGAAAAATCTCTCCTAACAGAGAGAAAAGACCAAGAATTGCAAAAGACAGATTATCAAGTATTTGGAGTGTCTGCTTCAATCTCAGCAACAGGTGAGTGAGTCAGCATTTTCGTATTCATAAACCTGTAAGTACTGCACTGGATTTAGGTCTGTTTTTAACTGTTGAGCATCACAGATAATCTACAGAAGTTGACAATTTCAAAAGTAAATTATGCACGAGGTAATAACTAAAGCAAGACGACAGGAACAAGGCTTTACATACTTTTTAATGTAAAAGTTAAGTTAAATAAAGCAGGTAAAGAATATTTGAGTTTCTGTGTGGACCAAAACTCCCAAAATTCAAAATAAGTAAACGACTCAGTAAATCTGCAAACATTTTTATTTTTGTATTTAACTTTTGCACTTTTCACTCTGGTTGCATGTGCTTCATGCTTTTTCATTATTCCAGTGAGGCTCTGGTTAGTGTGTCAGCTGTCACCTGTTGGTTAATCTAAAGTAGCTTTGTTAGAAAACTGAGGCTAATCCAGCTTAGACTCCAGTATGACTAATAGACAAGTTCATGAGAACTTTTATCAAATAATCAATCAAATAATCTTTTACTGGACTCAGCTGACTGCAGGTTTCCCCCAATCTTATAAACAGTACATTTGCAAAATGACTGAAACGAGCCCACTCTAGTTTCAGTCATTGTGCAAATGTACTGTTTATAAGGTTGGGGAAACCTGCAGTCAGCTGAGACTGAAGAAGTCACTTGGATGAGTGACGAAACATTTCTCCCACTGAAGATGCTACGTCCAGATGAACAGAATCGACCTTTTGGGATTTCCATCCTGGATTATTGAGCATGCATCAAGTCATTTACTAGACAGTTTTTTAGATATAATAGGCTACATTTTTTGTGATGTTTTACTTTTCAAAATTCTCAATTAATTTTGCATCTAAAGACTCCTGTTTTGTTGTTGTTTTTGTTTTTCCTCTCTCTCCAGCTGATAAAGTACTGGGAGGCGTTCTTACCAGAAGCAAAAGCAATCGCCTAATCCTCAAACACCAGCCCTCTGGACTACAACAGGCTGCCTTTTTCTCATACACTTTACCTCTTTTGCCTTTAAACCAAGGAAAATGTGTGTATTGTAAAGGGAGATACAATCAATTCTGTTTTTGTTTTTTGTTTTTTAAATCACCTTTAACACATAGCTCTGTATTCTATTGTATTAATAATTGTATATTTTCATTTAACCTTCCACAAATATTTTCTTAATAGATGAAAATAGATTGCATAAACAAAGATACGGACAAATGGAAAGAGGAAAAAAAGAAGTGTAGATGAACGATTCTATTAATTTCCACAGGAGAATCATTCGTTCTCAGGATTTCCTCCCTCATGTTGATCAGGAGCTCTTTCACATCAGCTGTGGTTCACTGTTTACAGCCTGGCTGCTCTCTCATCACATATTTCTGGGGACCCAGATGAAGAAAGTGGCTAAATTCTCACTGTGTTTCTTATTGGTGACTGAAAGGGATTAAATAACGGTTAGAAATTTGATTTATGAACGCTTCCAGCAGGTGGATAAACTACTTAAGTACCATCCATGTTTTTCTTTCTTTCTTTCTAATTTGAAGTACTATGATGCTGAGGGGAAGTGGGTGCAGGGTGATGAGCGGCATTAGATTAGCAGTTGTGATCAAGGGCTTTGTCGCGTGCTGAGGTTGTGGGGTTAACGATTTCAAATTTCTTTCAGTAAGTGTGCAAACTTTATGTCGGTGCCTTTATAAAAGCGAGAATGGTGTTTTGGCTTAAGACACCAGTTTAGGAGGAAGTCGTAGAGGGAGCTGTGGGCTTGCCATCGTATCGTCATCTCAGCGCTGATGTTTAAGAACTGCGGTTGCGCCCCATTTACTACCAATTTCTAAAATGGTTTTAATGTTTTCAGTCCGCCTTGCATATGAACCTGCAGAGACATGAACTGGATAATCTAGTCCCTAAACATCATGTCAGAGTCTGTCTAGTTGCGTCACATTGGACACTTTAAGGCAAGCAAACGCAGTTTAGAGGAAATAAATGCTGATTGTGTGGGATTAACCAACCCGAGCAAGTCTCAGCAAGCAGTTTCCTGCTGTGTCAGATGACACCCAGAAGCTTTCTGGATGGTAGGATTCAACTTTGAGGTGGTGTAAATAGAGCTGTAACTCACAGCAGTCTTACTTGTGGATTAGTCCCAAGGTGTAGTCCTGTTTTCATCTGACAGTCCAAACTAGCCCTTTGTTATTCACTTCTAGTAGCACCGAAGGGCAATAGGGAGTTCTTGGTTGCGTATGCATGTTCTCAAACACAGTGCAAAGTCCTCTCTATCCCATAATGTGTACTGTTGGCTCCCTTTGTTATGAAAAAACAGAAGGAAAAAAAGTCCAGTGATTGGACATGTGAGAGTGGTAGACTGCTAACAAGTGCAGCACTGTGGGCACAAATCAAAGGGTGACTACTGCTGAGTCCAACATCACTACTGTTCACTCATTTATTACTCCTGATGAACATCCAGCAGTTTACTGGATATTTCCACTCTAATTTTATGAATTTTTACAAAATGGACACGTTCAGCTTCTGTTGTAATGTAGAATTTTCCAGGGCACTTATTCTAAAACACACACACTCTAATTTTGGCCACACAAATAAAATGGTGTACAGTTGGTGAAGCGCACTAAGGGGAGTCATTTTTGACCACAGACTGTATAGAAAAGATGGATGTAACCTTGTGAGCTTAAAAATGTGCTGTTGAAAGTGTTTTAATCTGCCATTCTTTCTACTGGCCAGCAGGGGGCACCACCTTTGGTTGTAAAAAGTATTCAGTGTATAAGAAAATGCACTCACACAGTTTTCACATTGGCAAATGCTCCGCAATTGGTTTATAAAACTTTTTGTAAATTTTGGTAGGTACAAATAACTAAGCAACATATGCTATAGAGTACAGTACAGTACTACAGTATGCCTGTTCTGTGGCTAAGTCAGATTTACCCTTCGTTTGTACCATCTAAGCGAAAGCTTAAAAGAATTAGCATCTAAAATGCAGAACTTTAGGCTTCACATGGACGTCCATCTTTTTTTTATCCAGTTTATTTATGCAGTCTTTGTGTTTTATGGCATTCATCACTTTTGATCAAAATCCAAGATGAAGCTGTCTTTGAAGCAGTGAATGTAAACACCCTTTTGTTCACATTAAGTATCCACACAGTTCCTTTAATTTCAAAGGACATACACCAGACAAAACCTAGAGGAGGAACCACCAGATGTTTGACTTTTTCACTTGCTGATTGGCGTAAAGACACAAAATACTGTCCACGATTTATCGGAAAGGAGGCAACGAGATGTCCTGTAAGAGCCGATCTGGACTCCTCGGAGCTGGATGGACGACACTGATTGGCAAACAAAAGATTAATGCCTTCAGTGCTGTGGAGTGTATTCTTTCTTAGTCTCATCGTGTATTTTTAACAAACCTGCGTCACAGCTTTACGTGGCAGGACTGCCATCCCTTTTGATTACAGCTTTAATGTCACATTTGCACTCATGTAAAAACTGAAGGCGTGCAGCGACTGCGCTTCACTGTATCGTTCGTCGTCATTACGGCTTTCTTTTAACTTGCAGACATTTCTTTGCACTTTTTCTTTGCCGGTTAGATAAATGACTGTTTTTGCTTTTATTTTTACATCATTGAATAAAAACAAGGTTGTTGGTGTGTGGTTAAAGGTGCAGAGCAATGTCAGCAATATGCACTGTGTCATAGAAACTTAATTCAAATCAATAAAAGTTGCACTGTTTACACTTGGAAATTTCATAAAGAATACGATTCAAGTGTCTAATTTTTTTCTCCGACGTGCCGATTTACTGTGACGTCATTTTAATAGGATTTTGAGAAGTAGCTGCCTCAACAGGTGTGAAATGGAATAAACAGCTAGTCAATGCAGAGATTTAGACCTAGAAAACAAACTTGCACTGTTTTTATAAGAACTACACTAGTTTATTCTATACTAAGTAAGGCAAGGTTAGGTCTTTTTTTAGCAAGTTTTAAATTAGATTTGTTTTACTGATTTCATACATGCAGTTTGAAATCATTAATATTAGTTTTACACAAATGAAAAAGTTAAATGCCAAATAATGATCAACGTCTCACTGCAGAGTAGTCAAACATGGTGAATTTTTAATTACACTGCTCAAAAAAACAATTAAGGGAACACTTGATCATTACAACACAAAGTCAGGCAAACTTTACGATTATCAGTCACTCCTGTTAGGGATCAAAGACCAACAGGTTCATTGGAGAGACGACAAAACGCAGGTTGGAGGCCTCTTTATACCTCCTGATTGACTCTTCTCTAATTTGGCTTTTTGTTGGTGGCCTATCAGACGGTACCTGCAGCCCATTCAGGTTGCACAGGTCGTCCAGCTCCTCCTCCAGCATGTTACATCTGAACGTTCCAATGCTAGAACGTTTGCTCTCCCAGCACAGTCTCAAGAGTGTGGAGGAGATACCAGGAGAGTTACTCTCAGAGAGCTGGACAGGGTTGTAGAAGGTCCTTGATACAAGATCAGGACCGCTATCTGCTCCTTTATGCGAGGAGGAACAGGACAAGCGCTGCCAGAGCCCAAAAAAAATGACCTCCATCAGACTACTCAGGTGTCCCAACTGTCAGACTCCATGAGGATGGCTTTAGTGGGACCAGTACTCTCTGCCCAGCAATGCGTAGCTTGACTGGGATTCAACAAAACACAGCAGAAACAGGAGGTTTCTGGCACCTTATTCTCTTTGCAGATGACAGCAAGCTTCATGCTGAGCACATGTGACAGAGTGTGGAGAAGCTGTGCCGACACCATCATCCAGCATGACTAGTCTGACAGCAGGTCAGTGACTGTCAGGGAAGGTTTATCCCTGGAGAGTTGCACAGACCTCCATGTTTCAGCCAACAATACCCTGACTGAGTGTGTGATGTAAGTGTTCCCCTAATTCTTTTCAGAAAAGCTCATTTTTACTAAGCAGTATCTCCTTCATTATAAGGCCCAGATATGTTTTGCAGCACCTTTTTTTAATAAATCGCTCTCTTCACTGTAAAAGTCGCTCTAAGGGGATTCAACACAGTTCTTTAAATTAAGCTTCGGGCTCTGGCCAGCAGTCATTTCACTTAGCTTAGCAACAAGAGTGGAAACAGAGCAAAGAGCTTACCTGGTAATGCTGAAAGGGTGTTTTAATTAACCTTTAATGTGATGCCGAGCACTGTCAGTTGTAATACAAGCCATCTTTATGAAGGGAAAAGACCAGTAACAGCAAAGAGAAGAAATGTCACATTTTTCCACAATTAAAAGTGAGGCAAGTGTACTTTCTCCAACAGGTTTGATTAGCAAAATCTTAACAGCACTGAAAACAGGGAAGTGACATCGATTCTGCAAATTTCTGAAATTCATAATATTCAACTTGAATGTTTTGTTGTTGTTGTTGTTGTTGTTGTTTGGGGGTGTGTGTGAAAGAGCAGTACTACGCTCTAAAAACAAAGTATTCATGCCATCGTACCTAGCACCATCTCAGCCTTTGGCCAAATTCTTCTTCTTCTTCTTTTTTTTTTTTAAGTTAAATGAAGGAGGATCAATTTCTTCTTGGCTCATCTCCGTGTCGAAAGAAAAGTCCTTTCAGCATGATAAAACACCAAAAACTATGTTCAGCAGTTAGTCTAGGATACAATCTCCTTACTGAGTGACAGTCACCATTTCTTCTTGAGTCTGGATGATGTTCTGAGGAGAAAGGGTGCCCTTTTAAATGCTGAAACAGCCATGTGTAGTGATTTAGAAGCTGCGGGGGTCTGAAAACTGACGTTCCGCTAAAGTCTGGAGACGCTAATCCAGCTCTGTGAGCTTTTCTCATCCACGATGAAGACATTAAATGCCGAGGGCTGCTGTTCTTTCAGAGCAAAGTCCGAGCAACGTATCTGAGGAGCCCTCCGTGTTGGAACAAGATAACGTCCGTGTCGGTGTCAAACAGGGCGGTGACGGAGAAGGACTTTCCTTGGCTGGTCTGCAAAAGAAAACACGAAACACACGGGTCACTTCACCACTCAGCAAGGAGACTCGAACATGACTGTTACTATTCAGGACTTAAAGCAGTGGCTGGTAAACTGCAGAAAGGGACTAATTTGTGGACAAACACATAAAGTGAGACTACGAATTAAAATAACATCTTTCTAATCCGGATTTTAGCACATTTTGTCACTGACATGTTTCATCATTTAGTTTAGAGCTTAAAAATAACTTTAGCTTTGCAGAGGTTAAAATGCAGCAAGTGTTGCACACCTTGATGGTAAGCTCCTGCCCTGGACTCAGGCTCTCCGGCAGGGTGATGCTGAATCTTTCCTTCCCACTGAGCTCCAGTGAGTCAGCGTTCTGGCCTGACAGGAACTGGAGCGGCATGATGCCCATTCCCACCAGCTGGTTCCTGTGCAGCTTCTCAAAGCTTTCAGCAATCACTGCACGCACCCCCTGCAACCACAAACAAAGCAAGGAAGTAGAAAAAACGTGGAAGACAGCATGCTGAACATGCACGGCCATTTCCAAATTCCACAGTTGGTCAAACTACTGTAGTGTAAACTCTGCCAAATTATTACAAGTGAAAAACTGCAGCTTGTTTACCAGCAGGTACGGTCCTTTGGCCACCCAGTCCCTGGAGTTTCCAGAGCCGTAATCTTTGCCTGCCAGGATGATGAGGGGAATGCCGTCTCTCTGATAGCGATCAGCTGCCTCGAAGACATCCAGCTGAGCAGACACAGGAAGAGAGAGCAGTTATCTGTAGCTGCTCTGACACAGCAGAAACAACACAGCACCGAGTCTGGCTTGAGCCTGCAGCAACCAGCAGTGCTAGACACACAGATGCAGCCACCCAAAGGTCACAGACCTGCCCGGGGTAACAGCCAGCTCATGCAGCACGAGTGGGTGCATCAGCAAAACCAAAACAGCCCAATATTTGTCAAAAGTTAAAAGGAAACCAACGAGGTTGTGTTGCACTTACTGTCTGGCCTGATGGAATGTGCAAAGTCTTCGGGCCTGGTTTTCCAATGAATCGATTTTGGAGCTTGATGCTGGCAAACGTCCCTCTGGTCATCACGGCGTCATTCCCTCTGCGAGCGCCATATGAATTAAACTCTCGCGGTGTCAGTCTGAGGAACAAATTCAAAGTCAACAATATTAGTCAATATTAGGTTAAAAGGGAGTTTTTCCTTCCCACTGTCGCCAACTGCTTGCTCAGAGGTTTGTCTTGATTGTTGGGGTTCTCTCTGTTACTGTAGAATCGTCTTCTTACAATAAAAAAACACCTTGACGTGACTGTTGCTGTGATTTTATGCTATATAAATAAAATTGAAATAAGTTGAATTATCTTTCAATTTTCAAAGTGAAAAAGATCTCACCATAATGCAGGTTTACAAGACTTGTTTTCCTTGATACATTTCATTTGATCGACAAACATTACTTTAAATTCTAACAACCAGTATGGATGCTCGAGGTTCATAATGTATGAACTCTGCTGAAAGAAACCCTGGATTTCCCTCCATACTCCTATGGTTGATTCAATAATGGTGACGGCTCGCCAGCTGAGCTGATTTTTAGTTCATTTCCTCACTGATGCATTAAACTGTTGTTATCACCAGACTATTAAATCAAATCTGCCTCACTATAGTTTCATTTTGCATCTCCACACAGTTAGGTGAGAAATAAACTTGTTTTACATTTGTGTGTTATGGAGGATGGATAGTGCTAACACAAACAGATGCACGCTAACCTCCTCTGCTGCTCTTTGATGGCCGCGATGCCACAAGTCATGGATGATGCCACAGGGGGAGGATCAGACCATGAAGCAGATAACTTAACTACAAATCCCTTTGCACCACTTATTCCTTTAGATTTTAAATATGTGCTGAAATGTTCTCATTTAGAGAGTCAAACATTTTAACTCAAGTTTAAACCTTTGCCATCATCTTTGAAAACCCAACTTTGGTTGATTACAAAGCTGCCCAACTGAAGCTGCCTTGAAAGATTAAAGTGTATGTGTCCACAAGGGCTGAAGGCTGAAACTGACCGTTTGCTCATTAGGTACTTGGCAGCAGCGCTGACCCTTGCAATGCTGCCCGCTGGTGAAATGTGGTCCGTGGTCACTTTGTCCCCAAGGAACAGTAAGGCATGTGCGTTTTCTATTGACTGAGGAGGAGGCACCTCTTTACTCTGAAAAAGGAAGCATTCAAACATTTAACACTACAGAAGTAAAAACATCTCCTCTAAGGTCCACATACAGTCAAAGGCTGTGCAGCACAGAGCGCTTACCAGCTTGCTGAAGAAAGACGGTGATCGGATATATGTGGACTTTTGATCCCAGGGGAAAAGAAGAGAGTCTGAACATTCAACATTGTTCCAAAATGTGTTCCCTTTCTGAAAGACAGAAAGAAATCGCATTAAAAAAAAGAAAAAGCAAAGAATGTTTTCCAGTCGTCTGTCTCGCGCTTTCATTCTACAGCTGTTTCCGCAATTCAGGATCAATCAGTTTCCACGCTCTCTCTCTCAGATCTAAAGCACAGCAGGAAATGTTCTACTTCAGATGTGTTCACACTGCTGGAAAAAAGCATATTTTTATGTGCATTGTTTCCAAATGTGCAGACAGACAGAAGGAGCACTGCACTGCTGCTCATGCTGCGCAGCAACTGCATTAGACGTTGAAGAAAAGTAATAAAGCTTATCTCCTGACCTCCATCCTTCCTCTTAGATCCTTAAAGATGGAGGAGAAAACTGTGTCCTCTTCAATCTGTTGGACCTCCTCTCTGGACGGCCAGATATCTCGCAGATACACCTCCTTCCCATCAGATGTCAAACCTACTCAAACAAACAAGAAACCAAATTTGTAAAAATTTATTTAAGAATTTCTCAAGTTTTATTGAGAAAATGAAAAAATGTAAATACAAACGCGAGACCTCAGGATGTCTTTTTTATGCTTTTTGTTTAATACTTCTAGCAATAAAGGTTTTCTTTGGCCTATACAAAACACAGAATCACAACATGCCCCTTCAGTGTAATCTGCCAAATCCTCTGACGATCCTCAGCTCTGAGGTAAAACCCTTTAATAGAGCGCATTTCTTACCTAAAGGCTCCTTCTCAAAGTCGACTCCCACAGTGCCTGCAATAGCATAAGCCACCACCAGGGGAGGGGACGCCAAGTAATTAGCACGCACACAGTCGCACAGTCGCCCTTCAAAATGCCTGTTGCCAGACAGCACGCCGCAGGCCACCAGATCCCCCTAGAACAAAAGAGATCATGAAGCTCTGACTGCTCTAACAGCATCAGCAGCAGCTCCTTTCAGCCCGATGAGGATCCTACCTGTTTGATTGCATCCACGACAGCTTCTGGCAATGGCGCCGTGTTCCCCACGCACGTGGCACAGCCATAACCAATCACCTCAAACCTGTCATGGAAACGACAACACAGGTCTGTTTAAAGGATATGAATCATTCCGGCGTCTTCTGCGTCACCACCTTAGCACACAAACCTTGCATCTAACAGGTAGTAATTAACACAAGCTCAAAGTTTTTACTGGTTTAGATCACAATGCTGACAAAGCTCCAAACTCATTACTTCTAAACCATGCAGCTATCTGGTCATGAACATTAATGCAAGAACTTAAAATGAACATAAAGTCATAAATACATTTATGAAGGGCTTTCGGTAAAGTTGATGTATTGTTTGGCTCTTAAAACAGTAATTTTGGGCAGATTTGTTAAAGGTTGTGTTGTGACAGTAACACGCCTTTTAGAAGCTTATCCTTATGCTTTCATGGTGAACCCAATTTTATAAATTCTGGATGTGTGCAAAACATCCCGGCTAGATTAAACGTTGCTATACCCTGCAGCAGTCGGCAACAGACAAGATCAGTTCATTTAGTTATTCATATTTTATTTACATAAAAACGGCGGTTAAACTACTCGTCTGTTACAGAGCCCGGCCTACAGCACCGCTCTCTCTCACACAAGCAACGTGAACAACAGTCAAACAAATCCACAGTAGTATGTAGGTTTATTTCAGTAAACTGGTACAGAACCGCTCAAATGGAGCAATTTGCAACCACATCCTGCACAAGCAAGTGGACGTAAACCTGAAAGGAAAGAGGCCTGCTGGTGCTAGTGCTGATAACCTTAGCCACACCCGGAAAACTACAAACTGTGCTTCACCAAAAACCTCCTCATGATTGCTTTGTCAGTACCAGGTTCTCTGTAGCTTGCATGGACGATACCAACTGCCAAATGGTAGTGAAACTTGACAAACTGCAGCGTAGAAACGGAGACTGTTGGTTCACCCAGTGATATCCAGCAACCACTCGCCAATCAGTTAGGGATATAAACTTTTCCCTAGTGATCAAAGATGCCAGCCAGCATTTAGGCTTGTGTGACTGAGGCTTCATGTTTACGTTTTTATGTAAAGCACTTTATACAAAACAAAGTGCTTTACATAAGACATAAGACCAACTTCACACTTTACATACATACACACACAAAAATGTAAGTTTTTGTGGAAATACACTTAACGATTTAAGTAGACTGATTCCTATACAGCGCTTTGCTACTCTCCTGGAGGACTCAAAACACGTTATTATGTGTTTACTACTAGCTGGGCAGTAGTAAAGTGTTCAGTTACAGGTCATCCCTCCTCAGACCTGCAAATACCTGTTTATTCCAGGTTATTGCCTTGGTGCTAAATAGATATTTGTGTCTGTCTGTGTTCTTGCTGTGTACACACACTTACCCCAGCTTATTAAAGTAAGGCAGGACTCCACTGGCATTGAGGTAGTGCGTGACCATGCCACTTCCGGGAGCCAGGCTGGTCCGAATATAAGGCTTGACGAGAAGCCCGGCCTCTACAGCCTTTCTGGCTAGAAGCCCTGTCAATAACAAATAAGTGTACGTTATGCAATGCTGCAGACTGTAGAAGAATTTAGAGTGCGCCAGTAAAAACAGGCAACATGATGCTGATATGGGTGTGCAATACAGCTTAAAAATTATTTCAAAAAAATTACAATAATAATATTCATAGCAATATAAAATAATGAACAACATTTTGTTGATGCTTGTAGGCAGCAGGATTTATAAGTTTAAATAACTGGAGGCCATTTTCCACGGAGCTTCTATCACTGATGACACACCACCTAATTCAAAGTGTGACTCTATTGACATAAAGTGTCAGCGACTGTGACACAACACAAGTTAAATGTAACCACAAAAGTAGCCATCGTTTCCCTAGAAGTTATAAAACATTAATAATTAAGTGTAAAATTACTGTTTAACACTTTAGTTTAATATTAACTAACCTTGTAACTCATCAGAAGATGCACAATATTCTCACGTAATAAAAGAGCTGTGATGTTGCATCTTGGGTCAAACTTTCTAACCAGCTGCGCTTCTACCATCTAACCGCTTCATTAATTTCCATCCACTGTTAGCTCTTCCTATTCACAAAGCATGGTGCTCTCTTAGAGGGCTGAAGTAGCTCCATTTTTACTAAATATCATTAGAGACTGTCACCAGGCTCTTGTTGTCAGAACATGTCTGGGCTTGTCTTGTTGTGTGCACAAGGAAAAGTAAACACATCATGGTGCTATGACATTGTGATGTGACACTTTGATATCCCCTTAAAAAAATGATACCAATAGCTCCAAGTTTGTAGAGCTTTTATCAATCAATCAATCAATCAATCAATCAATATTTTATTTCTATAGGGAAAAATACACTTTTTCTGGCTCTTTCTTTGAGTCAGTCCTTTACCTGCAGTCAACATAACAGATGGATTGCAATTGTTAGTACAGCTGATGACGGCAGCGATGACCACTGAGCCATGGGACAGCTGGTACTCCTGACCACCATGCAAGAAAGGAACACGGATCTCCTGCTTCTCCTTAGCGATGTGGAAGCCTTTAAAACCCACCTAAAGACAAACCAAAGAAAATATAATTACACTGCAAATCCTGCAGCTTAACTGAAAACCAAAATACACAAGAGTTAACTTGAAAGTTATATTGTTTAGTTTTTGCATCTTACCTTCTCATCAAGACAACTCTGAAAGTCTTCTTTCATACTGCTGACTGCCACTCTGTCCTGCGGCCTCTTCGGTCCACTCACATAGGGCACCATGGAGCTCAGGTTGAACTCAATCACCTGCACAAAGATCAGTAGTTGTAATTTGGTTCATTATAACCTCTACTTCTGACCCCTAGGCTGCTATTTGCAAACTTAGCTTTTATAGGGCTTGTCAGAGTGTCATTACTACATTTTTTAACTTCATAAAAACATATTTATATCAACAGAACACCACAATCTATTATGTGATTTTGAATTAAAAGTATCTCCACATTTATATTCTTGGCCTCAACGTAAGTAACTTTAAATGATTCACAGTTACTTTTTCAACTACAAATATATCTTGCCCCTCGAATTACCCACTGTCTAAAACAACCAGTTTTAGCCATCTTCTGATTGGCTGGCTAAAGCGTGGGTGGGGCTTCTGTGCCAACAGTCAAAATTGTGTTCCTAAAACAATCATGTTAGGCCTCGGTGACACAGGCCTTGAAGCCAGTCAGTAAGCCCCCCCCAAAAGCTCCATGTGTTCCCCAACTGGTTGGCGAGTGGTTCCCTGAGGTTCCCTGTGATTACTGTGGTCTCTGCTAGACTGCAGCTGTTCCCCACAGTTTTCATGGATGAAGCCGACTTCTCTGCTAAACACTGGCCAACTATTTGCTGAGTAATGAAACCTGAAAAGGTGAAGTAAATGTGGAAACTGAACCCGTTTACCTTTCAAGCAAAAGTTGTGCCTTATTGCCACAACTAACATGTTTCAAAAGGCGCAGCTTTTACTTTGGAGGCGGACAGTCTCCGTTTCCAGTGTGCAGGGCACTGATGCACAGCCAGTGGTCGGCAAGTGTTTGCAGACAATTTGGCTTCTTTCCTTCAGACTATGGTCAACCATGGCAAACTGTTAACGACCAAAGCAATCCCAAGGAGGTTTTCAGTGCAGCATAACATACCTCTTTGCGACCAACTTCACCTAGCAACTTGCCAACCAGTTGGAGAATACGGTGGCGGTCTGAAACTGAGTTATTGGCTCACAAGGATCATTTGTAAAAACAATGACCTCATTATTTCAACCTCTGGCGATGTACTGTAAAATTATTAAAAAAATAAAATCTCTGAAAGTCTGCACTTTTCAGTAGAGACTTTTGGAGATCACATCTTGGACAAATTACCTCAGAGTACTGGGGGTCTTCTGAGGGGTCTTCATAGCTTCGGAAAAGTTTTACAGCCTTCATGTAAGACTCCAACAATTCAAGTTTTTCCGGGGTAAAATCTGGAATGGTGGAAAATTACATGTTAGCCTGGGAAACTAAAAAAAAACAAAAAAAAAAAAAACAGTAAACATATAAACAGAAGCCGTGGCTAACTCACTTGTCTTTTTAAAGTGCTTGAGTGTGACTTGGTCGACAGGGAAGAAGCTGACAGTAGCGTTGTACTCTGGGCACATGTTGGCAATGGTGGTTCGGTCGGGGACTGACAGCTGGGAGACTCCAGGTCCAAAAAACTCAACGAACTTCCCAGCGATCCCAGCCTGCCGTAAGTGCTGGACAAAAAATTTTAGGAAAAGAAAGCACAAGAAATAATTACACATAAAGAAACAAGATGACTTTTATACAACAGAGAATCATCCTTCAGGTTTTTTTGCTGATTTCTACAGTTTACAATGATAAAATTACACTATTAAAAACACCTGCCTCTTACAAAGTAAATATGCACCAAACCAATGCCGAAACACACATTCTTGGCTTTAGGCGTCTTACAAAGTACCGACCAATACCAGTGTTATATTGATTAATTGTGTTTCTCATGCTGTATCTCAATGTCAGGTGGCACCTAAATATTACCCTCTTGCTTCATAAAACAAATATAAGAATACACATTTTTTACTTAGTAAATTAGATAAAGTAAAAAATTAATTTAGTTGGTCATATTTTATTTCAGATTGTTTTATTTCAGATTGTATTTCATTACCATTTATATATAATCAAATCTGATTGGCCTGTTGCCATTGAAGGCCAACCTTGCTTTGTGAGTCAGGGTCAGAGTGATATGTGATCCAAGCATCAGATCAGTGCATCCTCATACCACAGCTCTGCTCTCTCAACACATAAAGAAACATAAGAGAAGACTGACCTTTGTGATACCGAGGACGATGTCTATGGATGTGGTCAACGGGTTAATGGAGCCCACCAGCTTACAGCCCACTACTTGAGGGAGAGTCAGAGATATTGGTTGGCCCAGCATTATGGCTTCAGACTCAATTCCCCCGACTCCTGAGAGACAAACACGGTACAAATTGTAGAGTTTTTAGTTTAGTTTTTATTTCACTTTCTGTCTGTACTAGCGAAAAAAACTCTTCTGATGTTAAAAAGCTCCGGTCAATATTTCCTATAAGGGCGCAGTGTCAATATTGTGACTGAAAAGTGTGGATATGGATGTTCTTTTAGTGTTTTTAGTTACATTTGTAACTACATTTAGTTACAAAAATTGTTCCACAGTGAATACGTCTCTGCATGTCTTTTCTCAGCAGTGCACACACACAGAGCAACTTCTATTTTTCAAGTGTGTTAGCTTATCTGAGTCCTACTTTACACACATGGTACATTGATTATTTATTTCTATGCATATGGATCACAATCTGACAGAAAATAATATTTTGTGTTCTTCTTCTGCACAACTGTCAACTGAGATTTGAGAAAATTTAAAGTTTACACGGTGGAACAGTTTATAATAAAGCAGCAATCCTCTAAATACTCCTAAACAGTTAGATTTAGTCAGATCACACACAGTCTTCAGCAGTTCCTTACAGACAACGTTCAACTTAATTTTTTATCTGAAACGTTGTGATGTTTCTAAAACACAGTGCATGCATAAAAACACACACTTGATTATTTAGGTTAGCATGTTGCTATACCCCTTAATGCATCTGCTCATTTTTGACCTGCTAATTTGTGCTGCTTTCATTAGTATGTTGGTCATTACCTAAATGAACTGACTGCTTCTGTTTTATGTAAATCAGTGCATCATCAGCTGGAGAACTTTAGCCTCCCATCGGCGCATGGCTGCAATTACGACATCATACCACTTTGACCTGCTTACTAAACCTGATCTTTATATAATTTATTATCCTTATATTATTCATTAATCATTTCTCTAAGTGAGAGTCTCCATGGGCTTTCTCAGCCAAAATATTGCACCACTTAGATGATTTCAGATTTAAATTAGCTAAGTGGTGCATTTAATTGCTACATTATCCCTAGAAATTTTTGTATTACTTGAGCCAAATTGTATTGAATTTCCCGGAGGAACCCACCCGAGGGATTAATAACGTTTCACCTAATTTAATTTAATCTAATCTAATCAAAACTTCCACAGATTTCTGACCGAGGAATTGTTTAAGTGCCTTAAATACATCCTCCAAAAATATGCTAGGTTTAAGACGATGTGCCCCACAATTTCTCCAAGAATCATATCAAAGTGCTTAATTTACCCATTATTCCTGGATTTTCTAAAATGTCATAACTACCTTCTGTTTGAATTCCCTACATGTACTGGGTATTGATGTACCACTTATCCTCTGTGGTGGATACATCTGTGGTGGATATATCTGTAATACATCTGTATTCATATCAGTGTCCCGTTTTGTTTTTACCTGGAGTGTAAATTTAGAAGCATTTTAACAGCAGAGAAGTTTGCATTGCAAAGTTACTATCTTGGACATAATCCGGTTTTTGTATTTGCTGCCCTTTTAGTATGTGACTTATTTGTGTCTCTTTATCGCCTCTTCTCATTTCTCAGAATAACTATTCAAACACAGGTGTACATTACAGCCACTGAGCATTTTCTCATGTTTACAAAATGCCAACAACAATCAACAACTGTCAAAATATTGGAAAATCTCTTACCCCAGCCAAGGATACCCAAGCCGTTAATCATGGTGGTGTGAGAGTCTGTTCCCACCACGCTGTCAGGGTAGATGAAACCGTCGCTGACTTGCACCACTCTGGACAGATACTCCAAGTTCAACTGGTGGACTGCACCAACGTCCGGAGGAACCACGTTCACATTCTTAAATGCTTTCGAACACCACTGTTTGGGAACAGTATCAAAAATGTTAGCATTCATTCATTCATTTAAAAATTGTTTCGCTACATAACCCAGAACTGTGACTTCTTTTTCACTCAGTTATAAAAACTACAAATCATATAAAGACTGCAGCAGCAGCAGCAGACATTTTTCTTAGTTTACCTTAAAGAACTGAAGCCTCTCTTTGTTTCTGATCAGTTCCATTTCCTGATTTCTCAAAGCCGTTTCAACTCTGCAGGAAAAAAAAGGAATCAGTCATCAACAAACATGCGAAAGGGGGAATTCAACTTCTACTGACGTATGTCGACTCATGATAATCAGATGTTCTCATGCTCTTCAGGTCATTTTGCAAACAGAAATGCCATATCTGCGAGAATTTCAAAGGCTGCACAATTTCCTCAGCCAGTGGAATCATCTGATCGAATGTTTTATCAACACATTAATAACTGCACAGCAGCTCAGTTACTGTATTCAACTGCTGTTTGAATTTAATCACCCTCATGGTGCATATTAGCCCGTCCGCCCCAACATCCTTTAAAACTTACTCAGAGACGGGCTGCAGGTGGAAAGGGCAGAGGAGAGGTGTATTCTCAATCTGTTGGACAGAGGCTGGAGATCCACCTGGGGAGGCTGGGGGGTCGCTGCAGGCCGCTTTACTGCAAGAGCCCCGCTGGCCTCCACACTGTGCCCCTCTGGACGGAGGCCTGGAGTGTACTGAGCGAGAGGGCCCCTGGCTTGGACCCTCCCCTCCACCAGGGTTGGGAGCATTTTGTATGGCACTGTGGGTAAAAATTTAAAAAGAAACATTAAATTCATAAGGCAAATCAGCACAATTATGGTGAGAATATATTTTTACCGATCTGACCTTCCATGATAATCAACAGAGAATTCACATTCACAAAAACAGTTAATATAAACACAAACATACCATTTGCTATAATCAATCTGTAATGAGTGATCTACTATGAGGTCTGTGGGGCATTTAGGATTGACCAGGCTGGGATCCACACCATGTTTGGCCACAGCGTCTCTCATCGCTGCCAGGTCCACCATTGCAGGAATACCACTGTAAAAGGACATAAATGGAAATGTATATAAACACACACACACATACACACACATATGTATATATGTATATATATATAAACTTGTTTATGGCAGAAAACAAAGAAAGATGACGAAAGATCTGATAAGCTAATCGCTGGTGGGTCACCTGCGTCACCCACGTCTTATCACTCATCTATCCATTCTGCTTTCTCCAACTGAAGATAAACTGATTCATCTCATGTTTTCCCAACACACAGACCACAGCGCCGATGCAAAGAAAGCCCTGTGAAACTCACGTAAAGTCCTGCAGGAGGACCCGAGCGGGAGAAAATGGCACCTCGGCTTTATTCTGCTCCTGCTGCCAGTGCAAGATGTTCTGGACGTCTTCTTGTTTTGTGTAAAAGCCATCACAGTTACG
Source organism: Oreochromis aureus (assembly GCF_013358895.1). NCBI lineage: Eukaryota > Metazoa > Chordata > Actinopteri > Cichliformes > Cichlidae > Oreochromis > Oreochromis aureus. The sequence continues at coordinate 21,509,702 of NC_052948.1, read as the reverse complement.
AATTGCTGCCTCCAGTAAGACACGGATGGATAGAGGCAGCTTGTCTGCACAGAGCAAACAAAACAGTTATTTCCCACAGCAAACAGTGTGTAATTAGGCCTAACACTTTATTAACCGCCCCTGTTAGACAACTGTTAAGTGTCGAGATGTGCTCTTAAAATTTGTTGACAAATGAAAGCGCCAACGCACCGATGCCTCTTAAGTGTTAATTCAAGACAATCCTTTTACCTTACACAACTATCCTGAGACACAAAAGGGTTTGCAGTGTCTTTAAAAACATCATATCCTGTAAAAACATTTCAGTCAGAGGGCCTGAACTCACCATATCGGGGATCGTTTAATTTGTATGGATTGAAGAACTTGATCTGGCCATCTTTCAGTGTGTCGATTAGATGGCTGTACGGGTGCTCTGCAGCAAGAAAGGAAAAGAAATAAAAATACACTCATCAAAATAAAACTCTGATGCCTGAGAAATATACAAATAGTCAAGTAAACTTAACTACCTGCTGACTCACATGAAGTACTCCATCTACTCTAACCCCATGTTATGAAGGCAAGAAAATTGATTTTTATCTAAACAATAGTTTCAGTTAGTTTTAGTTCGGTTTTTTTAACTTAGAAAATTACATCTAATACTTTGATCAGGTTAGGCTTTAGAGTACTTAAGGGACCACTGAGGTTGAAGAACAGTCCTATGCAGAGCTTTGATGACCATCATCAACATGTTTTAGCTGCAAACTCATCAAAGGGGCTGCGTGAAAAATATGTTGAACAACCAGTTTGTTGGCTACTATTGTTTCTCAGTCCTTTAGCTTAGCTCCTGCCGGCATGGGAACAAAAAAAAGTGAAGTGTTAAAAACAATGAAAATTCTCCACTGAAGCCACTGTCTGTGCTTCTTGTGCTGCTTTTTTGATCTCTTGTTTTTTCCTATGCTTCCCCACTTAAAGGTGATCTCAACTGTTGCTTTCTTTTCCATTCAAGCCCACTTTTGAACCAATAAGCATCTGCGCATTTATATGATAAGTTATTTAAGGACACGGACACTCTGTCCTCTCTGGACGTCATATTTCAAACCTGTTTCTAGAACAAAATGACTGTGTGTGACTGTGTGTACAGTAGTTGGAGTAATGTGTGCCTACACCGCTTACTTGGGCTACCCTTGTAAAAACCTGTAAATTATTGAATGGTTGTCAAACCACAACTTTATTGACATATACTGTCAAAAATCATCATTAAGAGTACAGGGGAGATCATCTTTATGAGGGAAAGAATTAAGACACCTGACTGGCAGGGGGCTTACAATTGTGTTTTTACATGTCATGTGATATTAGTGGTCACTAGGGGAGGAGCTGTAGCATACTAATTGCAACATTGTGCAACATACTGATACTGAATTCTCTCCAACGTGTTCATCTAAGTAAATGAGTGTGGTATAAAGTGCTTTGAGTGCTCGAATAGAAAAGGGCTTCAAAAGAACCAGTCCATTCACAATCAGTAGCTGTGTATTCAAACTTCACTTTAGATCAGAGGTGTCAAATTCTTTACAGCCCACTTTGATCTCCAGTGCGTGGGATCACTCTATAAAAAACTAACATATTTCTTTTTTGTTTAGAGTAAAGAAATGCAGCCTGAAAATGTTCCCATTTAATGAACCATGAACAGCTGGCCTGATGTGTCTTTAGAACAGTAGGTGCAATTTGAAATACATGTCTTGGGTTTTCCACATGCTGCCAGTCTACTGTCATGAGAAATAAAACATGTGAGCACAGCTCTTTGGTTTAACCATCTACCTTTAATGTGGTATAAAAGGTCATGACTATAAAAGTGCTTTAATCAATTTTTAACAACTTACAACACTAAGCTTCCTGGCTTCATACTTTATAAAGTGGATCCAGTGAGTCAGACTGGTCCCTTTGGAAGGCTGGTTCTCGCCCTCTAGCTATATGGTTTACACCCATGCGTGAAGTGATATTTCATTTAGTTCAAATGAACTAAATGAAAATGCAGTACAGAAAAAGAGAAGCAGGCGATATACGTTTAGTTTCAATACTTCTTTTCTCGTCTTTAAGCGTAGTAAAAATGACCCCTGTAGAATGTGGTTAGCTGAACCAAAACTAAGAATAAGCCCACTTGCATTTCATGACATGACGGGTTGGGATCAAAATCTTGAGGGCTGTCCAATCAGCATTTACCTGTTAAATATCGATTGAATTTGTGAAAAAATTAAGCTGAATGAGTGGTAAACCCCTACACAGAGAGCATTCTTGGCACAGGATTGCTCAGTGGTCGCTCAACAGGACATCATGCTGTAACTTTAACGCTCAGGTTTCTAACTTTGAAAGCAACATTCTTTTTTTTTATAGTTATTCAACACAGCAGAACTACCTCAAAACTATCCACCTTTAACATAAAGACTCCCTTGTAGAATTTGATTCCTAAATTCAACGAGTATATTTAAGAAATCCTAAAAGGAGTAAAAGGCCCTGCACTTATTTTAAAATTAAATGTAAATAAACACGTATAAAAACCATTCAGTGAAATCCTACAAATCTGTTTATATACATCAGTGGCATACTGGGGGTTTCTTATCAGCCTTATCTGCAGAATTTCCTCTAAATGCATCCAATTGCTGCTGTTGCAGCACTGCAACAGGGGCATTACTGCTGCCGCTGGAGACGAGGGCAAACAAACAAGACGTTGTAACTTAGCTCAGTTTTATCCATGCAGATACTAAAATACTAACACAAGAACAACGGATGGCCATCTCCAACTCCAGCGTAAGGAATTAAATGAAAATATGTCTAAATGAAACCCAAATGATTGGAACATCTGTGCTATATCTATCATTTTCTTCACAGTTTATTTTTCTTTATATGCACAAGTTCAGTTCTTAACCTCTAAAAATCCCCTAACAAATGAAACATCCCTGGGTCGATCCCAAGAGGAGACACAAATCCCTTAGAGGGGTTGCGTCAGGAAGGGCATCCGGTGTAAAAAACAATAAGCCCTATCAAATATGCGGACCCTAACCCCATGTGATTACTGGAGCAGGTGAAAGTAGCTTCACTTTTCTGGATGTTTTTGTCAGGCCCAGCAGATATTCTCATCTCTTACAAACTGTATGCAAAAACTGTGAGGATGGAAAATATAGAGAACATATTACAGACTATTAAACTCAAACACTGGCTCATTATGAAATCCTGAGAAGTGGAGACAGATCCTTTTGGAGACTTGCATTCACCGATAAAAGCAGCGGGCTTCCTGAAAGAAATATATTACTGCTACGCAGACTACAGAATTACTGCTAAATCAACCCAAGCTAAATCATCGTCTGGATCTTTCTTTTTTTTTTTTAATTGTTATTTTTTCCATAGGGGGTGTTTGCCGGTCGGTGTCACTGCATTGTATCGTATTGTATTTATAAAGCCGTTTTCAAAAGATCACAGCCAAAGAGCTCGCACTGATAATATACCGTGAAATCACACTTTGTAAAGATATTATTTTGATGTTAATGTTAATTATTAACGACATGACAATAATGTCTCCGTACATTATGTCACCTTTGCATGCCTCTTGATGACAAGCAGAGCAAGACGGCTTCAAGGCTAACAGGCTGCTAACGCTGCCTCTTATCGTGAAGCACACTCTCCCTAACCAACTACTTATCGCTCTACCGGGTGGACATCTTAAAGCGATAAGAAAAAGCAAGGTACTTGACACAAACTCTACTGTTATACAATGCACGCTACAGCTGTTACAAACCGGGAAGAAGAGAAAAGACAACACTGGTTTGCGGTATGAGCTAATTTCCCTGTTTAGTTGTACACTGAGCATCAACGAGCTAGCTAACGTTAGCTTTTATGTCTGACAGTGTGACGCCGCGTACACTGAATATAACCTTAAAAAGCTAACGACAGCAGTTTTCAGTACATGGACGTGTTTATAAAAGCGACATGTGTGTTTTAGGCTAAAAGGTGGATCAGATATCAGCTCTAACGGAAGGTTAAGAGAAGAAATCCCTTTACCTTTGACTGGGGAAGTGTACGCCATGATGACTTCTGAAATCAACACGACCCGTTCTCACTACTGAGCAGGCAGCACGGAGCCGACCAATCAGATCACAGAGATCTCTGACCATGCCCATCTGTCGACTACTGACAAAATTAAAACATTTTTACAGCAAAATCTTATTGTTTGTTTGTTTTTTAATCTCATACACTGGTCATTTTTAAAATGTTGTGCTATTTTTCTTCCATAACATGTCTTACAGACAAGTGGGAAGCAAGCATTCAAAATATATATTTAGTTGACTGTTTTTCAGATTTTTTCAATGAGATCTTTATGCAAATTTGCACATAATCAATGAGATCTCATTTGCAAACTTTAACCCTAATTTTAGAAAACTTTCAACATACAAACGACTTGTGTTAGTGTAAGCATTGAACAGAGAGGTTTCAGACAGTCTTATAAGCTACAACATAGTGGTTTTTGAGTTATATCAACATTTATAAAACATATTTTATAGCTTCTTAAGTTGAGGTTTATTAACAAGAAAATCGCCCATGCAGTGATATCTAATACATCTGCTTGTAGAGTAATTAAAAGAAAACATCCATGATATATATTTGGTGATTGGTTTTTGGTGTTTACCAATGAAACTGTTGTGTAAATTATGTCATAATTAGTTGCATCATTTGCAAATTTGAACATAACATTTTAGAAAACCTGAAACATAAACAAGTAATTACCTTAATGTTAGTTGTTTCATTGTGATATCTGCTAATTTTATTAGCTCCCAAATAGTGGTATCCAATTAAAAACAAAATAAAACTCAAAAATAATGTCTGTAATGAGAGCAGTTATACTGGAGCTCTTATTACAGATCAAATAACAGATGATGCTGAAGTTTATTAGCAATGTTGGATAACGCATGCACAAGCAGAACAGATATAGTGAAGATCTCTTTATTTAGAGCATATTGTACACAGAACACCTGTGTATGAACTACAGGAAAGCAAGCTTAAGAAAACTTCATGTAACACATAATGACACCATGAGACTGTTGTTGAAGAGACCAAGGTGACTCAGAGATGTTATACTGCTGAAGCCAGTATATTTAAAGCTTATCAAGAAATGTCATGTATAAATATAACTCCAAGCTTGGCCCTTGTGAGAATGTAATCGCTGTGAGCTTAACAGAAATAAAGTTTGACCCTGCATGTTATCAGTCTTCACTGAGACAACAGTAATTTGCGTGGATTTTATTTGTTATCTTCTTTATTGTATTTTATGTGATTTTTTTTCCTATCCACCATCAGTCTGGAATAAACACTGACTGACTGATTTACTTATATGCAAACATAAGAATCAAACAAGAATCTTGTTAACCATATTCTAATCTTATTGTGATCAGCAGCTAAGACAGAGATGAAGGCCATAAAGTTATTATTTCATAAATTTCAATATGGAGTGTGTGTGAGTAGGGTGTGACTGTTTGTGCATGTTTTAACATGGTCCATAAAGTATTTCCAAATTATCTTAAATGTATCAGGAGCATCGGATACTGTAAATATTCTAAAAGTTGAGCTGTTGTTACCTGCCTCAGCCACTGATTCCAGCTCAGTAAGTCAGGGTCAGTAAGAGCATACACTATACATATTTTATGGCATCATTTTTTTAATCCCATGCATGTGAAGTTGTTAGATGTCAGACAAACGTTTGATGACATGTTTACTTATACACTATAGAAACAAACAAAACAAAGAAACATCCAAAATATATATTACTGTGACTGTTTTACAGTGAGCTGCGATAGGTCACACCCCCACCCCCTGATCTTAAACTGGAATGACTGGATTGATGAATAATAGGTGGATGGATCTTTTATAAGTAGATTTTTGTGTAAATTAGCACGTAATGATTAGTATTGTAAATATTGTAATAATATTATAATATAATATTGTAATTGCAGTGTAAAAATTAAGGGTGAATTAGCTTATGATTGGCAGACTGCCTTAATATGTATCGACTGGGGAATTTTCATTATCTAATAGCTTACTGACACCCAAATAGTGGTTTCTAATAAAAACAATAATTTTAACATCCAAGGTAACACTCTCATTTTATTTCTATCTATATTCTGAAGCATTTTACCTTTTATTAAAAAAAAGGCCCTGTCATTTGATTTGTTTAATATTTCAAGATTATCCCATCTGGGTATAATAAGTATGATCTCAGCCGTTGGGCTGAAATCATACTTATTAAACAGTTCGGTGACACCTCGTGCTTTTTTCATACTGGAGCAAATTAGACAACATAAACTGATACCAATATATTTATAAAATATATCACTTGTGCTCTAAATTAGTATAAGGTGGGATTTGCGACGGCTTAAAACAAACAAAACATGTCCCATATGTCCAACAGGAATTATTTAAAATGTATTTCATAGTTAGTTTATATACATGAACTAATGAGGAATTCATTTGTGCACTAAGAAGCACTAATATGAGTGACTGTGACTTTAAAAAGCACAGGCCCCACGTGACAGTATAGCGCCACCGTCTCTGTGCCTGCGACCTTCAATGCGCCTCGGACTATGCAAGGATACAGTTTTAACAGTCAGTTACAGGTGAGAACTTTATTGTGCACTCATAGACTGCCACCGGTAAACACAACAAACAAACAATAAACCACGTTTATGGATTTATGTTGATTGTGTAAAAACTTCTACATTATTGAAATTTTCACATTGGCTGTGTGTGATTTGTTGGAATTCTAACGCTCGTTTCAGGACCTAAAGGCACCATCATCGTCGCAATTTACAAGCAGGTAACTACGTAAACATACCAGCTATAGGGGTCACCTGAAAGAGCAAACAACTCTCCGTCCCCTAATTTCTGTAGCAGAGGTTTAAGCAGATCTGTAACAACAGTTTGCGGAAGAACACAGGTCATGACCTATCACGTTTGAGGACATTTGTTCGCAGCACTGATGGACGGAAGACATGACCCTTCTTGTAGCAGAGCAGGCCGTGCGAGTTTAAGAAAACAACTCAGGTTTGCAGCAGTGGCAACGGAAGAGGAGCTTCGTGACCGCCTGCAAGGTTAGTTGGTGTGTTTGTGAGTGATTATGTTTAATCCTTGTTTCTTTAAAAAGGACGAATTCGCACAGCATGGGATCAGTAGGGTTGTTTGCTAGCTAACAAACCGCAAGTGCACACTGTGTTTTTGCACGTGCTTCCGCTTTTCTCGACCAGCCTTTTTGAAGGAGTTAAAGTTAGATTAGACGTTCACACAGGGCAGTGTTGCGACTCTTTTTGTGGACGTAAGGTCGTGTTAGGTCTTAGTGTACATGGCCCAAATAGGTCTATTTAGTTTAACTACCCCCCCTCCCGTCAGATAACAGAAAAGCGACGTTATGTACAGGGGCGTTCCCACTTTTTTCCTTCTAAGAGGTTGCACCAGACCAGTGGTGGGCCCCTTTTGTTTTTCTTAGTGTCCGACTCCTTGGATACTGCAATATATGTGATTAATTTGTGTCTTGTCTGGGTTGCGTTTGTTTATTTGTTTTAATTTTGTGTCTGCTGAAAATTGTAGTTTAATGTGACCTGCCCAGATGATATATATTAGTCATTTTGCCAAAAAATTTGCATGTTTAAATTTTAGATTTGTTTGCTGATGTGCAGCAACAAGAAATGTCGATATTAAATAAACATAAATAAATTAAAAAAATAACTGCGTAGCCTCAGAGTAATTACACTGCCGCTGTAGAGAACTCTCTCTTATGTAAGCTTCAAAAGGAGTTGTGTTTATCTATGATGAGAATTTAGGTCCCACCAAAGTTTTCAATGGAAAAAGTTGCTTCATCTTTTGTTACTGAGTGAAAGAGATTACTCTTGGTCTTATCTGACAAAATGAAATTATGTTACTGCAGGTTTGAGTCTTGTTGTTGTTATTTTCTTCCTTGGATGGCATCCATATAGGTGTGATTTACAGTGTTTTTTTTGTTTTCCCCTTTACAGTTTATCAGCTAGCACAGAAAATTCTGTGGAAAAACCTCTGCTCTGAAGCAACTACCCCACCCCCCCACCCCCAGAGCTAGATTGTGTAAGATTGTGCAACTTACACAATTTGTGTAAGTTGCACAGACTGTGTAAATTAGAACTCATATGTAAATTGTTTTACTTTTTTCTTTTTTCTTTTTTAATTTGTCAGAAGGTTTATTAAGCCTTCCAGTTAAAAAAAAAGAAAAAGAACTCAATTATTTCAATGGTTCAGGCTTTGCAGGGATAAAATGACATAGTTTTGATTCACTGACATTTAAGTCCTGGTGCAGAGGGTGCGCTCACTTCTTTTGTGTAGCTTGGCCACTTATAATACGAAAAAGAAACTGCAGCATGCGATAATAAGATGATATAAGAAAACTCCCAGAGCATTAAAAGTCAGCATTTTATTTTTAAAAGGAAATCACCTGTGAACTGTGAACAACCTTCCATGGCAGAGGGGGTACTGTCTTCACCCTGCTAGTCGGGTGGCGTGAACACCCAACTTTATGAACATAATAACTCTAGAAAAAATGATTTAAATATTATAGCTGCACGTACTAAACATCTTGGTGGGGTTCGAATACTGGTGACCTCAACTTCTAGGTCAAGGTCAGAGGTCAAATTTTCTGAATTCACGTGAACACAAAACTCAAGAAAAATGTACATAGATGCATCTGCCAGGAGGCTGAGGGGTTGCACTGGCATCTGCCAGTATTTTTATTTTTGAACTCTTCTGATTGGTTGCCTGTTGGAGGTGAAAGGTTAGAACAGCACGTCAGTGGGATAGCTGCTTTCACAGCCAGAGGCACGTGGCCAAGATCGCCATATTCGGTTATCCACTCTCATTTATACTATTTACATCATAGAGAGCAAAGAGTAGAAAAACAGCAATTATATAGAGCAGTCTGATGCCTGAGTATTTGGCCTATACTGACCTCATTCTTTGAAAACGTTGGTCCTGTTTAATATCCACCTCTGTAATTACCAAAACAGTAGAATAGGTCTCCTTTTAAAGGAAAAAGTACCTGATATTCACTTGTTCGAGCTCTTCTCAGTTGACTTTCAGTGGAAGTGTATGAAACAGTCATACTAAAAGTAGCGTCCCAAAATGCAGTTGCAGCTTTTGTTACTTTTTGTTTTTTCCCATGAAATTTTGAGGAAATGGTTGTGTCTCTTATCAGTAATCTGGGGTCTGAATTCTGAAGAACAAATACTTGTGTTCTTATCTGACTGCAGGACTTTTAATGGTGAGTGGTTCTGGTTCTTGCAGGCAGGATGGCGATCAGTGCTGATCTGCAGCTTTAGTGGTGCGTCGCTGCCCAGGCCGGCACCATGCAGCAGAAAGGTGCAATCCAGATTATCGAATGGGAGGACCTGGACAAGAGGAAGTTCTACTCTCTGGGCGTCTTCATGACTTTGACCACCAGGGCCACCGTCTACCCAGCCAGCCTCATCCGCACCCGCCTGCAAGTACAGAAGGGGAAGAGCCTCTACTCGGGGACCTTCGATGCCTTGTGCAAGATTCTCCGAACGGAGGGTGTGCGCGGCCTTTATCGTGGCTTCATGGTCAATACGCTCACCCTGATCGCGGGACAGGGTTACATCACCACCTACGAGTTGGTGCGCAAGTATGTGAACCAGTACTCGCCCAGCAACACAGTGAAGTCTGTGGTGGCAGGAGGGATGGCGTCCCTGGTGGCTCAGACCATCACTGTGCCCATAGACATAGTGTCACAGCATCTGATGATGCAAGGACAAGGGGAGCACCTGACACGCTTCAAGGCCAAACCCAAAGTGGGTCTTGCAACCACGAAGCACAAACTGAGTTTCGGACAGACCCGTGACATTACAGTGCAGATATTTGCTGCCGATGGCTTCAGAGGATTTTACCGGGGCTACGTGGCATCGCTGCTCACGTACATCCCGAACAGTGCACTCTGGTGGCCTTTTTATCATTTTTATGCAGGTAGGTCACTTTTTAAGCCTCATGTAAAATACTCAGTATGCAAAATAAAAACGAAACCATACAAGAGAGTCAGAAGGATGTCTTCAGTGGGCAGGAAGCTGCTAATGAAGATCGCAGCTTCAACAGTTGGATCAGGAAAACCTGTGGATATGAACCGCTTTGGCCTTACGCTGTTTACTTTGTATCTTTTGTGTTCCCAGAGCAGTTATCCCTATTAGCACCAAGTGAGTGCCCCCACCTGATTCTGCAGGCTGTTGCAGGACCGATGGCAGCAGCAACTGCCTCTACTATCACCAACCCTATGGATGTTGTTCGTGCAAGAGTCCAGGTAAACTCAGATAACCCACAGCTGTGTGTGACACTAAAGCTAAAAGCTGTTTCACAGGTCCTCTGCATCCATGAGCTTTTCAAGACATTACCTCCCAGAGCTGTATGCGAGAACACAAATATGCGTTTAAGTGTGATCCAAATAAAATGGATTTCACGCTGCCAGCTCATTAGTACGTGGTTTGTAATGCCTGAGGCCATGTGGAAATGGTGCACAGTAAGTGAGTGACCGAACTGAGTTTTTCTAGTAGTGAGAGAAGAAGTAGTATGATAAATATGTAACCAGAATCCTTTATTTTTCTCTACTAAATGCTACAAAGACTAGTAAACATTATGGGGTGACTGGTTGAGTGTTCAATGTGGACCAGACTGTAACATGAAGATTTTGTGAGACACATTTTTGTTTGAGCTTGTCAGCAAACTCTATGTAGAACTTCATTTTTCTATGAACATGCCTGAAGCACCTCACCTAGGAGGTATCCAGGAAGCCTCCTTAGGCTTCCTAGTTAGATGCCCAAACCACCTCGACTGGCTGCTTTTAATATGAAGGAGCAGCAGCTCTACTCTGAGACATTGACAAAATCTGTGAAATTTCTTTGCATCTTGTTTCAAAGTTTTCTCCAGAAAGTTGTTAAATAAATTAGGCATTAATAATGTTTTGTTGTTGTTTTGGTGAGTTTAAACCTCACGATAAGTTTTATTTGCACTTAGCAAAGGTGATGTGTCCTGTCTGTTTAAGGTGGAGGGACGAACGTCTGTTATTGGGACATACAAGCAGCTGCTGGTGGAGGAGGGGGCGTACGGGCTGACCAAGGGGCTGTCGGCCCGCGTCATTTCCTCCATGCCCACGTCAGTGCTCATTGTGGTCGGATACGAGACTCTGAAGAGACTGAGCCTGCGAGCTGACCTGATCGAGTCCAGACACTGGTGATAACAGACGTGAGGGAAGCAGGTCCGCCTCGCAGCAGCCTTCAGCTCAGAGATTTGATCAGGCGCCACATGGAGCCGCGTCATTTTAAAAGCGCACATGTCGATGTTTGTCTGTAGGTACGCTAGGGAACTACAGCTTTTCTTATCTTGTCTTTTTTCTATTTGCTGCTGCGGAACGTAAAGTTACAAGTGAAACCAATATTTCTGCCAAAACTAGACTCTTTTTCAAAAAGGAAATCATGGTTACTTTTAGAAAATCCACTGAAACGTGAAAATGCTACATTAGATTTCTCCTATATGGCGTGTCTTTGTTTTTTATGATTAAATATGCAGAAAAATCAGGGTTTTTACTTGTTCCTTAGCTGGAGTATGTTGGCTGAATTCATATTTTAAAACTGAGCTGCTCAACAAAACAAATATATTTCTGTAGGGGGATTTCAGCGTGCCAAAGTCTGGAGACAAATGGCCTCATTTCTCTACTAAAAAGCGTAAGAGAGCTTGTTACCAGAGCGCATTCCAGTGACGACAACAGTGTAAAGGATCTCTCTGGAGTTTAAGCCTAAATAACATGCAAATGTCATTAGATAATACAGAAGAGTGGAAATTTAAGCTAGAATTCCCAAACTTTAATGTGGTCAGTGTTCTGTTACAGTTATATTTATGTCTAGAGGTCCTTGTGAAACCTGGCCTATTATAATTAATGTGCAGCTTACTTTTAACTCCTTTCAGTAAGCTGACAGTTATGTGCCGGCGGTCTGTGGAGTCGGTCTTGCAGGTTTCATTGTGAATTTTATGCGCGTTTATGTTGATTGGGCCAATCAGGAAGGTGAAAAGAGTTTCTGCTTCTTTTGGTTTCTTGTAGGTTGACTCTAGGAAGCAAAAGTGGGTGTGAGGAGAGCTTTAGACCAACATTAGAGATGGAAATCTGGTAGTTTCTTTGTGGTAATCCTGTATGTGATTTATATGGAACAAATCTGCTGCTGTTCAGTTACAGAAGGTGGCATTTTGCTGTTTGGTAAATGAGAGCAGTCAGTAAAGGCATTAGCACCACACCAGCAAACAAAAACTAAACTATGTAAATGCCTTCAGAGTTCACAGGTCAATTAATGAGTGTGAGGTAAGCTGAGATGCTCCGGTTAAAGCTGCCATGTTTTGAATTGACTTAACTACTGCCCAAAAAAACTCCATCTCAGCGACGCCTGATACTGTGTACCCTTATTTTATCTTTTTAAATTAAACTCTTTCAGCATTTGCAAACATTGTTTTTCAGTGTAAATATGGTGTTCCTGTGAATAAGTGGACTCAACGTGTCCTTCAGTATCACAAAAGCACATAAAGTGGACCTTTACCTGTGTGGAAGATATTTACCTACTACCTGCCAAATATAAATAGTAAAAAAAACTTTGAGTACCTGTGGACATTTGGTGAAAAGTAATAAAGGACTTGGATTCACCAGAGTGGCTTGTGAGGCTCAGTGTTTTGTGGTTGTAGTACACAATTTCTCCCACTAGAGGGAGCTTTATAACCTGTCTGCTTGCCCTCCAAACGTGCGTTTCTTTTTGCCTTTGCCAGAAAGTTCTGTGACGTCAGAGCTGCAGGATAAAGGATGAAGATGAATGGTGGTCAATGAAGTGTATAGTTCATCCGCTAATTTCAGTGAGCAACCAGCAGCAGAACTGGGGAGCTGACAAAAGTCTGCTGATCGTCACTTTGGTAGTTTAACAAAAGCAACAATTTTGACATGATGAAGCTGCCAAACTCACTGAGCAATTTCTCACACATGAATAATGGAATTGAATGAATGAAAAAAAAAAGTTTTATTTCATTATAAAGAGTAGAAGAAATCTTAAAGCACTTAAGCTTTTTTATCTTTATATACTATTTTAAGTAAAGGATATCTAAAAGGTGGCTGTAGCTCCTGGGTGAGAAAAGAAGCTGTTTGGGAGCTAATACTTGTTAAGTTCATGGTCTTAATCGCCTCTTTCAAGCCTTACTGAATACAACAATTTTGTATATTTTTAGTTAAAAAGAACAATAAAAGCAGGTTATTCTTTAGGTATGCCTATATCGTGATTTACAAGTCCTTACTGAACTGACCATGCAGTGCTGCAGTTGGTTTCAAATGCCCTGAGATGACGAAAGAAAAAATGCTCAGCTCAAGGCTTCACAACTGGATTTGACTAACAAATAAGGTGACATCATCTTTTATGTATAACCTATCGATGGACTGTTTAATGTCATCAGTTGGACTGTTAATGCTGCCTATTTTCCGTTTCAAAATTCTGGTTTCATATATGAATAAAAATATCACATGAAATCGGTCCCTGCCATGAAACTGATTCATGACAGAGAGCGCTCCGTTCTGAAAGAAATGCGATGAACGCCAAAATACAAAAACAACCCTTTTATTTGACCGCACTCGGCCGGTGCAAAACAGTCCATCACATTTACAGCTTTAATCCCTCCCTCCCTTTATTATCAATTTCTATAAGTGATTTGAGTTGACAGCTGTCCTCTCTCAGCCTGGATGTGTCTCGTCACATGGGACAGTCGTAGATGTGGATGGCACGGTCGTCCCCAGCTGAGATGATCTTTGAGCCGGTGCTGTTGTACTTTACGCTCCACACCTGTGGAGAGGAGGATCGATCAAAACAGGCACCTTCACTGCATATGTATGACAACGCACACCAGAACAGCCCTGTATACCGTACTATAATTTAACACTTCAGTTTTTCTGTTTTTAAGCTGAACTGCATGTGTGTGTACGTAAGCTTTGAAAACATCTAAAAAATGCAGCCTGACCCAAACAGAGCAGTGCAGAAGGCTAAAATGAATCAGAAGACAGCAAACAGATTAAAAAGACAAATGTCTAAACAGAGAACAAAGTGAAGCTGAGCAGTTAATTGGCTGCAAACTGTCCCTGTAGATTTTCTGGTTTTGCCGTCACAAAAACAAAAATGGCAGCTGCCTCTGATGTCGTCCCTGAGGACTCGTGCTTTTTTATTAAAGGCTTTGTTGGAAAACAGATCAAACTGCCCACAGGCGTCAACCAGAGATCTAATGACAGCCAGGCTTATTGGTTTTCCCCCCGAGCTCAACCATCAGACAGAGGTCACGTGACGGGCCGCTGGATGACACCAGGGATATTGATTTAACTGACAGTAACAGGATTTTCTTTTTTTTTAAAATTTGATTGTTAACACGTTAAAGGAGTCACCTGGTCTTGATGGTCGAAGAATGTGTTGATGCATGCTCTGGAGCCGGCGTCCCACACCTTCACACTCTTGTCAGACGAGCTGAAAAGGGGGGGAGAAATTAGAAGATCTTACAGATTTTATCTTGGCCGGCTCAGTTTGACTCGGCATTATGAGCTGGAAACTGAAAAACAGCTTTCATTGACTAAAGTTTCACACGAGGAGAGCAAAGCATGAGAAAGCAGAACGAGGAAACAGACTTTGAAATCACTGACATATAACTGATGAGGGTGGATTTGCTATTATATTCAAACACATGCACAACAGCATAGTGTTTCAAGTCGCTTTCCTGAATAGTATCATCATTTTATTTATCCTGTGTGAACGTGAAGCAGAAAATATTGACCTGGAGGCAGAACTTCTAAATCACATGATGTCTCTGAGTAATAACAGATGTGATTTTTCCATCTGTTTTATACCAAAGTGCAGCTTTTAAGTATCAGGATATAAACTAGCACTGTGTTACCATCTGAAAAACTTCACGTTACCTTGAGACAAAATGAGTGTCATCAGGAGAGAAGGCGACACTGAGAACCCAGGACCCGTGGCCGCTTAGTGTGCCGGCCAGGTTGGCGTGTTGCCTGTGAAGTGATTCCAGCAAAGTTAATTAAGCAAACAGAATGCATTGTAATCTTTATTATACCATAACGTTGCTGTGTAATAGTAGCAGTAGCTTTATCTCCATGTCCTTCAGGATCAATGAACTCGTATATCATCTACAGAGTTAAAGCTGCTGTCTGGAAGAAGCTCCCAAACTCACACGTCATATATTTTAATGTAGCCGTCGTCTGAAGCTGTCACCAGGAGCTGGGAGTCCGGGGAGAAGGTGAGGGATCTGATGGGCATGGCATGACCTGAGGAGATGGTAAACACTCTGTAAGAGTCCTCACACATGTTGGCGATCTTTGTGACATGCATTTAAAAACCTTGAAGCCCTTTTTATTCTTAAGAATATGCTGTCTGCATTTCCTTCACTGTTTAGCCATAATTTAAAAAATATTTAATCATGTTTAGCTTTTAAATTTTAAACTGTGTTTAGTTGTTTATCATCCATAAAGAACAGAAAATTCCTTGTGCCAGCGTTTCTATATGAGATATGCTGCTTTCCTGTGTTTTCTATCATTGTTTTAAGTGCTGACAGTCAAAGACAAACTGAATATTCATTTCGTTCACTGGTTGGCTTCCTGCTTCGACCTCGCTTATAATGTTGATTTTAGTCCACAAATTTTAAATATGGCTGAGGTCGGGGCTTTGGGAAGACCAATCCAGAGGCTTAATGTTAGCCTGCTTTATCCATCCCAAAACCAGCACCGATGTGTGTTTGGGATCATTGTCCTGTTGGAACACCCAGTTGTGTCCAACTTTTGACCATGCAGATGTTAAATTGAGATGTAAATCAAGAATATGGAGGTATTCCTCCTCCTCGTTTACTATTCCATCCACTTTGTGCAATGTACCAGTGCCACTGGCAGCAAAACAGCCCCAGAGCATGATGCTACCACCACCATGGTTTGAAAGAAGGCAACAGGGACATATATAGCCTCACTGTCCCTACTATAAACTAGGCCCATACCTGTGAGGTCTAAGTGCCCCTAACCCTAACGCAGTAGGAATGTGTCATTTCTGGCTTCTCAAACTTGTTTTGCCATTTCTTAGCAATAAAGGGCCAAACAGGAAAGTAAATCAATGAATAAACACTTATTTTTCCACCAGATAACCTGATTAGTGTTAGTCCTCATAATCGATGATGACTCGCAGGGTTCATCCAAAATGAGTAACGAGATGAAATGAAAATAATTGGTCGTTACTTTTACAGGGAGTGCAGAATTATTAGGCAAGTTGTATTTTTGAGGAACAATTTTATTATTGAACAACAACCATGTTCTCAATGAACCCAAAAAACTCATTAATATCAAAGCTGAATGTTTTTGGAAGTAGTTTTTAGTTTGTTTTTAGTTTTAGCTATTTTAGGGGGATATCTGTGTGTGCAGGTGACTATTACTGTGCATAATTATTAGGCAACTTAACAAAAAACAAATATATACCCATTTCAATTATTTATTTTTACCAGTGAAACCAATATAACATCTCCACATTCACAAATACACATTTCTGACATTCAAAAACAAAACAAAAACAAATCAGCGACCAATATAGCCACCTTTCTTTGCAAGGACACTCAAAAGCCTGCCATCCATGGATTCTGTCAGTGTTTTGATCTGTTCACCATCAACATTAAGTGCAGCAGCAACCACAGCCTCCCAGACACTGTTCAGAGAGGTGTACTGTTTTCCCTCCTTGTAAATCTCACATTTGATGATGGACCACAGGTTCTCAATGGGGTTCAGATCAGGTGAACAAGGAGGCCATGTCATTAGTTTTTCTTCTTTTATACCCTTTCTTGCCAGCCACGCTGTGGAGTACTTGGACGCGTGTGATGGAGCATTGTCCTGCATGAAAATCATGTTTTTCTTGAAGGATGCAGACTTCTTCCTGTACCACTGCTTGAAGAAGGTGTCTTCCAGAAACTGGCAGTAGGACTGGGAGTTGAGCTTGACTCCATCCTCAACCCGAAAAGGCCCCACAAGCTCATCTTTGATGATACCAGCCCAAACCAGTACTCCACCTCCACCTTGCTGGCGTCTGAGTCGGACTGGAGCTCTCTGCCCTTTACCAATCCAGCCACGGGCCCATCCATCTGGCCCATCAAGACTCACTCTCATTTCATCAGTCCATAAAACCTTAGAAAAATCAGTCTTGAGATATTTCTTGGCCCAGTCTTGACGTTTCAGCTTGTGTGTCTTGTTCAGTGGTGGTCGTCTTTCAGCCTTTCTTACCTCGGCCATGTCTCTGAGTATTGCACACCTTATGCTTTTGGGCACTCCAGTGATGTTGCAGCTCTGAAATATGGCCAAACTGGTGGCAAGTGGCATCTTGGCAGCTGCACGCTTGACTTTTCTCAGTTCATGGGCAGTTATTTTACGCCTTGGTTTTTCCACATGCTTCTTGGGACCCTGTTGACTATTTTGAATGAAACGCTTGATTGTTCGATGATCACGCTTCAGAAGCTTTGCAATTTTAAGACTGCTGCATCCCTCTGCAAGATATCTCACTATTTTTGACTTTTCTGAGCCTGTCAAGTCCTTCTTTTGACCCATTTTGCCAAAGGAAAGGAAGTTGCCTAATAATTATGCACAGCTGATATAGGGTGTTGATGTCATTAGACCACACCCCTTCTCATTACAGAGATGCACATCACCTAATATGCTTGATTGGTAGTAGGCTTTCGAGCCTATACAGCTTGGAGTAAGACAACATGCATGAAGAGGATGATGTGGACAAAATACTCATTTGCCTAATAATTCTGCACTCCCTGTATAATGAATTCTGATGACTGAACCGACCTTCCAGCGTGTGGAGTAGCTTTCCAGTGGCGATGTCAAAGATGTTAATGATTCCATCGATAGCTCCGCTGGCCAAATACTTGCCATCTGGGCTCTGAGAAGCAAGGATGAATTAAACTGATTACTTTACATGTAACAACTGTAACAACTGCGAAATGAGACTGGATGACATATAACCTTTGGCCCTGGAAAGAATGAGTTAAGAGGTAAAACAAAGGGATACACTGCGGTAAATGAGCAAATCAAGATGAGTTACTGGAAAACTAAAGCGGTGACATCTCGTCCCTCAGAGACTGAGCTTGACAAAACACCACCCAGCTGACCAAAACGAGAATTTACAGCTCCTTACGTAAGCTATGCTCAGGATGAACTTTCCTCGCGTGTCCAAAGAATATTCCTTCTTTCCACTGTCTACGCCAAAGATGTTGACCTTGCCAAGATGGCTTCCTGTGGCAATGTACTTGGAGTCTGGTGAGAAGGCCACCGTCCATGCATCCACTACAGAGGAGAGCAAAGAGAGATTAAAACCAAAAAAACTGCTTAGATGGGCATCACCACAATGCTCTTTGTTTGCCATTTCCACAAATGAACTACAACACTAATTTTTTCACACATCATCAAAGTGAAAATACAAAAGCAGCAGATCAAACATTAGCCTGGCAAAGTGCATCTTAATGTGTGCTGCACTGTTAACCCAGGAACTAAGAGTATACTGAGTATTCCCATACTGCAAATGTGGTCAAACTATTTCCTGCTCCGGGGCTACGTGTGAGGAAAAACCGCCCAAAGCTTTATCAAACCTTTGATAAAGACAGAACTTTATCAAAGTGGTGGAGGAAGAACCGATTAAGTGTTGGTGCCTGGATTACTTTTATTAAAATGATATGGGAGAAAGCTCTAAGAGTACTCTTGCAGTTCCTAAACCTTCACACTATCTGTACAGGACCTGAATGGATGAGTGCAGAGATGGATGCGTGCATCGGGGGAGCTGGAGGCAGCGATGGCCCCATTGTGTCACAGGTTCAGGTGTTTTCAAAAGTCTACTTTTAACCAAACAAACCCTTTGTTCACTAACGTAAAGATCATTAAAGAATCCGATCAATATTACATCAATTCATAAAAATAGCAAGGAAACAAAGAGTTAGAACAGTAAAATAAATTGTCTTAAGGAGGGAAAAAAGAAAGTCTGCAGTAGAACCGCCTGCTGAGTGAAACAGAGTGTCACTAATATAAAGTGACACTGCATTTAGATGAAGAACAGCTGGGCTGAAGATACACCCAGAAATGTCTGCTCTGTTGTGTAAGTGTTCCTGGAAGGTGAGTGTACAAAAAAATGAAACAAGCTTGTATAGACTGCACAGCAGAGTACCATCCTCTGCACGTTTGCTGAATATAAACTGGGCAACAGTTTGTTCTGTAGTGACCTCGCTTAAGTGCCAAGTGGTAAAAAAGGCAGCAGATTAACACTCAGCTGAACTGATTGAATTCATGCAAACAAAGTGCGTGAGGTCCGGTCTTACCTGGCCCAGCGTCCATCGACTTTATCTGTTTCCCGGACTCAAGGTCCCAGAGACGGATGTGTGCGTCGAGAGAGCTGGAGGCAGCGATGGCCCCATTGTGACTGATGTCTACTGACACCACCCCCAGCTGGTGGCCCTCCAGCGTCCACTGCAGCTCCAGCTTCTCATCTGACCTGCACGAACAGCACGACACTGAGATTAATTGCAGAAGTGGAAGTAATGGAGTACAAATGCTCCATTACTGTACTTAAGTACAATTTTCAGGTATCTGTACTTTACTTGAGTAGAGTACTTTTACTCCCCACATTTTTAAACAAATATCTGTACTTTCTACTCCTTACATTTTCAAAACTGGCTCATTATC
Organism: Oreochromis aureus; assembly: GCF_013358895.1. NCBI lineage: Eukaryota > Metazoa > Chordata > Actinopteri > Cichliformes > Cichlidae > Oreochromis > Oreochromis aureus. Next base: position 21,489,889 of record NC_052948.1, on the reverse strand, counting down.
TTTGCTTTAACGGATTTGAGGTTAGTAATTATTTCACGTCACTGCGAGCCTTCATACATCAAACTGATTTGAGACTAATTAGTGACACATGACAGGCAGTTCTGTTTGTGTCTTAATCACCAGGAGATGTTGCATAAAAAGAGATGACATGTCCCAAAGTCAGGGGTTAAGTGGGTGGTGGGTTGTTTTTTTTTTTTTTTCCTGGCACAACACCAAAACTTCAGGTGTCCATAAGTTTTTGTTTGGGGTACGTCGGCATCTAGCTAGCCCTACAGAAGAGGAGCGAGTATAAAGAGACTGACTTTTTTAAATGTGAGGTAATTTCAAATGCAGCGTTTCGATCAGCTCAACAAACATCAGCAAACACACAAACTGTTTGTGTGCAGTTTGTCTCACAGTGTGTTGCTAGCTAAAGGTCCAGCTGCTGTACTTCAAAGGGAGAGAATAAGAGCTAACTTCACTCAGAGATGGAGAAAATAAGAAAGACAAGACAGGAGAGGAAGAAGAGAGGTTAGATTTAAAGGTAAGGACTGCTCATTTTAAGCTTAAATCAGATTTTGAGTCTGCTCATGTTTTTTTCATATTGTGAAATGTGCTGCAAAATAAACTGAGGTAGACTGACTGTACGATTTAAAGGTTGCATGAAAATTCTCTGCAGGTTAATGCAGGATAAACAGGTTTGTTTGCTGTACTGTGATGATTTAAAGTGTGTCTCTAGTACCCAGTGGCTTTGGTTTCATGGTAACTTTGTATATTTGTACATTTTATTTATATATATATATTTTTTCCTCTCTGTTAATACTGTCTATATGTATATAGTGCTGCAGAACTGTGCCCCCCACCCCACCCCCAGCATGTTTGCACTGAGTAGGAGATGCTCTGTATCTCATTGTACAACCGTATAGTGACAATAAAGGCATCCTATTCTATTCTATTCTAACTTTATGTATATCTCTGCTACACAAAGGGCAGCAGAGATTAATCTGAAGTTAAACTGACGAAGCTGAGACTCCTTCACTGAATTCTACCTTCATACCAACTTTATACAGTCTAATGTAAAGATAGTAAATGGTGTCGTGTCAGTGTAGAGGATGGAAATCAGCCAGCAAAACTCATGAAACATCTGCTGACATCTTGTTGAACTCAGCTGTGTACAGCCATAAAGAGCAGTAAACCACAGAGAGCTAATAGCACAGATCAGCTGATCACAGCCTGTACACTACTGGAGCTCTCAATAGAAATTATTTTGAGTTGTGATTCTTTTCCCCACGCTGAGCCAATACAACCAATTTTAGGGTTCCTCCACCTGCTAAAACCCCACTTTAACCCCTGACTGTGCTAATTTGCCTGTTTAGAGGCAAAGTCACCCTCTACAAAGCAGGCAACAAAACACAGAGCTATTTTTTAAAATTTCCTTCTTTTCCTCTGTTTCAAGCTGAGTACAATTAGAATTAAAAATCATGCTAAAATTTGTATTCCCATCTTCTAATATTATTTTATTATTACATTAATAAAGTACAAGGATCACTTAGCTTTGCATAAAAATATGTGGTAGAAACATCCTCCAAAGAGCAACTTTTTACTTTGTTACTTTGAAAGAAGAAAAGAAGTTGTTGAATCAGTACTTCAACCTTTCCTGGAGTATTTTGTAACACAAATATCTTAAGTACAGAATGTCTCTACCTTTTCCACCTCTGATTATTTGGTCATGTCAAGTCAAATAAACTCCAGAGAAGCTCTTAAAGTGATGAGCAGAAAAAGTGAATGTAAGCAAACTGGAAACTGGCTTTTAAATGTCTTCTGATTTTTTTTAAGGTTAGTTCAGTGTCTCATGTGTGATCAGCAATAGTATTGTCTAAATAAAATGCATACCATTTCCAGACTTTCACCATGTCATCGAGTGAGCCTGTGACGATGGTTTCTGAGCCGTCTGCTTCACTTTTACCCCACGCTGCTGTCCAGATGGCATCGTCGTGTGCTGAGAGGAAACAAATGCAGAAAAAATTAAATAAATGTGAACAAAGGGGTGCTTTATCACGATGACAACACGTTACATGTGAATGTGTCAGGGAGAGTGACTGCAATCACTCTCAGAGAGATTGTTGAAGAATTGCAAATAGCTGGAATCTGATTTATCAATGCAGACAGACTCCCGGCATGTTGCCATCAGTCTGAATGAGTCTTTGTCAATAAGCCCAACTCGAGGGAGTGGTATTCCGGCTATGTTGCTATAGAACAGGAAGGTTGCCGAATGTGAATATAACAATTAAATGTGAATTTCTGTCCATACAGAAGGCAACAGATGTGTAATTTTCATTATTTATCACAGTTAATCATCGTAATATAAGAAACAGATTGCATGCAATTACCAACATGACCCCATTGAACCATTCAGCAGATATTCAATTCAATATTATTTACACAGTGCTCAATCACAACAGCAGCTTTACATTGTAAGATAGAGACAATAATAAGACACCAGACTGCTGCAGACTGACTGTCTTCTGGCAACATTTATGTAAGATTTTAGTGACATTGTTGGTAGGCTTGACAATCTCATTTTCTTGAGATGACTATATCCAATTGGATAAAACAGACAATTTTCAGTAAAAAAACACAAAACAAAAAAAAAAACGTGATAAAGACTGCAACACTGTCAAGAAAGAAAAAAAACCTCACTCGTTCTTATATTATATCTCATTACGTAGTGGGACCCAGCATGTTTACTCACCGTGTTCTTGCTTGAACAAAATGCTGTACTGAAATCAAAACACAAGTTTACAGTTACTCTCATTGCGGAGAAAAACAACAAGAAAACATGAAAATATGAGGCTGGTTGGATTTACTGCTTACTTGAGTGCTCATTGTTTTGGTCCTGGATATCCAGTTACACTCACTTCAACCTAAGATTAAATGAGAGTCAGTGGCAGCAGCCCAAAATAACCTCTGAAATTATGGATTCTGGTAATAAATTTAGCCTCCAACGCACACACTGGACGCCGGGACAGTCGACAGTTAAAATCCTACTACTTTAACCCAATTTTGAAGACCTGGAAAAACGAACTTAGTGGGGGAAACACTGATGCTAACGCCTGTTAGCTCTGTCTAGCAGCGGTTACTGTATCACTACAGCTTAACGATGCGATGAAATGCAGCTTCCTGTCAGCTACAGATGAGTAAACTGAGCTAAATGTGCTAACTGTGTAAACCTGCTAACTGCGGCAATATACGCGATAATACGTACCTCAGAAATCCTTTATACAACGTTTTATTAAATTTTAGAGGCTAGGAGAGCTACATGTGAGACGCCATAATAACATTTGATGTAACTTCCGCTTTCAGCCGACTTCTTCTGCATCGTTTTTTCCCCCTAACTTTTTTCTAACTTAAGAGCTCGCTATCGCCGCTAGCGGACAAGAAATTCATACAATTAGAAAAACAGTGGGTATTATTTTCATATTGAATACGAATCTAAACGCAAAGAGGATTTATATTTGAAAATCTGCACAATAATAGGTCAATCGTGGTCATTGGATAACAGTTTTTTTTTCTTTTGAGACCAAGTCAGAAAAATTGATAGTCCAAATCTGATTTGTGACTCTGTATATGCAGTTTTTCATTTCTTGGTAAAAACTGAAATTAAAGTTAATTTAAATAGTGTTTGCAGTAAAATAAATAAATAAATAAATAAATAAATAAATAAAAAAAACCTTAAGAGTGGTAAGAACTGCTTACAATAATGTGGCTTTGCATGTAAGTTGTAGAAGATGTCAGATTTGCATTGGAATCACAAGGACGATATTAGAAATGAGCACATCAAATAGAGAGCTCAGGTTGGAGACAAAATTAGAGAGGCAAAGCTGAGATCATTTGGAAATGTGCAGACGAAGGATAGTGGATATATTCGGCAAAGGATGTTTTTTTTTTCTTGAATAAACTCAGAAGCTACATCCTACCTAAAGGATGTAGCAGCTCTGATATCAAGTCCTTTTTTTGAATTCTTTACTTGAGCATTTTAGACATTGCCATATTAGTCCTGATTTATCTGTCCTTTTGCACACTAATGGGGACCATAATGGACTAAAGGAACAACATGTTTTATTCAGTAAGACTCTAATTCGGTAATGGAGCCCATTGGAAAAGCTGTTTAAGAGGTCATAGGTCACAGGAGTAGTAGGTTTGTTTCCCAATAAACTTCTATGAACTCCTTCTGAAATCACAAGAGTCACCCCTGGTGGCCATTATAAAGGATGCAGGTTTAAAGCTCTTTTGCATTGGTTTTAGTTTTCAGACAGAGATATTTCCATCTTTTATGTACAGTTAAGTGTGGGCTCCTATAAGGTTCGTGTATGAATAAATGACAACATGGTAAAATATACATGTAATGATATAATGTTATAACTTACTTTTCACAAATGCAGAAAAAGTACATTAAAAATCTCTTTGCCAGTCACAGTTGCTTCACTGTTTGTTCAACCATATTTATAATGTTGGACATTTGTGATAATGACAACTGGAAACACGAACATAGACTTATAGGACAGTCTCTTATTGTTAGGGGGCTTCATCATACATGCAGAAGAAGGGGAAAGGAAGCATCGTCAAATAGGTCTTCAGTATTAAACCTGAAACGCGCTGCATGCAGTACAACGTGTGGACCTGGATTCTTTTCTCTCAGCCTCGACTGGAACGCACGCATGTATTTTTCTTCAGGCACTTGATTCAGCAACAATAATGATGCAGCTATTTCCAGCATAGATGAGTTTCAGGGAAGTAATAATGGCGGGTAATGAACCTGTTGTTGTGGCAAAGGCTGCATGTGGCGTTCTGGAAGGAGGACAGCGATGTTGTCATTATGTTTGGCATGACAAAACGAAGCACTGTAAGAGCAGAGCAGCATAAAACACTCATTCATCCGTCTATTGAATTTACTATTAACCCTGTTTGTAGAGCAGATTAAGATTCTCTTAGATGAAGACAGGAGTTTCTATTTTAGTCTCGAGGAAAGAACAAACTGCTATTAATTCTTGTGGACTGAAAACAGAGAATAAAATTAGTGGCATTTACATTTAAAAAGAGATCAAGTCTGACAACAAACATCCATGAATACATCAGAAAGATGGCCCCAACCAACCGCATGCTCAGTGAATACCTCAGGCAGCAGAAACCCAAGAAAAAGGAGGAAGAGGAGGAACAATCATGGAAGGACAGGCCCCTGCACGGTATGTACCACCAGCAGATAGAGTAAGTCGCTGACATCCAGAAGTCCTATTAGTGGTTGAACAAAGCTGGACTGAAAAGCAGCACAGAGGCACTAATCATGACAGCACAGGAACAAAATGGGAGACGCCTCCTAGGGTAGTCGAGAATGACTGAGCTAAGATCCTGTGGGACTTCCAGATACAGACGAACAAAAATGTGGTGGCAAACCAACCAGACATAGTAGAGGTGGACAAGCAGAAGAAGACAGCCATAATGATAGACATAGCGATACCGAATGACAGCAACATCAGGAAGAAGAGAAGCTGGAGAAATACCAAGGGCTCAGAGAAGAACTCGAGAAGATGTGGAGGGTGAAGGTAACGGTGGTCCCAGTGGTAATCGGAGCACTAGATGTGGTGACACCCAAGCTAGGCGATTGGTTCCAGCAGATCCCAGGAACAACATCTGAGATCTCTGTCCAGAAGAGCGCAGTCCCAGGAACAGCTAAGATACTGCGCAGGACCCTCAAGCTCAGGTCCTCTACCAGAAGCCTGGGAACCTGAGGGATGCAGGGGCTAGAGGGGATTTTTTTAATATATATATATATATGTATATATAGGTTATATATCCTGGAGGGGTCGTGTAAAACTGTTTCATCAGAGTATCTGTGTCTTACCAGGAGACATTTAGAGACCACCAAGTCCCAAACAAGAGGGTTAGAGGGACTGTGGTGCCACAAGTTGCTGGTTTATGAATTTGACAGCTATGGCTGCCGTCTTGTCTGGACTGCACTTTGTTCTCACTAACTTTTTTTAAAGAAAATTCCTGCTTTCGTCCTTTGGGAAGGTTTAGGGACTAAACACTGTTAGCAGTTTGTAGGGACATGATAAGACTGTGCTGCTTCAAAAGACCTTTTCCAAGGTAAATAACAATAACATGCATCCACCACATGAGTGCTGGTTTGTAAATGGCACAACAGCGTGACTTCCTGCAAGTCGACAGAGGTGTGCATTGGACCACTGTATCTTTCACATTAACTTTTTACTTTTGCTCTTTGGTTAGGTTTAGACCATTAAACTAATTGGTATATGATCTCATGCTGTCCCTTTCAGACACTGAGGGGTCTATGAAAGGACCACTCATGACTCAGCTGATCATTAACACAAATATCTAATCAGCCAATCACATGAGAGCAACTGAGTGCATTTAGGCATGTTGGCATGGTCAAGATGACCTGCTGAAGTTCAAACTGAGCATCAGAATGGGGAAGAAAGAAGATTCAGGTGACTTGAAATATGGCATGGCTGTTGGTGATATATGGACAAGAGTGAGTTTTGCAAAACTGCAGATCGAATGGTGTTTTCCCACATAAACACCTCTAGAAAAGGATCTGGAACAGGGAAATATCCAGTGAGCAATGCGTCAGTTGCCTTGGGGAAAATGCTTGATGTTAGAAGTAAAAGGAGAATGGCAAGACACCTTTGAGTCTTTCTCAATAATCACTTGTTAACGGCAAAGTATTTTTACAGTCAGAATATTTTTATTCACTAGCAACAATTTATATGGGCTCACCAAAAATGCCCAGCAGACGACTGGAGAAATGTTGATGATGAGTCGATGTCTGCTGAATTTTTCCCGGTTCCTTGTTGAACCTGTGCCATGGAAGAATTTAAAGTTTTGAAGGAAATCACACGGTGTTACTAATGAAGTGGCGGGTCGGTATACATACATGCATGAAAATGGGACACAGTCACATCCTGACCAAAATTTAGTATGTGATTGGCTGAGAGAGAGACTTGCATTTATGGAGGCAGCATTCGCCTGGGAAGCATATTACAGCCTTTTGGCCTTTCATGATCCAGCACTCTCTCCACACCCTGACAATTTCCACTCACTCCCTTGTGTTATTTAGTTTATATCATTAGCATGAGTGAGACACACAGACATCTGTTTTCATCAACTTTCACTTTTAGTCAATTTTAGGGTTGTTCTACTTCCTCATGTGAGCAGATTTCTCAAAGCAACACATTTCTGACTGGAAAAGGCAAAAGTTCAAAAGCTTATACATAATTAATGCAATACAATAGAATGCATAATGAATACATTGTTTGTTAAAGCCTGCGAGGGGATTGCACAAGAACTATCTGAAGCAATAAGGAAAATCTTTGATCTGTGTTTGTGGTTCACGGTGTCTTTCAGGCTCATTCGGTTTAACCTAATATCTCACAGGATCTGTAGAAGTGCACAAAAACAGAAAATAGTATCTATTAGCTACATTAGCTGGAGTTTGGTGAACTTTAATGGCAGAAAGAAGTCCTTCAGATTCACCCAACCTGTCTTCATAATCAATAAAACCTGTGACCTGATATATTTTCTGCCTTTGGATCCAGCTTGTCAATTACTATGAAAGCAAACCTTCACACTAAGGCTACTCCTAATGCAGCTGTTGACAAACCGCTGGTCTATAAATACTTTAAAAGAATGAATTTAGTCTTCCTGATCCCCAGAGAGAGCAGACGTGTCAGTCTTGTTCTCCTGTATTAATGGGACAGAGCGTCCGGGCGGTGGGGGGAGGGGGGGAGGGACCTGCACTGCCTCCCATTAAAGACAGTTGCTAAAAAGGAGCTGAAGACATCCAGCATCCAGCACACCGAGACGCACGGATGAAAAAAGCGGCAGGAGTGTGTGTGTGTATGTGTGTGTGAGTGAGCGTCTGTCTGTGTGAATAAAGAAACAGAAACAATTGGGTGTTAACAGTGTGAGCGGGAGGCTGAGCCCAGAGCAGAGGACACGGGAGCACAGCGAAGGAGAAGGAGGGTGAGAAAGAGTCAAAGAGAGACAGAGGAGAGAGCAAAGAGCGAGGAGAGATCATCAGAGCGTGGAACAGGTTCTTTCTGGAGCCCTCGCACTCAGCCTCAGCCTCAGCAGACATGCCTAACTTTGCCGGCACCTGGAAGATGAAGAAGAGCGAGAATTTTGATGAACTTCTCAAAGCTCTAGGTAAGCCCTCTCTATCCCTCCCTCTGTCTCCTCCACAGCCAGAGCCACATCCCTGTGCAAGGCTGACTATACATCATGCCCATATAGGAAAAGGCTTTTCTTGTTCTTTTGGGAATGGCATTCCTGACTTCCGACAACATCATATTGTTCGGAGAAGCTCCCTGGGAACAGGAGGCAGAGAACGAAGAGATGCTGCCGCAGGGAAATCCCTTGGCTTTAAGGGAGATAAGAAACAGTGGATGCTAAATTCCACCCTAAACAGACGTGGTATTGTTACATGGGGAGGGAAAAGGGGGGTGCACAACATTATTCACGTTAAGCATTTAAGTAGGGCATGCATTAATGCCAGGGGAGGTCTCTGGAGCCCAGTGTTTTCTCTCGCCTCTGTTCTTTTTTTCTTCTTTTTTTCACCCTTCTTAATCTTAACTGATGGTTGTGATGGTTTAGGTTCAGACCAGTTTAACTGGGTCATTCAATTGTGTTGCAGTGTTTAGTCACGCTGGCAGCGCCGAGGCAGGCAGGGCACGGCAAAGGGCCGCCTGTCTTTAGAATAATGCAGAACCCTTCAGGGAGAAGTTCCACTGTGAGAGGTTCCAGGAACTCTCCCGAACTGCTGACACCAAAGACTGGATTAAGATTCAAAATGTTAACGGACACTTCAGGTTTTAGCACAAAAAAACCAAAAAAAACATCCAGGTCTAATCTGTGTCATTTAATATCAATATGGATGCTGGTCGTATCTACTGTATCTGCTCTCCTGACATGTTTCAAAAATGTCTTCTGGTTTGAACCTATAGCCTTAGTTGGAGATCACTGAGGCAAAGACTGAAACAATGCTGGTTTCAGTTTTTGTGGATAAATAAATTAACATCCCCCTTTTTTCATTTCCAGCCTCTATTTATATGGAGTCATTAAGGAGTTTGGAAAGCTCACTAAAGTAGTTCAGCACCTCTCCAGCAACCCCCCCTCCCCATTTTGCGTTTGACATTCACCAGGCAGCAGCTGATCTGGCCTTAACTCTAATGGGGAAATCAGTCACTCTGCTAGTTTAGCACCTCATCCATTCAGGAACACATTAACATCTGCCACGTCAGATCACCCGGTAGCTCTTACATAAGGACCCCATCAATGAGAATGAGAGAGGGCAGTGATGGGCAACTGACGTGGATGCCAGTGCTGCGGCCTCCACTTTCCATCAACATCTTTATAATTATCTCTTGGCTCGGAGGTTTCCCCTGCAGAAAGAGGGGACAATATGCAGAACAAAAAGACCTGATGTATGCAAACCTGCATCCAAAGCACGTTGTAAACACTCAATAGAAACTTTAGTCAAGTGGTTAGCACCGTTAGCACCGTGTGCTCAGTTTACAGACCTTGAGACATACATGCAAATTAAATTCAAAGGAAATGCAGCCTTTTTAGACATGAGGACAGCCTGCTGGTCGCACTGATCCTCATGCATATTTAATGCTAAAAAAAACAAAAACACATGGTGTGATCTCCTTAGACCATGGGTGGGGTCAAGTAAACTGTCAAATGTGTTTTGAATCCTGACTGTTAACACAGCGGTTTGGGGATAGAATGATCTGAGCTAATTAGGGACTGGAAAATGAAACACTTGATGCTGTTTGCAAGCTTATAAACTGTCTATGGATGGAACTGTAAGTCGGCTGTTGGTAGGAGAAGGGCACTGAGACATAAAAGAGCCAGGGTTTTGGCAGGACGCAAGGCCAGATGGTCTTGCGGACTCAAACCAGGCATGCCAAACACTTGTCACACGCCTGCGTGGAGCCACGTGCAGGATCGCCACTTTTGCACCCGTCAAACAAAAGGAGAAAGTCAACGCTGACCTGACCTGACATCCTCAACAGTTTGTTTCCTTTCCTTGCAGACATGGCTGAATAATCCCCTCACAGTGAGTTTAGTGCCAAAAATTGCACACATTTCTCCGAGTTTCGTGAAATAGTTGTGGTCTCTGCCCGAGCCACAGAGCATTTATTGTGTTTTTACTCACAAATGCATCGCTGTCATTCTTGGTTAATATTCAAACATGTTTGGATGCAAACACAAACCAATACAAGGAAACCTGCAGCCAGCTTGTCTCGCTATCCCAGGCTGATAGAAACTGGCATGCAAGCCTAGAGAAGACTATCTGGGTGGGGCTGAGGGTATATTGATGGCTGGTTTTAGCTTCCTACATCTAATATCAGCAGAACGATATTTCTCTTTGTCACATGTAGATTTTTGTTAGTTAATGTACAGAATAAACAGCATGCCCCACTTTTTCTCATAATGTGTCAAAATTTCAAACAAATTCAAACACTGTATCTTTACTAAAACAGACTAAAAAATCTCTATTTGACTTCTTTTCAAGTACAAGTCAATCTTCCTGTCCATTAAATTCTATTTTATTTTATTTATATAATGCCAAATGAAAACAACCGTTACCTTGAGGTGTCTTGTGTTATAAGGAAAATAATAATAATAAAACCCCAACATTTAAATGACCTCCTTTGAGCAAGCACTTGGTGACAGTGGGAAGGAAAAACTCCTTTTTAACAGGAAGAAACCTGCAGCAGAACCAGGTTCAGGGAGAGGGCATCTGCCATGACTGGTTGGGGGAGGAAGACAGGACAAAAGACACAATGATTAAGAGAGTGAGAGATGAATAATAACTAATAGTTAAATGCAGAGTGGTGTATAAACACAGAGTGAAAAGAGCCGAAGAAGAAACACTTGGTGCATCATGGGAAGCCCCCAGACCCCCAGAGGCCTATTACAGCATATATAGGAAGGATTCAGGTTCACCTGATCCATCTCTCACTATAAGCTTTATCAAAAAGGAAAGTTTTAAGTCTAATGTGAAAGGTAAAGAGAAAGTCTGTCTCCTGAATCCAAACTGGGAGGAGGTTCCACAGAAGAGCAGCTGAAAGCTAAAAGGCTCTTCCTCCCACTCTACTTTTGAATATCAGAGGAACCACCAGTAACCACACTGGCAGCCGTGTGGATTGGCTCATTCCTTGGAAACGAAGACCATGCAAGCCCATTTCTGACATCCATATTTCTGCCCTTGCTGTCTGCTGACCAGCTTATTTAGGAGCTGACTAATGTCAGTCTCATGCGCCGAGTCAAACTCTGAATTGAAGATGCTGGTGTAGCTGATCTGGTTGAGCAGGTGACCCAAGTATTAAAGGCTGAGGTCCTTGCTTGTGGGATCTAGGCTTGAGTCTGCTCCAGACCATTTCCTGTGTGTCCCTCACTCTCTCCCCTCTTTCCTGCCAACTGTCTGCCTTGCACTATCCAGTAAAGCCAAACTCTTTCAAATCCTTCTCTCTTCTAAAATCTGAGCAGAGAGAATTTTTGCCATCTTGATCATGTGAGTGGAAGCTTGTGAAGTCACTTAACATGTTTTAATTTTTGCTTTTAATGGATAACGAGCCAAAGCCAAAGAGTCCAACATTGAAATATTAATAAAACAAAAAAAAATTTGGTTTTGGTGAACACCAAAAATGGGTCCCAGAGACAACAAGAGCAAACTTAAGGGATAATATGGTGACTCCAAGCACTGCCACTGAGTCTGGGTAGAAAAGCCACACCCAACTATTATCCAAACCTTCTGTTTGTAAAGGGCAACCAGTCAGAAGAAAGATTGCATAAGGGGAGAGGAAGTGAAAGGTTTTTTAGGCAGTGGAGAGTTTATTTATGTTGTTAGAAATGAGTAATGATGATAAATTTGATGAACAACAACTTTAAAACATCATAAAGGATATTTTGAAACTATAAATTAGTGAAACCCAGCTACAATCGTGAGACCGACCTTTGTTTCTCTCTCTTGTTGACCTGGTCCGGGTCGTGTCCATCCAGGAGTGAACGCCATGCTGAGGAAGGTGGCCGTGGCAGCGGCTTCCAACCCTCATGTGGAGATCCGTCAGGACGGGGAGCAGTTCTACATCAAAACCTCCACCAGTGTGCGCACCACTGAAATCAACTTCCGCATCGGTGAAGAGTTTAACGAGGAGACGGTGGATGGACGGAAATGCAAGGTAAATTTGGTGAGACGTAAAATGAGAAGTTAAATGTGGTCCAGAATAAAGGGTAAAACTAACAAGTCTATTTTTTTTTGGCTTAGTTTAGTTTAGTTTAAAGGTATGTTTTAGGCCATTCTAGCAGGCTCAATTTTGTCTCTCAGGTTCTTGAAAATGTTAAGTTTGCATATTAGTTGGCAAATTAAAAACAGAGAATAATGGGATGGTCTGGAATACAAGAGCACCACTGTCAAAATGATTTTATTTTCATTTATTGTCAAAATAAATAAAAATTCAGCAGGACTGGCTCTTTCAAAACAGTCCAGTTACTTAAAAAGAAAAATCCACAAACCTTGTTCTGATCACTTAATGCAGAACTTATTTTCTTTCTGCTTTCTAAAACCGCCGCCTATGTCGGTGGTTTTAGAGACACAAAGGTGTCATAAATATTTATACCCTGTCACTAGCACAAGCCCCTTGAGATCCACATGTCCTTCTGTAAAGTGGTACAAGAGGCAGGTGTAGCTCTGTAGAGAGAAAGAGATTTCAAAACAAGATGTGTGGATTTTACTGAGCAATTGGGTCATAATTTCTGGATGGAAAAAAAAGACATGGCTGTTGAGATTTTTATCTTATATTTGTGGTGCTTATGAGAACCACATTGCTTTACTCCCCTTCGCTTTCCCCTTTCCCCACCCTCATTTAAATGTTAAGCTCTTTTTCTTTTTTTTTCAAACACAATAATTTTTCTGCGAAGCAAATAAGATGCGAAGCAGATGGTTTATGTTACAGTCACCCATGTGTTAGGATAAGCTTGATTAATGGTGTGACTGTGGGACCACAAACCCACTGTGGGGACTCACCTCCCATGTGCTGCAACAGACGTCCCCTGAAGGTGGACATAGAAACTTAAAAAAAAAAATCAGAATTCGTTTAAGTGAAAGGGTTAGGATGTGGTGGGTATTGCCTCTGAACTGCTGACAAAGTGCCTTAGAGTTCATGAAAGTTGGCCTAAGCATTTTATACAGATCATTGCAGCTGTTTGAAAAAAAGAAAAAAGAAAAACAGCAAGCACTGATGTGAGGTTTTAAATCAGCAGGCATCCTGCAACACATTTATTTCATGAAAAGATGTGACATATGAGCACAGTGTTGTATTCTTTGGTACGTCTTTGGTCTTCTTTTCCAGCAGATATTACACGCAATCGGCTTCATGCTTTAAACTGTCTGCATTGTTTGTACTCCTGGTAATTCTTTCTGTCTTCAAGAGCTTCAAAGCTGTTTCAGTGTTACTGTTTCGAGGCCCGAATGAGAAATTAATACCTCACTCGCTACTATTGGTATCGTGCTCACGTCTGAGCAGAGAGATTAAGGGCACTGGTGAGAGTTTCTCTCTGAACCTCTGCAGTCCCCGAGGGAGGACTCTTTCATCCTCAAAAGCAGCTAAAGTTCTGACACAGACATATATATATAGCTATAGATATAGATATATGTGTGTGTGTGTGTTTGTGTGTGTGTGTGTGTGTGTGTGTTCCCAGGGGGAGCAGAGTGGACTAAGGATTTAATAAAATTGTTCATTTAATAACAAATCCCAGTAAAACAACAGTCACTCAATGTGTAATTGATAATTACAACGATCTGCAGATCTGAGGGGAGAAAATGTAGACATCCTGAACTAACAGCTGTACTCTGTTGCTTGCGATGACAGTGAATTCGTCTCTTAGAGACATCTCTCGATATGATCTGAACAACAAGGCATTTACATCATCCGTAAAGTGAATGTGCAGGCTGCACAATTAAATAAAGAGGAAGTGGGGATCGATTAAGCCTGATAAGGCCCATGTGAAAACGGACCTTTTTAGAGCTGAGCGCCACCTGTGTCTGCGTGTCAACGAATAAAATGATCTCATATGATCAGTTGCACTCCTCTAAAGCTGACCTAATAGAAAATTAATCAGTTTACTTTCGCCACTTACATCATCTGCGTTCAGTCATTTCCTGACATTACAGAGATAATATTCATGTACTGTAAATGGAGACCTTGACGTTTTTCTACTTTATATTTGTTACTGTAATATCATTAGTTACTTTGTTTATGTAGGTAATACGTGATGTCATATTGTTTATTGCTATAAATGTCAAATCTGTGTGAAAGAAGGAAGAAAAATGAACTTGGAGTACTTAAATATTTGATTTAAACATTGATTTAAACATCTCTGTCTTTCTGGGCCTATAATTGATATAAAAATTATTATATGTAAGAAGGAAAAAACATATCTAGTCTTAATTTGGGATGAGTTGTGGTACTTAGAGGAGACATACAACTGAGCATAAAAGTTAACATGACTAATTTGAGGGGGGGGGTTTCACACATGCAGATTTGCAATGAGCATTTCAAAAGCAAGATAGTCACTTTTACATTTGCCTGTTTTCGACAAGAATATGGAGCTGCACAGCAGAAATCCTGCAGCTGGGAGGGATTCTGTATCTAGCAGTAAGCTGTCACCCTGCTATAAGTGCCAGGAGAAAAGTAGCTTGGAATAAGTGAGAGCTGCGCTGCAGTATATTCACCTATGTGAATATAGAATGTATTGCAGTGCAGAGAGTTACATAACAGATGTGTGAATGAGAATCTTGTCGACCTTCTCAAACCCATACATGAATTTGGAGATCAGTCATATTTTTAAAATACTTTAGCTCCTCCGTTTAAGACAACTTTCCTCTGATTGGCTGCCCCTCTTAGAAGATTTAAACAGCAGGTGGGTGGGGCATCTGCACCTGACATCACTATATTAGGAATACTGCCACTCTTTAACATCATACAGAGATTAGTCGTATCCCCTGGCTCACTGGTTTTACTTGTACAGTACACACACCTACATGAACTCCATATCTAAAACTCTGTTAATGGTAATATTAGCAACCATCATTAAAATATAAAGAGTATTAGGTTCCCTTTTATTGTCATCTACTTCAGTGCAAGACTCATAAAAAATTATCAAAACACGCTATACCTTTATCATCTATTCGTGAGGGACTGAAGTCGTTTAGAGACCTTCAGTAGCATCTTTCACAGTTTTCAGGCTGCTTCTCTTTGTCCTGTATTATGTAATTTCCCCGCCAGCTTGCTCTTCCAAAAAGCTAGACAGCTGTCTGGTTCCATTTTCAAATCTGTAATGGAAAAGTTAACATCCTGAAATATTCCTGGGCAACAGGACGGAGTGAAATTCCTGCTTGTGGAGAAGAAATTCTGCACACGGAAAGGAAAATGTGTAATTGCATGCATGTGCTACATTAAGTCAATATAATTCAGACCAAAGCCTGAGAAATTGGAGATACAGTGTGTATTTATCCCAAACCACAGCGTCCCTGTGGGTATTTGGACTGAACTCATTAACAGTTTGAGCCTTGTATCTCTCTCTCTGTAGCACTGCAGATAATACGTGAATGCTTTAGCTGCACTCACCGGTTAACATGTGACACACAGACTTGTTGTCTTTACCTTTTGTTTTATGGTTTGATCTACATGTTGCAGCCAGAGGGAGCAGACATGACCCATTTTATATGACAGCGTTGGCTCCTTCTGTCTGAGCCCTGGGGCTGGGCTACACAGCTCTCAGCATCTCTGCTAGGAAGCCGACAAGTCAAGTTGCCGTCACACATTTCTCACCTCTGGTTGCTTGGGTTAGCGCATCAGCGTCACTGCGTTTAGGGGCAAAAGGCTTTTTGAGATATAAGACAGTCCAGTCAAAGGCAGAGGTGTGCCTGACCCTGGATTTGAATGTAAAAATGTCTTTAAATTAAAGTGGCTGTCGGCCTTTAAATAGGGGTTTATATTTATTGTGTTTGGCTTAATCAAATTTGTGTTATAGCATGTACAGTAGGGGAGATAATTATTCAATCCCCTTGTGAATTTGTTTGTTCACTCACAAAGAAATGAACAGTACATATTTTGATGGTAGCTTCATTTTAATGGAGACATAAAAAAAATAAAATAAAAAAAAACCTCCTTCCCTCAGCCCGAACACTGAAAATGGGTCATGGATGGGTCTTTTAGCAAGACAAAGACCCAAAACAGAGATTTCATCAAAGGAGTGGCCAAAGAAGAAGCACATTAAGGTCATGGAGTGGCCTAGGCAGTCTCCAGACATCAGTCCTTCAAGTTGTTGAGCAGCAGACAAGAAACCTAAAGGAGTCCACCCTGAGATGTCTGCAAACTGACCAACTTCAAGAAATGTCTTACCACCAACATGGGCTTGTCCAAAAATTAGATATGTCTTTGCAAGACTTACAAATTCAGCAGGGGACCAAATATTTTTTCCCCCTCACTGTTGTGTTTGAACATCTTAGTCTCATAGGAGCTAGAATGTGAAGAGCATGCACATGCAAAAAAAAAAAGCTCTTCTTCAACCAGCCTTTAAATTATAATATAAATAATAATAACAAAAAAAGTCTTCTAGCTAGTTTAGATGTGCAGCAAATTCTTCTCGTTCTGGATTCTGACTGATCTCATGTTTCTCTCCTGAGACCACAGAGTGCCTGAAACAAGTGAAAAAAGAGGAGATGGTTGCAAAACAGCAGGACATTTTCACAGAAAAGAAAATGACAACAACCTCAGTGTTGGACTGAGTTCAGCCACTAATTAAGGGTTATGCAAACAGTGCTGAACAAATACCGGACACTCACAGGAGGCTGAAACTGAAAACACTGTATAGCATTGATGGTATCACCATTACAAGGAGAATTTTTTTAGCAGTTGCCAATTTACAGATAAAGCAGCACTATTATTTATTTGAAGCCAGTCTTTCCAATATGCACCCAATCTTAAGCTTATTTAACCACTTACTGTGTATTAAACTACTAAAGAGACCATTATTACCACTGAGCTCCCTGCAAATTGCTGCTGGCAAGGCGTTAATGCCCCCTTTGTCTTAAAACAGCTGTTTAGCTTGAGCCTTTAAATCAAAACAGTAAAGCTGTAGGGAGATGAAAGGTGATGAAATGCCCCACATAATCACGATCTTATTTTAAACACAATTAAAAATACTTCACTCTGTAATGTTAATACTTTTAAAAAGACTTGTGCTGCGTATTTCAAGGTAAAAATGAAGCACTAGTGGTCAGCAGCAAGCCTGCTGTTCCCTTGTGTGGCAATTATTACACAATCCTAGAGCAAAACCTGCAGGAGGCAGGACCCGCTGACCCTGGCACATGTGCCACAGTGGCGAGAGGGAGTGCGCGGGTGTTGGCGAGGTCTCAGGTGGATGAGTTTGGCAGAGAAGCCCTAAGTGGGTTTTAGCCTTCAGGCTTGGCTGCACCAGTGGTTAAAGGGATTACACACTGATCTGCACCTTGTGAAGAGCAGAGGGCTTATTAACACCACCACAAGGTTAAAAAGCTCCGGTTAATCTGTGCAAGTGTGGTAACTGATAAGGTGCTTCCTGTCAATGGCAGAGGTGACAGTGAAAGTTAAAGGAGATAAGCTTTAGTGGAGAGTGGTGGTTATTATCAGGTAATTTACCACCTGAGTTTGTGGTTTTTGCATTTGTAAATATAGAACATAATCTGAGCACAACATAGCAAAGAGCACTTTCTTCATTTATGCTGATGGGCAGCATTGATGATGATGGTGTCCTTTTTGCAAAGGAAACACTGTAACACCAGCTAATGATAAAAATTTCTTCCTCGATGTACATTTTAGAATAATACTGCTGTGTCAAACGCTTTAATAAATACCCAGTGATTTCCACAGTTTCACCTAGTGTTGTGTGAAGCACATCAACCTAGAGAGCGATGCTTTCAATGACAAAAAATAAAAAATGAAAATATTATAGAAAATGATGCAATAATTATGATATCTTAATCTGTTGCACTAGTATTGTTCCTACATCATCATAATAATGCTGGTACAAGATCAACAGTGCAACTGACCAATCACGTTGTTCAATTAGCACTAGCCTTAAAGCTACCTAACGCTGGGATATCAGATCGGATATGCTGCTGGGTAAAATGTTTATTACATTGTATAAATGAATAAATAAAAGAGTTGAAATGTTTACCATTTTTACCACAAGGGAGTTTTATATAATCAAGCACATTTTTTCTTTTTTCCCCACGTCGTAAAGCTATTACGTCACAACAACATGATTGGTCAATTGCGATGTTGATCCTTGCTCAACGTCATTATTATAATGGCGGAAGAACGCCAACACCGGGGTATGAGACGCACCACAGTTACACAGGCTTACACTGAGATATTCATTGATGGATATTAATCTAAAGATTCTGAAATTTAACAGCCAACAGTAGCTTTTTTCTTCTCTATTTTCTCCTGTAATGTGAATAAATTTCCATTGTTTTAACGGAGCTCATATGAAATTATTATGGGATACTGAAAAATATGCCCCAAAAAGCCATTTTGAAACAATGAAAAAATTGCAAAGATGGATATTAGATGAACGAAACGACCATTTGTGACCATAAGTTCCCATGGGAATCTATCACTAAAGAGGTTGAGTTTTTGTTTTAAAAATATCTGTCATCTTTTTGTAGGAGTGAGTTTT
Source organism: Oreochromis aureus (assembly GCF_013358895.1). Taxonomy (NCBI): domain Eukaryota; kingdom Metazoa; phylum Chordata; class Actinopteri; order Cichliformes; family Cichlidae; genus Oreochromis; species Oreochromis aureus. Next base: position 21,471,100 of record NC_052948.1, on the reverse strand, counting down.
AAATGGTTCTTAGAAAAAACTGTGCTTCTGCCCTCTCTTTACCAGTCTGACATGTCATTTGTCTTCTGGCAGCTGCAAGGAAAGGCGAAGAATAAACACTGCCGTTAGAGAGATAATGTGATCAAACTGTGGGAGGAAATGAGAGAAAGCGGAGCGAGAGTGTTATTTTGGGCTCTGAAAGAAAGCTTGAAAAATCCAACATAAAACTTTAAACTTTAACAGGAAATGAGATGTTTTCCCTCCACTTTCCATCATACTATTTGCATCTGGTAAAACATGAGAGACTAAAGGAAAAGCAAACACAGAGGATTTTCTGATAAGTAAAACACTACAGACAACACTGGAAAAGGTGAAACACATGCTGTGGACATTGGTCTTGGCCTCAAATGTGTGTGCATAAGCACTTAGGATGCATGAGAATGTATCTGTGACTGGGAAAGCAAAAGAAAGATCAAATGAATAAAAAAAGAAAAAAGAGCTAAAGAAAGAAAGTAGTAGATGATCTGGCAGCAATATCATCAGCTGACTTTGAATTTGACCATTATTTTTTATGTCAGCTGCACAGCTGCGACTGTACGTGACGTTTGGTAAAACCTGTCCACAGATATATAAATATGAGCACCTTAAACAGTCTTTGTGGTATAGTTCCTGCTACAGGAAATATCTCTAAGACTTGCTACTGATACACACAGAGGTACAAAGTGAAAAACCATATCAGCCTTGCTGTCATGGCTGATAAACAGAGGGAGCGCTGGAAGAAAGCCCTGCTGTTCTTCAGCTTGGCAAAGACTGTGGACGGCAGCCCGCGGGGATCTGTGATGGCTTTGGCTACCTTTGATATGGTGATTAACATTTGCCTCTGAGAAGCCGAGGTGGCTGCTGAATTCAAATCAGAGGAATGGTGCTTTTTTCGAATTACAAAATAGCACAAACTATCAAACAAATGATCAGAAATCAACACGCAAATACTCCACCATGTGAGAATTTATGTGAGAGTTTTTATTGTAGAGATTTTTAGGGGTTTTTAAGCTTAAATGTAGTCTTGGATTATGCTTTGACAGCACTGATCAGTTCCAGGCTTTGGAGTGAGATCACTTTGCTAATTAGGATGCAATGCTGAAATGAAAAATGCAGCTGGCTGTATGGAGACGAAGCAAACTTCAACTGTGGGAAATCAGAGTCAGAGAACAATAAGGCAATGTTTTTATTTAAGTCTTGAGTGCGAACCTACACAGCAAAAACTCCAGTGTTAAATTAACACTGGAGAGTGTTTATATGTGTCCACACCTCTGAGTGTTAGATATAACACTGTTGAGTGTTAAATGAACACTTTTGGCAGTGTTATATTTTTTAAAGTAACCAAGTCAGTTTTGAAGATTTACAATACTAACACAGAGCAGTGCTGATTTTCTAACACTGGAAAATAACTCAAAATGTTAGAAATATTCCAGTGTTGAAAATCAGCACTGCTCTGTGTTTAGTCGTTGTAAATCTTCAAAACTGACTCTTGAACCAGTGTTCATTCTTTACTCAGTGTTATATCTAACACTCAGAGGTGTCAAAATAAACACTCCAGTGTTAATTTAACTGAAATTTTTACAGTCTGAAATTTTGTTAAATTCAATAAAATAATGGATTAAAGAAATAAAACATTTGGTGTTATAGTAGAGCTGGCGGTACACTGAGTTTCCATTCTTTGTGCTAAACTGCATACCTCCCTGCTTGACTCTGTTAGACCGGTAGATGCCAGTGACACTGATTAAACTAGAAAAAAAAAAGGTCTCTAATTCTGAATTCTTCTGTCATTTTTAAATATATGAAATCTGAGTAAAATTACAACAAAGAGTAAATTAACATGTATGATGTAAAATAACCCCTCAATGAATTTGTATCCAGAAAGAGAAGCACATTTCCTAAAATATCATACAGTTCATTTAACAGAACAGCTCTGGAAACAGTGGACAGCTGAAATGAATTACAAGGGCAGTTTACGCTGACCTTTTTGTTTTTTTCTCTCAAGTAGACTGTGTTGGATATTTTAGCAAATGTGAAGCCAATGGACGTCTGCCAGGACTGGATGTAATGCGTTACATGCATCAAGTGTTTGTAAGCAGCTTTGCTTGTCGTTCTAATTCATGTGTGGCCGAATAAAAGTTGTTCAGTTAGGTTATTGGCGGATACGTCCACTGAACCAGTAGACTGAAGGTACATTAATGCTGGCCGACGGGTTTAAAATTGGTAAATGTTCTACAAATCGTTGCTATATTGATATTTTAAATATACAGTAAAACATCAAGGTTGGTAACTATATATCAACCAAATGTGAAACTTTCTTTTTGCATTCACAGAGTTCTGCTGTATGAACACAGTACCCTTACATTACTGTAACTCATCAACCATTTTGGTCATTTTTGGTAATTCTGTAATTTTGGTCATTTTACAGCCAAAATTTGAAAATAAGTCCATGCGGTCTGTGAGCTGTCTGGGTGATAAAAGGTTAAATCCTACATTTCTTTCTAATGGCGACTTCTCAGAAGTTTCTCAGAAGTCTTTCTCGTGTTCCCTGATTTATGATCTCGGTAAAGATTTTCCTTGTGTATTTACGATCTCAGTCACTACTTTTAGTTATTGTTCAGCATAGCTTAATGTTCATGTTTGAAATTATTGCTCCCATTTAGAACAAAACGCATGTTAAAGCTGGACATGTTTTAGGGTGTGATTGGCAAGTCAGCACTGTCTGAACACACAGCATTCTTCGGTCTCTCATAATGTGTGGTTTAAAAAAACAAAACAAGATGGCTGAAAAATGCTGAATTCGAGGCCTTAAAAAAGGGAGTCCACACACCAGCCATCTTTGACATGCAGTCTGTGAGCAAAACTCACTTCTGACTAAAACAACTTAGTGCTGATGCTGACATGCATTATGGGTAAAATTCAAAAAGCCCATTTGGGAAATGATCACATTGCACACCCTGAAACAGTGTAAAAGTGCAACATGAATATATATCTTCTAGATAATCGTGCTGACCCTCGTGCCTTTTTGTCCCTGTCTTCCCAGAGCCTCGCCACCTGGGAGTCGGAGAACAAAATTCACTGTCAGCAGACTCTGGTGGATGGTGACGGCCCCAAGACCTTCTGGACCCGAGAGCTGAATGGAGATGAGCTCACACTGGTGAGCGCACACTAATAAGTCATTTCTCACTGAAAGCCTCTTAATAGATGACCGCTGTTGCTTAGAAAGAAACCCCAAAGCAACTTTACCAGCACAAAAGCAGAAAAGTCGAGGCTAAATGTAGAGAAAGACAAAGAATGAATGTTCGCCTTAAAATGTTATTTTACACGGATCGAGAGCAGGATCTGTAAGGTTTGTCTGCATCACGGACCCAGAAGACATCAGATGCATTAAGATGTGCCTCTTGAGCAGCTAGTGTACTCTGTTTGAGAAATGGTTAATAAAACTCAGGCAGTGAGTGTATGAAGTCACCCTGGAGATTCATCCATAAAGGAAATGAGAGAGGCTGTTTCCCAAGGAGGCAAGCTTTCATCCACCCCGCAGAGAGATGTGAAAGGAGAACAAGAGGGGCTGCTACGCTGACATTGCAGTAATACCCCCCGTATTTATCCAGATTAATATGGGCAGGAGTCAATGGGTCTAAAGCCCCTCAAATGACGTGCAGGGGAGCAGAGCAACACATCGGAAGACCAGTTCTCAGGGCCTGAACAGCTTTCTCTTCTCAATGTTCAACGCTCCCACACTCATTTCTGTTGTTCTTATAAGATGAATATCCAAAAGTCCAAAGCTTCCAACAATACAGAAGGTTTAGATGCTGAAAATAAGTCATCACAGAATGTTTGTATAGCTCTATGTTACAGGCCAGAATCAAGCAAGAAACAGCTTAAATCAAATCATCAGTGCCTAAATAGTATTTTGCTCGAAGCTCCTCGTTGTTCAAAGTGACAAGCTGAGGAGGCTGAACATATGAATTCTTTTCGAGGCGATAAAAGCAAAATGTGTTACAGAGCTTGCCCCTCCGGTGGCCATGCTGCCGTGGAGCAGCTGAAGCATCCACACACTTACGGAGAGTGATCCTGCTGAACTGTGACAGAAACTCATTCTCTGTGCTTCTCAGCTCTCCTCACTGCTCTTATCCGTGTACGTCGCTACACAGTCAGAGAAGCTTGAAGCCACATTTGTCCATGCTAAAGAATAATATGCAACGTAATTTAAACTGTCCATCCATGATATAGTGTTATCATGGAGTAGTGTGCCATTGCCTTGCCATTATCCTCTGGGTTGCAAAGGGGCTTGCAGAGAAACAACACCTGTGCACAAGCTGAAGCTGATTAAACAGCATGGGCAATGTGACAGGATAGGACTCACAGAAGGCTGTCAGCTGAGACATCGTCTGATGCTACGCTCTGGTCTATAGATTACTAAAATGACTTTGGAGTGGCAAACATAATCGCTGCCTGGATTACATTCGGAGCCATCTGTGGATAGGTTATTCTGATAGTTCTCTGATAGGCTCCTTTGGTTTGCATTTTATCTCATTGGACAGCTTATAAGAGTTCCAAATGTTAAACTTTATAAAACATTTTTTTAAAAACCCTCCTGACTTTTTATCTTCCTAATTTGTTATAAAATTGCAGACCAAATGCAAGACAGGAGGCAGATGAAATGTAAGGGAAATAAATACATAAACACTACTGGGAACACTGGGAAAATAAGACTATTAGAAACACAAAATAAGAAATTCAACAAACAGAAACAGAAACACACCAAACACTAAACCAGCAGGTTAACATGGTTTATGTTTTTTTTAACTCTTTGAAGCGGAAAGCCAACACTCTTGATTGCTTTATTTCTAAATCACTGAACGAACAGAGGCATCATTTACTAACTGTTCAGCACGTCATGAAGCACCATTACGAGAACGAGAGAGCCATGAGTCATCTTCACACCCAGATGCCTTTCTGTCAGACAAGGAGCTGCAAAATCCAAAAGAAATATTGTGTGAATCTAATTTGAAGCTATCTGGTTTTTAAAAAAAGGACTCCAGACACAGAGACAAACTAACAATAGCAGAGCTTCAGCTCCTGACTCAAAGGAAGACTTGAGATCACACAGACATGGTCTGAATGCGGCACATAACTAGGGCACATTTCCATATGATTTGCATGATCCGTTTAATTGGTTTAAGTCTGGAAATACTTGAGGGATAAAGTTGTTGTGTGGACGTCTTTTTGCAGCTGCATCATCTTGAAATGAAATAAGAGAACAGAAGGCTGTGCTCGAGCTGTGCATAAATCAGTCATTCAGAAGTTTCCTTTGGTTTCATCATCGGCAGTGTGAGGTAGACCCAGACTGATGAGCATAAACGTGACACTGATGTAGTGGCACATACTTCACTGTTAAAAGGATTTCCTCCACATTTGATGATTAAGTTTTCTTCTTCAGCCCCCATAATCCTATTCTCTTGACATTATCCTAAAGAAAAAAGCAGATTGTTCAAGCAGATTGTTGCTTGGTTCAGAATTCAAAGCAAGGATACTTTTTAAGGAGAAAGTAAGTAGATTTGAAAGTATGTTTCAATCACTTTGATGACTAAATGGCCAAAAATAAAATGGTAAACCTATTAATATGAGTCTAAAACCATTATAACACATGTGTCGCAGCCCAGAACCTTTCTAGATGTTATTCGATGGAGGCGTGTGCGGAAACATAAATGTCAGGCAGACACATCGGATATTTTTATTCTGCCAGCTCTCTAGTATGAAATCTATACAACACAATTCAGAGCCCAGTGTGTGGGTGTCATGTGCCCTGTTACCTGCACCTTTAACTTTAACTTTCAGGCCCCTCTTCAGTGGAACCATCTCCCAGTTTGGATTTGGGAGACAGACACTATCTCTACTTTTAAGATTAGGCTCAAAACCTTCCTTTTTGATAAAGCATATAGGTTTTTTGGGGGGGCTTTTTCAGCTTTATTTGATAGGCTGAGTGAAGAAAGGACGGGAAAGCAGGGGCAGACTCAAACCACTCTCAGCCGTATGACATGTGGTCGCCGCTCAATGCACTGAGCTAAACCAGCACCGGATAAAGTGCATAGTTAGGGGTGGATCATGTGACCCTGAATCCTTCCTTAGTTATGGTGCAATAGGCCTCGGCTGCTGGGGGCTTCCCGTGACACATTGTATGCTTATACAGCACTTTGCATTTATTATTAGTTATTATTAATCTCTGTCTCTCTTCCAAGGTGTATCTCCCCTCACTTCCAACCCGTCGCACGGCAGATGGCTGCCTCTCTCTGAGCCTTTGTTCTGCCGTAGGTTTTCTTCCTGTTAAAAGGTCTGTGAAGGTCCTCAGTCATCCAGGTGATTGTAGTCTAAGGAGCTTGGAAAGAAAAGCATCTGGACTTCTTTAGGTTTCTTGAAATCAAGAAGTCAAGAAATCAGTCAAATCAAGAAACCTAAAGAAGTCCAGACGCTTTTCCTTTCAAGCTCCTTGGACTTCCTGTTAAAAGGGAGTTTTTCCTTCCCACTGTCACCAAGTGACAGTGAACTGAACACCCATTTACAGTTTAACAGTGAAAAACTGCTAGTATGATTTTTGACCAAAGAATTCAGCAGCTATCATCAGATTCTGGATGTGTTCGAAAATCACTGGATTGCTCAGTCCTTGTGACTATGTGAGTGAGGGGGAAACTGAGAAACTAGACATCTTTTTGTCACTTTTGGCACAAATTTTTGGTTCTGTAGACAATTTCTTTGAGGACACCACCCCGACTCCCCCTCAGATACCTCACTGTTGTTTAAATGGTTTTAGAGAACATTTTTAATTTCCTGTCTTAGGCCCACCTGTGCCACCCTATTAAAAGAAAGGAAATGCCCCTCTATATACAGCAGAAATTTATAAACTTTAAATTTATAAAGAAAAGAGTGGAGAGCAAATGAAATTCAATTTCATAGCAAACGAAGGACATATTCAGAAACAGACATAAGCCATTTCCAAATGAGCCCATTGAACTTCAACAGTAATAAGACTACAGGGAACAGAAACAGTTTATGATCAGTCCTGGGAGATGGGTTGAGAACACATATCTTCTGGTATTTTAGTGGTCCTGCATGTCAACACAAACTATGCTGCGGTGTCTGTGACTGTGTGCAAAGGGGGAAAAAAATGTTAGCATTACATCAAGGCCGGGCTTTTGTCATCTCAGTGTGTTTAGAACAAAGGATAAAGGCACATTCTTTCAGAAAGATTTATTGTGCACTTATTTGTGCACTCAAAAACTGAAAAAGTCCAAATGCCTTAGGACTTTTAGGCAGGTTTGTTGAAGTTTCAAAATGTGAACATCATAAGCGATAATCACTATCACATGGCTGAAATTATCTTTTTGTCTCCTCCAGATTTTTGGGGCGGATGACGTAGTGTGCACAAGGATTTATGTCCGGGAGTGAAGCGCTACGACCTTCATCAGACCGAGGCAGACGCCCATTTGGGCCACAGCTCATTTAAACCCAACAACACATCATGCTAACATGCTAACACATTTGCAACGTATCCTGTATTATCTCTCAGCATCAGCCTGCTTAGTATCCCATAGCAATGTCTCTGTAATCTGGTTATTAATAGTGAATATTGTGTCAGCAGTACAGTAGCTGGGTATCTCCATATCCATATGTACAATCCTGGTGTCGGCTGTTTAAGTAGGAGTTAGTCATCAGTTGCATCGATTAAATGTTCATGTTCAATGAGAACACACAATAAAAAATGGAAACAAATAGTCTCTGGGCTCATTTCTTGATTACATGAATTTAAAGTGAAGGTGCCCTGGGCATCAAAACATCATTTGAAAGGAACAGTTTGGTGAAAGCACCACAAAGAGAGAAACAGCGTTCACATGTATGAGTTGCTTCAGTGACAATGGTAAATGGACTAGTTCTTATATAGCGCCTTTCTACTCTACCTGCACACTCAAAGCGCTTTATCCAACATGCATCAGTCACCCATTCCCTCACATTCATACAGCACTTTTTTACTATCTAACATTCACACTCTGATGGATGCAGGATCAAACCACCACCCTTCTGGCTAGTATATGTCCTGCTCTACTTCCTGAGCTACAGCCACCCATGAGCATGCAGTGCAGTCACTCACGAGACAAAACAACTACTGGCATCATCCTACTTTGAATAAAGTCCTCATCAACTAGCCTTACCAAGACCCTTCCCCAGTTTACATGACTGGAAACAGAGCTGCAACTTCACTGGTAACACAAAACTGCATGTATAGAATAATCTGTCAAATCTGCAAAAAAATAATAATTTGCCACCTTCCTGGTTTATCTTCTTTTTTTTGCATATTTGTAATACATATTTCAGATCATCAAACAAATTTTAATAATAGACAAAGATGACCCGAGTAATTGCAGAATGCAGTTTTTATATGATGATTTCATTTCTTAGAGGAAAAAAATCTGTCCAGACCTACCTAAAGTAATTGTCACCTTGTTAAATCGTGAATTTACTGTGATTAACCATGTTTTTTGGAAGGCTGAATCATTTTCATTACATCTCTCAAAAACATCTTGATGATCCCACAAGACTTTTAGGAAAATGTTCTAATGTCTGATCTGACAAAAGCTGAATTTTTTGAAAGGTTTGCAACCAGTTACTTCGGCCATAAAACTAACACAGCATTTCGTAAAAAGATCACACAAACAGTCAAACATGGTGGCGTTAGTGTGATGGTCTAGGACGTGGACAACATGGATCCATGAATCCTGCTCTCTACCAAAAGACTCAGGAGGAGAATTTTTGACCTGAAGTCTTTGGGTTAGGCAGCAGGACAATGATCCAAGAAACACCAGCAAGTCCACCTCTGAATAGGTAAAAAAAAGTTTCTCATTCAGTTTTCTTACCCTTTTCTTTACCTCTCTTCCTTATAACACAATGTTTTTCTGTAGGTCGGCAGTTCACAGCCTCAGACATCTTAAGGACCCTACATAATTAGAGAGAGAACCCCAGTGTTCCCCAAGGAAGCAATTGGCAACAGTGGTAAGGAAGAAATCCCTTTTAGCAGGAAGAAACCTCCAACATGAAGGTGTAGGAATAAATAAATATATAAATAAATATATTGTGAGTAAAAAAAGGGAGGTGGAGAAGGAGCGCTCAGTGCACCATGGAAAGTCTCATCTTCCAACCTACAGAGGTCTGTGCAGCTATGATTTTTCTCCTTATAAAATGTAATATGGGCTTAGAATCCCATTGGGCAAACTCATCTGAGTGCTGACTAATGATGTACTGTTACTGACAGCTCCAGGGTAGCTACCAGATGGAGCACAATGTCACATTATTTTGCAAAAAAAGATACTGTAAATATTCATGCTGAATTCCCAACTTCAGAAATGTGTTAATGTTAATAAGTCAAAGATTCCATGTAAACAAAGAAAAAAACTAACACTTATGTTTTTATTTTCTTATGTGGTGCTTTTAGTCCCTGTCATTTAAACCAACCTTGTCAGACACAACAAACATATAATATGAACTTCAAATCTTGACGGTAAAACAGGCGATTGAAGGCATTTTTGGAGTGAAGTGGCAAGAACTCTCAAACACTCCTAAAAACTCAGTTGCCTCTTTTATTAAAGAGATGCAGAAAACACGACATCCCATCATACCCCCGCCTTCCTCTCCTCACCCCTGCTTCTCATCATTAGCGCCGGCGCTTAGCAGAAACTCCAGAGAGACACGTCTCTGTGTCTGATGCAGCGCTGAGGCAACAAGATTAAAGACCGAGCTGGGCGACAAGATAAGACCAGACAGACTGGAGCAAAGGCTTCCAAGCAAGGCTCTGTCACTCCACCTTCACTTATGCCACAGCTACACATTTAAAAGAGTCAACCGTTCACGGAGACATAAGAAGACATGGAGACATTTGTAAGGTTTTGGAAAATGCATTGAGGGTGTAAAAGAGAAATAGATGTGACTTAGAAATGAAGAAAAATTGTTTTCATGTGACTTGCCCCCCGGGCCCGTGATGTGGAGGAAGCGTTGGAACAAACAGGCAGAGTTGAGTTGTGGTCACTTAATCTATCTGACCTTGTTTGCTTCACCACCCTTTCGAATCTGTTTCTCAAGTGATCTGTGGTGTGAAAAATAACCACCTGAACTTCAAAGTCCAGGGAAAATGGAAGGACAAGAAGAAGTAGTATTAATGGAAGCATATGTTTATCACTGCTGAGGTAGTTAGATTGAAAAAAAAAAAAACCCAATCTGTATGAATTATGATGAACAAAAGGGCAATGATTGTCAGACAGAAAAAATTAATAGCTGGTGAATTAATCCTTTTTTTAAATGAAAGAATCTGTGTTATCTCCATATTTGTGCACTTTCTGGCAGGAGCAGGTAATATAGCTGCTGTCACTACATTGCTCATTTAGCATCATGACGGCCATCATCCTGGTCTCATGGCAAAATGAAATAGTCAATAAAATGCAATCTGTTTGTGTACATTTCTTTCATTGCAGTCAGCAGTATTCTGACACTGATAGATTTTGATTAGAGGAATGTTTCATGTCTGCACCGCACATGTTACAGAGACTCCTCTGAGCGGACGCCTCGCCATGGGACTCGTGGCCAAAAACAATACGACTTCAATTCCAGAAAGTAGGAATGCTGTGTAACATATAAACCAAAACAGAATGATTTGGAGATCTCACAAACCCATATTTTATCCACAATACAACAGAAAACATATTGAATGTTTAAACTGAGACATTTTAATATTTGTTGAACAAAATATTCACTCATTTTAAATTTAATGGCTGCAACAGGCCTGAAAAAAATGGGGCAACAGAAGGCTGGAAAGGTACGTGATATTAAAAATAAACAGCTGGAGGAACATTTTGCAACTAATTAGTTTAACTGGCATTTAAAACTGGGAAGACTTTAAATATCTAATTATTACAGAACAGGATATCATCAAAAAAATCTGGAGAAGTCTCTGTGTGCAAGGGGCAAGGCTGAAAATCAATACTGAATGACTGTGATCTTTGAGGACTCAGACACGATTCTGTCATGGACATCACTGCACGGGCTCAGGAATGCTTCAAGAAATCAATGTCTGTGAATACAAAGCACTGTCATGCATATATGTGAACATTATCCAGAAACACAAATGTCTTTTCTGGGCCAAATCTCATTTTGGACTGGTGCAAAGAGGAAAACTGTTCTGTGCTCAGATGAATCAAAATTGGAAATTCTTCGATCCTGCATTACTCTGGACTAAACAGGAGAAGGACCATCTGGCTTTCTCAGTTTAAAGGCCAGTATCTCAGGTGGTATGAAGGTACATGGCACATCTGGAAAGGCATCATGTATGCTGAAAAGTCTATACAGGTTTTATACATGTTTTTCTCAGGCATATTTTACCAATACAATGCTAAACCACCTACAACATCTATTACTGCAGCATGGCTTTGTAGTTAAAAAGTCAAAGTGCTAAACTGGTCTGCCTGCAGTCCACAGCTTTTACCAAACTGAAAACATCTGGCACACCATGAAACAAAAAATAAGACAAAGAAGACCCAGGACTGACTCAGGCAAGAATGGGACAACACTGCTCTCCAAGAAATCCAGCAGCTAGTTTTCTCAGTTCCCAGACATTTACGTACTGTTGTTAAAAAAAAAGAAAAAAAAAAGAGGGGATGCCACAGTTTAAAAAAACAAAACAACAACAACTAGCTGGTGAACAGAGAGCATTTTTCCATTCAGTAGTTCGCATACAGAACTCAAGTAGACCCACAATGAGTGATAGTGTAGTTCTGTAACTGTTGGATGTGTGATTAAGTAACTTTTTACTCCTAACAAGTTTGTTTTCCCCAGACTGTGATACTGTTGGTTTTACTTTCCTCTTTACATCTTTTACTTGAACTCTCTTTCCTCGTGTGATGGACTGAGGCTGAATGTTTTTCCCCAGAAAGGCTTCTTTCATGCTAAAAGCTTAAGGAAAAGAAAACGGGTTGACTAAAACAAATGCACCCATTCACAAAGGTTGGAGTCAATGGCCCGACTGTTTGAATAGGACGGTTAGATCAGTTATCTGGAAATATGAATGTGAAGTGACTGTGTTCAATTTCCTTTATTAATCAGGGTTTTCAAATCTACTGCGTTAACAATAACTTTGCATTTGTTTTATTTAAATGACATTTCAATGAAGCTCAGTAGCTAATTTACCGTTCATCATGCACTACTAACATACAAAACTTTCTCCTAAAAAACCCATTTGGAAACTGCTTCAAGACACTTCCCCTGAGCAGGTGCATGACACATAAGCCTATGGCACAGGCCAAGAACGCTTCAGCCTTAGCACAGGGAAATGTGTCACAGCCTCACCAGTGGTTGGAGGCCTTGGTGTGGACTACAGTCGTGTCCTTGGCGTGGATATGGCGAGAAAGTGGCACAACATCAAAAGACAAAAAGCAAATCTGTCTTTGTCCTTCACGGCTGCCAGGGATTAAAAGGTTGTCCTTTGAACAGTTGGACTTGCAAGGACTTGCACAGCAGCACTGCTTCTGTTCCCATTCCTCAACGCCAAGACTGTGAGGACGAGTCCATGCCAGTCCTGCTTTTTGACCTGGTATCCGCTCAAAGAATGAATTTCCTCCTCAGTGCACCACAATGCACCGGGAAGCAAGGGCCAGGGCGCGCGCCTGCTGTGATGTTAATTTAATGACGAGCTGCTGTTCAGATGGCAGGTCCAAACAGCTGAATAAAGCGATTGTTGTCTTTTTGCTTCATTTTGTAAAGACTGGGGGGGCCCTCCGCTTCAAGGGGTGCTCCCTCCTGTTTGGTGCCCAGAAGGGAGCAGCTCTTCTGGGCACCAAACAGTAGATCCTCTGTGAGTACACTGGAGTACAGCACTGCAAAGAAAATAAAAAGTTCCCCTCCTCTTCGCTGCTTGTTTATTGAAAGAGGCTCATTTGGATTTTTTTTCCTCTCCCCCCACAATAAGACTTTACACTAATTAGTTAATTAATCTTAAGTGAAATTCCACCAAGCCAACTGCTGAAATGTGGCATAACAAACAACATTCAGATAATCAGACAGATTTAAGCTAGCTTGCAATCTAGTTGTAAATAATTATGAGAAACAGCAACATTATAGGTTAAAGATTTGACCAACAGTACTATTTACATAGTAAGTTATTTTCATGACTTTGTTAAAGGATTAAAAGGTTGTAACCAATTCCTTTAATGAGTAATTTATAACTTTCTAACACAGTAGATATCTATTTTCACGTTATAAACAATTAACCCATCAACTGTCTCTTCAGTGTCTGATGATAATTGCAAAACAAAGTGTTAATTGGTAAAAAGTAATTACAGCTACACCACATGGGCTTCAGAGACAGTCTTCCCAAAGTTTTTAGAATTCACTGAATTTCATGCAAATCTAATTTATTGTCATGGTGACACAAAAACACAAATATCAATGGTAGTAGTGGAATATACAGAGATTAACTGACTAAAAACCATTAATTCCCGTTATTGTCAGAATTACTTATTGTGAGCAGATTAGACATGTAATCTTCCCATTTCTGGAAAACTGACAACGAGCCAGCTAAACATTAGCTGCTTAAAAGCTAAAAAAAAAATCACACTTTCCCCTTTGATAAACAGTTTTATTACAGTCTCACATCTTATTAGAGTTTATTCTCTTAGTGTCCGAATGCAGCAATGTTAGATCCAGTTCAAAGAAAGTTTCAGGAGCGTGGGCTAACAGCAGCTAACATCATCTTACAGCAGCTAACAGAGGCTAACAGCACTCACCAATAGAAAAGTTAAGGATATCCTCAACAATTCACCTCAGTGTCACCATTATCAGACAAAAGCAACTTTCTTTGACTCATACTGGACTCCATTTACGAAATTTTACAGCTTCCTTCAGAGTAAATAGATGTGGACCGACAGCATACTCTCGTTACAGATGAATGGCAGCTAGAGTTGTCTGTCCTATAGTAGCCACATTAGCTAGGATTATGGACTTGAATTGAGAGACATAAGAAAACAGAACTCAGTTTAATGCAATCTGCCATCTACTCACTCTATTAGTGAGATTTTCACACCACCAAGAGTTACTTTGCACTACCATAATGGAAAACTCCCTTGGAGTTAGATAGTACATTTTGCTTATACTGTCCAAAGGGAGTGTAGCCTACTGTACACTTACCCTAAGTATACTGAATTTACCTAACTACATATTGACTTGATATTTGTTGAATTTCCTGCACAAAATAACCAGCAACAAGCTTTTTAATACCCCTCTGAGTGACTTGATGACTTTAGCTAAAAGGGTTTTGAAGCTGTAGAACAGGGATCCTTCTTCCTCTTCTTTCTCATAGTCTCTTCACCAATGGTGTTAAGTTTCCTTAAAGGCTGGCAGACACATCTTATCAGCCTAGCACAAAATATGAATACTTAACTGTAACTTAGCATTCAACAATCATATCCAAAGAGGACCACCTGTGGCTCCATCATGCTGGCGAAATGCTAACTCTGAGGCTTAGAAAGGTTTAAAAATAACGTCATGGCAGTCATGTCCATTTTTTAATGGTCTATAGGTTTTTTTCACAACCCTAACAACCACAAAGCTTTGTCTTATGAACACTTGTACCACATCTTTAAAAGGAAAGCAGTGTCCAAAGGTAGATCTTTGTAACATCATGACTCAGCTAATTATGATACAAAACAGCCCTCAAATGATCAGAAAATACACATTTGTGCTGTTTTATTCACCCCTGGCAGATGGTGCTGACTAGCCTTCGGCTTTGGTGGTGTAAAAGGGTGTAACATTCAGCACCTTAATGCACACGTATTGGATATGAACACCGAGGGAGGATAGAAAAGGTCAAGTTCAACCAAGTGCGTGCATGCGGGTGGTTGGTTGTGGGGTATGGAGCGGGCGGAGAAGGGAGGGGAGGGGTGCTGTCACATTAAATTACCTAGTGTGCTTTTGTGCCGCTGACATCCTCAGTGACTCTCATCTTGTGATATATTTAGTCACGCTTAAGTCTCAATAAATGGCTTTCTCAGGAGGAGCCATGCATGTATTTCAGCACGAACTCGGCCTGCACAGAGAGGAGAGGACAGGAACAAAAATGATGACGCCGATAATAAAGAAAACCATTTATATTTCTGCCACTTGACTAACAGTCTCGCCCAGAGGCGAGGACAAGATTGCACCGGTGCTGTGGTCTGTGGTAAATAATAAATTGCCTTCAATTTTTGGCTTTGTTTCCAAACTTTCTTGCAGGCATTTGTTTTACCAGGAAACGGTCGTAGAAGCTTTCTGAACTGTTTCGCATTTGGTTGCGTTCACAGTGTCTGTGTCACTTTGATGTTAGAGTAATTTGCATGGAAGCTTGTACCAATTTGGCAAATCTTTCTTAAAGTTGCATTCAAGAACACTCAGATGATTGAGAGCTACTGCGAAGCAGGACTTTTTTCCTGTCTAGATCCAGTTTATTTCACAGCTTGCTTGTCACAGCACTAATGTTTATTATTTATCTCTATGGTTTGACAGGATGATTTTTTTGTAGCAGACACTTGAATTGAGTACTACCCAAAAGAGTAATGTAAATAAATGTAGCATTTCGTGGAGCACTGTCAGGATTGAACTTCTATTTTGTTTATTCTGATGCAAGCTTACTGAGTTTGATCCTCCAAAACTGTGACTGAACAGCAAATATAAAAAAAAAGTGCAAACCAAAGTGTTCCCCTGATTATTTTGGGCAGAGCATCAGTAATACAGCTGTTCCATGGAATCCTGGCAACAGTCACAAGATTTAATGTTTTAATAGGATTCAAAACACATGTCCCATTGGAAATGTTTTTGAGATTCTTCTTGTGAGCGACAGACGATGCTGACAGTCACTAGAAAACTTATTCTATCATAACGCCACCCTTCCGGTTGTACATCATCAACAATAAAACTAAAATTTCTTACATCGAATGCAAGTGCAGTTCACTTCCAAAGAAAAAGATTCAAGTAGATTCCTGCAGTGAATTAGTCCGGTACCACACACAGTCAAGTACTGGGTGGTACCTCGGGAGCTAAAAATGCAGAGGTGCTGAAAACTGCAGTTCCTCTGGTGGCCACTGGTGGCTTCTTGGTTTCATCGAATAGTTTCCATCACTGTGCTTTAGTTTGGTTAAAGTCCGCCCTTTTATTAGTCTGTTACTTTGGCTTATTTAGCAGATCCGTGTCTGCCTTGGACTCAAACTGTTTCGTTGTAGCTTGCTAACCAAGGTTGACAGCCATAGATTGTAAAACTGAAAGATGTAGGTACCATGATGTCACTCACTGTTTTGTGAAGCCTCATGATGAGTGTTTTTGCTGTGGCCATCTTGATGTTCTGTGCGACACGTGCTCATTGGCTAACGCCCTGTCAGTCACAAGGCGTTAGATGGTGAGCACAGCCTGGATTATCCAAATTTTTAAAACTTAGAATGATCAAAATTTATGAAACAGACTTAATGTTTTGTTGAATATAAAGACAAACGAGTGAGCCCATTAATCTGATCAGGAAAGAACTTTGAAGCGTGACGGCCATTTTTTTTTAGGATGCAGGATTTTGTAACTACAGGTCCTGCCTTTTGGTGGCTATAACAAAAATACAGTGACCTTCTTGGCATCAGCACCTTTTCTAGAAAAAAAAGTTAAAACAGCTTGTTGGGATTTTGTTTTACTACTCTACGTCGCTGGAGCTGAGCACATTAAACCGTCTGTTCAGCACAGGAGCTCTCAGCGGTTATGCAAGAGTGACGGACTCGGCTAATCTTTTTATGGAGGAGAGAGGAGCCTGCAGGGTAGAGCTTTCTCATCATTGAGACAAATCAGCCTATTAAGCAGATGTCTCAGCTGTGCATCCCCCGCCATACACAAAAATCCTCTTGCATACACAACAGCCTCTGGAAGCGGCGGGTAGAAATCACCCGCAAAGTCACACAGACAGATGGTCCGTGTGAAAAAAGTGATGAGTGCTTTGTGTTATTAATAGCAGCTCTGATTCGTGCTTCTTATTCTTTGAATCTGCCAAGGCCTCAAACCTTATAACTCAATCCCAAAATACTTCACCTATCACAAAAAGGTTTGGATAATCTATCCTTATGCAGCAATGCCACAGGTCTTGTACACACACAGGGGAAACTGTCATCATGGAGACTGCACGTCATGGCCGCCGAGACTCTGTGCTCCACTAAAAAGTTCCCTCTGAAAGAGAGTAAAAAAAAAAAAAATGCATTTTTAGACAATTTGAAAGCCTTTCCACATACAAAAGAGACAGGCAGAAACTTATGTGGTCACTCTGAGCGAGTTAATTGCTCTGCATTGTGAGCGCCAAGGCTGCCAAGCACGGAGCACAATACAATCTCTGTGGCTGTGATAATAGGTTTGCTCTCCAAGTCAGAAGTTGTGGAAGTGCTCATATTAGAGAGCTGTTGAAAGTTCAGGAGTGTAGCACTACATGGAAGTAATCACGCAGAAGAGCTTGGGTGGGGAGGGGTCCATTCCCCCCTCAGCTGGTGCTGCCTTTGAGGATCTCATTGTTAGCGCTGCTAGTGGGCGGCATGGAGGGCTCTGTTGGCATGTGTCGGCCTCACTCCTTGTCAGGGCCTCAACGCTATGGCAGCAAAGTGGCTGAAAGCTGAGTGTGTTTGTGTGTGTGAGTCTGAGTGGAAATGTTGTGAAAGGATCTGAAAGGGTTAGGGTACATTAAGTTGGGGGAGAGGCTTTGGGGCATTTTCAGTCATTTCTGTACAGTATGTGGGACCACCCACAGAGGCCTTTTCACCTAGAAGAACTCAGTGACCCGTACCTGAACTCGTCCTGGGTCCTTTTGTTTCTACTGTTTTTTGCCGGCTGTAAAGACAAGTCCTGCCTGCTAAACTTCAGCACCCTTCAGGGGTGAGACCAATGCAAGTTCTGGGTACTTTCATTGCTTGCGATTTTCCAAAAGGATGTGTCATCATATTTACATATTAGCAGCCTCTCTGTGGTTGTGTGAAAATAAGCCAATCACATGGCAGCATGTAAGAGATGTTCAAGACAGCACCAGAATGGGGAAGAAAGGAGATTTAAGCTACTTGTTAGTGCCAGGCGAGCTACTCTAAATATTCCAGAAGCTGCTGATCTCCTGGGATTTTCCCACACAACCAGCTTTAGAGTTCACAGAGAAGGGTTTGAAAAAGAGCAAATGTCCAGTGAGCAGAAGTTCTGTGGGCAAAAATGCCAGGCTGATGCCAGATGTCAGAGGAAAATGGCCAGACTCAGCTAACTACTCATCACAATCAAGGTATGCATGTGAGCAGGTGCTAGTGAAGCACATCGAACTGATCAGACAACCCATATGCCATAAAGGTAATGCAAGGCCAGGGTTTGAAGATGTGGAACAGCATCTCTGAGCGCCTCTCAAATGGGCCGCAGTGCCATAAAGTCACACCAGGCACAAAAGGGGTCAAACTTACTACCAGCAAGGAGTAACTAATGAAGTGACCAGTGTATACCTTTGCTGCACTCCCTCTAATCTATCATATGAGCTAACACCAATTTGGACGTCCATGCAGGAGCAGCAAATATTTTTTATCCAGTCAGTGGATTTGTATTTAAATCGACTGATCTTAACATGTTGCATTTTAGGGTCTAACAGTTTGAAGAATACAAAAAAGAGACAGAGTTCATTGGATACCTGGCAGCATTGTGTAAAATGAATTCTGCCTGGTGACAATAATAAATAAAATAAAAGAAAAGAAAAATGGACATTTGATGTCCATAACAAAGAAAAGCCAGAAATAGAATTTGAGAATCGATTTAACGAAGTATTCCTGTTGCTATTTTCTGCTTCTTGAATTCCTGCTCCTCTCAATTTAATGGTAACCTGAATGTTTGGCTTTTTATATTTCAATCACTTAGGATATTGTGTAATATGGGTTTCCAAACACCTGAGTACACCAGTATGAATCTTGTCAAATACAGACATCAATCTTGTGTGAGTTTAACCTAAAATGTCTTTTCTCAGTAAAAGTGAGACTCAAAGTCTAACACCTACTTCCTACTACATCCGTCCTGTAAATTAACACAACACAGATAAATCAAAAGACAGAAAACTTGACTTCATCTGTGAGGCTGCATAATAATTGTCCTTATAAACTCAACACAAGTGACCCCGGGATGCTGGTGGACAGTGTGAGGTCTCCCTCTGCAGGATTTTAGGAGAACTGACAGTTTCACGACAGAATTCTTAAACTATCCCCTTGTGCTAATACATCCTTAGAAAGACATCCTTATCTTGGCAGATGCAATTTAAAAACTGCTTTCTTGCTCACTGTATGAAAGCACGCTGAAAGTCTGTGGAGACCTTCAGCCCTATTAACATATCATTTTCCCAGGACTTCCCAGAAGAGCACGGCAGATTCAATTAGCTACACAGTGCGACCTGGATGGGATAATAGAAGGGTAAATTAGCCAATTTAAAAATTATTTAATTATTTAAGTTAATTTGTTGGCTAAAATCTACAACTGCCTATTATGAGACAGTGAACTTCTTAGCTGCTGGATCTTTGAAAGAATCAGAGCAAGCCTCCCACCTGATCCACTCAGAAGTACATTACAAATGAGCTGAACCCATCTTTAGTTTAAGGAAGCCAATTTTTCCTTTTTTCTTCATAGCATCAATTTTAACATTTTAAGTGCTCACTGTACAACCTGCCACATTTAATACATGTAGTTTTTCCAGCATTTTTTAACCCTCAGAACTTTTGTACAGGAGACAGCCACATGAGTGTTGACACAATTTAAAACCAAAACCTTGCTCTCAAAACAAAACATTTCTTTAGCCAAATTTAAGCTTAAAAAAAAAAAGCAGCAAAATTGCTGAAATTTTAAGGTCACTGAGTAACAGAAACGAGCACTGCTACTCTGGGTGCTTGATCGGTTTCCTGATAATTCAGTGGAGAAAACTTTAAAATGTGCATTGTGTGTAAATGTTAATACCATGTAAGATAGGTGCCCTGTGAGAAAAAGTCACAGCATTCGAAAGGTCGAACTTCTCAACCTAACTTCCATATCAGGCTCATCACATGCAGGTCAGGTTTTAACACTTGAATTTAGCTTTTTGCTTAATGGAGAAACAACTATGTTTACATATTCTGGACAATAGTTTGGACATATCAGTGTGATGAAAGAACATATTTAGAGACTTTTCTGTTTGAGATGCACTCTGATAGCGTTACGTTCTTCAGTCCATGTGTATTCTCTTTTATAACGGGTCAGGAATACGCAACTTAAAAGGAAAAACTCCTCCTACCTTCTTAAGATGCTGTACAAAAAAGGTCAGCTGATTCTGAGGCAGCTGATTTTACATAGGAAGATCCTGCTTTAGTTAGTGGTGTTTAAAGTGCTTCATTGAAATAGACTGAAAAGTTCCTGCAGCACAGTCAGCTGCTGCAACAATCCTGATTTACACGGTGTAGGTACAAAACCTGTGACAGATTCTCCTCCTCCAACACCGAGCTGCCCTGGTCATCCCTCATAGGTCAGTAACATCAGTTCAAATGTGTGTGAACATAAAGATCTTATACGCATGCAAACTAATGCGGATGGGCTGTATGTGATTAAGGCGAGCTTTGATTCCTGGCAGTGTTTATAGAGAAATAAACAACTCCGGAGCACCGAGGAGCAACTGGCTGACTTGATTTGTTCAGCCAGCTCAAAGGCAAACTGGGGGAGTTTGTAATTTTTGCTGTAGAAATCATTCTTCTTTTTTTTCCTACTTCTTACAGTGCAATACAGGTGATAGAGCGCGGGCTGTAAAGAAGTACTGAATTTTATGAACTTCCATAATATTTCTCACCAATAAAACTGCAAACCTGAGACTGAAAGATGAGATGAAAGTGTGGAAAAAAGTAAATCACTCAACACAATGAAGATCTCAGTAGGCTACAAATGTCATTTTTATTATTACTTTAAATAATGTCTAAATAAAGGGACTAAAGACATGCTCAAGTGACTTCTTCCATTATCAAAAATATGGTGTGGGGTGATGTTTGCAGCAGAAATCTATCCAGGGAAGGAAGCGTGCATCACAACGTGAGACTGTGGTGGAGTCCACTGAACTTTAAAATGAGTCCCACCATCACCACGGACGGTGTCGGTTGTCAGAAATTGGGGGCAGTGATTTTATTGAAACCAAATGTCACACTCGGAAAAGAAAAGATGTTTTTGTGTCTATAAACGGAAAGGCCTGGATACATTTCTACTCACCTCCCCCACCCCCCATGTTTAACTACAGAAATTAAAAAGCAAAAGACATAAAGGAACACACAAAGGGGGCAAAAACGGCTATTTTAGAATCAACTCCCTTTGGTAAAAACGGTAATAAATGGTCTTGCATTTATCTTTTTCATATACATACTAACTTTAGCCATTTATCACTAAAGTCCACAGTAAGCTTGGAAAGTATTACTAGCACAACAACACAGATCTGTCATAAAAAAGTCTGAGACTATATACACAGTGTATTTACAACATGAGGGCATGAGCAAGATGTGCATGTGTGTGTGTGTGTGTGTTTGTGTGTGTGTTCGTATTTGAGTGTGTTAAAGCTGGTGTATTGGCGGAGGGCATCTTAAAAAGGTTGACTTCCAGGGCGGCGAGGATCGTGTGTGTTAATAGAACTATATATAATATATATACACAACACATACACTGGAATACATGTCAGTATCTGACATTCACGAGCTATACAATTTTACAGTCTGAGACCAAACAGTGTTGTGAGGCCCCTTCTTTTTTTAAACATTAGATGTAACAGTGCTTTTTTCTATGTTAACCCGACAACGCGGTTTGGAGCTCAGGCACCGTTTCTAATAATGCTGCCATGTGTTTTGGAAAAGAAACTGTAACCCTCTTTCCGTCTGCTTGATGAGACATGATTGTGATTTGGCCGTAACACAGGAATGTCTGAACCAGATCTCTCAGACTTTACCGAGCTCCCCCCAAACCTTCAATCTGGGCAACAAAACTTCTGAAACGTTTCCCCCTTTTTTCAAAATAAGTGCACTTGTCCATCATATTGTTCTCAGTGAATACTACAGAATAACACTTTCATAAATAAATCCCTGTGTATTTGATTTTGATGGAACTCGATTACTTGGATGGCTTCACACCGTCTAAGGCTGAATTGAACCTCAGCTGTGATAAAGTAAAAAAAGCACCACACTCTCTTTTCTTATGTCGCTAAGCTCTGTCGTAAAGGCTCAAGGAAGTTTGTGACGTGGCTCTGAGTGCTGGTGAGAGCTCAGGTCTGCGACTGGAACATGACCATTCCTAAGTTTTGGCACCGAAGGCCCTGGGGAAAAATAAATTTAAAAAAAAAAAAGGGCCCAGCTAAAAACGCTGGTTAAAAAAAGAAAAAAGAAAAAAAAGATTTCAGTAATCCTGCCGCCCCGGTTTCAACACACACGGCAGCTAGCTTAATTGTGCTCCCATGTCCGCTTTAAAAACACATCGACAACCCTTCGTCCCTACCTCTATTCCTGACCTGTTTGATATCAGACCTAAACCCCCCAAAAGTCAGTCTGCTTCCGTTTGTCCTCGTGGGTCTGGCTGGCTACGGTGCCTTGCTAGGTGTGCTGTATTTCACACGGTACTTGTTGATGTTCATGAAGTGAAGGACCTCTGGGTTACGGGTGGTGCTGCAGGGCAATAGGCCTTCACGTCCCTCGCCCATCAGCCACTTGTTGGTCTCGGCGCTCATGTCGCGGGTGACGTGCTCTTTGACCCACGCCTCCACCCAGGCCTGGAAGCGTTTGTGTAGTCGCGTGCTCACCCTCTCGTGTGACTGAGGAAAAACAAGACGGATGTCACGAAACTGATTTTCTACTCACTGAACACAGAAACCTCAAACTAAGCCTAAGCCTTCCACCCTCACTGACATCTTAGAGCCAATAGTTGAAACAGAATGAATGGGAGGTCAAAGGTCACTCACTTTCCTCCCTATATGATAAATACAGGAACACTGTAACCAAGAAATATGTCTGGCATAACAGCTAAATAATAATACTAGCTGGTAAATACCTGGTGAGCTCGCAGCAGGGCAGTGCGTCGGTACATGTAATCCTCAGACTTAAAGACGTAGACCATCTTGTACGAGTTTAATTTGAACATGCACTCCATTTTCTCCTTATCCAGCGATTTCTTGCCACCCTCGCAGGCCTCCTTGTCCAGCTGCTCTCGGCCCTTCTGGTACTTCCTGATCCGTCTCAGATTCCTGGTTTAGACAAAAGTGATGACAGTGACTCATGACATTGAGCAGGAATATGTCAGGACAAGTCAATTAGGGTTGTTGTAATCAAAAGCCTCCTGTTTGAATTTTATAGGGTGTGGCCTGTGAAAGAGCAACGAAATGTGGAAAAATTCTGTGAAGTGACACGATGTCAGAACGCACCTGGGAAGAAAAACTGGCTTCTGAGCGAGGTGCTCCCTCAGCTCAGGAGTTGTGGAATCTGGGTTTAAGTAGCGTCCCACATAATCAGACCAACGCTGCAAACACAAAACAAGCACAAACCCAAGTTTAACACACACATTAGTGTGAAAACACAAGCACTGCGCCAGTATTACCACAAGTTTGGCAACAGGTTCTTACTAGTATTTCCACACACTGGTTATCTTGATTACAGGCATTTAAATGACTAGTTTAAGTGAACTGAACCGTGTGTAATAAATTGCCACATTTCAGCAGTGTGGGAATAAAAGAAGAGCTGCTACTGCCATACAAATACTGTTATCAGTGTGAGTATTTAAACAACATCTGTGCAGCATTGTTGCCATTTTACAGTTTATTAGACATCACAGAGCCTCTGTTTATTTAAAGGTGACCTATTAAACATACACACATCATTTATATAATAGCCATGTTTTGTTTTGTTTTCTTTTAATCCTTTATGTGAACAAAAAAAACAAAAAACAACAACCCAAAAGATTAGATGGATTATTGGCTTAAAAACAGTTCCTGATGCTAATGGACCTCGACACTTGAGATTTACCGTTGTGTTTCTTACCTCGGCCTCCATGGGCTCGTCTGAGTTCTCTTCCTCTGTGTCGAGCAGCTCCACCGTGAGCTGCACTTGTCCTCGGTTTCTCAAAAACATCACCTGAGAAAGCAACAGGACGGACAGTTTAAGACACTTTTCAATGAAAAATAAGGACTCTGCACAGAGGGAACACCAACGATCCCCTTTAAGCCAGCACTCTGTGACAATGGAGAGAAACAAGAAGGCTAAGGAGCGAAGAGAAAGTAAGGACAGAAAAGAACATAATCAGAAAGAGATGGGCTGACCTGATATTTGGATTTCGGCTAAAAACTGGCAAGTAGTTGGACTCAGTGTAGTGACAACAGACCATAAATCTATGATAATCTCTATCCAAGAGTAAGGAATAACTTAATGTGTCAGATTAAAAAAACATGTCCTGAGGGCTCAGATTACCAGAAATGCTGTAACATTTTACTCTTTCATTCCAGTTTTTAGATTTACTGAGCTTCAGATTTTTGAATACATTATAAAAAGAGTGAAAATGGACGTGTTCAGTGGAAGTTTCCATCTCTCTTTCGTAACAAGTCAGATTGCAGTCAAAGTAAACAGGATGAATGGGTTTTAGGTATTCAACTATAAAACCAGTTGGGTAATTTCTGTTTTTTACAAAATGGGATAAATATTTAATTTAAAGTGAAGCTTTAATGAAAGCGAAGCTGAAAGTAGGGCAAAAAGCAAGTCTGCTCGCTGGTGACAGGTGGCTTTAGCAGCTTTAGTCAATGGAAGCAGTAAGTGAGTGCAAATGGTGATCCTTTCTCCCATTACTGCAACCATTTTAGAGGGTAAGAACTGGTTGGTGATTCTCACCCTCTTATGTACTCTCAATGAAAAAACCCCAAACGACTGATACCTACTACAGAGACATCATGCTGATAATTAGTAAGAAGGCAGATTGCATGTGTCTGTCACAAACCTGGCTGCTGTGTGAATCTCACAGTCTTTGCCAAGGGAAAGACTGAACGATACTGCTTGTGTTTTAAAATGTGGAGATCATCTATTGACAGTGAAC
The DNA here is from genome assembly GCF_013358895.1 of Oreochromis aureus. NCBI lineage: Eukaryota > Metazoa > Chordata > Actinopteri > Cichliformes > Cichlidae > Oreochromis > Oreochromis aureus. Next base: position 21,445,936 of record NC_052948.1, on the reverse strand, counting down.
GCACCCAAAATACATAAAAAAGGGAACTCTCCAGTTAGTAAAAGTAGGACGTTCTTCACAGCAACAAATTAAGTTTGACATCTGAACTGTGCAGGAACCAGTTCTGCAGCCTTGTGGAAAATTACTTTTAAGTACCTCTTCTAAACTATAAATGAACTCATTTCCATATTTCCAAAGCTTTAGCAAAAGGTTTAATCTGCCGTCATGCCATGGGTAGGTTTGAGAGCGAGCGGCAACTTTATTTTATTTACCTTAAAGCAGTTCTCGTCAGACATGAGCTGCTCAGCTTTCCGCTGATAGATCGTCTCTGCGGAGCTCCTGGAGGACTGTGTGGACAAGCTTCCTCCAGTGGCTCCGCTGGCGCTCTCTGCCAGATAGAGGTCTGTTACCTGGACGCAGATCTCATCACTCACAATGTGCTGGAGCTGAAGGAAAAAGAATTAGTGACTGGCTGGTAAACAACTACAGCAGCTCTTTCCTTGAGAAAACAGGTTAATACCTGCCGGACGATGCTTTGGATGAGCTTGTCCATTGTGAACGCGATGTAAGCGTGAATGGTGAACATTTCCCTCAGAGAGTCCTCGTACTGAGATGCTTCCATGTTGCCATCCAGCAAATTCCGAACCATCTCCAAGAAAGCAGAGTAGTAATCTTCCACCTCAATGTCCACTGGAGAGAAGAAATATTTAATAAAAACAGATCACTAAGTGGAACAGCATGAGGGGAAAACCATTTCCACTTTTTCTTACAAAAACCTAAGATAAAACTACTGGACCTTTTCTCAATGTATCTACATGTTACTGACATTTTACTGTTCCTACAGTCACAGCACATTTGTTTAAGAACTGATTTTAACGTTTTACATGTCATTTTTAAAGCTCTTTATAGCCTAGAGATATACTGGAAATGCAGTCCCTGCAACCAGAGCGGAGCCTGCAGACTGTTTCCACCTCAAGCTAAAAGAAGGTGACGGAGAGTTTGCAGTCGTGGTCTGACTTGCCTGATAAACGGCAACTTGTTTCGTCAGGATGTTCTCTCAAATCACTTTTAAAGACTTCACGTCAAACTGTGTTTGATTGTTGATACTACACTTAGGTCTTGTCATGCGTCTCTCATTTTAAAACATTATGCCAAGTGTTCTCAGATTTTACTTTGTGTTTGAACTATTATGTTTTTGTTGAATCTGGTTTTATCGTGTGTGCGCTGCGTTTAAGCACTTTACAAGATAGCATTGATAGGACCTTTACAAACAGACATGGCACAAAAGTCAGAAAAGGAAAAGCAAACAAATATAACAAATCAGTAATATGGGGTATACTGTTACTCACTGGGCTCCTTCAGTCTTAGCTGGATGGCTGGATTGTCATTTTTCTCCTTCTTGAGCCCCAGGACTTCCCTCTCCCAGTCCCGCTCCCTGACCTCCTCTTCGATCTGCCGCTCCGCCTGCTCGTACAGCCGCAGCAGACGTGAGCAGAGTGTCTGGTGCAGCCGCAGGAAGACATACCAGTTGTTGTTGACGAGGAAGAGGTTGTAGGCATCGTCGCAGCCGCGCAGCTTCTGCGCTGCCGTGTTGCTGAACAGCAGCTTGGACTTTGAGGGGCTCCCGCTGCCCGGGACACCGTTGTGCTTTTTAGAAGCTCCTTCCTCCAGTTCCATCTCCTCTTCCTCCTCCTCCTCCTCTACATCTGAAAGCTCGCCCCGCTGAGAAAACAGCATGTCAGGGATAAAGTGATAGATGATCTGTTTGATTTTGTATTTGTCCTCCTTCTGAATGCTGGTCTGCCGCTTCACATGGTGGATGATGAGGGCTGCTGCGTCCTCAAGGATTTGGCTGTCCTCGTAGGACAGTGTCAGGTGGGGGCCTGTGACTGGTGTGGTGGTCTCCTCAGAGCCCTGCTCCTGACGCTGCAGAGCAAAAAAACAAAACAAAAAACAAAACACATAAACAAAACTTCAGTAAAAAATTTTTTTCTAAAGCAGTGTATAGTAAACATTTACACTTGCCAAGTGCTGAAAATGATCACAGAAAGAAAGAAAATGACCTCATCATAGATGCTTTCGATTTCATTGAGCAAGGACTTTGATCGAAGCACTTTGGTGTCATTTTGCTTGAAGTTAATGCCTTGATGGTCGAGAGACTTAAGGTAATACTTCTCGTTCTGCTCCCTCCAGATCTTGTTGAAGCCTCGCTGGGCTTCCCGCCACTCTTCCTCTTTTGTCTTTAACCTGTTTGAAAAGAAAAGCAATGTAAGAACTCCAAATCTGAATGACAATTTAAACAACAATCTGCATCTTTCAGCGCGTGACACAGAGGGAGGTGCCAGATCATTCTGTTTCTCTGAATCCATTTTCGGATCAACTACTCCAACTTGATATTTATCGCTTCCTTGGGTGGATTACTGCGTTTATGAATTGTGGACCAACTCACAGAATGGATTCATGTTATTTTAATCTTCTAACCTCCACAGAGACCAAGCAACTGTGAAGAGTTAAAGACATACAGTAAATGATTCAGCCCTTGATTCAAGCTGTACCTTTTCAAAACGATGGGGACAGAAACAGCAGGGTTTTTCTTCAAGCCGTCAATGATGTCGGGCGCTTTGTCTCCGTATATCCTCTGGATGGCCTTGCGGTGAATGACCTCTGAGGAGCCACCCAGCATGTTGTCCAAGCGGAACTTGGCCTGTTCCTCCGCAGACATGCGGGACAACTTCCGCTGCACCGTCTCCAAGACTCTGATGGTAGCCAGATTGGTCTCTAATACAACATCCAGCTGTTTGAGGACAGGAGAGATGTTTTCAGTATAGCCAGTCAGTCATTATCCCAATTTAACTTCAAAATTGAAAAATTTCTGGAAAGGCAAAATAGTATCTATCACAAAGTTTTTTCCCCCTTCAGGGATATCATCTTTTGTTGTCATCATTAACACAAGTTACACATGCCAGCTCACCTCAAAACGTTCATCTTCACACCTGTAGATGTGCTCCTCATACTGAGTCTTCTTGGAGCTGACAAAAGTGGAGTCTTCAGACCAAGAGGGGAAGGAGACCCAAGTGTCGTTTAAGACCTGGACACAGCAGGAAAAAACACAAAAATTAATACAGACGTCAACTCAATCTACACTCATGAGGATGAGGTTGACTGTTAGCATTAAGCACAAATTAATCCAACAAAATACAAAAAGATGAAATTAACTTTTTTTTGCAAATCCAATTTTTTCTATACAATCTTCCAATATCACTCTAAAGTATTAAAAAGAATTTTTTCTTATTTTCTGACAGCACTGCATATTATATTCATATACATTATGTCAACCAAGGCAAGAATTTTCAGCTCATGTACAGCAAAAGCTCATGTGAGCCAAAAGGCTAAACTCAATGAGAGCAGAGAAGCTAAATAAGGGCTCTAATGCACACAGCTCAGAAGCCCCTCCCACCTACTGTACAAATCCTGTTTGCAAGTGCGAACCAATCAACCAGGAAGAAATGATAAGCGAGTTTCAACAGCTAGTTTCAGAAATGATAAACAAGATAAATCTAAATCAAAGCAGAAAAAAAGGAAAAAAGGAAAACTGCTGTTAAAGAACTACACAGTAGCTTTATGAGCGCCTGGATGTCCACTCCTCTCTCACCTCTTTACAAAGTGGAGTTCTGCCTGTACACTTGGGCTGCTGGTAGCTTTTAGGCAGGGCTCTGTAACTGGAGCCTAGTCTCTTACAGGAAGCATAATCAATCTCCATGGCGATGCCCTCGGTAGCCCGCTCCTTGGGGTATGTTTCAATGTGGGACATTTCACGATACCCCAGGAAGTTTTTGAACCAGTTGAATAGCTCCGGGAATTTTCTGTTTAGCAGAAAGATATATAAAAAATAAAAAAGCAACCAAAAAATAAAATAAATAAATCTATCAAGTTTATTGCAAAAGTTTTATTTCATGTGAGCCGAGTTACTCACCCTAAAAACGGCAGCACCAGCTGCACCAGTTCAGCTCTGGAAATCACCTCCTGGTTAAAGATGACCAGACATCGCAAGAAGTTGTCGTAGGCCTCTGCACTTCGCAAGGCTTTGCGCACCTAAAATATAAAAATCTGCTTTGGTCTTGTGGCACAAGTCAAGTTTTTGAGAACAACAAGAACCACCAACACAAACCCTGTGTTCTTCGGATAAACTAGCAAATAAAGTTAAGTTGCTCTGTGATTATGTTGAACATTGTTTGGACAGAGGAGTGCAGAGGGATAGTGTATATATTGGAACAAAGGCTGGAGAATATGGAGCCAGGGCTCGCAAAATCGCTAGCCCGACGTCCCGGGGCTAGCGATTTTTTGCAAAGAGTGAACTACCACTGGCAAAATTTAGCAGTCTTTGCAAACTTTAAAAAGCAAATGTCCTAGATCTTGGTTCCACTTGCCTCTTACCCGTGACTTCAATGGAAATTTCAAATTCAGGATCTGACACAGACTGATTCATGTTGTACACAGTTCTTGCAAGTTCATAGAAATTTCTGTTCAATTAGAACCAAATATTTGAGTTGATGGTTGAAATTGTTGTTGTAATTTGTGTTTTAAATATTTTTAGATTGATAGCTTGAGTTTCCTTTACAATATTATACTTTAATGTATAATATTGTAAAGGAAACAAAACATCAATCAAAAAATTGTCCTCTTTTTTTTAAATTTTATTCAGGCTACTTAAATTTATTTTGGGCTACCAAAAACTGAAGAGTGCCTGCCCGAAGGGCTACCAGGGATTTTGAAATTTTGCGAGCCCTGGGAGCTAACATGCAGGAAGAAAAGAGGAAGACTATAGAGAAGATTCATGGATGTAGTGAAGGAGCACATGCAGAGGGTTCGTGTGACAAAAGAGGAAGCTAGGGACAGGGTGGGATGGAGGAAGACGATCCACTTTTTAATTCCCCTTTCCTCTTATTTAAACTAAAAAACAAAATACAAACTCACCTTCTCAAAGAACAGAGATTCTGTGCCGACTCCATGCTTGCTGGCCTCTGCCACTGAGGAATCTTTCAAGTTCAGTAACTTCGGCTTCTTCTGCAGCGTTCCCAAAACGGCATTCAAGACACAGGTACAATAATTTAAAAACAAAAACTTTCAAACACTTCACATAAAACATGGAAATAAAACCAAATTGGGCTCAGTATGAGACTGCACGTACCTTGACGGGGGGTGTGGCCCCTGGCGTGGGATGGCGACGGATCTGGCAGCCATTCTGATTGGGCCTCTGCTTGTTGTTGAGCTGAAGCTTTTTGGCAGTGCCACCGTGGTCGTTTCGTACAGACTCGGCCTTCTCAGCAGTGGTCTTATTTAATAGCTACGACGAATACAAAACACTGATTAAGACAAGAGCGCATCAACATGACAGATCACAGACTACGGGGGGACATTATTCTGAGAAACTGATTTTAATGAATAAACTTAACCTTTGTTTTTAAGGTGTCTCTAATAAATCTGAACTCATGAGTAGAATATGGTATATTAAATATATGGATTTTCTCACCACTGAACTGTTGGCATCAGGGAGAAACTGCCCAAACTCAGAGAGTAGATCCTCCTGATTCTTGAAGAGCCTGGCCACCTGAGCATAAACCTCCTGTTCAGTCAGAGCTGGTGTGTAGTTTCCTCCAGCCTCCTTGGCATTACGCTGCTCCTTCTGTGGGTGGAAGAACACAAACAAATTGAGTGATTAAAAGTCACTCTATTGGGCTTTTTTAAATATTTTTTTCCTGTCATATATCTCATTACATTGGTAGATATTAAACAAGTCCAAAGTTTCATTTTTCTCTGTCAGGCAGAATTGAGGCCGCTTCTTTGTATTCTGTAGTAACAAACAGCAGTAGCTTTTCCATACATTTTGACACTCCCCCAGTAACAGTACACAGCTATAGCTACAACAGAGCTGGAAATCAGCATAAAAGGTCCTCTTTAAAAGCTACCCACTAACTAATTTTAATGTAAATTCACAATTTAAGCTCAGAAACGCTTTAGAGCTTCACTTTGGCTTTCATTTTGAGACACTGGCCTGGTAAGTATGCAGGATCTCCAGGAAGGCTTTGTAAATGTCGGGCTGGCCCTGGAAGCGGTTTTTGATCTTGTTGACGTAGTTGATGGCATGGTTGAATTCCACTGGCTGGTTGTTCTGCATGGGTGGTCCGGTGGGGGTCCCGCTGAGTGGTGGGTGGAGCTGCATAGGTGGGGAGCGGGGAGAGGTGTAGGCAGGGATGGACGGATTGCTCTGGCTGCTTGGTGTTAACGCCTGGGGCTGAGGAGGCTGAAACAGGAAAGATTTTAAGTGTACTGAAACACATGCTTCACAGTAAAAAAACAAAAACAAAAAAAACCCCACACAATATTCCGTTTCTACTCCACCACATTTTATTCTCACCTTGCTGGTCTTGGCGGGCGTGGGCTGTGTTAGAAGGGGTGGAGCGGTGGTGGTTGCAGACGAGGGAAGCGGAGGCTGAGGTGGGGGAGCAGCGGGAGCAGCTCCTGATACGGGGATGTTCTGGACTGAAATGCCATGTGGGGTGATGTGGTGGATCTGACCCGGTGTTGTCACATTGACTAGGTCGTTGGTCTGGACCTCGATCTTGTAGCCCGGAGGCAGGAAAGTGTTGAAGCCCATGATGAGGTCAGGATGACCTTTGAAGAGTTGTGACACTCTGCTGATCACTCCGGGAGTGTCAATACTGGAAACGCAAAAGCAGAAAGAATTTGAAAATTCAGTTATACTTGGGGAGGTATCTCGAGTACATTTAAAACCTGGCAACATCTGAGGCATCAAGAGCAGCGTGTACTCTTAGGACTTTAAATTAAACCATATAAATGCATCTCTGTAGGTGCTAACTGTAAAAGACTTGTTGCTTGTGAAAAAAATGCCAACTCGTTTTATGGAGAAGGGGGAAAAAAGTAAAATGAACGACTGGTCAAAAACGTTTAATGTCTAGGTCCACGGCAGAGCCACGAATCATTTCGTCTACACAACATTTCATTGTTGTTGTTTACTTTGCTACGCGGCGGCAGCAGCAGCAGCTAGCGAAAGTGCCAACCTAGCCTAGCATGAAACAAGCTAACTCGAGCTAAACTAAGCTATCCTAAGCTAAGCTAAGAAGCAGACTTGGAGGTACTTCACCCCTGAAATACCATTACCTTCTGTTTGTATGTTTGCAAAACGTTTTGTTGCTATTATTCTACTTAACTGCAAACCGTGTCCAAACTCAAGTGACATGACTGAAAAGATACGCAGACGCTTATTCTAGCTCGCTCAGGCACTTTCCCTCTCAGTTTGTTCGCTCAGAGACGCAGTTTAGAAGCTAGAAGCGAGAATGTCTTTGCTGTGGGTTAACACGTATCGCGAAGCTTTTTATTATAATTGTGCTAATATAAGGCGTCGTCCTCAGCTCGTTAAAAAAAATAATATCATAATTTCACTCAAGTGCAACCGTCCGTGAGGTTATTGGCTTCAGTATGGAGCAGCTACCATGCACGATGAACCGAAAAAAACTAATGTAAATAAATTAGATAAATAACCCCAATACTTTTTTCCACTGTATTTAACAGCTCACTTTAATTGTACGCTAATACGATTAAAGGAAAAACATGGATTATAACTTTCCTGCCATTAATTATTTATTTATTCGTCTGCTCCTGTGGGTAACACGATCAAATTAAAAATTTGCTCTAGAAAGTCGGTCAACTTTTAAAGGATCAATCTTTAATCAAAACCTTGCCCTCACCTTTGGGATTTGAACTCTTTCATTATGTCTAAAAAGTCGTTGTAGACCTGTGGCTGGTTGCCAAACTGCAGCTTCACTTGATCCAAGTAAGACAAAGCGTCTTCCACCTTAGGGAGAGAGAGAGAGAGAGAGAGAGAGAGGAAAGTCAGCTTTATCTGCCATGTTTTTTTTCCCAAAACACTGGTATCTGCATCAGCTATAAACTGAACTGAATTCCACAACTGATGTGTGATCTGCCTAAAAAGGGCAGATTTTCTCTACTACCACACATTTTAAATGTTTCAATCTAAGGCATAATGAACCATCACTATGAATGGATCTTATTTGTTTTTACGATCACTGCGCAAATTCAAATAAAAGCTGTGTTTAAACTACCAAAAAACAACAAACTAAAAAGCAAATGGCTTAAAAATAAACTAATTTCCAGAGAAGTTCTAATATTGTAGCTTTGTTACTTTCCCCAAACCTCTTTAGCATTTTAACTGTAAAAGTAAAATTAGATTTACAGACCTTGAGTCTCTGAAACTGCTGCTGGCCCTGTGCAGAGGCCTGAGGAGCAACTGTATGGGTGTGCCCTGACATCACCGAGGGCCCGTGGGACTGCACTGCCGGGCTGTGGTGGTGGGAACCCCCATGGACAGCTGGGCTTGGAGTGTGCCCATGCCCGCCACTGTTCTGGGCCACCGTGGGAACCTGGGAAATCAGAGAGGTTTTATTAAAAGTACAGCAAATAGTACCATGTGGAAGTGCCACATAGTGCCCTAATATTAGATTGAGCCTTATTTAGATAACACCAAATCACAACAACAGTCCCCTCAAGGCGATATAAAGTGAGACACATAGACAGAATGTGCACAGCTGACAGGTGGGGAAGCCTGGAGCATGAGCTGTGAGTGCTTAGTAAAGAAAAGTTGCTATGTTCTCACTAAATTATAACTCTTCAAACAAAACGATCAAATAAATCTTGAGCGGGCCAACACGGTGTACCTGATATCCTTGTGGGACGGAGTACTGGACGCCTGCTGTGGGCTGCATGTTGTCAGACACGGCCTCGTACACAGCCGGAGCTGGAGCAGGGGCCAGGACACGATGCTGGAAAGCCTCCGCGTTGCCACCGAGGCGCCGCTGCGGGGACGCAAAAACCGTTTCCGGATCCTCCCCACGCCGCTTCATTATGTACGCATACTCGGGAGAGCTGCGAGACCTGTAAATACACAGCGACATATGGAGCCCATTTCAAACTGGCAGACCTCTGAGAAGTTATCAGAATCTATTACATCACACTCACAATTTCATTCAAGAATTTGTGGGAATATATTATTTTGCTTGTACTGTGAATTTATAGACAAACACACACACACACACACACACACACACACACACACACACACACACACACACAGTGAACCACTTTTCTTGTTTGGCTGTGGCAGAAAATGATTACATAACCGTCTTCACAGTACGTAGATTTATTGAAACGTCTGATGCTTTCAGCACCAAAAAGAAGCCTCTATGTTTATCAAGGTCAATAAAATGTGACCATATTGATTCGTTAACATGTGATTTGACTACTTTGACAGCATTTTTTTCTCATTAGAAACTATATCCAACTTTTATGCATGAATATGGAGCTTCTTGAACAGCTGATCGGCCATGTGCATGTTTGGAGAATTCAAGAAAAGCTGGCAGGCAAAGGTGAACACACACAGGACACAGCACCTTGGAGTGTTGAGTCCCCCATTCTTCTTTCTTTCTTTCCTTTTTCTTGGGGGTTGGGGGGTCTTTTTGTTGTTTTGCATTGTGCACTTCTGCACCAGTGTTATCTGTACCCTCCCTCTTGCCCGCCGCAGCAAGAATGCCACAAAGTTACGTTTACTGCAAAAGTTCCCATGTGAGGACAGGGCACATATTTTGTATTTAGTGAATTTTCTATTTTGATTTTATTATGTGTAGGAGAAGCCTGGTTACTGATGTATGAATTTCCCTCTGGATTGATAAAATTATAGAAGTTTTTTTTTCTTAAGTTAGTTTTACAAATATTCCTGTCCATATTTAGATTAAAAACATAACACATTTTAGCCAGTATTTTTCAAAGGGAAGAAAACAATCCACCTTCTTGGAAGATCCCTGAGATCTGAACCTCTCAAAACCACTTGATGACAAACTGCAAGAAATCATATATCAACAGTGTAAAAAAAATCTGGATTTGGTTTTATCAGACTGTTGAAAAAATGGGGGGGGGGGTCAACTGTACAGGAGTATGGTAAAAATGAAAGAAAGGTGTTCACCACTTTAGCACATAAAAAACTGGCAAAAAAGGACTTGAATCACAAATAAGTTAGCTGATGAAGCTACAAAATGTGTGTACCATAATAGTTTAATCATGGTAATTCACTACTTTCTAATACTGCTCAGTGTACTTGCACAAGTACTTGTATGTTTTGCTGCTATCAGCTTCTACTTTAGTGTATTTTGGATGGAAATACTAAACTTTAATTTTCGTCATAGTTCTAGTTTCTTATTATTTTGCAGGTTTTCAAATGCATACATAATATACATAGGTAGCGTTAGCTATAATAATACGGCAGTATACAGGCAATTAAATCAGCTCCTACATTAAAGTAATAGCCACATTAATGAATCGATGAATATGATTTAATTATAGCCCCCTCCCCCCTTAGCTACACACAGGCGTTACTGATACACGTTTGGTTGAGCCAAAGTGTATTGTGTATTTTTCTGTTATTTCTGGCTACGCCGCTAACAAAAATACTGGTTAAAATATCTCTACGGCAACTTTTTGCTTGTCACAAGTCCCCTCTGCCTTGTCTTATCTGTCCCGTGTCTCTACATGCTACATGGATGACAACGTTAGCATGAACTGAATGTACGACTCGCGCTCCGAGCAGCCAATAAGACCCACACAACCTACGTCACCGACAAACAGGTGCTGTGGGAACGTGGAAGTCGGTCTGCCATTCACAACTTCCTCAAGACGACGGCAACTCTCGGTCACTCGAAGGAATGGCGTACTTAAAAAGATAAAAGCGCTAAAGTCGGGCGGCTAATAAAATTCTACACGCGTGTGTCGAGCAAAAGTAACACAATGATAAACTCGAGTGCCCGTGCGCTGCTGCTGCTTCTGACGCTTCCTCACTGCTCCCACCAGCAGCTGAGCTCCACCGTGCCAGCAAACGAGTCGTTCCGCACGGCCAAAGAAAGCCAGCCTGTGGTATTTACAGACAGAAGCGCAGTGTAGTAACGTTACAGTCCTCCAATATGAAAACGCGGTTGTGTCTATTACACGCTAACAGCCCCACAACCGCGGTTCTCCCGTCCCGTTTACAGGCCTTTACAAGCAGCGACCTCGAGTTACGCTTTCCCCACGCCCGCCATTTAGAGCGTGGCGCAGGAGTTCAGTGCGTTTACACTCCATTTTCCAGCAGGTAAGAGCCAAGAGCAAGTCGTACGCAAGGCACCCTGCTGAACGGCCAGGGTAAAATAAATGTATACTGTTTATTTTAATTAACTTTGCTGGGAACTTATTCTGTCGACGGGAGTTGTTTGCTGCCAGCTAGCAGCTAGCTAATGTAAACAACATGAGTAGCCTGACACCGATCGCTGTCCGGGGCTAGGAGAGGGAAGCACATGCAGCCATTAGCGATCTGGTGGGCTCTCGCTTAAACGGCGAATATTTGCTATCGATTTGCCACACTGATGGCTTTAGATGGACTTATGAGTGAACAGCATACAAAGAAGCATCGATCATCTACGTGATTTAGTTAAAACGTCTTCTGACCGGAGGGAGTTAGCTTGCCAACACTAGCTTGCTGAATGAACTCACCCCTCTCTCCCAAATAGCAAGCAGAAGTTCGGTGATGATGGTACGGTAATCCGTTGGCTTTTGGTGAAAGGCTACACCACTGACTGGAGAACACAGAAACTCAATGTATTTGCGAAAAGCAACTAATCGATGGCGTATTACTTGAAATAAACAATTCAAGCTACAAAGTGAGAATCTCCCCTACAAACGAAAACAATCTCCGTTCGGTTAGCTTGGGGTGGGCGGGGTTTTCACCCCTGGAGTGAAAAGCGGTCCTCCTTTTAGGAGCTATTGGTCAGCCTTTTCGAAGAACCCGGACAAGGGCGGGGCGACGAGTTGGGTTGTGAAATTGAACTGTCAATCAAAGATTTCTCGAGCAGTTACCAAGCACGCCCTTTTGACTTGAAGCGCGATAATGCCAGCACAGAGCGGAGAGGCTCAGCTGCAGTATAAATGGGGAAAGCATAATAGCACCACGTTTAGAGACGAACCTAGAAAGCACAGCCCGTTCATTATCAAAGTATAACACGGTCACGGAGGTGTTAGATAAGGCGCCACATGGGTTTTATCAAGAGGAATAAGCATGCTACTGACCAGGGAAAAGTTTGAAGAGCCTTTGAGAGTTTTTTCTCTTTCTTTAAAGATGAATTGGAACATTAATATTACCAGTGAGACACACAAACGGCAGTTACTGGGTTTTAAATAGCAATGTAGCTCCACTGGTGATGTCAAACATAAGACCCAGAGGCCAGAATTGGACCAGCCAAGACTCCCATCCCGCCCACTGGCCAGCTTTGAGAAGGAATGCATAGATTTTGAACTTTTAACTGTATTTTCACAAGTTCTACAGGTTTTCCAACTATACCTCTCACCCCCAGTTCCATTACTATGTAGCTAAAGTAATTAACTAATAGATAAACAGTTATATTACAGAAAGGTTTCCGTTTCTCCACTATGTACTATAACAGTTCTGTGTTTTGTTTTGTTTGTTTGTTTGGATTCTGTTACATTGAGTCCATGGGGGTACAAATACATTTTCTGTGAATTCATGAAAACATATTTTATAATTACAGGACAGTCTGGGCAATGAACTGCCGTTCTGGCAGTTCATTGCCCAGACTGTCCTGTCTTTCTGTATTTTTTTTTGTAAAAAAAAAAAAAAAAAAAAAATTCACTCATCCCACCCACTTATGATCAAAGTGTATAGTATGTAGTCTTCAGTGTAAAATGTGATTGACACCACTGGCTTAAATTGTAAGTCTTGTTCTTTTAACCTCATAACAGCAACACGTTCACATATATTTGATGTTGTTTACTGTACAATTGATGGAGGTTCAATTAATAATAACTACTTAATAAATAAAGCACAAGTGTGATTATTGATATTTCTTTGTTTTTTTTTTTGACTAAATGGATATATTCACGGAATGACTGGGGGCTCTATGGTATGGCTCTTCCAAGATGAAGTTTAATTGAGGTTTAGTTCACAGCACACACAAGGCATCAGCGTCACATCATACCACATTGCAGCTTTTCTACATGCAAAATAGTCTGCAGCATTTTAATGTAAAATATAATGTTTAGATGCAGGGTTCCTTTGGCGGTACTGTGTAAGAGTAGATTTACAGTTTAATATTTTGCAACTTCCCCAAAAAAATGTTTCAAGGAGTTGTTTTACAAAAAATAAAATGTTAGGACTTTTCTGCTGCAGTGGCTGTCATTGTCCAGCAACTATGCTTTTAAAAATGCTGTGATGGTTGGAGCCACCATAATATAAACATAAATAAATATTTGGAATTTTCAGTCTTTCTGGTTTCTATTTTAAATTAGTTTTTGCATGTATGTATTAATTTTTTTTGTCTGCCCTGCTGTTTGCAATACTGCATTTCCCTATTAACATTCATAAAGTAATCTATCCATCTACCCAACCAATAGATCTCGAAAAACAATTAACTACTTCCTGGAGTTTTGCAGCACGTGACTTTTGTGGGCGGGCTATGCCATTAAGGCTTGTGTCCCTCCCACAGTAAGGGGACGGGGAAATGGGGGGGAGGCACTGCAGCCAATCGTTGCACGGATCCCGCATTACAAATCCCCTAAAAAGGTGGAACTTCCGAAATAAACCCTCGCCCACGACAGGCGGAGCTGCAACAGCAGCCCGGGATTCCTCCCTCCAGTTCAGGCAGAGGATTCAGCTGCAGCACACACATACACACGCACAGCTTCACTATCCCGAGTTGGTTTCCTCCCCCCTTTATAATTACACCCATCCAAACCGAACACACACGAGCAAAAAGCGTAACATTAAAGTGCTCCCCTTTAAATTTCCGTCTGGATGAAACGCGGAGACAGCCCCCAGCACCGAGGCGCACAGCTAGCAGGACCAGCCAGCCCCTCTGCACCGTGCACTCGGTCGACGCTGGCTGCGGACTCCACAAACAAAAGGGTTCGCGGCACTAAAACACTCACCGCTCACTCGCGGTTTGTTTTACCGAGTACCGGCGGACTGGGAGATTCAGTGGGGCCTCGGCGGCCAGCACGGCGGCTTTTACGGACAGAAAGAGCCGATCCGGTCGTCCTTACTAAACAATGCCAAAGTCAAACGAAACGGGAACTACGGCGGAGCTGTGTGGCAATACCGGAGCCACGCCATTCTCCGCTTTCCCCCCCTCTCCCTCACTCGGGTCCCGCAGACAGGACCACCGCACGTTTTGCAGAACCCATTCTTTGTTTACTTCACTAGTCGGGAGTAAAAATGTCTAACCTGTCTCACCACAACAACTACACCCCCTCCCCTCCTCCCCCCTACCGATCCATTACACGCTCACACAACGCTGCAGACAAAAATGCTTCGACTCGCAGACAGCGGGGATGCCTCAGATGGTGTCCACACAGCCCCGGGAGGCTGTTTACCGGTCGACATAATGCCATCCCGCACATTTAAGCAGCCAACACCTTATGAAGCTGGCTATTCTGCTGCCGTTTACTCGCGAAACAAGAGCCTCGCAATTCATTTACGCGCACAAAATAATAAGAATGTTAAAAAAAAGCCACCACTGACACCAGACCGCCCTCAGATCCTTCGCAACAATCACACGCATCATAACGTAGCGACACACTCGATATTATTTAGTTTAAGCAGCCGTTACATACCCAGTAAAAAGACTCCTTACTCCGGATTCGTGTTTGTAACAAAATAGTTGGAGACGCCCCCTCTCCACTGGCATTGGCGCAAACTGGAAGATACGTCACTCTGCGTTTGAATATGACCCGCTAAAAACCGAGGCAGCATCGCAGGGAAACAGCCTCCTCTCCAGCACACGCAAAACCTGCAGTTCCGATACTGATGGAGGATTACCGAGGGCGGCGTTGGGGGTGTCGAACTCATTTTACACCGCGGGCCACACGAAGCTCCACCAGTGAAAGTCGCCTTTGTGTCAGTGTGAAGAACTGGACTTAATCCCGGAGATATTTGAAGGAAGGAGAAAGAAGTGCAGTGTCAACAATGCTCCTCTGGGTTTCTGTATGGTAAAGAAATGCTGCTTAAACTGTAAGAAATAAATGTGTGAAATGACAGGAAAAGTTATGTAATTATGCTCATTGCGCAGACTGTTCTGTAATTATAAAGGACAAAATTATTTTTGTTTTGTTTTTAATACTGTCTACAATCACAATGCCTATATAGTGAAAAACAGCAACCCTCCTCATATTTAATAGTCTAGTAATCTGTTAGCCTACTACTTACTTTGGTGTTGTGTGACTGGCTATGGGGGAGCCCTTTATCAACAGAAAAGCTGTAACACTTGTGAAAATACAGTTAAAACTCTCAAATTTATGTCCTCCTTCACATTTTCCAAAGTTGTTCAGTGGGCCGATTCTGGCCCCTGGGCCTCACGTTTGATAACCCTGGGTTTGAGAACTGTTTGTCACGTGACACTCAAAACTAACTAATCCTGCATTAATTATTTCTGCACTTTGTAAGCCCTGTATTAATGCTATATAAATGAAGAGATACCGTGTCTACGATTGCATTTGTGGCAAGAAGCTCCTTTTTTAAAGCTATGTTTGCTATTAGTTATTACCAATAAAGGCACAGGGAGACAATCTGGGTCACTCTGAGGGATCGTTGCTATTTTTGGGTAAAAAAAACAACAAAAAAACCAAAACCTGTTCAGTTGGGTAAAGATTTGGCGACTGCTTAATTCACATGATTTTTCCATATAGACTTTAAGCCAATTTATTAGATACACTTGTTCAGAATCTCCATATACATACTAGCAAAGTGTAACTTTGAGCTACTTCAATAATGTATTCAGATACTTGCTTTTTAAAAAAAAGAAAAATGAAGACTGCTTATTGAACCTTCTGATAAATTACAACTGAACTTAAATATTAGTTTGCTATAGCTTGTGCGATTTGTTGCTTACAATGTAGAGGTCTCAAAAACGCTTGTGTCAAATGATACATTTGGTATCAGAGGGTTATACGATTGATTTATTACAGCAAAATGCAGCTGGTGGTTAGAGGCTCATCACTCTCTACAAATATGAAACCAGAGAAGTTGGGTAGTGATGAAAAAAGAAAAAAAAAAAAAAAAATGTCCCCAGAGCCTACAGGTGGATGCAGGCATGGTGAAGAGGTTGAAACAACATGAGCAGACCAAGAGACTGGAAGGGTTTTTGGCGTGAACTGAGGAGAGTGAGGCATGCTGGTGTGCACAATGCAATGCAGGTTGAGTTTTCTGCTTAAACTAGCCTGCAGGCTTTGCTCCAGTTAATGTACAGCAAGAGCTTTTTTCCTCAAGAAGCTAAGAGCAGTGAACAGGAACCAAGGCCTTATGGGTTTGACAACAGCCACATACCATTAAATCTGCTCTGTTGTGCAGCTTTCAAATCATTACTTAAAGCAGAAAAACTGATTCATGCGCACGATGTAAGAGACATCTTTTATTCCTAGCTTTACTTTAATAATTGTCATGTTTTCATTTATGTCATTGCATTAAGTACAAGAGTGAAGCTGTGCTTGTCGACACGATGATACCATATTCAGTGAAGAACAGTAAAAGTGCAGCTTTGAAAGCCAAGAAACACACCGCCTGTACAGAGACACAGGTTGGCATAGGTTTTTTTATTTAATACAGTATAACTTTAATCACTAGTCATACGAATGATAAACAGGTTATAACAGAACAAATATAAAATTAATGTAGATAATTGTATAATCCTAGCTAATCGTATGAAAACAGCTGTTGAATAATAGAAAAATAAAATAGCGCACATTTGTGTCCATCATTGAAAGGAAAAGTCTACCAAAAAAAAAAAAAAAAAAAAAAAAAAAAAAAAGTACACACAAGGATGGCAGACAGAAAAAACAGAAACTTCACTACAAGCAAATTCAATATGAATTCTGTAGCAAAGAACACTCCCCCCCTCCCCCACCCTGCCCCCAACATGTCAAAATATAACAGTTTTTGTACATGTACTCAATGGTAATAATAATAATAATAATAATTATAATCATAATAATAATCGTAATAATGGCAAGATACTGGGACCAAATGAAAGCACAGATTACATCCACAGTCTGGAGAACTGAAAGCAATAATAATGAAAATTATACTTAAGTTTCTGATGCTCACATGGCCCAGAAGGACTTCATAAGATGTAGGCACAGATTTGTGCTTGGTTCAACTATTCTACCGTAGCCGTCTGGTTTTCCCAGTAAAAATCAGCTCGGTTTGTCCCAGTAAAGCACTATGCAGAATTGTATTCATTTTACAGTAAATGGTTTATATTTAAGCATCACTAAAGTTACAATAACAATCAAGTTATCCCAGCATCATGTGTAGAGCTAAAGAATTAAGTTTTTCCTCCTCCAGTCCCATTGCCATAACGACCAATCTCAGAGCATGTTGGGAATAGTTATTTCAAAGTGCTAAGACATGTTTTTGTTTTGTTTTTTGTTTTGTTTTTTTAAAGAAAAAAAAAAAAGTATTGCACTACTCATGAGGTCTTAAGTGATGTACAGATGCATGCTTAAATGGCATAGTAACTGCAGCATTGGCTGCTCTAAGCAAGTGTGTGAGGATGCATGTGGGGGGCTTAGGAATACATTCCCACAATAACGAAAGCTCAATGGCACACCTCACTAGAAGCGAAGCTGCCATGACTCCATATTTAGCATAAAGGGTCCTTCTGCTAAATATCAAGGGAAAAAAAAAAAAAAAAAAAAAAAAAAAGGGCACAATCATGGACTGAAATGTATAATGCCATTTGGGATTTGAGAGGATTCATTTTGGATGTGCTTTACTTATTTGGGCTGGAGGAGAATACATTGATGGAATGAAACTGCTTCTATCCTGACTGTGGGTTCACTTGGTGTTTGGTATGACACTCCTGAGACTATGCAAAAGTAGCTCGTACCATCCATTGCCGTTTTCACCTACAACGTCCGCAGCCAAATCGGTCTTCAGCCTGCTGGCTCCTAATTAGAAAGTCAGTGAAAAAGCACAATCAGTTTTCCCGCTGCATTTACCTAAAGCACGCTCTGCATGCCTAAACCGCAGTTCCAGTGGTATAAGCACCCCCCCCCCCTTCTGAGGTCTACACCTGAGAAAGGACAGTGGTGGAAAAATATCCCAAACTGACTCTCCCAAAGCTCAAACATTTATCACGACACACTGTTACTCAACATAGACACGCGTCCAAAGTGAACCGCCATGGTAATGGTTCAAGCAATTTTACCCCAAAAATGACAACAACGTCAAGATCTCATTTCCCAACCGCACTGAGAACAATTTGTCCAAGAACACATGAAACAAGATAGCAGCCACAGTTCCGTCTCATCCGAGGTGGCATTTATTATGGCAAAGAAACACTTATGAAACACTACAGCAGCAGTTAGGGAAAATGAAAGCGCAGTTTTTTGGACTGTGTCCATGTTAAAAGGTTCAATGGGATAAACTACTTTTGGAAAAGAAGGAAAAAAAAGGAAAAGAAAAAAGATGATCTTGGACCCGACCTCACGCATGCAACACTGTGCTGCGCTGAGCAGTGTCTCCACAATGACGTGCATTTTTGGAGACATGTTCAGCAAATAAACAAAAACGTCACATTGCCAGAAATGTCATCATTAAGGACATTATGTCAACAATCAAGCCTTTTATCATCACAGTCTTGGTCTGCCAATAAACTATGGCCTAGTTTTTATTTTTATCTTTTGTAAAGACAGCATCTGTGAGGAAGTTACTTTTCCTGGGCTAACTGGTCACAAAACATGGCTTGGGGCTAACAGACTTGACTGCAGGAATCACAGGGCTCATGGACTGGTTTGGAAGGTCATGGCTGAAGCTCACTGATTGGCTGGGATGAGGCCCTGTCTTTGGGCGTGCTCCAAAATGGCATTGTAGCAGAAGTAGTACTGGTCCGGGGTTTGAATGCTGAAGGCCCTCTGTGTTCTCATGCGGCGCACTGTCTGGCACACGTTAAGTGAGCCTACGTCCTGTAGCTGGGACAGACAGATGTCCAGGGCACAGAAGGTACCTGCCGACAACAGCGGGTTAGTGGCAACTCTTTAAGATTACAGACAATGAAACGCTGTCGTGTTGGTTAAAAGCCTTATCCTCATACAGTCTGATAAACATACTCATTCAGGAAAAAAGAATATTCAGGTTATTCTTTGCAGGATGTTGCTGTACAAAAAACCACCTTGTGATTCTTTTGGTTGCTAGCAGATTGCTGCAGTGATCCATAGTCTGCATCATCATGCAAACTTCTCTGAAAATACTTAGCAACTGCTTGCTCAGTGGCAAGAAATTTTGAAGCCATGCAACGCAAACTAGAAACAGAAGGTTTCCCATCAGAGTTATGTTATCAAAGTTATGGCTTAGCACTGGAGTCAACACCTTTCAAAAGGCAGGACTTTTATTTTGGAGACAAACCCTCTCTGTAAGAGTGTTTGCAGAATGGTAGGCATCTTCCATGCAATCTAGGACCAACCGCAACAATCTGCTAGTTACCAAAGTAAGCAGAATTTTTGGTGCAGCACTCACTGTGTGGCTAGTTCACATACTAACAGCCAGCAACCACTCTTTGAATATAGAATTTGTTTATGTAACCTGTGGTTGCCGGTGGGTTGGTAAGACTGTGTGACTGAGGCCTTAAAGCACAAGTATACCCATCGTGTTGGTCACTTTACATGCGCTATTCATGCAAGCCATAAAGACGCAGGTACCTGCCTGCTACAGAATTCTCACCACTAAAGCCACACCACCACATGAGTGCTGAAAGAGAAGTTGTCAAAACGGTCCCCCCCTCCAGAGTTGCATCTTTTCAAACAATGCGAGATTGTTGCTCCATCTAGCTCTGTATAATCTGTGAACCTGAGCTTTTGTATGACTAGATCATTAAAATAGTGGTAAAAACTGACAGGAACAACACTTGTGTTCAACCCAGCTGCAGCGACAACAAACATGTCAGTTTGACATCAACTTTGCTGTTGGGTGCAGTTTGTGAGGCACTGCACGGTGGGTATAAAATGGCCCGAAGCCCTAGAAGAAGGTTTTTATCCCTGCATCTCACCTGTTCTCCCAATCCCTGCACTACAGTGGACCACCATTGGCGGTCCCAGCGGATGGCCTGTCCACTGAGATCCCAGAGCCTTGACCATTTTTCTCTGTTGTCTCTTCACAGCTCCCAGGAAGTCAATCAGAGTCACTGCTGAGGTGGGGACGCCATAGTCGGGCCAGCTGAGGTACTGGAAATGACTCACTTGTCTCTGTTCACATGTCTGAATACACACAAATACAATTTTACAGGTTATACGCTTTATGATAAAAAAAATATGTACGACAGAAAATGCATTCTGCTTGTTGAAAACTGTCCAACTGAACCAGGGAGTGGAGTACTTTGAACATTTTGGGGAATGCAAAGAATATGAGGATATCAATCCCACTCAGTTACTGGTCCTTTTCAGGCAATGCCAGATTTTTTGGCCGCAACATTAAGCAAAATGTTTTTTCTCACCTCAGTGTTGTGCAGTTCAAGAGTGGTGTGGTTGTAGTGGGTGTGGCGGTCCACCCTCTGGTTCACTACTGCTATGTGGCCATAGACCTCCTGTCCACCTTCCTCCAGAGGCCAGTACTGCCCACACTTTCTCCGACTGCCTTCGTCGGTCCTGCGGCAGAGGGTCAGAACGTATTTGACAAAATTAACACCAATTCAACTTCTAAAAATCAAAACGGATACTTGTAGATCATCAACTCCATTACCTGGTTGTCATGACAATAACAAGGACATTTTGTTCCCAAACCATCCTCCAGAAATCACCGTAGGTCCTGTCTAGTGGTCCTGCACAATACAAACACCAAAGTCGAAGCAAATCAAAATTACAGTGAATAAAATTAAATAAAATTAAAATCTGATCCCGGCGTAATGAGTCATACTCATTTAACTGCATGGAGTAGCTCCTTAATGAGATGCATTAACCCACAATAAAGATGAACATTCAGCTCATTATGTACGACTGCCAAATAATTTTGTTCTTAGCAGTTGTTTCTGAATCACTGAATTACAGCAGTGACGTGTCATCAGAAATCAGGATGACATGATCATTTCTGAAAATAAACAGCCCAAGGTTAATCTGTTTATTTATTTATGGACACAAGCTTGAGTAAAATACCACAGATGTCTTCAGGTCATTAGTGTTACCGTTCTTCCCACTGATCTTACAAATGTTCCTAGAAGCCTAGGGATTCCTGTAGTGAGAGAAGAAATGTTGCACTGCAAGTAAAGTTTTGTGCAAGGTTGGGTGGTGAGTGCGTTTTGGTACATGTTGCAAAACCATCAGAAACTGTGGTCGTATCAGTGCATGAGTGATCATTCTCACTCCCGGCTGTTCCAATACAATTCTACCCGAACTACAGTGTTAAAAAGAAATTAAAGGAACACACTGAAAACAGATGAGATCTTAATGTGGAAAAAACAAAAACTCTGTACTGTGTTAGGAAGGAAAGGATGCCACATCATTGACTGGAAATGATAATCAATCTACAGAGGGCTGAATTCTAAGAAACCCTGGAAACAAGAAAAAAACAAAAAAAAAAAAAAAAAACACACAAAAAAAAAAAAAAAAAACAAAGGAAAAAAAGTGAAAAAGTTTCACTGCAGCACCTCAAAAGAGTACTCAGTAGTTTGTATGGCCTCCATGTGATTCTATGCATGCCTGATGACATCAGGGACCCACCACCAAACCAGTCACGGTGGATGATATTACAGGCAGCACAACATTCTCCCAGTCTTCTCCACACCCTTTCATGTTTGTCACATGTGTTCAGGGTGAACATGCCTCGATCTGTAAAAAGCACGGGGTGTGATGGACCTGCCAATTCTGGTATTCTGTGGTAAATGCCAATCGGGTTCCACGGTGCTAGGCACCTGTCAGGCTCTTATATCGCCCTCATGTCTGTTTCTGATTGTTTGGTCAGATGTTCACACCAGTGGCCTGTGTGAGGTCATTTTATAGCACGGAGGGGCAGATACCAGTTCTGCTGATGGGTTAAGGCCTTCTTCAGCCCTGTCCAGCTCTCCTAGAATATCTAGCCGTCTCCTGGAGTCATCTCCATGCTCTCGAGACTGTGCTTCTGGCAATGACACACACTGATGTGGAATCCTGGAGGAGCTCAACTACCTGTGCAACCTCTGTAGGGTTCAGGTATCACCTCATGTTACCAGTAGTGACACTGACATAATGCTTTGAGCAGTGCACATACCTCCTCCTAGTAACATTTTTCTCCTTGTATTTTTAAGTGTTTATATAAAACCTTACTCCAGAATAGTTCAATGTTGAGTTAAACTTTACATCATCTACAGTGTTAGCATGGCTGCAATGTAAATCAAATGACATGAACACTAAACACCCAAATTAGTTCTGCATAAATTCAACAGTGACACATTCTAGGTAGACCTACATTTAATCAGAAATCTGCAGTAACTTTCTTACTGTAGAGTAATTAGAAATACACTTTTGAAAGTATTAACTTCTGTTATTATAATATGTATTTTATTGGGCAACAAACTGTCCACCTCAGCTTACTGCCATTGTCCACTTATATGCTTCAGTTACATTTATTGCTATTTATGACACAGCAGTGGTAGTAACAGTGCCCATTTAGGCTGATGACCAAATGCCCTCATTTAAAAAGGTTCGCTTGTAGTCACACACTTATTTGGCTGTAGGTTCCACTTAACATTACTGATGATATCAGTTTAGCTCATTACAAGGACTGCAATGTTATGCCACTGGCATAACACTGCAAAACAGTCCCTTTAAATAAATGAACTTGTCGTACCTTGAGTACCAATGTAGGCATTCTTCTGTTTGTAGCCATCCATGAAACTTGCATTGATGTAGTCTGATCTCTGTGAGAGAAACAAAACTCGGTCACAAAAGGTCAACAGAATGCCAAACACATCATGTCAGTTCAATTGTTGGAGCATTAGAGACTTTAGAGGGGAAAATCCAACAGTTTGGTTGCAAGTTTGCTTCATAAGCTAGGTGGTAGGTGTCCAGCTGAGTACTGGGAGTGCAGTAGCCAGTTAGAAGTTTTAATCTTGACAGCTAAGAGTGACCATGAATGGAAGAGTGACCATGAATGGAACTGATCCAATGAAATGCACAATTTTTAAACCAGCATTTACCTCATTCTTTCTGGGTTTCAAACGGACTCTCGTCTGATCAAGGCACAACACGTCGCCGTAGCGATTCTTCTCCTGATTGTAGGCTGCTCTGTAGACAAAACAAAAGTTACTGCTGCCGCCTTTTGCGGCTTACAATTACAATAACAGTCGACACACACTGAACTAAAGTTTTGGTTTTCTGGTCATGTGCTACTTAGTTACATGTGACGTTGAAGTGAGGTCTATAATTTATGGAAGACTTGAAAACTAGAGGCAAGTATGCAAAATGAGGAAAAAGATGCAGTCACCAAGCACAGCTATACATTCCACTTTATAAATGCCAATAAGGAACAAAACAAAACATTCTGAAATTATTAGAAAGGTCATCTATTGACGTCAGGGTTAAAGGAAATGCTGTGGAATAGATTACATTACAATGCTACTAATTTTTGTCCCTCCCAGAATGCACGCTGCACCTACAGCATAAAAAGATTACAGGTATTAATAAACTAATCTTTCTGGCAGCTCTGCTCAGCCAGACAAAATCAGATTTTAAAGTGAGCACTGAATGTGCACCTGCTGCTCTAAACTCACTGTGCACAGTGGAAGGTTCCGGGTGGTGCTTCTTTGCGTAGCTCCTCATACTCCTGATGGATGCCCGAGCGCTGTAGCCTGCCGAGGTGCGTCAGCAGCTCCTGCGGGCGCATGGACTCTGGTCCGGGGACGTGAATGGAGGCATCTTCAAAGGGGATGCCCACCAATTCATCCACAGGGTCTATTCTGCCATTCTGGCCCGCCAGTAGCTGCTGGTTCCAGCTGTACGCGTCCAGAGGCAGCAGGCCACCAAGGTGCTGAGGGAGACAGTCTCTGGGGAGGTGCTGGCGCAGCTCGGCCATTTTTACCATCTGAACCTGGAGTTAGAAAAAACGTGGACTGAGATGGATTTGTTTTTACCCCCAAAGAAAACGGCATAAAAGGTCAAAGTCCCTCTGCCCGTGAGTTTGTCCTGTTAGCACTACAGTATCTTGAAAGCAGTCTACAATAACTGGATCTCATGTAGGGTTTTGTGCAGTTTACATAAATGCGAAAATGCTGCAGTCTTTCTACAGCTGGCATGCAAATACTTGTGTCATCTCACTCAGGAACCTGCCTATGTAAAACTGACTTCATGATATGGAACCAATAAAAAAACGAAATGCAACAGGATACCATTTGTTTTAAGCCTGCTTTATCTTAAATATCAGTTTTTCTCCTACTCTTGGCATAAAAATAAATAAATAAATAAATGAATAAATAAATCAATCCTGTGCACAGTGGCTCTTAAGAAATCAATGCTAATAAAATAATGACTGGTAATAATGTAGGAGGTATCCTGACTCCAGTGATTCAACATCTCAGGCATGTATGAGCCAGCAGGAGAAGCAGTTAAAGAATCTCATAATCACATGCTCAGTTGGTACACTGAATCACTCACTGCCTGCCATTTGAGGAGAAAAAAAAAAGAAAAAAAAAAAAAGAAGTTTTTGCCCTTCCCTTTCTTAATAAATTATTTAAAAAAAAAAAATGAAGCTGAAGAGCTACTTTGAGAAGTAATCAAAACATTTACCCTCTCCCTCAGTTTCTCCTTGAGAAGCAGGCTGAGCAGATTGTAGGGCACTCGAAACCACACCGGGGCCCCTACGATCAGCACCTTCTTCAGCCTGGCAGGGAACGCCCCCTGGTGGACAAAGACAGTAAATTACAGTAAACCAAATTCTTTGTTTAGAACTCACATTTTAAACTTTATGCTTATTATATTTATTAAAATATTGTAAATTAAGGGGCAACATCTCTTGTGTTTAGAGTGTAAACACAGGAGATGGTGCCAAGTTTATCTTATGGTACTTGTGCATCGAGGTATTAAGTACACAGTATGTGTACAGTATGTGACTGAGGACGACAGCTGCTCCAGAGAGATCAATATGTGGGCACAGAATACATCCCGCTGCTGCTGAGGTGACCACATAATAGTCTGCGTTATTGACTCCAGTGGACACACTTTAAACATGTAGCAGTATAACTCACTTAAATGCAGGCAACTGCAAAAATAAGTACCACTGCCACTGCATATGGATTAAGTAATACTTTAAAGGCTATCAACTCACACAGTGAGCCACTCATTTGCTTTTTTGGACATTTACTTAAATCCTGGAAGACAAAACATTTATAAATAAATCAGATTACTACTTTCTAAGATGGAAATAAATGTGCAGTTAGCCGTTACTCTAGCCCTGGAAAGGAATGAAGACTTTCAGCTCCTTTAGATCAATGACAGTAGTGTTTACACCTGGTCCTGTGAATAATCCGAGCATGTGCATCTCATTTTTGGAGAAACTTAATGTTTACAGCACCTATTCACTATACTGCACTGAAATCCCAAACCTTGAGCAAGTTGAGAATCTTCTTGCTGAGGTCCAGCTCAAAGTTTGTGTAGTTGGAGCCTGCCATGTCATAGATGAACACTAAGCCATTCCTCTGAGTCTCGAAGCTGTGACACAAAAACAAAAAGGAAAAATCGGGTTTTTGATATCTTAATTAGGTCATTTAACTACTACCCTGTGCTGTCAAGAGGAATTTATTCCCCACATGGATAAATGTCATTTTGGGGAATTTTAAAGACTTAAACTTAAGTTCCAGTAAGACTGTCTTTTCATGTACAAAATTTGATTCATAGGATTCCTTCAAAGAAAAGAAACTTTCACTGAAATAAAGCGAGTGATGTGTTTGGTAAGATGTTTAAAGGCTACAATGCCAGACTATGCAGTATTTCAAGGAAAAACAAATGCCCAGTACTTTACCAGACACACTCTCACCAAAAATTCAAAACAAAATGTGACCGCTTTGTTGCAGCTTCATTCACTGAAAACCACGTTCCTCACCTTTCCACAGCCCGATCCAGGAGGTAGAAGAGGGCCTGAAGCACAACATGGTTGCCCGTCTTGTTGGGGTGATGCAGTTTGGCTGTGTACAAGGCGATGGAGGCCCCTGAAGGGTCTCGTACACTCTGAAAATACACAAGCACACAATACTGGCAGGTTATCATTCAGCAGAGCAAAAGCCGTTTGTCGCAATTTTCCAGGCAACTGCTGCCCCCCGTACTGAATTGAGGATTGTTTATTAGTACTGGGTTCATTCTGTATTGTTTATTGTGGAGTTATAAGCAAGGCGGCGGAAAATAAGCAAGATGGACATGCACACATAGAAATACCAGCCTTTTTCTAGCCATCTTTATATCTAGCATTCAAGTTTCTCAAATGCATGAATTATGATGCCATTCTTAGAAACTGTGTGGTTTCTGAAGGAGTTTACTAGAGCTAAGTGTGACAACAACACCCAAACAGAAGTGCAAAAATGAAGAATGGAAAAAGAAAAATGACCACGGGGGGGCACTTAGGTTCACATGCTGGCTGCTGGCAGGTTGCCAGCTCAGAGAAAGGGCTGTCAACAGTTCAACAGAATGAACAATTGTTGTCATTACTGATGCCGCAGGTCTTGGATCTCTTCATTTTCGTCCTGGGGTAGAGACAGAATGCATTTTCTGAGCCAAAGCTGAACTGTGCTGTGAATGGGGGTGTCCGAAAAACCGAGGCTCTTCACTCGAGTGGAGCTGGTGACCAGAGATCCTCCGGAAAAAGCTCCTTTGTAAGTAAATAAGCCTGTATTCTCTGGCACGAGGGCTAAAAATACACCAGACAGGATGTGAAGCCCGCTGCCGAGGCTGGAGAACTCCGACGTCAGGCGAGAGGATGTGCAGCATCAATGCCACTGTGGCACGTCAGCGGGGAAGGAAAAAAGGGAAATGCGGGGAAATGGGAATGTGTGCGCGCGCGCGTGTGATTGCATGTGTGTGCGGTGGAAGTCGGCATCTTTAACGGTCACAATATGGCTGACGAAAGGCCAAATTTATCTCGCACAGGAAACGCACTTGGAACATCAACAAACAGCCCGCACCCCAAAAAGCGCATCAGGATGAGGGCTTAGCTTTTGAACGTTCAATCTAAGGAATGAAGTAAAGTCATTGTTATTGTTGTTAACGCAGCAGCATTAGAAACCTGATGAAAAGACACACACATACACACTAAACGTCACTGGAATCACTGGGATGAGGTACGTTATAGAAATTGACTAAACATATACATGCACAATATTAATAAACAACATTTCCACGTGGGCACGTTACACCTTGAATTAATCTAAAAATGTGGAGGATATTTCAGGAAGGCACTTACCAACACAGTGAACTTTCCACTGAGCAGCTCGGACCGCAGAGGCTCCTCCTGAGGCTGAAGTCTGACAATTCCTTCTTTAAGACGCGTTTCCTGAAGAAAACAGATCACAGCAGGTGAAGGCAAGCTGTGGGGCAGCTCCAACAGGCCGTCACTTTGAGGTGAATTCCTTTCTGAACAATAGTGAATCACCTGCCTGGCTTTCCTGCCGGGAGGATTCCTCTCCCCCTTCCACTTTCTGTGGAAAGTCTTAAACTTCAGCTTGGGCGTGTCATTTCAATTCTAGTTGATCTTACAGACTTATTGTGAACAATGTTAAACTAGAGATACTTTGAGTTCCCGCTCTTGAAACTGGCCAAATTAAAAAGCCTCCTTTAGTTTTAAATGAAGCTTTTCTACAAGTTGACGGGAACTGCTGCAGCACACCGATTTCTCTGCAACCCTTTTATTCCTTTTAAGACTGTAAGCACTCGGGTCTTAATGGTAACGGATGTACAGATTCAGACTTCACTAGACTGCCATTACTCCATGAAATACGTCAGAAGGAAACTGTAGAGTTACATATTAGAACACTCCCTTTCCACAAAAAGCATTCTTGGTTAAACCGTACAGCTTTCCTGAAGTGCTTACTTGCCACTCTAAAGATGATTGAAGATTTATTTATAATTATTTATATAGCACCAACAAAAACAGTTGCTTCATGGGCTTTATACTTTAAGGTAAACACTAATTATACAGAGAAAATCCCAACAATCAGACAAACCTCTATGAGCAAGCACTTGGCAACAGTGGGAAGGAAAAACTCCCTTTTAACAGAAGAAACCTCCAACAGAGCCAGACTCAGGGAGGGGCGGCCATCTGCCATGACTTATCCAGCTCCAACTATATAATTTATCAAAAGGGAAAGTTTTAAAGCCCAATCTTAAAAGTAGAGAGAGTCTCTTCCCCAAATGGGTCTGAAATCTGAAGGCTCTGCATCCCTGTCTACTTTTAAATATTCCAGGGACCACAAGTAAGCCTGCAGTGTGAGAATGAAGTGCTCTATTGGGGTGATATGGTGCTATGTCTTTAAGATAAGATGGAGCCTGATTATTCAAAACCTTGCATGTGAGAAGGTTTGTTTTGTTTTTTTAATTTCAATGCGCCATTGAAGAAAAGCCAATATGGGAGAATTATGCTGTCTCTGCTCCCTGTCAGTACTCCCACTACAGCACTTTGGATCAAATGAAGGCTTTTTAGGACAGCTTGATAAAATTAATTATAATAGTTAAAGTGAAGCGAAGTCCCGTTTAAAACTGGCAGTATAGTATACTAGTATACTCGCACGTCCACATACAATAACTATAGCTGCCAATGTTTCTTTCTGACTTTGTCCTTACAAAATAAAGTAACAGCTGCTCCAATAATTTAAAAAGGGACATGAAACACTACACATGGCTAATATGCACCATCGAGCCTTGCTCTCAAAAACTGACATAGAAGCAACACTGTAAAGCTGGATTTAAGAAATAAGTGCGTAAAGTCTCAAAAACATGTTTAGCGCCATCTTCTGTCAGTACGGAATGTGACGTCATGTGGTTGGTTGGGTCTAATAGACTTAGCTAACATAAACTAATGTTAGCCAACTAGTGGCGGAATTAAGAAAATGATGACACTAAAACTAAAAATCAGCCTAAGGGGGATCACTTTTGTTCTGTTCCTGGCTAAGACAATGAGTTTTATGTTAAAAAACCAAGTATATACTGTCTATTTTCACTGTGTCTCTTTAGCAGTAATTGGCTGTTCGGCTAGCTGTTAGTCGTAATGTTAGGGTTTTTCAATGAGGACTGTGTGGACGAGAGCCTTCTCTGTGGTTTCACGATTTTTTCATGTTTTATCAAGGAAGTGGAGTAATCTGAGATGCTCTGATATTCTGAATGAATCCCGTCACATGTCTTGACAAAACTGATGCTCACCAGCCTCCTTAATGTAACACTTGGCTAGCTTATCTGAAGTTGGTCTACTTGTGGTTAAATAGCTTTTAGTAAAAATCGATACGCATGTTTCTTTAAGAGAATATCGTACCAATTTTGCACTCGGTCATATAACAATCTGTGGCCTCAGACCGTAAACACAGGGTGATCTGCGAGGCGAAATTTTTTTTTTTTTTTTTTTTTTTAAGCGGATACTTGCAAGATGCTACATTTTCTATGACCCACAACTATTAAAGTTTATAGATAGCAGCCCTGACAGCAAAAAGTATGTCGTGTCCCCATATTTAACCCCCTGCTCATAACCTGCATGCTGCAATGCATTTCTTGTTTATTATTTAACATCATCACAGGGAAAAACATGTTTTTGTACGTTTTAAAATCTCACAGTAGCATCTCAATGCAAAATGGGAAATGAACAAGTGGCAAATCGATCCTTGAGGTTTATCATGTGCCACATTCGCGGCACTAAACCAGGTTAGATTCTTCATTTTATGGCAACACTTAAAGCCGACCTCTCATTTCTCTAACCCTCCAAACAAACAGCGCACTGGAAACTTTCCCTCCAAGCCCCCTCCCTTCCCCCATTCTCCTAACGAATGACTTGTCCCCAGCCTCGTCCTGGTGCTGACGCAGCATTAAGCTGTGTTAAATGAGCTGCAGCGTGGCAGGGGAGACTAATCCTTCTTAAAGTCACACCGAAGGCGGTCATGAGCGAGCCAGCTACTCACTGGTGAAAGCTACCTTGATGACTGAAATGACTTTACAAGAAAAGGACGGTGCCAACAATCATGGAGAAGTTAGAATTTGTGTGAAACTTGCCTGGCAACTTTTTGTTTGTCGATTTGATAAATGCCATTCTGCATGTTCATATTTGGAGTAGTATTGACATTTAGAGGGTAAAAAAAAAAAACAACAACCCCAAAACAAAACCACTGGTAGTTATTACTGGCTAAGAGGGGGAGGTCCTGGTTATGCCATTCTCCAGATGCCATTTTCAGATCATTAAGTAAATGATAAGACCTGCAGTAGGACCTGAAGCCCTGAAGGTTTCACCTTTATCAGTTTCTGGCTTGATAGCAATTTCACCAGCTGTCCTTTCTGTGACACGTAGTCAACGGACATCTTTGCCCTCACATTCTCACTCACCTAATCCTTTTCTCATTTTGCCTCACTCTCTGGTGATCTCTCGATATACCCGCACCAGAAGATTATACAGCCAGCATGCTACAGATATACAGTATGTTTTAAACTTTTTTCACTGCATTTCTCCCCAGGGAGGTGGCTAAGAGCACAACAAGCAAACAGGAAGCAAAAAAGGAGAAGATCAGCCATGTCTATTTGACATGAATAGCTGTCATTTGCCTTTTATGCTTCAAAAAGGCTCCAAAATACAAGAGACAAGATCACCCCCACCCCACCCCCACAAAGTAAACTTTAAAAAAGTCACGTGCCATCTATTTCACTTGACCTCTAACACAAAGTAGTTACATCCAGCACTATTTTTGTGTTAACATGGTTTAGCATGTACGCCCAACATGTGAAACTTCATGTTCCTCCTTTAGACAGACTTCATAACCTCAGCTGACCAAACCAGCCCCTATTTTGATTCGCAACAAGCTTTCTGGAAAGCTTGAAAAGCCTGAATACCGCTTCTCGAAATATCCCCCGATGTAAAATTTAAAAAAAAATTAAAAAATAAAATAAATGCGTGAGTTGGTGTATGTGTCAGGCCCCGAGGTTTCTGATGCATCTGCTCAGGCGATCTCTTGCTTGGCAACAGCCTCTTAGGAAATATGCTCAATGAAAAGGGGCCTTGTGCTGCCATTTCTGGGCACGGTGAAGACACCCCACACTTGTCAACCTGTTTATTTCATCTTGGGTTTTCATTTGAGTTCACAGACAGATCAGCTGATAGACTGAGAAGGACGCTTGTTAACTGCGGCAGATTTGATAAAAACTACACAGAAACCCAGAATATAGCACTAAGTGCACATGTTATTTGGAACAAGTCAGTAAACTGTAGTTATACGTCAGAAGCAACGTGTTACAGATTCATAACAGTCTGCTGCTCTCAGTTAGAAATCTAAATTTAGAGCAGCTAATAACTGGAAACCATCTTTTCACCAAAACAACTGCAATAAGCTTGAGATGAGTCAGGGCTTCAATTTTTTTCCCTCCTTTAAAGGAGCTAAACCTAACGCAGGGGGCTTGTTTGGTTGCAGTTGACCCTGGCTGACGGAGGCGCAGCGTCACATATGACATCACTGTCACTAAGGTGTTCTTTCACCTGCTCATGACCTTAAGCAAAGCAGAGGAGCAGCCTTATAAAAACAGCACCCATCTGCACAGCCCACAGTGACAACACTAATCTAATCTCTGCTTTTGGCTGATCTCACCATTATACCATAAGGATGTGTGTTCCCCCCCCCCCCCCTTTTCAAATGTGGGATAAATTAGTTTCAGGATTTTTTCTTTATTTTTTTTAAATATACCCTCACTTTGAGATTTTTGAGTAGTCAAAGTGAGAATTAACTTGCCAACCACTTAAATTGTGTTTAGTTTGCCCAGTGTTTTCAGTTTCTCTTAAATTCAAAACTATTTTGTTCTAAACCTGAATCTCAAATGTATTTATAAAATTTCAGGTGAGATCTGGGGAAGTTTTTTTTTTTTTGTTTTTAATATTGCTGGGAGGGAGAGAAAAAGGGAAAAAAAAAACCCCACTTATACTGAATGTTATCTACTGAGTTTAGGTGTTTTGAGCTCTAGCCACTCCCATGTGTGTGAGACACAGCAAACCCAGGTGAAATGAAAGATAACATTGTTCTAGACTTGACGTCCGGGCTTGGTTATGTAAATGAAATCAAAACCCTGCCAGGACAAAGCCAAGAACAGCCTTGTATCAATGCACCCGTTTAACAAGCTTAAACATACATGGCAGGTATGTTTTACACAACCGTAGCACTGTTGATACTGAACTGTTCTGAATTGCATGTAGGACCTGTTTAAACACTATGTACTAAAAAAACCAAACAAAAAAAAAAAAAAAAAAAAAAAAAAAAAAAAAAAAAACTTCCAGCTTCATATTCAGTGTATCCTCAGATTTAATGGGGACTTGTAAACTTAGCTGTAGGCTGAAATTACAGTAGACTCCCCTCTTTAACTGAAGGTGGTGAATCCACAGCAGCAGAGTGAGGACAGAGGAAAGGGCTGATAATGACTGATGTGAGTTTTTCATTGTATTCTTATGTCAGCATTATTATTTTATTTATTATTTAAGTTTAAAAAAAAAAAAAAAAGTGTTCCACTGGGACACTTTCTGTTACAGACTTTAAACAATAGCTCTGTGGCGATGAAACTGTATTCCAATTCTGTAATGTTGGGAAAAAAAAAAAAAAAACCCCACACAATTTCCATTTGTATTCTGGGAAAATTAGAAAGCAGAATAGAAATGTAAAGATCATATGCATACTTCCACATTTGCATGATCATTGTAATATTAGCACATGGCAGATTTTCCCTGGTGTTGTGGAAGCTTGATTAAAAGCTCACATAAATCATTTCATGTTAGCGTGGGAAAAAAAAAAAAAAAAAAAGCCCCGCTAGGATGGAAAACTGCGGTTTTAGGTCGCTGAGCTGTTGACCTTGAACATTTGTTCCAGAGTGCTGCAGCAGCATCATCGTCTCCCGACGCCCTTACCCTGTAACTGTGGAACAGCTCGATGGCTCGGAGGACGTCAAACTTGCGAGCCATGAGGAACTTGACGGCCAATTCCCTGGACAGCGGAGACACTCCATGCTGACTGGTCCACTTGTTGATTTCCTCCAGAAACTGCCTGGTAGCCTGAAACACACACAGATGTTGTCAGAAAACTCTGCTGTCCCAAAATCTGAGGGTCAAGCAGGAAGGAAGTGAAACTGGGGGTTTGAACTTGATACATCCTCAAAGGAAATGCTATCTACGGCCCCAGAGATTATTTGATGCAATGTTATGGCCTGCTGCAGTGGGGGACATGCTGCTGTATATCCTTGAGAATGAAGTAAAGAATGTAGCGACAAGCAGAAAGAAGATGCAGTAAACATTTACACCAAAATGAACACAAAGGTGGAGTGACACATGCAAATGGACACATGTACATTACGGGGAGACATTTGTTGCTCGAAATAAAACTCGCAGCCTGAAGCATGAGCGGGGGAAGATAACCGAATCCTGCAAACTGGTGTTTATGACATGAAGCTTCTTTAATGACAAGGCTGCACAGACTTTTAATAGTACTTGGCAGTGAAGTTACTTGTCTGGCTGTGGAGCACCAGCTTTAAAAAAAACAAAACAAAACAAAAACCCCCCAAAAAGCCGTGTGTCCTGAGCTTGCTCGAACTGAAAGGTGCGTTTGCCTTCTTCAAAGAAATGGAACTGCGTGTCAGCATTATTCTTTCAAGAGAAGATGATTAATTGGCCATCAAACTCTGCATCTGAGGTGAAGATGATAATTGGTTTCTTAGGAAATCTGGCTGCAAGTACAGGAAAGAACCTCTAATGGACCGAAACAGAATGGCAAGAAGCGTGAAAACAACAACTGATGTTATGATTACTGGGGGTTATCTGGCATTAATGCCCAATATTTGCTCCTTTTGTGGTCTCCGCTAACAGTAAGGGAAACATCTGGCTCTTTAGCTCCCAAACGCTCCATATTTTCATTAGCCTTTTGTTAACTTTGTCTATGTGCCACATGGTGCTGAGCAGGTACAACCAGCTGAAAACTGCTGCAGCCAAAAATGACACCATGAGTGATGAAAATGAGCCAAAATGCGAACGCTGCATGCTCCAACTCCATAAAGCTCTGCACAGCTGAAGGGAACTGCAAACTCACGGCACTCCTCTGTGGGATAGTCACATGTGATACCTATAAATATGTTTTTATAACTTCCTTAAGTAACAAAGTTCTCTCCCTTTTAAATTGTGTGCTTTCAGCATTGTGATACCTTTAATGTCTTGCTGGCTTCATGCTGCACTTGTAATTTAGAAAAATGTGTTTAACTTCGAGGCCTTCAACTCATCTTGGAAGTAACTTCTGCATTTAGCCTGCAGTCATTCAGGGGCTTCCTGCCTCTCCCCTCTTATTATATACACTCCCTCAGCACCCCCCCACCTCCCACTCTCTGCGTTAGCGAGTCAGCACCAAGTGAATCCTTCAAAAAGGCGACAGGAGGAGGCAATGAAAGCTCACGCTTTCAGAAAACACAGGGTTCCGCTTCTCTGCTCAGGCACGGCAGCAGTGGGGCACGCTCGGGAGACAGGAAGTCAAGTTCAGGGAATCCGCGGCTCTTCAGGAATACAGAACGATCCCTGATGAGCGCCGAGCCTGAAGACAGGATGCCACTGTCTCCCCTCGCCAGAGCCGGTGCTTTCAAAAGCAGGAGGGCCTGCAGCTTCTGCTCTGTTCAAGAGCCCTTAGCATGCAAGGGATGAGGGATGATTGCACCTGACAGGGCTGAGGCCTGTTGACATCCGATTCTCATGGGAGAAAAAAAGAAAAAAAAAAGAAAAAAGAAAATGTGGAAGGGAAGCGGGGGAGGGTATGAGGTTTTCACTGTAGAGAAGTAGAGAAGATACAATGTATCATAAAATGTGGGAATGGCCAACAGAGAACAGCAAGGAAAATAAAAATCCTTGAATGAGCCATTAAGATAAACCTGCTGCAATACTTGAATGTATGTACTTCACGGGATTTTCTTCTGAGCAGCTGAGGAAAAGCTGCTGACGAAAAATTACTGCAAACTCATTAATGTATCCCGCACAGAGATGCAAACAAAAAGGGGCCATTAAGGGTCCATTCCTTAAATGTTTGCCCCGCCACATGCCTGCCTGGAATTCCTGCCATGGAAAAGTGACGACCGTGTCTGCAGATTTCTCTTGTGAATCCAGTGCCAGATTCCAAACAACCGGGTCTAGCGTTTAGAGAGATGGAAAACAAACAAACAAAACAACAACAAAAATCTGTCCATTATTGGTCCAACAACCAGAAAAACAAGCGAAACCAAAAAGGTCCTGTTTTGGACCACGGAGCTGGGCCCAGTTTACCCAGCGCCCTTCACAGATCTGTGCGATACACAAGCAGTGGACTTTGGACTAGTTTGTTTTGTTAGATATACCTCCTTCATTAAAATATACTGGAAATATTTGCAGGGAAAACTGCCTTAAATCTACTCAGCGAGAACAAGAAAAAATACAATCTAGCATACTCGTGATGCGCAAGTGGGCTTGACGGGCGTAGTGCTCAGTCAAAGCAAACGCATTTGTTGCAAGTTTAAAGAAAATGATCCAGATTTATAACATTTATTGGCTTCTTCCTCTGGTCTCCACCTCTCCAGCACATTTCATGACATTCAACGTTGGATGTTTTCTTTCCTTTGGCTCCGAGTACAGCCATTTCCTAATATTACAAAATTCTAGTCTACAAATCTAAAAGTACAACAGGTATTTAATATGGCCCTTGTGCTCTTTGTTGTTGCTGCAATGCTAAGCGTTTGCGCTCTTTTGTTGGCCAAAGACAACTTCCTGTCAGATTACCTTCAGGTACACTCAGGTTTCCAAAAACTTCAGCGGTCTGACAGCTGCTCTTAGCCTTTTAAGGACAGCCTGCCAACTCCAGGTGGTGACCCTGTGTTCCCGTAGAAGCCAGTCTTGTTTGGCTTTTCTGTACTAGGGGCCATATCCGCCAAGAGTGGAATTTGAGGATGAACCAGTTTGTTTTCATGATAGCGCACCGGATTGCTGTGGAAGACTCACTGCGGAGGAGTGACTTATTCAATTCCTGGAGGATGCATAAATATTTGTCTGACTTGCCCCACTTCTGAAATAACTGGAGATTTTCTTTTTTCCTTGAAGTTCAATTATTACAAAAAAAAAAAAAAAAAAAAAAAAAAAAAAAAACCCACACACCACTTGATTCCAGCTTATGTGTCCTCCCATAGCCAGAGGGGTTTCTGTGAGCACAGAATGAGTTTGTATCTGGTCACAAGTCATCCTGACTGCAGAGAGAAACATTTTCTGGCCTGATGTTACATAATCCTGTTTTTGTTGTGAGTGTTGTTCGCTGGTTGTGGCGGACGATGACAGACAATAACTAATTGATCAGATTTGCTGTGGTTGCGACCTGCTGTGTTGGGAGTTAACAGATGAAGTTGTGATTGATTATTAGCGCTAAAAGCAAAGATCCACTTGTACAAACATGTTACAACACCCCACCCTAAAGGGGTCACTGCTACAGGAAATCACTACAGGAAGATGGCTGCTATAGGGAGAAATGGGCTATAATCAGCAGCAGTCAGGAGTTAACAGATTCAAGACAGTAATGAACCATGATATCACTATCACACCTTTATAATGCTGCAGCATTGCATTCATTTAGTCAGCATTTCCACTTTGACAATTGAAGTTGATTAACATACATCCTCCTCTACACTCCTATTTTCTGTGTGATCCAAATGTCATGCCACTCGATTATTATTACGGTACATTCCCCTACATTCATTGACAACCTTTATTCTATGCTGCTTCAACCCATGTTGTTCTAAGACTAAGGGCTCCTGCCACAACTCCCCACCGTGCTACTAGCATGCATGTTGGAAAAGTAGTTCATCAATAATGACTAAATAATCTTGCAATTTGTCTCCAAGGAACAACGTCATGGTAAGCTGCAATTACCATCCAATATTGCTATACTTTTTATGTCAAGGTAACTCCCGGGTGACTATTTTGAGCAACAATGTTGCCAATCAGTTATTGTGATTACTTTCTATTCATTTTTGTGAATAAAACATCTCCATCACATCTTCCTTGTGTCTGAGTTAAGATCCATGTGCAAAGGTCTTGTTCTGTCCAGTCATCAGTAGAAAAACAGTATTTAGTAAACTAGGATCAAAAACTTTTAACTGGACAGAAAAACAAAGCACTGTTTGCATAAACTTTGTCTGATGAGGGTCTGAGGCCCAACGCATCATGTTATAAGTAAAACAAGTCAATTCTTTCTGTGCATGTTTACTTAAAATAAGCTTACAGTAAACAATAATATTTGCTCCATATTGATATAATGGCATCAGAAAGTTGGTGCAGATTTCTCGACTGCGCAACCATTATGTGAAGGTGCTCAATTGGATTGAGATCTGGTGATTGTGGAGGTCACCGGAGTACAGTGTCACATTCAAGATCCAAGTTTTGTCACATGCTCTGTTATCCTGCTGAAAGCAGCCATCAAGAGATGGGGGAAGGACATGGTCAGCAACAAAATCTAGGTAACTTAAGGTGTATAACGGATGCTCAGTTGCCATTAAGAGGTCTAAAGTGTGTCAGGAAAATATCCCTCACACTATTATACAACCAGCCTAATACAAGGGAGATGGCTCCATGTTTTCATATTCTTTATGCAAAATTTTTCCAATTTTTTATCGTTAAACTTTGAAGTAGATGATACTTGTTCACCAATGTTTAAACATGTTGTGGGTTCAGAGATGCTCTTCTGCACACCGTGGATGTAACAAGTGGTTATCAGACAAGCCAACTCACCCTCACCTCAAATTTCTTCTGTTGTCCAATTAGCCTCAGTTTCCCCTTTCTTAACTGACAGTTGTGACGCCCACGTGGTCCCCTGCCACTGTAGCCATCTGCTCCAACGTTCAATATGTTGTGGCTTCAGACATGCTCTTCTGCACACCTCTTGTTGTAACAAGTGGTTATTGAGTCACTGTTGCCTTCCCATCAGCTTAGTATTTTCAGACCATTCTCGGCATCTCCCCCCACTTCTCTTCCGCATACTGATGCTCACTTTCAACTGCAACAGGTTCTTACTGATCAGTTCTTCATGCCTAAAATGCACCGAGTTGCTGCCATATGGCTGATTAGAAACTCTCATTAACCAGCAGTTAAATGGTACATAATGAAGCACCTGATTAATGTGCAAACTAGAATTTTCACATGTACCACAATGCTTGGTTATAAGAACTGGTCCTGAATGTCTCAGTACTGACAACAATCAGTCCACTGTATTCATAATCCGAGAAGGATCCATGGTGACTGTATCAGTGTGTCAGCTTATATTTTATGGAAGGATTACCGAAAACAGTGCTGCAGGGGTGTGTGCAGTGTCATGGTTACACTTTGATCCTAGGAACAAGGATGATGCATTTCTTCATATCCCCCCCTCCCCCACGGGATTCATGGCTGCCCTTCACATGGTTTTTCCAGCGTCTATTTGATTACAGATGCCATGCTAATCTATTTACAAATGTAGGACTGCTGTTGCCAAGCGGCTTCGATTCACTTCACTGAGTCCCATTTGGCACGAGTCAATACCAAAACAGGAAGTCAATAAC
The DNA here is from genome assembly GCF_013358895.1 of Oreochromis aureus. Taxonomy (NCBI): domain Eukaryota; kingdom Metazoa; phylum Chordata; class Actinopteri; order Cichliformes; family Cichlidae; genus Oreochromis; species Oreochromis aureus. The sequence goes on along the minus strand of NC_052948.1, from coordinate 21,407,086 downwards.
GTCACTATCTCCCTATTCCCACTTTCCCTCACTCTGCTGCTTCCGGGGAGTAGACTCTACTCAACACACACACACACACACACACACACACACACTCTGTAACTCAAAGTCCCCCCGAGTCTAGTGGAAATACTTTTAACAGCTGCCTTTAGAATGAAGTACCACTACACCAGTGTATACTCCCAAGAGAGCAACCAAACCACACAATACACACACCCCACACCCCCACCAGGCTGTAGATGTAATGAGGGCGTCCGGTACCCTAGCAGGGGCCCTGGCTCACACAGGAAATGGAGTAGGCAGATAAGGAGCTTTCTGCTGGCCAGATGATGAGGAGTTGGTGGAAAGAGAAAGCACGAGCATGACTGGCACCGAGTAGTAGTATATATGAGAAATCGAGCTTCTGCAAACTCATTGTTATTCCACCACAGTAACTGCACTGCTCTGCTGACGCCGGATTTTGAAATAACTGGGTACGCTTAACAGCGAGATAACTTCAACTGGTAATGTTTAAACCAGAAGCTGATGAAATCTTACATAATCTAATACAACAGCCGTACATAAACCCCCATCTTCATGAATGAGTTAGACTGGTGTTGATTCAACTTGAATTTATTTTTAGAGGCAGCAGTCTGTGGTGCTTTTTTTTTTTTTTTTTTTTTTTTAACTGAATTATATTGAGAAATGTCCTCTACTATCTCGAGTATCATCAGTAGGGCTGTGCGATATGACCAAAATCTCAAGAATTCTATCGTCCCGATAACGATATAAATCACAAAAATGTAACATTTTCTGTAAATTATGTGAATCTCGGGCAGCTCGACTTGCGGGAAGTGTTTCCAGCTGCGCGTCATGTAGCTGGAGTCGAGTATTTTAACAGATGCATGACACTATACATTTTTAGACATAAGTGGTAACGGCCGCCGTTTTCTTTGTATTTATTACACGGCGTGCTGCGAAGAAAAGCCTGTTCTAACGTTTGAGTCTAAGGATTATTTTTTTAGCACCTGGCGGCTCTTTTGCTTCTCATCCGTAAATAATCTGCTCTTTCACGTGATTGAGTTTATTTTGAAAAGTCTCAACAGGATCTTGAGCTTTATTGTGAAAGGTTTATGTGGAACATAAACAAGCGGACACGCGATGGTGTTACCGTCGTTGTTGCTAACCACAACGTTGTCATGCGCTCGTCCGTCCGTAGTGTGGTTATATTAAATATAAGAGAGAGAGAAATTAAGAAATTAAAATAGCCACTACAGTGACCATCAAAACGATGAAAAAAAATATTGCCGTAAACAGTTTATTTTGCGACACCACGAAACAAACGATAGCATAATAGGAAACGATAGACGTTTTTATATCGTCATCCGATATATATCGTTATATCGAACAGCCCTAATCATCAGTGACATCAATGAGGTGGAAAAATACCAGAAACTGTACGACAACCATAGAGGATCAAACACTGATTTCTGAGAACAGATGGCTATGCTAACTTTATATTTAAACCCCCCCCAAAAAACAACTACTAATCTTTAAATGTAAAGAAATGTGGAATGCATTCGTTTGCAAATCATTTAAACTCTGTGCTTACAAAGACAGTTTTTGGTCTTTGCATTTCATGATGCATGAAATATCTGGACTGCAGGCAGGCCACTTTAGCAACCAGTCTTACTACTCAACCGTACAGCTGCAATATGTGCAGAATGTGAATGGCATTACAGTTCTTGAGTAGACAAAGCAGTCCCAGAAAGAAGGGAAAACCTGTGTGGCAGTAAATGTTTAAAAACCTGTTTATTACATTCATGTCGCCTTCACAGATATCCAAGTTACCCATGTCAGCGGTCATTGCAGGCTGTATGTTGACAAATTATCCAGATAGCAGCATTGCAGCATCCATGACTTCCAAATCAAAATTCCAAATTTTCATTCATCCACGACAGTTTTTCACTTTGACCTCAGTCCATCTTTTATGAGCCGGGATCCTGAGAAGCTGATAGCATTTCTGGATCTCTCACATTGTGTTTTAACTCACATTTGTGAATGCAGTTTTTGGTACTGGTTTTTGTAACTCTCCCATAGCCCACGCAGAAATTTTTTTTTTTTTTTTTTAACTCAGAAGAGCATTTGTTTTTAAATGCAGAGCTGCCCCAGGGCCCAAAAAAGAAAAATCAGGGCCAATAAATATTGGGTTTTGGCCTCGTGTGCAGGGATTTCTCTGGATTCTCTGAATCTGTTAATGATACCATGTACCACAGATAATGAAAAGCCTAAACTTTAACTAGGATGTTTCTCAAACTGTTGCCCATGCGGTCTTTTGCAGAGCACTGAGCCTCTTCCCATCTTTACTTCTGACTGAAAAGCCTCACAGGGATGTTCTTTTTATACCCAATCATATTACAAACTAACCTAATTATTTCTGAGATGTTCCGCCAGATTCCTCCCTTCCTCCCCCCGCAGTACACAGACTTTACAGTCTTTCGTGGCCCCAGTCTCAGTTTATCTGATCATTCATCTCGGTGCTATTTTCAATTACATTTCTATTTACATTTTTACACATGCTATTTTTTCCTGGAAACAGCCAATACTGAATAGCACATCACAAACACATACTGAACTGCACAACTGTCATGTAGGGCATATTGTACAGTTGCTTTGTATATTAAGTAGGGCTGAAAATGCCTATGCATTAGTGCTGCTCTATACTGCATATTTAGGCAAACTGTATAGGGGAGAGCAATGCGTCATGATTTATGAGATGAGTCACATTTAATTTGAAAAACTCAGTGGTCATTAAAATGTGTTCAAATTCATTGATTTACTGTGATCACTTTCCATGATAATTAGCCAACACAACACACCTTTCCATGCATTTTGAAACTGGGTCTTTGGAGTCCTGGACTGTAAATGTGCCCGTCTCTAAAGGACTTTGGGTCAAATTCTGTTTAATTGTGCGACCCGGTATAAATAAAATAGATGTAACAGTCAACACCAAAAGGGTCAGACATCCATTTCCAAAAAATAAAACAACTGATAATAAGAATAATTCAGAATGGATAATCACAGATTTTAATATAATACACCAGTTTTAGGGCGGGCACTTTAGTTATCAAATCTGAGGCAGAGGCTCACTCATGTTAAGCAAACTTTTCAAAAAAAAAAAAAGTTAAATAACAGTTTGTGAGGAGAAAGAAGAAACATGCACGACACTGGTTCAGTGTCTTAACCACATAGAGGAAGTCAACCAAATCATCAGGCACTTAAAGTAGCATTTTTCAATACAGAAAGTGGAAAATCCTTTCTGTATGCTAGAGCATATAGTTAGGGCTGGATCAGGTGACCCTGAATCCTCCCTTTGTTATGCTGCAATAGGTGTAGGCTGCTGGGGGATTCCCATGATGCATTGAGTATTTCTTCTTCAGTCACTTTTCTCCCACACTATGTGTTAACAGACCTCTCTCCATTGAATCATTACTTGTTATTAATCTCTGGCTCTCTTCCACAGCATGTGTTTTGTCCCATCTTCCTCCCCTCACCCCAGCCGGTCACGGCAGATAGCCTCCCTTCTCTGAGCCTGGTTCTGCTGGAGCTTTCTTCCTTCCCACTGTCACCAAAGTGCTTGCTCATAGGGAGTCATGACAGTTGTAAGGTCTACCTTACAATATAAAGCACCCTGAGGTGACTGCTGTGATTTCGTGCTGTATAAATAAAACTGGGAAAACCCCACTTCTGATCCTGTTCAAGCCATGTTTAGAGCTAAATGAATCCTGTCAAATGCTGCTATACATATCAATAAATATGTTCTTTAGAGCGTCTACTGACATTTTTAAGTATGCACACAAAGCTTCCATTAAATGCATGTAAAATTATCCATCCATCCATTCTCTTTCACTTATACTTATTAGGGTTGTGGGGAGGCTGGAGTCTATCCCAGCTGCCATAGGGCGAATGGTGGGCTACACCCTGGACGAGTTGCCAGACTGTCACATGACTAAAAGACAGACAACCATTCAGACCTATGAGCAGTTTAGAATCACCACTTAACATAACCCCACTGACTGCATGTGTTTACACTGTGGGAGGAAGCCAGAGTACTTGGAGAGAACCCACCTAGACACTGAGTCAGAAAAAAAATCATTATCAAAGAATATGGGCAAAACAGAAGCAACACTCCCTTTATAATTTTGTTGACCTTGACTACAAGTCCACTCTTGCCCATTTGTTTTCCTCTATGCTGTCTTCATTGTGCTCGCTTCTGTTCTCTTCAACTTTGTGCTGTTATCCAAAAGTTAAATTGTAACAGTGAAGCAGAACTTACAAACCAATAAAAGGCATAAACTGATCCTCATTTATAACAATATTCAGACTAACTACAGGCTGCTACTGGACGTAAACTTCCTTTCGACTTGCTCTCACCTGGATCTGGAGCTGTACTGTAGACAAACAATGAAGCGCAGAACCGGAATAGAAATCTTTAACAAACTAAAAAGTGCACAAATAAAGTACATCAGCTCTTTTGCTGGTATATCACTAGTTGCCAGCAGACTAGTGGCTCGAAAAGCTAAAATTAGTGAATAATCTCTGGTGATTTAGGCTACATTAGCTAAAGTTTTTGACACCATTTAGTTTTTCAATCTGCATCACTGATTAGTGTCATGAAATTACCTCTGCATATTCTTAGTCAAGTCTTATCTAGAGTATTAATGACAAACCACACTGCTGAAGCAGCAACGCCTCTGTGAGAGACTGAATCATCATGGCACCAACAACACTGGGCAGTTTTCTTTAGGGATGCCTGAGCACCCCTAAAAAGGGTCTGAACTCCCCAATGTAAGATACCGATACCAGCATCGGCATCGATATTTCGATCTGCCCACCTCTACCATCCATGCATAATTCTACTACTACACTTTGTTTTATAGCTAGGTCTGTAAAGGATTTCCATCCTCATATGATTAAATACTTGAAATCACAGGAATATTCAACTCAAAAATCACAAGTCAAAAAAGAGCAAACAAGTAAATCTTCACACTTGAGGACCTGTTCAGACATTACCTCAATAAACAAACAAAAACAAAGGCTGGCTGCTTATTTGTCCATCATCTAAGGGATTTATCAAGCAAATCCTTCTGCTCCAATAATCAAGAGTCTCATCATTCCTAGAATAAACGCTCCGTTCTTCGGGCTCAGAGTTCTTGAAGCCTAGAATGAGCCAATAGGCCAATTCCTGTTCTTGGAATAGTTTTCTCAGAATTCTCTCACTTCTCACTACTTCCAAGCCTCGAAGTAGAAAAACAGGCCAATAATATCGAAAACGATATGATGACTTAAAGCTGGTGTTTAAGAGTGTGGAGACAGAGTTTGCACGCCTATTTTTACTTAAAGCAAACAACAAAGTACTCAAATATTTGAGAGAAATTCCTCCATCCTTAACTTAGGAAGTGCGGCGATATGTGCGTTAAAATGTGCTCGGATGGCACGGCATGAGCATGCAGGACTCTTTACGCTGAGCCAAGTTTCTACTGTGTACATTTTGTCAAAGACCGGCCAGCGTTTCCGACTCTCGCGGCCAAGCAGTTTCCCGTCAATATCACCGTGTTTAACTACGACACACGAAACAAACATGCCCCCCCTTCCCTTCCATTTTCTGGGGGGGCGATAAAGACAAGCTCGGCCTGTGCTGCAGCCCATCAGCTCAGCCGCTGACAGTGATGCAACGAGAGCAGTAATGCGCCAGAAATCGATACAATATTTCCGCTCTGCATTCAGGACCGTTTCGGAGCACAGCCACCATTTGCGCACTCTCAGTACACAGGGCAAAAAAAAAAAAGCCTCCAGGTAGAGTCTCGAGACTGAAAGATTTTTATTTATTTATTTTTAGCCAACATAACCCAGAAACGAAGAAGTGGAAAAGACACGGACTCTCTGGGCCTACCTGCTCTTCCTCCGCTGATAAAGTAGCTGCCATGATTCCCGTCAAATCTTTGACCACTTCTTTTTTTTGTTTCCTTCCCGACACTGCTCCGTTTCATACAGCAGAGGATGGCGGTGATGTCGGTGTGTCTGTCCCTCGTGTGAAAAAAACGGGGTTTGGAGGAGGAGGTGGAGGAGAGGGGTTGTCCCTCTCGCTCACAAACTTGAAGGCATCTAAAAACGCCACAGTTTTTAGCCGAGTGTGTTCGCTCCTGATACCGCCTGCGATCGCGAAGCACGCGGGCCAATTAGCATAAATCTACCAGTCTACAAACTCGAGCGAGCCGCTGATGTGTCAGATTTCACCGAGAAGGAAATTAGAAATGGAAAAGGGAAGGAGGAAAAAAAAAAAAAAGCACGGCGCTCGGAACAGCTTAGAGGAGGACTCGCTTCATTCAGCTCGGGTTCAGACCGTGTTGTGCAGCTCCTCCGCCTAACTTAGCATACGTCGGACTGCGGCTGCCCGCTGCCTCCTCCATGCCATGTATCGCAAGTTTTGGGGCTGTGAACCTCGCCTTTATGCTGTGAGACGGTGACACGCGCACGACCCTGAGCACCGCGAGAGACCGCAGGCTTTTCTCTCTGCGTATCGCTGCGCCCCCCCCTGGTCGAGAACATGACGAAAGCACACTGACCTCCGCCTTCATTCATAAAAATAGAAAACTAACAAGGGAAAAACGCCACTCTTAACATGGTTAAACCTAAATGGATGCTTTATTTGAAAAAGAACACGTGAAGAGTGCGTTCAGTGATATGTATTATTATATTATGTTTCCTGTAAGTACAAAATTTGACCTCAGTTAATCTCAATTTAGCTAATTAAGTGAGTAGTTTTGACTAGGGAGGCTATATTTCAAGTGAAATCTATAGTTTTTCAGCATTTATCCTAAAGCAACTGGAACTTTCTATTTTTATAATACTACTACTAATTCTAACAACTTTGAATGAACATTTAATGTTTTCTAGAGTTGAGCGGATGAATCCGAATATTTATAGTATCAATAGCAATGCTGGCGTTACTTTTTCTATCCTCTAAGTTCGGTATGCAGCCCACTGGTAAATTATTCTTTTGGAAATGGAAAAAAATAAACCTCAAACATGCACTATGGTACATTTAAACCACATAAGTTGACCCAAAGTGCATTAGAGACCTGTCTCTGTCACAGTTATGAACATACACGAACAGCTTGAATGTGTGTTTTGTTGTATTAACTAAATATCGTGGAAAGTAATCACAACCCGTAAATAAGCTGCCTTTATAGGTTAAATGTGTCTGTATCGGTTTTGGTATCAGCGAGTCTGGCCCTGTATTTACTTACTTTCTAATATTTCTAAGGTAATGTAAGCAAAGAAGCAAAAGGTGTAAACGTCTAGCAGCTAGGCACTAGCTGACTGAAAATATATCTTTTCATGCTAGTTATATTTTCAGGTGAGGATGTTGGGCTATTTTTAAATATGTTAACTAAAAATAGAATCTTAGCAACACACCTTGTTGAGTGTGAGGAGTTAACTAAAACTGATGGCTATTTTATGTAAGGGCTAGTGCAATTAAAGTGTTAGCTTAGCATATTTTAGCGTACAAGCTAGAGATTTGTTAGCCCATCTTCTAAGGTAAGAAAAAACAATCATTTGAAAGTCTAGAGGCACTGCTCACTGCTCATGCAAGGGTGCACATTTTCTTTTTGTTGTTGTTGTTGTTATTTTTTTAAGTAGTATTGAGCAATAGTTATCCAGACTGCCAAGTTTTTCTTTGGACATTGGCTGGTTTCTCATTCATTTTCAGTCCAGTCATGCTGTTTATACATGTAACAGACAACTTAGCAAAGAACCAATTTTAATTTCTTTCTCAAGCCACTTTTTTACGAGCACCCTGTTGCAAAACCATACCAGTTGTTTACATTTCCTTAGTCAAATCTATGAAAAATGCCAACAATAACACAGTTTGACAGGCATTAAAATGATTTTCTGCATAAATAAAGTTATTCCCAAAGAGCCCAACACTTGGCATATCATTGCACGGTGTGCAGTGTCTCCTAAAAAAATACTAAGAAAATTGGACAAACAGAGGACATAAGAAGAAATAGTTCACCCCCCCCCCCAAAAAAAACTAAACAAAACCCCAAACAAACAAAAAAACCTATCCACAGCAGCAAAGACCTGAGACAGGATCTGAAAGATGCATTTGGCTCTGTAGTTGATCCATCCACTGTTCATCGAAACCTTGTCAGAAATGGTCTCAGTGGAGCGGTGGCTGCCAAGAAGCCATTCTTAAGGAGAGAAAATGTGAAGAAAACTCTGAGGTAAATACTGAAAATCAGTGGCAACATGTCTTATGAAGAGATGATTCCAGATTTGAAAATTTTGGTAAAAATGGTCATCAATAAGCACAGAACAGGTCATGTAGAGATACAACAGTGACTTTCTATAGACATTTGTGAAACACGGTGGAGGCGCTGTCTTAGTTTGGGGCTGCATTTTAGCCAGTGGTGTTGGACATCTTGTCAAAATTGATGGAATTATAAACTCAGAATAGTACTGTCAGATTGCACTACCATCTGGAAACCATATGATTGGCATCAGCTTCATTTTTCAACATGGAAACGATCCCAAACACACTATAAAAACATATCTGGATATTAAAAAACAAACGCACAAAAGAATGGAACGCCATCAGTCATGGATTGGCCTACCCAGAGCCTCGACCACGACATTATTGAAGCAGTGTGTGATCATCTTAACAGAAAGCAGAACAACAGACGGCCAATATCCAAAGAAGAGCTTTGAATGTCCTTCAAGGAGCCTGGAGAACTATTCCTGAAGATACTTAAAGAAATGACAAGAAAGCTGCCTCAGAGAGTTTAAGCTGTGTTGAGGATAAAGGTGGCCATACCAAATATTGACCCTCAAGCTTGTTAGAATTGTACTTACTTTATATACCTTATAAATTCCTCATATTCCATGCATGTTTGCACATAATTCCATAAACTGCTCCACCTATTTCCCATTTTTCTTGCAAAATATAAAGAATTAAGGGGTGGCTCAAGACTTTTGCACAGTGCTGCAGCTAGTTTGTTTGTTGGACTCCAAGCTGTATTCCTGATTCAAGAACTTTAAATCCTATTAATGAAGGGTTAACATTCCTTTTATTCTTTCCGCCATTGAGCTGGCACTGTGACCTCAAACAGCCTTTTCTCGGTTAAAAACACAATTAATCCAATGAGCAACACCAGAATCACCATTATCCAGTAAGCACCATAGGTAGGACTAACTGCAGTGTCATGGTGTTTGTTGAGTTTGTCAAGCTGTGCATTGCAACTTTCTTAAAGGTACATGCAATCTGAAGCAGAATGTTATTGTAATTTTCAGCCACTGTAATCTGCATTCATAGTGTGCAGCTTTGTGCACATTTTTCATCAGCTTTGAGTCTACATCACAGCTGCACTCCCCAAACCAGCAATTCACATTATTAATGCATTACATAAAGTGGGAAGACACAAATAATAATATGAGCAGGCCCATCCATAATAGTTGGTTGCACTTATAGCAGTTTAATTAGTCAAACTTTCAACTCTTGCTTCCTTCTTGCTACATTATAATCTAGTAGAGTTTACAGGAAATGCATGACATCATAAGAATGAGAAAATACCCAACAGCACGATAAAGTCACTGTAACATGAGCCACAGACACAATACAGGTCTCCCTTGGAATATTATGGGCTGCTCATATAGTTCAGCAGGGAGGTTATTTCGAGCGCAGCCAGGAGATTGCATATACCACAAAGCTATTGAAGGCCATCATTTCACGCCTTTGGGTGTTTTAATGAGACTGCAAAGGTAAAATGATGCAAAACAAAGTGAGAGGCTGTGCTTATCTCAACATAGGTAGATAGAGAAGGAAGGGAAGATGGCAGAGTGTTTGTCAACGTGCTTCTGTAGGCCATCAAATATAGGAACACTGGAAGGCACGATTATTCCCCCCACAATAAGCAAACTTTAAATATTGAAGCGTGAGAAAGTCTTGCTTGAAAACCAAAGGGAAAAGGGAGTGGACAACAATAGACTTCCTGTGAAACCAGCTGACATCATCCTTTGGGAAAATGTGATTGGTAAACCTTTAGCCCTTCCCCCTAATAGTGTCAGTCTGACTAAAAAAACTAAAAAAAGGACGCAGTAAACCTGTGAGAAATAAAGATTTCAAGAGTTGATAAACACATCAATAAAAGCTAGAGAGGAAGATGAGGTTCTCTACAGTTGTTGCCAAAAAAAAAATCAGTTCGCTACAAGATTGAAGTTGTTTTACATAATGCGGGTTAATGACAAGAGCCACTTCAGGCTTTATACATCAAGTCTAAAATGGGTGCTAAATGCATTTCGCAAACACACAAACACACTTAGCCAAACTCTGTGAACCCAGTGCTGCATGAAGCTGTATGATCTTAGTGCTGTACGTAAGAACTGAGGAGATTTAATGACCTGAACAGCAGTTTACACTTTTTTATTAACGTAGCACACAGATGAAGTTTGCTCTCACTGATATTACTCTCAGACGTGCACAGAGAGAGAGAGATGTGCAGAAGAAACACAAATCTGCTTCACTCCTTAAACGTCTTGTAACAAGGTTTTTGTAAAGATCAGAGCATCTGTGTCTGTGTGTGTGTGGAGGGGGGGAGACTGACAGCACTATGAAAAATGTATCTGTGAATTGGCAGGTGCTCGGTTCCTGGAAAGTACTGCTGAGTCATATCGGAATTCTTGCAGTAACCGCACATCTCGCTTTGCTCTGTTTGACATGTCTCTCAGTACAGAGGTGAAAGAGGAAGTATCCGACTGTACTCGATGAACTGCATTTGTCAATTTGCTCTGGATTACACAAGGCGTATTCTTTAGATTTTTGCAGAAACCTTTAACCGCAAATGCAAGAAAACTGGGAAACGTTGCTTCTTGTTGTTTTTCCGAATTATGCTTCGTTAAAGAAAAAAAAAATTAACTGAATCATCATCACAAACCACATCATGCTTTCCAGGACTTATCGTGTGTAAATGTGGTATGCTGAACTTCTTTCAGCTGCATTGTACACTTTGTGATCTACGTTTCCCAGAATCAGTCTACCCCACAGAAGTGTTGAAACGTGTTATTTTCACCTGTCAATGTTCCACGTAGGTGGCGAGAACAATAGTGATACCGCTGTAAGAGCAAGACAAGGAGAAAATTATGTTCTTTTTCCAGGTATAGAAAATGTGAGTGTTGATACAAATACACGACAGTTATGCTGGTCTATGGAGGCATCGAGGGGTGGATATAAAAGTGCCATTTTTATAAGACAATTCAAAAAACAAAACTATAACATGCTGTTTTTTAAAAAAAAGATTAGCACGCCCTGTTTCAGAGTCTATTTTTGCTACCAAAGTTTTATGCCCCAGTATCCTGTCCCCCCTCCAGTTTAACACTCACTTCACTATCACGCATTATCTCTCCTGTTATTTGGGTCAACCCACATCACTATGCCAATACAGAGCTGGAGGACATCTTTTTCAGGTTATGTTTTTCAGGCTGGGGAACACAGGATGGTAGAACTTTTGGAACATCTTTAGTAACACAGGACCGAAAAATAATAGCTGGGGCGCAAAGAACTCTGGGTAGAAACATATGGCACAGGACCATTTTTCATGTCTCACTGTTGCATCAGGAAGGGCATCCAATGAAAAACTTGGCCAAAATAAAAAATGAAGAGATTTTTGGAGCCTTGAGTCCTGTTTACAATTGACATATAATTAAGAGCATTTGATAAAAAGAACATCAAACCAAGAGTCAAGCATAGTAGTGGTAGTGTGATGATTTGGGTCTGCTTTGCTGCTTCAGGACCTGGATGACTTGCCAGGTTATCTTTGTCTAATATTAACATTTCTTTGATGATCCGAAACATGTAAGTGTGACAAATATGGAAAAAAAAAGAAAGTGGGAAGTGAGGCAAATTGATTTTTCACAGCACTGAACGTGAGGCTGGACACTAACGGCCGGGTTGAGAGATCGAGTTGAAAAGGACGTGCAAGAAGGCTAGGGTAGTTTAAGGACAGAAACGGAAATTTGCTAACAAGTGAAGTTACCTTGTTGGGAAGATGGAGTACTTTGAGGAACTGATAAATGTAGAAAATGAGAGTGTGAGAAAGACGGATGGAGGACAGTTAGTAGATCATGAAGTGTAGAGGATTAGTGAATGAAAACGTGAGGGCAGCTACAAAGAGGATGAAGTGGTGAAGTGAAGACATGAGGAAGAGAGTGCAGGCAGGATGTGGTGGGCGTAGACGAGTGTCAGGGGTGATTTTTGACAGAAGGATACAGTGAAAGGAAAGGTCTACACAGGGGTAACGAAACTTGTTATGATGTGCGGTTTGGACACAAAGTGACAAAAAAAACCCAAGAAAAAAACAGAAGGCCGAGCTGGAAGTGGCAGAGTTGAAGAGTTGACCACAGAGACGATTCATGTATGTAGTAAAGGAGGACATGCAGAGGGTTGGTGTGTCAGAAAAGGAGGTTGGAGATAGGGGGAGATCTGCTGTGGCAACGTCTAAAGGAAGCAGCCAAAAAAAGATGAAATAACAATAGAGTTTACATTTTTGTTTAAACATTTTACCCAAAATATGAACATTAATGTAGGCCTATAGTAACAGTCAGCAGAACGGCTGTGTGTTTCGAAACCACAAACTGGAGATTGTTACAGTCTATGAAAAATTATCTGCCCATCAAGGCATCGTAGCAGTATTTCATGGGCCAAGTCTTTTTTTTTGCTGGTGGAAACAGAGAAAAGGTCACGGCATTACTAAAGTATACATGCCCCACCCTCTCTGAATCATGACTGTGGATGACTACTAATTAAGCAACCTTAAATTTAATTTACAGAGAAATTCTAGACAAATAATTGAAAACAGAATCGAGGTACTTAAAAAAAATAAAACTATGGAAGCAAAGGGTGAAAGGTATTGTTTCTTAGAAAGACACTATCAACATCAGACAGCCTAGATGTGGTAACCTCAGGCAGTCTGTGGCGTGCCTGCTCAGAGGATGTGCTGGCACAGGTTACTGAAACATAACCCCAACAGACACTTTCACGTCTTTTCCTGTTGACAGTTTCCGCCCTCCTCTTCACGGTTACGCAAATGGCTCAGTAAGCCAAATGTGGCTCAGTTCACAGGAGAAGAGATGCTCATGAATACTGCTGAGTGCTCTCTCAGTATTACGAGTCATACACTGGAACATCACCTACTCAACACATATACTGACAGAGCAATCAAGTCTGAACTGTCTGCCTAGGGCTTTTAAACACAACACATTTTATGTGTCCGCATTAACATGTATGTATATTTCTTAAGGTTATCAATGATGCCAGCTTTTCAGTGAAGGACTTATATTACAATGAAATATGTCATGTTTAACTTGCACTAATATTTTTGACAAAATGTCTCAAATCAAACTGATTTAGTCTTTTAACAAAACTGCAAAAATCCAGCAGTCTGTGGTAACAAAGTGAATAGCAAAGCAAAGGCAGATAAAAAACATTTATTTAGAATACACACAGTTTAAAACATTTCCTAAGCAATTTCAAATTCAACATTACATTGTAAAAACCCATGTCCCTGTTGCTGATAAGCACTAACTAACAGGATGTGACCAGTCAGCATTACCGCGCCTTCCAAATTGCTGAGTGTTCATTCTGCAGACTCTGTAGCGTTTGCTCAGCTAATGAGCGCACTGCTCCAAAAATTTCTGCAATAAACCTGCATACCCTGACAACTGTAAGGATGAGATGTTTCTTTTGCAAGACCCTGCTCATGTGAAAAAAAGGGCAGAGCACAACATTCACTGTGCTGCACTTTGGCCATTTATGCCAACACGTCTCTAATTCTATTCTTATTGCAGCTGCAGACGTATGTTAGGAATATGCATGTGGTGAAATACTGTGTGAGGCAAGTCTTTTCAAGCAGGTACAGCCTGTAAGTGTCAGAATGTATTTTTTACAGCACAGGTCCAGTAATCTGCACTCTGAGGACGTCCAGAGCAGTGCCGGATTAAAATTAGCCATGCTTTGCAATTGGTCAGATCTGCAGAACCATTCAGAAGACATTCTAAAGAACCATATATGGGCTTTCACCACCATTCAGAATTTGCATCTCGTTAAGCCTCCCACTCAGATCTCCATATATGCTTCTCGTATTGGCGTCTGTTTCAAAGAGTTCAGAGTGTCCTCACTGCCCTGGTCTGGAGTAGACAGGTACTCTAACTCATAACCTCCGCTTCTGTTGGCTGGGCGGACTTCGCTTGATGTTTTCTTATGTTCCAGGATCTGCTGTAGCTGATGGCTGGCATATTCCGGCTTCTTGGTGAGAGGTCCTGCAGGAACTTCTATACCCAGGATGTCAGTGACCATGTAAGGGCGAAGCCAGCCGACCAGAGGGGTGCTGCCAGGGGTGTAGTGGGTCTGCCGATGGTAGAAGAGGAGACCATCCACCTGCAACCGGAAAACCAGAATTAAGGCAAACATGAAACACTGTTTGCATTTAAAGAATAACTGGAGATAAATGATTCACAGTTTGCTCTTACACTGAAGCTGTACTCTGCTGCCAGGGCTGCCTTTATTGATTCTGCTGTGCAGTCTGTGCTCTGGAGCCCCACAAACCGGAACTGTGGGACCAAACAAAATCAGAGAACCACAAAACACAATTTGCCTTCTTGTCACATGTGAGAATTTGCCTTCCAGTGACGAATCTACTCAATAAGCACTGAACCTGATTTAGCACAGATTTGGCAGTACCACACAAACACTTAAGAACGAATAGGTGGACCTTGAACTCCAAGCTCTCTCAGGCTTCCACAAACATCCATAACCTTAAAGATGTGTCACTTTAGGGCGCAATTAATACAGAAATTGGGGGACTGATTTTCTTTTTTCTCCTCGGCCTGAGGAGTTCCGCGTTTAAGTTTGGGATTTTATTCAAACCATGTGTGGAAATAATCAGCAGGGCACAACAAACACAATGCAGACAATGTGTGACTGTGTAAACACGTTGCAGTGTCCCAATTAACAAACAATAAACTTGTACTTTAAAAAAATGGAGGCACAAAGAAAAAGGTTTTGATTTGTGGTGCTGGTACACACAGGGTTGCGTTTGGTGATCTCCGATAGGCTGTCGGTCTCCTGGACTTTGGACTGGAGCCAAAAGAAACGGAACTCGGTCTGTTGATGAGAAACCAAGCAGTGAAAACAAAAAACTGCTTTTCACCTTCTGAGCCAATGAACTGGACAACATGGCAACACAAAAAAAAACCCAACATAAGGCACATCTGTGTCCCAGACTCTGCTACTTATGCAATTAGACAAGCATTCCTGGATTGCTGCAAGATTAGAAGACAGTCTTACTGGGCAGTCGTAGACCGGGTGGCCTCTCCAGCACATGACGTCCAGAATGTAGTAAGTTCTGTCCACCTCGCTGTAAATGCAGTCCAAGATTGTGTAGTCTGCGTGCAGCACATTAAAAAAAGAAGATTTAAACTCTTATTACAACTTCATTCTCAATGAATAAAATCAAATAAGAATGTATAACTTCATATTACAAAGGACCAGATATTCACTGCTGTGAAAAAGTAGTTACTCTATTCTTGATTTCTTGTTGTTTTTCTTTTGCATATTTGACACACTTACATGCTTCAGATCATCAAACAAAAAGTAATATCAGATACAGATAACCTGAATAAATACAAAATGCAGCTTTTAAATAATGATTTCATTTATTAAGGGATTTAAGTTATCCAACCTACCTGACCATCTGTGACCCAGTAATTACTCCCTAATCCTAACAGCTTATGCAACAACTGCAGCCAACTGTTTGCGATAACTCATAATAATAATTTTGTCTCACTCTTCTTTGCCAAAATTGTTTTAATTCAGTCACATTGGGGGTTTTTGAGCATGAATGGTCCATTAAAGTCATGCAAAATCCATTCCAGACTTTGACTAGGTCACTCCAAAACCTTCATTTAGTTTGTTATTTAGCCAGTCAAAAATGGACTTGCTGGTGTATGGATCATTGTACAGCTGCATAATCCAACGATTTTTTAGACTCCACTAATTACAGCAAGTCGTTCAGGTCCTGAAGCAGCAAAGCAGCCCCAGAAGATCACACTACCACCACCATGTTTGTGTGTTGGTCTGATGTTCTCTTTATGAAATCCAGTGTTAGTTCTACACCAGATGTAACAGGACTCAAACCTTCAAAAAAGTTCAACTTTTATTCTGTCAGCCCACTGAATATTTTCCCAAAAGTCTTGGGGGATCACAAAGCTGTTTTGGTCAGCAGTGGATTTCTCCTTTGAACTGTTTGCTCGGGCTCTTTGTTACTGCTTTGTCAGGTTTTTAAACTTGTCTCTTTTCTGTAAATGCCCCCCTTGAAATCAGGTTTTCTCAGTAATTTCCGCTTTGGTAGTTTTAATCTGAGTAAAAATCTCTTCACAAGAAATGCAGTGCTGCCTAAACTAACGGAAATATTTGAAACTCACATTCCATAGTTTTCTTTTCTTAAATGATAATATCATCTAATCAAATGGAAATCGTCTGCACTTGTACTTCATACACAAAACTCCAGCCAGTCAACTACTTGCCTAATTCCATGTAGTGAGCTGTACCGATTGTCCCACTAATATAGGTGGAGTTGAAAAGGATGTGAAAAAGCTTTGTGATTATCACATAAAAAAAAAGCCTGGAAGCTGTTTCGATGTGGCTGAAATGAAATAAACTCACAGGTGAATGGGAGAACCTGCTGTTTGCGGAGCACTTCCTCGTGTTGTTAAAATGCCTAAGTGGCCCATTATAGAGATCCAAATACACAGTCGGGCCCACCTACCTTTTCCCATAGCAGAGTTGTGTCTGTTCCCACCAGGCAGCAGGGAGGGGAAACGGTTCACACAATAGCCACTTTTGGTGTACGCTGCAGTGGAACCCTTTAGAAGAAAACCAGAAACAATACAGGAGGGAAGAAACCACTGTTATCATTTCATTTGCATGTCTCCACAATTCTGTCAATGTGAGCATTAAAGAGCAGGAGTTAAACATTGTTAAAGACGTTTCTATGTTCAACTGTTAAAAGGGAGAAAAATAACTAGCATGTATTTTCCTACTATGCTTCTCCTTATTTTCTCCATACATCAAAGGCAGCTATCAGACAAGTGCAGTGCATTTAGAGCTCCGCAGGTCAGCTCATAGGAGATAATAATTTATATTCACTGGCCACTTTATTAGGTATACATTGAGCACAGCTACACTGCTTCAATCTGATTGGAAGGGAACAATGGCTCAAATTATGACTCGCTACAACCAAAATATGCAGAAGAGCATCTCTTTCGGTCAGCATGACGTTGAGCCTTGAAGCAGAAGGGCTACAGCAGCAGAAGAAGTGTGATGAATCTCAATTTGTGCTGTCACATTCAGTCGATGGTGTAAACACGAAAGCACAGATCCATCCTGCCTTGTATCAAGGGCTCAGGCTGCTGATGGTGGTGTAATAGTGTGGGGGATATTTGTGGCATCCGAGCATTGTTTGAGACACCACAGCTGACCCGAGGATTGCTGCTGACCCTTTATAACTACAGTGTAAAAGCAGGTCTGACGGCAGTAGCAAGGTGACGTAAAAAAGCAGCGAGTGTATCATCAAATGAGGCAAAGCTCTTCACATAAGTGTAGCAAGAACTTTTATGACCCATGTTGTCAGTTTTTAATTGTAATGTAGTTGTAATCAGTCATTTAACACACAGAGAAGTAATCATATAGAGAAGGAGCTCAGTTTTCACAGCACAGTTTCACCAACAGTATGAGGACCACAGTCTTAATCAAGCGTGAATGCTTAGTCTCATTCACCCTTCCTCAGGACATGGAAAACATGTTCATCTTAATCTGGCAATCTTGTTTTTTGTTTGTTTTTGGTGCTGATTCAGGGAATTCATTGACAGCGAGCTCGAGCCGTGATATAATGAACAAGGAACCAGATTACTGTAGATGCACAGTCATTATGATTTTCTCCATGGTTGCATCAGAGGGTGTGTGGTTTCAGTAACACTAGTACAACACTAGCTTCTGGGGGCAGTAAGAGAGAAAATGGGGGCAGTTCAGTTTCCTTGACATGACAACAATTTCAAGGAATCTTATCCAAGCATTTTACAGCCTTGCCATTACTCATGAACATCAGCATCATCAGGTAAATTGCATATTTAAGGCTAAATTACATAAACAGCTAAGGAAAAAAAACCCAAGTGCACTTTTTCACAAGAGGCTACGATAGCTGCTTTCACTTCCCTAAATTGATGTCTTGGTGACGATATTGAAATTTCTACAGAGGATATAAGATCTTAAAGGGTTTGTCTGCGGTTGGGTTTTTGACTTTCTTGTTTCTCATGAATCAACAGAAGTCGTCCTGGGGATCACCGCTCCCCCTGCCTCCACGCAACTTGACTCCAATTTCACTCGTCGATTTGGAGTTTTGTCACAACACAGTTCATTCTCAGAACACCTTCTATTCGACATACTTTTCCTCACTGCTGGTTAATGAACTGCATCTTATTTCAGATGATGATCTTTGCAAAACAAAATAATAAAGATGAAACAGTTAGTGTGCTGTAATCACGCTCCTGATTTTTTTCTTTTGTTTAAAATCCTTAGTTGGTACAGCAGTGCACTCCTGCTCCCTCTTTAAAGCTCAAACTCACTATTTATTTGAGCTCTGACCAAATCACGCTGGTCATCAACAATACTCATCTAAAGGAAGAAAGAGGTGTAAAAAGGCATCCACAGGTGAACCTGCAACCTGCACTGCTCCTTTTTAGGGTTAAAAAGGCACATTTTAAAGTTCAGTTACCAAGTTTTCTAAACTTAATGAGCAATGGTTTTAATGTATATTGGTGATCTCAATATACACCACACTAATATTGTTTATGATTTCTGCTCTCCTTCTCCCATAATTTACAGCCTTGGTACAGCCAGGATTATATGCACAGCAGTAGAAGAACACAAGGGACAGAAAGAAAAAATCTAATATTTGGATTTTAAACATGCATATCAGGTATTTTATCTCCTCTGTGCCTCTGAAGCTCCTGCTTTCAAACTCGCCCTGCTTTTTTGTTGTTGGCAATAAGGATTGGACTTGATAAGAACTCAGTGATTCCAATTCTCTTATCGCTTCTCATTGGCTCTGTTTTGGCAGTCCCCACCATCGGTAAGCAGCAATAAAGAAATTACATTCATTCAAGTTAATTGCATACTGTGGGTCAAATGTTTGTGCATGTTTGTTAAAGGTATTTCCTCTCTTTGGTGTGATCAGTGTTCGAGTCATTGCTCAAAAAAGTCATCATTAAACATATAACACAGAACGCCTTTCTTAAAAGTAATCCAGTACATTATTTAATTACTCCCAGGAAAAAGTAATTTATTATACTGCAGGTTGCATTACTTTCATGCTACTCTGTAAAATAGCTGAAACACCGTTTCATGATCACTATTTAACAATATAAACCTGAGGCTACAACCACACACACCAACACAAATCCTTAATGAGGACACATCTTTAAGATCTTTGTCTTAGTAGAATACAAAGCTGACCACACAGAGCAAAGATGAAAACCAGAAGAAAAAAGCCATCGCTACAGTGATTCTGCTTTAGAAAGGGGAACAGGTAGCAAGGGAGGCTGCAGCCTGACTGCTCCTCTGCTCGTTACCTGTTGAAGTTCAGGGTCTGGCTGCTGGGGTCGGCATTCACTCAGCTTTCACTCTGGGTTCTTGGCTAGCTTAGCGTTAGCATGCTGTCTGTGCAGATGCTTGCAAAGAACCGAAGTTGTGTAAGCAGCATAATGCAGTTGTTTCTATCCTTGGTGCAGTTTGCACTTTATCATTTATCTTGTCCTTTTGTGCAATAAAAATAATATGTCTATATCCATGCCATGGACTGCGTTGCTATTTCCCTCCTCTGACACATGAACTGAAATCAGCTGTGAGTCCAAGAACTGATAAGCAGGATCGATATGCAGACAAACAATTCCAAGGAATTGGACTACTGGGAAGGGGTTCTACAAGAATTGGTTCTCGATTCCCATCCCTAGTTGGCAAGTTAAATGAATGGCAATGCAAACACAACACAGTCAGCTCAACTTGCAAATTGGGTGATGATGGATGGATGACTTCAGGTGCTGATGACCTACTTGAGCTCAAAATCAGCATGCTGCCACAAGTTTAAAGAGGAAACCCGCCAAAAAACGCTCAAGAAGATCCCTTCTGATTATTTTGTAGGTATTTTTCAGCTTTTAAACCAAATTCTTCGCTTTATTTTCGCACTTTCTAAATGGAGAAAAGTAGTATAAGCATGACACACATTAAAAACCTCCGTGTTGCTTTTTTTTAATCATTTCTGGAGCACACAGTCATCTTTCTAATTTAATCTACTGATTCTAATCTACTGACTGTGACTCTTTATCGCAGCTCGAGGAAAATTCTCTCAAACTGTTTGCCCACATTATTAAGATATTGGGCAGCGTAGCTCTGACAAGGTGGCTCATTTCAAACACAGACACAATCCACATCGTGCTCTGCAATACCAGGAAGGCAGCGTTGAAATAAAAAGCAACAGATGCAAAGTACAACAATCCTCTCCAAACACACTCACTTTAGCACTGCACTCAAACTGCAGGAAATACTGACTGCTGTTTTTCAAAGACTGATACGACTTTTGATCAGGACTGGAAGATGACAATCTGATGATTCAAAAATTCAGAAATCAGTAAGCCTTCTGTTTCAGTCATCGCTGTGAATAGTGACTACAAAAAAGGAATTTTTAAAGAGATGCCTTTAAAGTTAGATTCTGAAATTCAGAAACAAGCATCAACATGGAGGCAAAGAAAAGAAGAGCAGCTCCTACCTTAGAGGCAACAATCAGAGATCTTTTGCCCACAGGACAGACCACCATCAGCCAATCAGTGTCCAGCTCTGATGGGACATCCACTAGCCACTCTGATAGCATGAGCTGAGGAGGAAAAGGGACATATCACCTTCATCAAAACTTTATTTAAGCCTACAAGAATGACAATGAAAATGAACACAACAGTGTGAGTTATTACAGAGTTTCATGTTTGGTGACCAGGAGCCCCACTTTATAACAGACTGTCATGCCACATTTTAGCTAGCTTTAGTATTCAGAAGTTAGTACACCAAAAAAGACACTTTTCTTTCAGACTCGGAAATAAAAACTTTCCCACACAAACAAGCTCTTTGTTCCATGCTTTGTTTGTTGGGATCTGGCTGCTCTATTCTCCAGACCGGAGGTGTAACTTTAGGACTCAAGCGCCCTCTGCTGCAAAAGACAGGAATACAACAAAACTTCACACAGAATGGGAGCATGTCCATGCATCAAACACTGACCTGGTTTGCATAATGTTTTGGCAGCTTCCTCCTCTCGATCTCCATCTCCTCCTCTTCTGTGTTGCCATCCTGTGCTTGTTCTCCCTCCTCCTGTTTCTCCATATCTTCCTCCCCATCACTGTCTGCCCCCGTCCAATCCCCATCAGCCAGACGCCGTGCATGGTTGACATAGTTTAACCTTTTACTAAAATAAGAAATGGAAAAAGAGTCACTGAGATGCTTTTGCATGGCGCAGTGTAAACATATAGTGTTTTACACCTGTTTTAGCTGATCTCCACTGGTTGCCAGTGAGGATTTGAACTGAGTTCAAGAAAAGCCGTTCATGGTTTGGCTCTTTCCTACATCTCTGACCTCTTACAACCCTATTCAGCTTCCAGGTCCCTCCGGTGAGCTGATCAGATACTTGGAAGTGTCCCACGCTTAACATTTACCAAAACAAGCTTTATAAATAAATCTGAGTTGAGTTGGGGCTGTGGCGGTATGGGGGATAATTGTTGACACGCTCCTTCCCCCTTAGCGCCAACTGATGTATGTAAGACGCCACAGCTTGCCTGAATGTTCTTGATGAATATGTTCATCCCTTTATGACCACAGTTTACTCATTTTCTGATGACACAGTGCAAGGTAACACATCATGTCATAAAGAATCATCTCAAACTGGTTTCTTGAACATGACGAGTTCACTGTACTCAAATGACCTTCACAGTGGTGAAGAGGATTCGTCTCCTGGACAAAGCTGACAAATCTGGAGCAACTGTGTGACACAATCATGTTGGTGTAGAGCAAAATCTCTGAGGACTGTTTGCAGTACCTTGTTGAATCTGGGCCATGAGGAATTAAAGCAGTTCGGAATATCAAAGAGGGTCCAGGAAATATGTACCTAATAAACAGGTAAGACTGTAGATGCTAAATAATGAGCTGGATGATTACCTTTTTTGCCAATCAAGAAAACGCTGCCGTCGCTCACTCTGCTCCAGCACACTGTACTTGCTTTTGTACTGGGCCAGCCGAGGGTGGGGGCAGGCTGTACTGTTGGGCTCCTTGGACACAGCAAAGCTGGCCGAGAGGGCTTGGGTCAGGTCATCCATGGGGGCACTGAAAATCAACACACCAGTACTTATTTTATATTATAAGGAAGAGCGGTTAACAGATTTGAAAATTAAGACTACAGACAACCCAGTGGCTTATCTGTTTCTGTGTGCTAGAGCTCTTGTACAGGTTAGCTTGAAAGATTAACAATATGTACTTAAAGGTAGTCATTATACTCTAATGCTCAGTGTTTGCTGAGATGCACCAGTGTTTATGTGCTTTTAATTTACTGCAGATATCTTCTGACAGTTTGGTTGCGCATTTAAATTGAAGCCATATTGAATGATTCAGGCCTATCAGCATGTGTTCAAAGATAGTGTGATAAAGAGCGGAAAGAGTTTCGATGTCTTGATTTCCCTTGAAAAAGGGACACATCTACCTATCACTGAATGCTCATTTCAATTACGATGTTGGATTGTAGCAAGTTATTAAAACTATATGAAATAATATGACTAGTGTCCCACTTTCTATTTGTGGTCACGGTTGTTTTGCCCTTTGGCACATTATTTGGCCTCAACATAAAAGTAAAGTTAAATTAAAACATTTTTCTACAGCACCTTTCAAGGCAAATATCAAAAAGTGCTTCATAACAAAATGCCAAAAATATAAAAACATAAAGTTACCCATAAGCAAGTTTGGAAAGACGACTTTGTAGCTGCTTTTTAAAAATATCACCAGACCACAGATCTCAGTCCAACTCCCCACCACGCAGTGGCAGATTTAGTTGACTTCACACATAACACTTTATATTTTTAACGTATTTATAATTAAAGTTTGAGGATTTCGTTTCCAAATTAAACTCTTATTTTTCCAAAGCCCATGAGTAATCGTTTTACATATTCATGATCTTAATAATGACGCGACTACTTGTGAATACTTCTTCATAATCTGTACGTCCTTAATAATTAATCAGCCAATTTCTACAAATTAAGTATGTCATGGCCGAATATTTGATCTTCATAAACCAGCTTTAGTAGCAATCTTAACATCCAGTCCAATTTGCCCCCCACGATCAACGAGAGCTTAGGTTCATCCTGTATGTACTCTAAATCAAATATAGTCTATAAAAAGTGCGGGTACAAGCGACTTTGGTTGTACAGTTACACACTCAACTAGGGCAAACATGTGCTGATTGACGGGATATTTTTTTTTTGTTTTAAGCTTAACATTGCACAAGTAATACCAGTATAATATCAGTACCAAACTCCCTGGTCTAGTGGGGCATCTATCTAGATTGTACTTCGCGGAAAAAGCCCAGAAAAGCCTCCTATTACGGACTACTACAACTGGCCAGTCACATAGCTTAGCTGCTAGCATTGCATCGCGCTAAAGCTGCTAGCATGCTGTGGTTGCTAACTATGCTAGCAGTTAGGAACTCTGACCCTAGCGCGTTTTGCAACAAAAACGTGCTTTCGTACAAACTATACACAAACACTGGACTCAAACGCTATGCAGTAAACTTTATGAGATGTTAGTTTTCACAAAGCTAGCGTAAACAGATACCTTGGACATTCAGGGAGGATGCTGCCGAAACGTCACGCTGTCATCATTTTTGCCGGGTGGCGAATTTCAGTTGGCCGACAAAAAAGCTCAACCTAACCCGGAGTTTGTTTTTTCACACGATAGAAATGATATCGGTAACCTATGTGGAACTATTACAAAAAACAAAAAACAAAACACTCTCAAAGTTATACTAGCAAGTTTGACGGTGTTAAACGTGTTAAACAAATAAAGTAGGGTAAAAACAACAACGTTTAAATGTAAGGGAGTTAAAAAGTATAAAGGAGGCCACATAAACATGTACTGTATATAAATTCAGTTTAAATGCAGCACTTAAATGAGACTATTACGGCTACATTGTTGCTCGGTTGGATAGTCTAACACCTCATGTCTAAGAATTTGTTGAAGCTTTGAAATATATACCATATCAGCGTTATTGTGGTAGCCAATAGGAAGTATGTTTCCTAAATTATAAAGACTATATTTAATAGTAGTAAGCATCATTGCAATAACAATGATACACTAAATCGTAATTATCGCCAATATTAAGCTTAACTATAGTGTAAAGTATAATTTATTATTCTTTTTTTATACTTTTTAAAATTTAAGTTGGCTTTCTGAGTTCATAGTTTTTTTTCCAGTCGGTTTTCATTATTTTCAGAAACCTGGTATTTATTTTCATTATTAAGAAAAAATATACAAGAATGCTCGGAAACAAAACAAAAAACCCAAAACAAACAAACAAACTAAGCTCGAAAATACGAAACTATAATATGCCTGGTAACCCATGACATAAATTGTGCTTGGATGTTGTAATCTTCTGTGTATGTAATGCTCCTTTCCTCCTGGAGGGGGCGGCGTTGAGCCTGTTCCGCCTCTTCCAAACAATATAAAGGAGCTCATGAAAAAAGGCGAAGTTGCCTTCAATTGTCTGACCGCACGTCATGGAAAGAGTTACTTTGTTGCCGCTCGCAAAGGAATAAACTCCAAGAAATAGCAGCGGCTCGTGGCGTGTGCTGATACTTCGTGGGCGCAGATTGTTTTTGGCCGTTTTCTGCTTTGTTGCTTTTGCTGAATCCAAAAAGGATCGACTGGAGATGCGCAGGAACCTGTTTACAAGGAACACGCAGCAAGTTTCAGTGTGAGGGAATGCGGCTTTTAAAAATGCACAGGGATACCATTACTCATCCATCTGTTTTTCCTTCACGCCGGGCCACTTTGTCTTGCAAGTAGTCCCATCACGGATGGTTTTAAAGCTCTGTAATGAGACACAATTGTACAATAAGTTAACAGCGAGGCTGGAGCCCACTTTGAGAGGATTTTAAAACGGCCGTCGGCGCTTTTGCAGGAGCTCTTCGGTGAAAACACTTTTAGTTTTGAACCTGTTGTGTTTGTGATGAGAAAGGAGGCACGGGGTCCTTCTGTATTGAGAGGCCTATTGTGTTACAGATCTTTTGTAGCTTAAAGTTCTTGTTAGACCTGCTAGTATAATGCAATAATAGATCAACAGCCTCAATGGGCTGAGTATACTAATTGTTACCCTAGGCCTGTTTCAGACTTTTTATTTTTGGCAGATAGAAGTAATAGTTTTATGTAACTTTTGACAAACTCTGTGTTTATTTAGTGTCAGATCA
This sequence comes from Oreochromis aureus, assembly GCF_013358895.1. NCBI lineage: Eukaryota > Metazoa > Chordata > Actinopteri > Cichliformes > Cichlidae > Oreochromis > Oreochromis aureus. Next base: position 21,381,448 of record NC_052948.1, on the reverse strand, counting down.
TTAAATTTACATAGGTCATATTGTGCTGTGGCACACACGATCGAACAGCTGCGATGCCATTTGATATGAGTTTAAATATTACAGTGAGCTAGTGTCAAATGTTTCCAATGTGGCATGCACCGAGACAGCAGCATCTATATAATCTAAGCACTATGTGCATGTAGAATTCTCTGGTTTCGCAGCCACGGGAGTAATCAAAGATGTCAGTGAAAGCCAAAGCCCTCTATACTTTTTTAAGCGAAAACAATGGGGAGATTAGCATCCAGGAGAATGAGGAACTGATTATCTTTGACGAGAACTCAGTGGACGGCTGGTTTCAGGGGGAGAACAGCCGAGGGGAGAGGGGTATCTTCCCTGCATCTTATGTGGAAATTATACGCAGTCGCTCCAACTCTAATGTGACCGACTGCTCCATAAGCCCAGCGGGCTCTTTAGGAAAGGACTTCTCCACTCCAAACACCTCGCTCCATTATCCACAGAATGATTATGATGATGACGATTATGACGACTGGGATGACTGGGATGACAGGTCCACTGTTGTGGATGATGCTGATCACGCCAGGAATCCTGGAGCCAATGGACATGCCCCTGAGAACCCGATGACCAACAATCCCAATGTGCACTATCGACCCAAGCCGGCATCCAGACAAGATAGCATCACCAGTTCTAGGAAGGGCAGTATGGTGGGCAGGAACTTGAACAGATTTTCCAGCTTTGTCCGCTCAGGGGTAGAGGCATTTGTGTTGGGTGATGTCCCCATGATGGCAAAGATAGCTGAGACTTACTCCATTGACATGGGTCCCCTGGGGCCCCGGTGGAAGGAGAATCCAAAGCCTTTCTCCTGCTCCATTGAGGATCCCACCAAACAGACAAAGTTCAAGGGCATCAAGACCTACATTTCGTACCGGGTGACACCAAGTCACACAGGGCGTCCCGTCTACAGACGTTACAAACACTTTGACTGGCTGTACAACCGCCTGCTTCACAAGTTCACTGTGATTTCTGTGCCTCACCTGCCCGAGAAGCAGGCCACGGGGCGATTCGAGGAAGACTTCATTGAGAAGCGCAAGAGGCGACTGATACTGTGGATGAACCACATGACCAGTCACCCAGTCCTTTCCCAGTATGAAGGCTTTGAGCACTTTCTGATGTGTGCCGATGACAAGCAGTGGAAACTGGGCAAGAGAAGGGCGGAGAAGGACGAGATGGTGGGAGCGCATTTCATGCTGACCCTTCAAATTCCCAAAGAGCACCAAGACCTTCAGGACGTCGAGGAACGGGTCGACAACTTCAAGGCCTTTGCCAGGAAGATGGACGACAGCGTGATGCAGCTGACACACGTCGCCTCGGAGCTGGTGCGTAAACACCTGGGTGGATTCAGGAAAGAGTTCCAGCGTCTTGGAAATGCCTTCCAGTCTATCAGCCACGCATTCACGTTGGACCCTCCCTATAGGTCAGATGGACTCAACAATGCCATCTCTCATACTGGCCGCACCTATGAGAACATTGGAGAGATGTTTGCAGAGCAACCTAAGTATGACCTCTTCCACATGCTGGATAAGTTGTCGCTCTATCAAGGCCTGCTCGCCAACTTCCCCGACATCATTCATCTACAGAAAGGTGAGCCTGAGAAATTTTAACGTGTCAGAGAATTTTCTGATGAATCTGTGCACGAAAAAAAGCAAAGCAAATGCCACAGGAGTCAAAAATCATAACGATAATTGCATCCATATGTTGGATGCAATTATCAATACGGTTGTTCATCAAACAAACAAATCCACACACTGGGCCACATAATCAGCCTTTCTGTCAAGTCATTTACAATTTGAATTTATCAGAAAGCTGTACTGAAGGGTAAAGGATTAATTGGTTCAAGATGTCATTTTGTTAACCTAAATTTTGTGACTTATCCATCAGTAATCAGAGAGCCAGCATCAGCTGCAACACGAAAGCGTTTCACTTTGCTAACTGTTAGGAATAATATACAAAGTGTCTGCTAATAGGAACATGGTGAGCTGACAGCCCACAATCATGTTTTGTTGCTCAAGCCGTGTAGTTTATTTTGTTATGGATGACAGACGAGGGCAGGCCTTCCATAGCTCCCCTCCCCTCATGACAGACACGCAGATACACAACACCTGAGCCCAAGATGATATCATAGTGTTAGCCTATTATATTTTTTGCTGAGGGGTGAATATAAAGTTGTTTATTTATTTATTTTTTGACGGATGCAGTAATAAGAATCGTTTTAGTAATTTTATGTGGAAAAATGCCAGATATTCTTCAGTTTGAGTTTCTTAATTGAGAGGATTTGCTGCTTTTTTTTTCATCAGTGGAAAAATAAAAACATACAAAATCTCTGAAATGCAAAGCAAATTACACAATACTTTAGCACAAAGACTCATACAGATGTATAGTTTAACAGAAAATCGTATCATATGTGCGCTATTCCATAATCTTTACATGTATGACACTTTGGGTGTATTAACTAGTACTATACTGTATATTACACAAACTCTTGACCATTGTGTGTTTACATTGTGTTTAAATTTTTTTATCTTTTGGTTTTTGCTCAAAAATTGATGAAAGGATTAGGACAGATTAGTGTAATAATTTAATGGTACAACAGTCAGCCATGTTTACTTGGTTGTCATTGACAAGAAGTGGTCAATGTAGTCACTATAAGAGGCATATTGTCTGGTAGGTTGTCAAGCTAGTATTACAGTATTTTGGTTAGTTCTCCAGGTTTTAACTAACAAATTAGTGCTAACACACACACACACACACACACACACACACACACACACACACACACACACACACTTTTTTTATCTCTTAGTGAAGACATTGAATTAGAGCTGGGCGATATAAGATTTTTTCATATCACGATATGTTTTTTTCATTTCAGGCGATAACGATATATATCACGATATAAGCCAAATAACTATATTTGTAAGATTTAAATGTGCCATTGCTCACAAGTAAAATGTGAAATAATCAGCAGCTTGTTTTGATTTAAATATTTATTTCCCATAAGTTCAACAGGGTAGATGTACAGAACATGAGACTTTTTCAGATAAATAAAGGTAAATATTGCAAACTACACAAAAGGCACCCGCTAAAGCGTTTAAGTTTCAAAATAGAACAAACAAAACAGACTACTAAATTGTCAATTCCACTTAGAAACAAAATATTAATTCTAAAAATAAATCGTAGTTTGTTTTACAGAAGAACAGACAAAATTGACTAACTTTTGTCAATATCAAATAAACTGAGAACTAAAAGGAAATTCTCAATCTCTCCTTGTTGTATAGTTTAGCTTTTAAAGCAGTTTTAACAGTTACTTTAGTCTGACAAAAGCCGAATGACGAATTAGCGCTTTCAGTCAGAGATTGAGCATGCACCGCTTTATTGTATTTCCAGACTTGCTTTCGGCACAATTTACAGTGCGCGCTACTCTGTTTTTTGTCAGACTTCAAATAGCCGAAATACCTTCACACTACGGAACTTCTATGGCCCTTCCATTCGACAAGCTCTCCAGCATTGGAACCATCATCTGTTTTCTCTTCGGCAACCTTCGGTCACGCTCTCGGTTGATTTTTCTCTAGTCGGCACACTCATTTCCTCCATTACCCAGGCGGCACGGCGGCTGGCTGTTTCCCAAACAAAGACACATGTGCTGCTTGCCACTTGTGCTGTACGTAACAAGTCACGTGACGTGACGCTGCGGCTGTGATTGGTTCGGCTCTGCGCTACTTAATTTGGATAGGCTGTTCTTCTTCTTTTTTTGAAGAGGACAAGAGAGATGAGGCCTATCGCAATAGTTTAATTTTTCTATTGAGAAAAAGTTATTTCGCAATACATATCGTTATCGTTCTATCGCCCAGCTCTACATTGAATTGATATAATGCTTTCCCTAGCCTACCCTAACCCTAACCATCAAAAATGAATGCCTAACCCTCCACCTTTGTTGTAATTTACCAGTCTTCAGGAATAGTTCTCCAGACTTCTTGAAGGATATTCAAAACAGTTCTTTGCATGTTGCCTACCTTTTGCTCTTAAACTACTTCAGTATAGCTGAGGTGTGTTTAATGTGTTTGGGATTGTTGTCATGCTGAAAAATGAAATCATTGCTAATTAGATGCTTTCAAATGGCGACTCAAACTCTAATGGTCCTGTGTGTTTGCATTTCCTTCGGTTTTGACAAGATACCTAACACCACTGGCTAAAACACTGCTACAAACCATTACAGAGCCTCCACCGTGTTTTACAGATGGCTCTCTGTTATGTCGCTCTCTTTAATCAAAGATTTCAAATCTGGATTCATCCCTCTATAAAACCTGTTCCCACTGACTTTCAGTTTAGTTGTAATTTTGCATACCTTTGCTTTTTCTCGATGTGTTCCTTCCTTAAGAATGGTTGGTGCACATACTATTTTTGTGGTTTAAGATTTTTTCACAGTACTGTATGCACTAGGGCTGGGCGATATATCAAAAATTTATCGTTACCGAAATTTATGACTCTCATCGACGTCATTTTGCCCATGTCGGTAAATTCGGTATTTAAAAAAAAAAAGAAAAGGCATGTGCAGGTTGGCGATGTTCATGTCCCTTTAAGACGCTGTGCTACGTTACAGACTTGACGGGGTGGAGTCACATGACTCTACTACCTGTCAGTGTTGCCAACTTGACTTTGTCGCTATATTTAGCGAGTTTTCAGACCCCCTTAGCGACTTTTTTTCTAAAAAGCGACTAGCGACAAATCTGGCGACTTTTTCTGGTGTTATTGGAGATTTATTTATGACGACTTTTTGACGTGAAAGTGGGTATCGCTTTTACTCTCAACAAGCAGCGGGTGCTGCCGTGGGCACCTCGCCCGTACCAAAGCGCTCACAGGCGGAGGATAGTCCTCCCCAGCTGCTATCAGGGCAGACGATGTTCACACCTATGCGTCCGAACTGCAAATGAATCGCGCATGAGCGAAGCCGCTGCTCCGCGCACTGACTGTAACGCAGTCAGTTCTTCTTTACTGTTATGCTGTTTTGTGGATCACGAGGTTTAAAACTACTTATAAACACACACACACACACACACAAAGTAACTCCACCAGAGTGCCTATTTCGGGTCTTTTTTGCCAGTCCAAGCCCGGATAAAGGAGCAGGGTTGGAATTCTGACTTTAAAAAAAACAATAATTGCTAAAATAAATTTAATTTGTAGTTCTAAATAAATTCTAAATGCATTTAGGACGTTTTTTATTCACTTTATGTCTCTTCCACAATGTTATTTCTCTCTCCAACAACGTAGGTTACAATTATATTAGCATGACCAATTATGCAAATTAGGCGATGATGTCATTTAGCGATTTCTGGCGACTTTTAGGACAGCCAATAGCGATTTTCCTTACTGAGGAGTTGGCAACACTGCTACCTGTAACAAGACGAGACACGGGTGAACAAATGGAGGACGATTTAAATGTTGAAGCAGCAGCGACGTAGGTAGAGCTGGTGGAGGAGGAAGAGGAGACGCTTGTTAACAAAAAAAATGCATCATCAATTGTTTGGCAACATTTTGGATTCAACAAGGATGATATTGATCAAAAAATTGTTAAATGTAAACTCTGCAAAAAGACTGTTGCGTCAAGTCAAGGTAACACAACCAACCTCTTCCACCACCTGCAGCACAACCATGTGATTCGTTTGTTTCAACGTTTGTTTTTTTGGCACTTGGGGTGGTTATCGTCCATTTATCGTTATCGAGGTTAACTGCTCAATTTATCGTGATATTGATTTTAGGCCATATCGCCCAGCCCTAGTATGCACTAGTGTATATAGTTTTTAGTATATTATTGCTTCTGTTGAAAATGTAAAATACACGATACCCTTTGCACAAGTTTTCAAAAACGATGCCGTTGGATATTAGCATAGAAGTGTGCAACAAGTACATTTATTGACCTGAAATTAATGAAACGCACCATTGTTTTGTAACTGTGCTGCTCCTTATTTGCATATGCAATCTTCTGTTTGTGATGCCTAATTTTCTTAATCCTACATTGAGTTCTGGCAAACTTGGAGCTTGTAAAGTTTTTATGCCCGAGCAGAGCACAGATAAATCAGCATTCTGTGTCAACTCTCAAATAAACAACACATAAACCGATTGGAGTTTGTTCAGGAGGAAGGAAGGGGCTGCTACCAGTGACGAAGGAGGAACGCTGTTGGTAAATGTTATTATCTCCCTTCAAACAGCTGGTGCGTATTATCGCAGAGGTCATTTGTGTTACAATACAGCTAGTTACACGAAAGCACTCCACCCAGGAACAAAAGAGAAAATCTGAGCCGTCTGAATGAAATTAAAGGGCCAGTCCACCAAGATAACAAAAAAAACCCATGGGGAATCTTTCAACCTCAGAGTATCAGGTCATGCAGATGGGTTCAGTGTTATGTATCGAGACTGGTCGGCCTCTGATATTGAAATTTATAATCCGTTCACCTCCACTATATGACAATATAGTAAACAGAATAAATGGAAGAAAACAGTGTTTACATCAAACAATCGAAGCTGTTAGTCCTGGCATTCATTTCCTCTTTTGATACTATAAGTTCATTTGGAATACCTGAATAGGGTGATTGACCATTTTAGGTAGGCAAAGCACTCAACATTAAGCCTGGATTATTTAAGCCACACTGTTTCCAACAGATTCAGTTTATTTGTGTTTGTGGCATCTGTGCATGCCCATGTGTGTTCATCTGCGTATGTACAGCTCCTTCTGCAGGGTGAAGGCTTGCCTAAGTTTTTAAATAATACCTCTTGAAAAGGCAAATATTATATTCACTAAATGCTACCTGACAATAATGAAACAATATAATGCTGTTTTTTAATTGAGTGTCTTGCGGAACAAATGCCAGTGTTACCATCCTGTTCTGCAGCTGTAGATGCTGTAGATGCAGTAGTAAGTAGTACAGTAGTTCCTCTACTCTTTTGCAGGATCATTGAGCTTGTGTAGCAGCACATGTGCCAGTTCCCTAATGAGTAAAGTTCCCCTCCAGCTGTCAGCAGACCTTCGACTACCGGAGGTCTGAGTATGCACACTCAGGAGATAGGATCCTCTCTGTAGAAGCAGCTAATTTATAACATGACCACTACAACAGAAACCTGGCAACCAGCCTGCCTGTAGGCTGGGGCTAGCTGGTCAGCAGCGACTAACCTTTTCAAATAAAAGCGAGGAGCCTGTCGACTCGCAAATGGATTGTGGGTAGGTGTCGCTGATAAACAAAATTAAATGTTAAATATGTTAAAATTATTTGCCTTGTATCCTTGGGCTGCTGCTGCTGATATAACTGGGCCGCCAACCCCAGTAAAGTCTGTGTTTGAGGATACGCTGAAGTAATAAAAGCATTATGTTGGAATCTACATAAAAAGTTTGATTTGGCAGCAGTGTCTACAAATAGTTCTCACCCCCAGTCAGGAGGCGATAAATACTGTAGGACACTGTATTTTGTTCAGGCAGACCCTTTCCCCTCTGCTGAGTCTTCCCTGCCGGTCACATAACTCCCCTTGATGTGACTTGTGTTCTGCTGAACCAGATACAGCTGTGGCAACAGTCAGAACACAGAGATCTGAGGTCGACCTTTTCCGGTGCACTCCTCCTCCTCCTTCATCCGTTATGGCTTTTTCTTTATTCCCTGCCTGCCTTCGCTGAGGTCTACAGGAGCTGATTTTTAACTGTGATCCGTGTGAGGATGTGAGCTCCAGGAATTTTAACTGGTGGTGGGCAAGCGGGCCACGAGGGTTGCGTGAGGAGAAGGTTTTGGGCAGTGTCAGGAAAATGTCAGGGTGGGCTCCATTTGTGTTTTCATCCGAATTGAACAGCCAAAGCTGCCGCACATGCTTCAACTATGTTTCGCTATCCTCTTTGCATCTTTTTCCCCTTGTCCCACATCTGCCCATATCAGAACTCTCTGACTGGGAAGTTTCCTTGGCTTAGATACAAGAGACGGTAAATCTATCCTGGTTTGAAATGCTCGATCTTCTAACGGTGCACAAAGCTGTGCTTTGAACATCTGCCAAAACAAATCCCTTAGTTAGACCTTGATCTCATTTGAATACAATTGAAAGTCTTGATGTGAAGAGTAAATAACATTGCATTGGGCAATAAAGGCCTTCTGAGGGTTTTGTGTGAGGCACTCCCAGCTACAGTTGGGATGCCTTTTACAATCACTTGTTTGTTAGTCATCCTGGCCTCTGAAATTGACTGCGCTCCTTCACTTTGAATGATCGGCGTTATTGTGATCCCTCAGCATTCATCAGGTCTTAAATATTACATGTGTGATCTAAGGATACTGTGACACCAACAACTGGTGTTTTTTGTCCAGTGTCTGTGAGAATTTGGGTAGAGATCGTGTTCGGTAGATTCTGTACCTGGCGACAATCACTGCACTGATCTTACACAAAAGCCAGCTCTTCAGGTGTTGAATACGTACAAAAAGAAAACACAATAGAGTGAAACCAACGCGCTCCACAGCGAGGGTATCGGACCAGACGATCTGGTCACGTTTTGTAAGATGAGATCAGGGGTGTTGCTCTGCATGAAATCGGGATCTGCATCACCCGAGAATGACATGTAGAGTGAAGTAACGTCACGATCACCATTCAGTTGTGAAACTGAGCTGTTCGGTTTGTATTTTTATTTTATTTTTTTAAAAGGAGTGGACTTTTTGTCTTTTTGCTCCTTTAGCAGCTGCTCGTAGTTGGATAAAACCTGCTGTGATCCACACCACATCATTATTCAGTTTGAGAATGAACTAGCTACCCTGGGATGCCTTTAGCAGGCCAGACTTTTAATATGGACAAGAGGTTAGTTGTCCTCCATATGGCAATGCATAACAAAACCACATGCAGGCTCTTGCATGCGCATTTTTGAAGGAAAAGATATTTTGCTTTCCAGCTCCGGGGAAATGTGTGTGCCAAATGCCCTGTTGATTTGAGCAGATAACACACAGCCATCTAACTTCTAGTTTAGTACTTATAAGACAACCACACAGCTCTTTGGTTAATTTCCAAAGACTTGACCAGGAGCGCGTACGGCGTTAATATCATCTGACAAATCTGTCGAGGATTAACATTCCATATGTTGGTGAAAGCCCAAAGGCAAAGGCAGCGTTTTCTGCAGGTGCACAAACAGTAGTCTGTGAAATTAGCCTTGCATTTCGTTAGCATACAGTGGCTAAGTTATGGCAGTTGTAATTTGGCCGATTATAGTTCCCTTTACTGACTGTAGTGACTCTGGAGAGCAAAGGTGTTTTGCTGCCGTTTGCTCACTCATAAATCTTGACAAAGGCTAGCGCCTTGGCTTTACACACACAGCTTATCCACATGCTTCTGCATTCCTGTCTGTGCTGGCCCAGTGCAATGTTGTTTCACACTGAAGGAGATCACAGATGTCTCAGAGTCCTCAGTTTTTACCAGTGCCGCCTCCTTTCTTCTCCCAGAGAAGCACAAATTCTGCAGCTTTAGTCTAAAAAAAGGCACGAGTTACAAGTAAAATTAGCTTATATGGAAAAGATTGGCACCATGTTTAACAGCATGACCGCTAACCGTGAGCGTCTCTCTGTCAAAAAGTGAAAATTATGCTTTACAGATATTCCATAATTCAGAATACCAAGGAGGGTGTGCTAGCCAGGCTGCCTTCAAGTTTAAACTTGGCGTGTTAGTGTGTAGCTACAAAGGCTGAGTCCTCTGCTTCGGCACATTGATCAGCATAAGTTTACTGCAAATGTGCCATAATCAAGTTTCAACTTGGCAAGCAGACACTGGTGTTAGTTATAAATTTAGAGTAAATGTTACTTACGACTGATCTAGAAATTGCAGCAGTCGCATATCCCAGTAAGACTGGCCAGTGTCCCAGCGTGCACTCTACCAAGACACTGAAAAGCTCACCTAGATGCAACCATTTTATTGGCATCTGTACTTTTCCTGCTGTGGCACATGGAAAACCACACAGCTGGTCACACTGTCAAGCATGGGTAAGAGCAGATTGAACTGTAGACCTATAACATATGTGCAGTGGGGTTTTTTTTAATTTTTTTTTAAAAAGTCTGGTAGACTATTGACGGTGCTGGACAAATTGCACGGGAACTGTAACAATAGTTTTTCCCCCTCCTTAGTCGTAAGTTATAATATTTGCTTATTGCTCTGTTTATGACCAGTTCCACTTCACTGGAGTAATAATTTACCTCACAACCGGAGTCAACTTTTAGTCAAACTTCCAACTTTCAGACCTGACAGGCAGAAAAACTTCCTCATATCTACTTCACTTAATTTTAGTTATGTGAATTTAGTTCCTGTTGCTTAGCCAGAGTGTGCACATTGCTGGTAGCCTCACTATTAGATCCTGTGTTGTTTATAACTTACTGCTGCTCTGCCATATCAGAGAGAGATGAATGATTTTTAAATGTTTTATTATTGCAACAGCTTAAACTTGACAATGGGATGACAGTTTTCTTTATAGGGTTTCAACCTGGAAACAAGGGGTGGCCCACTGTTATGTTGGCTAGTGTGAAATTGGCTTACTGTTACTGTTTACTATTTTTGATAAACTAAGAACAAGACGAAGATTTTTATTTAATACTGGGGCTTTTCCATATGATATTGTCAAGGATAACTGGTATACATTTTACTGGAATGTCACTGTATAGCTATGCCATGCGTTTATGTTCATTAGCGCATAAAAAAAAAATTAGACAAGCCCAGAAATGTTTGACATTGAGAGGTGTGTGTCATCCTCCGATGACGATTTAGTAAAACTGGAACTACTTCAACAATCTCCAGCACATTGCAATGCTTTCCAAAATATGCAAGAAAACTGTCCCCGCTAAAGGTGGAAATACCAAACATGTTTAACCGCTTGAGTCATAAACACCATAGAGCAGCGGTCCCCAACCCCCGGGCCTCGGACCGGTACCAGTCCGTGAGTCGTTTGGTACCGGGCCGCGAGAGTTGAGGCTCAGGTGTGAAATGTATGGTTTTCAGGGTTTTTATCGGTTTTCAGCATTATTCTGTTATCGTTTTTATTGTTAACTCGGTTTTCCTGGGTCTTTTCACGTGTGTTATGAATAAATCTTTTTTTCGGTACCGGTACTAGTTTTATTTTGTTGTATTTATCCGCGACACCTTCAAGGCCGGTCCGTGAAAATATTGTCGGGCATAAACCGGTCCGTGGCGCAAAAAAGGTTGGGGACCGCTGCCATAGAGTACAATGAGGCTTTGATGGAAGTGTTGCTAGCAGTTAAGATGTATGACCCAAAAGCACACAAGTAACTCAACCAAGCATGGCTGAAAGACTAGCTAGACTACTAGCTACAGCACTAGCTAGTACTGTTGCTATCAGCTAACGATATATGACCCAAAAGCATACAAGTAACTCAACCGAGCATGGCTGAAAGACTAGCTAGACTACTAGCTACAGCACTAGCTAGTACTGTTGCTAGCAGCTAATGATGTATGACCCAAAAGCACACAAATATCAACCAAGCTTGGCTGAAAGACTAGCTACAGCACTAGCTAGTTGCTCTCCAAATGGAAGAGCAAATGGTGTATTGTGTGTAATACTGTGTAATATGTAATGTCTAATATTGGGTGTCAGAAATATCATTATCACACATTTCTGTGATATCTTTTTAGGCTTCTACTCGGTGCTGTTTTACCTGTTCATCTGATATCACCTATGTCCATAATTTTAGTTAGGCTGAGTCATTGTTTGCAAGGAAGCTAAACATGATTCGGTGCTCCCACCGGCAAATATAACCAATACTTTCTCTTCATGCTGGAAGTACCCAGTGACTCTCTGTGTCTCCTTCCTCTCCCTTTCTTTTTGCAGAGTTACCCATTTATGAATTTATCAAGCACTGCTATTCTGTTTGTACCACTGCCTAACCAGTGATTACATTACAGAGGAGAGAGCACGCTACAACTCGAGTGGAACATGCAACTGTACAAAAATCTAAATTATACTTTTTCCAAATTGTACATTTTTTCCAAAAACTCCTGAAAATTAGAGCCACTTGGTAGCAACAATCTTTAATCAAAGCCTTGAGTGCTCACTTAGGCACTTTTTAATTTTTAAGCCATTCACCATTCAGTCACACACACGTTCATACGGTGCTTCATTCTTTGACTTTGTGAGCTTCCTACATAACTTCCCAAAGTCCACTATGATGGATGTCTCAGAGGCATTTTGGGGTTCAGTATCTTGCCTAAGGTCACTTTGACACGGAGACCTTAGGAGCTGAGGATTGAAATGCGGATTAGATTGCCTGCTCTGCCTCTGCCTGCCTGTCCTCGCTGCTTGGGTGGCTCACCTTGCCCTCTAAAAGCTCTGGTCTGTCCGTGTCTATCTCGGTGTGTAAAATTAATACACACTCTCTCTATGTGTTCGCAACAAACTCTTATTCGGTGTAGGTGACATTCTGCTTCACCACCATGTGAACTCCGACAACAAATTACAGATTGGTGGATAACTTGTCTTAGCTTAGACATTTGTTTGCTTGCATTGTCATGAATAAATGGAAACTAAAAGCCATTACCATCTGTATTTGTTCATAGTTTGGCCGTCTATAAAGCTGCATTATAGCCAAACAAATTTCCCACGTGTGGGACTAATAAAGGTTATCTTATTCTTATCTTATTACATTTTCTACATCCAATCCAGCTAAAGTACAGCTGACATACCACTAACTAACATGTAATCCTCTTTTTCTTCTTTATCTTTCTGTCTTTTATGCAAGATTTTAGTTCAAAGGTGTCATTCTTCATATTAGTTCCTTAATTTTCTGCTCCACTGATAGAGATCGGAAATTCCGTCAGCCCAAGTTAACTCGTCAAGATCTAAGTATTGGTTTGCCAATCTATCTTGTTAGCCTACTGTTACTGTTTCAATATATTCCACTTGGGAGAAAACCAAAAGGAAAAATCGTGTTTAACAAAGAGTTTAAGAACCTGACAAATGTTATAGCTTTATACTGTTTTACCTGATATCCTTCCACTTATGTACACTAATTATGGATGACAGTAGGCTTCATTCTTCGATGATTTGGTAATTCTCTTACAGGCTGTCAAGTGGGAGATAAACTCCCTTTGTCTATTTCTCTGTTGTGACTCGTTGTGTTTGCAGAGACACACCTAGGCCAACGCACATCTATGGCGCAAACACGTATTGAGTGCACCGTCTTGCTGTGCGTTACATTTCACAAAAGACAACTTTGGAAAATGCCCTGACCTCATTCTCCAAATATCAGCCAAAGTTCATGTGTGAAATCTACTACTGCATGTATGACAACAAAAGTATACAATCTGTGGCTTATTGTATTGATTTTTTTTCACATTCTGCAACTGATTACAGCTTCGGGTGGTGGGGTGGCTGCAGCTCAGGAGATAGAGCAGGTTGGTGGTTCAGTCACTGGCTCTCTGATACATCTATCGGAGTGTGAACATGTGTGAATGTTTGCCGGAAACACAGAAAACTTAAGCATAGAAAAAAGTGCTTGTATGACTGGTTGAACGAGGAATGATGTAAAGTGCAGACAGATTGCCAGCATGTTGCCAGCAGTCTGAATGAGTCTTTATCAATGTCGAGCAAAACCTGAGGGGGCTTGACTCAACTTGAACAGTATACTGGTTATAACTCTATAGAGCTGGAAGGTTGCTGAGCAGAAATGTGATAATTATGTATGAATTTATGTTTAAGAGCAACAGATATGTGATTTTTGACCATGTATCATAGTTTTTGCTCAATTATAAGAAACAGATGGCTGATTGCAGACTGACTCCATCTTATCTCATTTTGCAGGAGAATAAATAAATAACTGAAGTAAGATAACTTTGTCTTATTGGATAAAAGGATCGAACAGCTGTTGACAGCTTTTAACTTTGAGGACATAATTTGCTTTTGAGGTGATAAAATGCAATATATGATATTACAATACTCAACATGTCACAAAATGTAAAATTAACAAAAAGTATTGCAATATCATTGTATCGTGGGGTGTCTGGTGATTCTCACCTAATAACTATCATAATCTGCTAGTTGATATTTTACTTAGTGTGACCTAAAAGTATCACCTGAGCCCCTGAAGTCATCAAGAAAGTGTTCACTAAGGTCCCAAAGACCAAAGATGCCAAAGTTTGAGGGCCATTTGAAGCCTGAGGAGCTGACCCCTACTATCCTTTAAAAAGAATTCAGTTTTAAGACATTTCCAAAGTTAACAATGGACTGTGGTGGTTTCCAGGTTGTTGTTTTGTTACTATGTCTAAGCTTTAATTGGTGCTGACTAAGGTAGGCAGTCCGCAAAGCAGGGATGAATTTATTTTGACCACGGGAACAACCTTAAAGTCATACTGGCCAGACATTCTTCATCAGAACTGCATGTCTTACTTTTTCTTTCTTTCTTTCTTTCTTGTAAATTTCAGCTGCCTCTGCCATTGCAACACTTCCAAGTAGACAAAAGTAAACACTCCATATATTCCACAGAAGAAGAGCTGACACTATTATATATTAATTTGATGTCACAACCAGAAACACAACAGAATGCCTTAAAACCCAGAGGGATTTCAAGGCAACCCGACTCTTGTCTCACAAATCTTAGTAATAAAAAGTTATACAAAGGAGCCTCGATGTCACAGTTAATGCTAACTGCTCATTAGTTTTGCTTGATGTGCGATGACAGCACTGATGCTGTTGTTGTCTGAACTTTTGTGAGGTAGGCCGAATTTGAACAGCTAAGTTGTAACAAGGCCAGACATTTTGCTCCAGTTGGCAGCTGGAAATCCCAAATATTTTTATCCTCCTCCAGTCCAACTTTTGATTTCACGTCAACATACAGATGTCGGAAACCCGACTTGAAAAGAATTGAAATAAATCCCTTTGAAGGGGAGCGTTGTGATTTAACACCCCACCCCCACCCAGCGAGAAGAATTAGTGTACATATCTTTCTTAATAAACGAGTACATCATGCTAGCATAAATGTTTGGCACGAGGGTGGATTTATAACTCTGTCTGTGTAAATATGAAATATATAGTCGTTTAAGATTAGAGTCTCTCTAAACATTAAAAAGAAGAACAGCTGTTGAACACATCAGGGCATGGCTTCAATTAAGAGATTCAGTTTGTGCTTTGGAGCAGTTGGAAGCTTCTTGTTGTAGTTCTGCGAGTGTAAGTGTTGTTGTCATGGTTAAAAACTTATTATCCAGGGTGCAGAGGAATTTTGGACTATCATTCATTCTGTTTTATTTTAAAATTGTTCCTCATCCTCAAAGTACTGAAAAATTCGAGACGTTTGCTTTTTGTGTCTGTGTCCATGCAGCCGCTGCATTGACTTTAAAGATAACATTTCTGAGATGGATAAAAGTTGGTTGTGAGCGCATTCCAGCTCAGGTCATTAACTCCAGCTCCGTTTTATCTGTGTATCTGATTGGCTGCTGTAAACACTATTACATTTCCTGCTAACTCAGCAGAGGTTTTTTTCTTCATGTTTGTCTATCCTCGAGGCTTTTAAGGCCAACTTTAAACGCTGGCAGATATCACAGAATCCTTTTGACCCCATCAGACATTCTTGAAGAAATGTCTCTTCTCTTTTTCTTCTCTATTTTCAGCTTTTCTGCACATGATGTTCCCTTCCCTTCCTTTCCTGTTTTTTTTTTTTTTTCTCCCTCTCTGTTCCTGTACTCTCCTCCATTAAGACTAAATGTCAGTGTTTATCTTTGTCTTTAGATTTCAGTGCTTCATTTCCTTGTTAGAATAAAAATCATAAGTGCTTCTACACGCATGAAACAGCTTAAAGGCTTTTAATAGCAACAGACATGGAGCTGAATAGATAATAGTTGTTTTTTGTGATGTCATTGAAATATAGAGTTATAGTAAAACACGTGAGCATAAGTATTAGTAGTAATTTGAGTCCGTATCCAGTTTTCTATAATGCATCCATGATGAAACAAAATACAGCCCTGATAACAAAGTATTAGGGGGAAAAGGAGATGGCACAGTATACAGGAAGTGGCGCTAGCATATTGAAGACTTGCTAGCGCGCTTGGTTTTAGGTTGCTGAGCAGTTAACCAACTAGACACTTTCAGGTGTAACTATAGATGGTATAAAACATGGACATAACTTCCTGGTTAGAAAAAAAAAAAAGCTAATGTGAAAGTGCCTTTTGACCACCAGATGGCGATAGCTGTGGTCACAAAAAGGCTTCCATACATATAGAAGTCTATGGGAAAATGGCTTTCTGTTTTGAACTTTGTAAACACTTTATGGCAGGGGTGTCGAACTCCAGGCCTCGAGGGCCGGTGTCCTGCAGGTTTTAGATCTCACCCTGGGTCTACACACCTGAATCAAATGGTTAGTTCATTAGCAGGCATCTGGAGAAGTTCAAGACATGTTGAGGAGGTAATTTAGCCATTTAAATCAGCTGTGTTGGATCAAGGACACATCTAAAACCTGCAGGACACCGGCCCTTGAGGCCTGGAGTTCGACACCTGTGCTTTATGGGTTCATGGGCTCAGTCACTCAATTTGGATCACATTAGGTCTTACTTTATAAACTTTGGTCATATATTTCAAAATGGAGGATTACCTGTGGTATGCTGCTTGGTGAAGACATTTGTTAGCCAATGAGTATGTGATTTCACAGTACAGCATTATATTGCGTTTTTGTTGTTGTTGTTGTTGGCGATGGTAAAAATGCTAATCTCTCAAGGCTGCACTATCAATGGGCTAACGACTAACTAACAAACAAAGCTAACAAAGAGAGCAACCGTATTGATAGAGATGGTGGAGGCTAGCATAGCTCGCAGCAACTAGTAGAACAGATCAACATTAAAGAAACTAAAACACAGTACACAGTATGAAGGTGGGCATGTGTAGCTTCCAGTTCTGAAAAGTGAGATCAGTGAGGGAACGTCTTAACGTCGGCATTGTAGTTAATGGCCACCAGGGGGCGTATCTTTGCGCTTGTAAAGAGACTTCTGGTGTCCTCGGCTCCTGATGACTTTATTGATTTATTGAGTATATTTTTAAAAAGTCCAATTTCTAAGTTATATCATTCCAAGAGTAACTTGTCACATGTGGTTTCAAAACCCATAGGTGGCAACCACAACGCAACTTTACAAATGAAAGGTTTTATGATTATATAAAAGAAGGGCCCCATCCTTCTGTTCTAACATCTGTGGCCATTCCTCGTCACAAGCATGTGATGACACTGTTTGTGTAATTACACAAGTTCCACACTGCACTTTGTTTTTTCTTTTTTTGCCGTTTACATTCTCAAAGCTGAGAGGCTAACAGAGAACAAATATGTCATGAGTTCACTGTGGTGCTTGACACAGACGTCAGCCCTTTTACACACACCCCACCCCACCACACGCACACACACACACACACACACACACACACACACACACACACACACACACACACACACACACACACACGGCCCATTACTAATGGTCAGTGTTTTGTGGTGACAAGCCTCACTTGTCCTCAGTTTAGAAATATTTCTGTTTACCTCTGTCCAGTATGAATAACACCGACTAATCTTATTCAGTCACGTTAGTCCTTCCTGTTTGAAATCTTTGAAACGGTATTTCCAGATTTGTTTGTTTTACTCTTCGCTGAAGATTCATTTTGATTACGCAGACTCAGAATGGCTTTCTTGTTGGTATTTAAACTTTTAAGGCTTATAGATGACTACTCTAGTACCACATACAGTGTTATACAAGTCAGTCAGTTCAGCGACTGCAGCACATTTTTATGGATTTTAAAATGTCATGTCGTCACCTGCAAGATATTTTTCCTTTTGCTTTTCAGAGAGAGAGTAATTTGCCAATTCTGAGTCCTAAAGGGAAAGTGGGGGTGTTATGTGTTTTGTGGTTTTCATTGCAGTAGTGATGTCATTACATATTGGAGACTGCACATTTCACATATTAGCCCAGTACAGTTTAACACACACACACACACAACACACACACACACACACACACACACACACACACACACACACACACACACACACACAAATACATGCACACAGCTCTAGAGAACTGCGAAGAATTTCTTTAAAAAGGCGAGGTCACATTAAACCTTACTTTTAATAGTTCTTGAGGAAGTGTTGATTTTGCAATAACAGGGTAATTTTTGTTCAGCTCACTGCCGCTCAACTTAGTGTTGGTAGGGTGGGAAAAAAGCTAATTATTGTTTTAGAAAAGTGTTCACAACTCCATCAATTAGCTGCAAAAGCTGGCTATTCCAGTGGTTTTCACACCCCACCTCATATTCCTCTCCAGTGACTGCACATAGCTGTGGTAAACCTGTTACTGGTAGTTTTTTGCTTGGTGACTGTTCAAATGTTTGAAATCATGGTCATCCAACATGGGTCACACGTTAGTGCACTGGTTAGTATTGGCGACAGGCATTTCAGTGTCACCTCTGTGTCACTCTGGCTTCCTCTCACAGTCCAAAGACATGCATGTCAGGTTACCCAGCTACAGCTTTGATTGTAAATGTGAATGGCTGCTTATCTCAGTGTGTTAGCCCTGTGATATACCAATGTGTCCAGGGTGCACCCCGACTTTTGCTCTGTGACATAGAGATGGGCCCCTTTCATCACTATTGTACAGTCAAATATTATTAATTTAAAGCTTTCTGTACTATTCCAAGAGTCACATACCTTTTATATAAAGCGTTTCTACTCAACTTGAGCACTCAACGTGCTTTATACAACAAGCCTCATTCACCCATTCATGCACACGTTCACACAAGCACTTTTTCCATGTCAAAGTTCTTTCTATCTGATATTTTCATGCATTGACACTCTGGTGAATGCGTCAGGAGCAACTTGGGATTCAGTATGTAGTTCAAGAATAGTTTGGTAGGGAGACTGGAGCAGCTAGTGATCAAACCACCAGCCTTTCAATTGCTACATGACCTGAGGTACTGAGCTACACCCTAAAGATAACGAATTCTCATGAATATAACAAGGTCTAGTGTCGGTCCTGTGACGTGTGCTTGTGGCAGTCGTGTGAATGACTTCATTCCTAAATAGGGATACACCAACTCAGCTATTTCCACTTCCAATCCAACACCATTACCCTGGCTGTGGGTAAGTATCTCCCAATACTGAGGTTGTTGCTGTGGTGTGGCTAAGTAAACACAGAGCAGCATAGAACTGAACTGAATGAATCAGCTTATTGTCACCGACTGTATCGCTTATTGTGTCCGATCCAACTTTTTTGGTCAGTATTGGAACGATATCTGATCCATTATCAGACTGATGCATCCCTACTTGTATTTTATCCCAAACCAAAATCTCTTCCCAAATCAAAACAAGTTATTTTGATGCCTAACCCTAACCAAAGAGTAAGTAAGTAGCTGGTTTCTCATGCTTTCTTTAAAATGTGTTTAATGTGTCTGTTAGAATTTTATAAAAGCCATTCACATAGTATTTAGAGATCACAGTTACGATTCATGTTCAACAATTTACATAGTATAGTTCTACATTTCTAGCTACCCAGACAAGCTGATTCATTCTGTATATCACCAACACGTAGTGCAGCTGTGCAGCAAACCAATACACTTTGTGTCTTTAGATTTATACACACTATCCATATCTAAAGAGGCTCCACTTCAGTTTAAAGATGACTACACTTCAGGATTTAACAGTAGGGCTGATTTAAATCTAACGTGACCGGAATCCAGATGACACAGAGTTAAAATTAGACACACTTGCCTAAAAGTGCTGCGTTTTATTGTCTGGATCATAAAGAAATCTGCAGTCTCTGGAGAAAAATACCAATGACAGTGCTTAATAAGGACACAGTAATAGTGAAGTATACAATCAAAATATGCTGTAAACACAGACTTTCCGCTCTCAGCGAAGACGTGCGTTTCCCGAATTTGCCCTGCAGTGACCCCAGGCTAAGAGAGAGGCTGTGGGAATGAGGAACGTAGCAATGTCTATTATCTCAACCGTCTTCACTCATTTCCTCTTCATTCTAAACCTCAAATGTATAATTGCATTTATCAAAAACTGTGCGACCTGACCGCACAGACATTCACGCTATAAAATATGTTTCAAGTCAATAAAAGTAGAGTGATGGCAGCAGCAGTGGATCACAGCAGGAGGTTGCATAATCCT